>NW_027490090.1:0-610000 GCF_050948175.1 Xylocopa sonorina | reverse complement strand
TATAAATAATTTCGTATAAACGTATTGAAAAATCACCACTTTTTATTACGGTAAAGTGACTTAAGCCAGTTTGAAAATAAATAGTTTTGAAAAATGTGTGACATATATCAATTTTGTGCGACGTATTTTACTGAAGTGACGTTTTGAAAAGCAGTAATTTACTAAAATTATTGAATAACTTACACATATAATAATAATTCATACCATCAACATATTTAATATAAAGAATGATCTGTGTTTGGTGATTTGGAGATAAATTGAGTATTGGCGATATTTTGCACTGTTTTTTCTCTTTTTTTTTTTAAGTATTTCAATTGCTTTAAGGATAAGTTTGAAAGTGCTGTATTAATTTCGTTTGAGCATTGAGAGCACAGTTTTTCCTTTTTTTTTAAGTATTTGAATTGCTTTAAAGATAAGTTTAAGATTCCTGTTTTAATTTTTTTGAGCATTTTTTTGAAAAAATTAGGAGAATTGACACAATTTTTTAAAACAGTAAATTAATATTATTTGAACATTATATTTAATGTAAACAAATTTTGTTTGCAATATTTGAAGAAGAAAATTTGTTTTCTTTTTTCAATTTACTTCTACTGTATATATACAGTGATTTGGTTGCAGTTGTACATTTTTAAGCAAATCAAATTTTTTCAAGCAGTAAATTAATATTATTTAAACAATAATATTATAATTTAAACAATTTTTTTTGCAATATTTGAAGAAGAAAATTTGTTTTTCTTTTTTAAACGATGTACTATTGTCTTTCTATTGTATATATAGGGTGATTTGGTTACAATTGTACGTTCTTAAGCAATTAAAATTTTTTCAAGCAGTAAATTAATATTATTTGAACGTTACACTTAATATAAACAAATTTTGTTTGCAATATTTGAAGAAGAAAATTTGTTTTCTTTTTTCAATTTACTTCTACTGTATATATACAGTGATTTGGTTGCAGTTGTACATTTTTAAGCAAATCAAATTTTTTCAAGCAGTAAATTAATATTATTTAAACAATAATATTATAATTTAAACAATTTTTTTTGCAATATTTGAAGAAGAAAATTGGTTTTCTTTTTTAAACGATGTACTATTGTCTTTCTATTGTATATATAGGGTGATTTGGTTACAATTGTACATTCTTAAGCAATTCAAATTTTTTCAAGCAATAAATTAATATTATTTGAACGTCATACTTAATATAAACAAATTTTGTTTGCAATATTTGAAGAAGAAAATTTGTTTTCTTTTTTCAATTTACTTCTACTGTATATATACAGTGATTTGGTTGCAGTTGTACATTTTTAAGCAAATCAAATTTTTTCAAGCAGTAAATTAATATTATTTAAACAATAATATTATAATTTAAACAATTTTTTTTGCAATATTTGAAGAAGAAAATTGGTTTTCTTTTTTAAACGATGTACTATTGTCTTTCTATTGTATATATAGGGTGATTTGGTTACAATTGTACGTTCTTAAGCAATTAAAATTTTTTCCAGCAGTAAATTAATATTATTTGAACGTTACACTTAATATAAACAATTTTTGTTTGCAATATTTGAAGAAGAAAATTTGTTTTCTTTTTTCAATTTACTTCTACTGTATATATACAGTGATTTGGTTGCAGTTGTACATTTTTAAGCAAATCAAATTTTTTCAAGCAGTAATTTAATATTATTTAAACAATAATATTATAATTTAAACAATTTTTTTTGCAATATTTGAAGAAGAAAATTGGTTTTCTTTTTTTAAACGATGTACTATTGTCTTTCTATTGTATATATAGGGTGATTTGGTTACAATTGTACGTTCTTAAGCAACTTAAATTTTTTCAAGCAGTAAATTAATATTATTTGAACGTTACACTTAATATAAACAAATTTTGTTTGCAATATTTGAAGAAGAAAATTTGTTTTCTTTTTTCAATTTACTTCTACTGTATATATACAGTGATTTGGTTGCAGTTGTACATTTTTAAGCAAATCAAATCTTTTTAAGCAGTAAATTAATATTATTTAAACAATAATATTATAATTTAAACAATTTTTTTTGCAATATTTGAAGAAGAAAATTGGTTTTCTTTTTTAAACGATGTATTATTGTCTTTCTATTGTATATATAGGGTGATTTGGTTACAATTGTACGTTCTTAAGCAATTAAAATTTTTTCCAGCAGTAAATTAATATTATTTGAACGTCATACTTAATATAAACAATGTTTTTTTTTGCAATATTTGAAGAAGAAAATTTGTTTTCTTTTCTCAGCAATGTACGAACATTCATCAATGAAATTAATCAGCAATTTAATAGAATATGCGCTGTATTTATTTAAGAAGATGCGATGTACTTGGTGTCCCTCACTTCTGGCAACGAATTTTTCAATTTCGATATTGGTGGAAGCTGTAAATCGTGAGAAGTCGATAAACGCGAGAGGCGACGGATAATTTAATTGGGAAATCGTGTTGGGGTGGCAGAAAGTCTCTGGTGAAGAATAGTAGTTGGACCATTGTTGTCCACGTGCCACGATTTGCACGCAGATATTCTTGGTTTTCACAATAAGTTGCTGAACTTTTGTTGTACGCGTTTATTGAATACTAAAAGCACATAAATGTGCAGTAAAAACACAATAATACATTGCTGAGAGAAGAAAACAAATTTTCTTCTTTCTAAATTACAGAAAAATTTGCTTACATTTGAATAATATTAATTTATTGCTTAAAAGAATTTGAGTTACTTGAAAATGCACGAATGTAACCAAATCACTGTACAAATTGGACACAATTTTTTTCTTTCTTGGACAACGTTCTTACCTTTTCGATAATAAAAAAGCAAAATATGCTGAATATTCTGCATTTGATTTCTCATATTTGATTCAAAAAGAAAAATTTCGCGCTCAAATGAACAAAATAGTTATTATTTAACTTTAAAGCAGTAGTGGATTGAAAGTATAATGACAACGTGAAGCTGGCTACAGAAAAATCTTGTAGAAACTTGTAGAAACAGAATTTGATTTTGTTGTTATAGATTTGTGCATCGTTTAGTTGTTTTAGTTAATTGTTGGTGGCTTTTCAGGTTGATGGAGGGAATATCGTGTTCAGTGGCGGCTATGGACACTGTGGAACCGCAGCACCCCCTATTTCTACTTGATATTATCGACAGCAATGAGTTTTTTTCGATTTCTCTGCTTTAACTCTTTGTTGGACACTGTGGAACTGCAGCACCCTCTATTTTTATTTTATATTATCGATAGCAATGAGTTTCTCTATTTTTTTCTTTTTTAAGTCTTCAGTGGACACTGTGGAACCGCAGCACCCTCTATTTCTATTTAGTATTATCGATAGCAATTAATATAATGGGTTTCTTTTTCTCTAATTCTTTGTTGGACGCTGTGGAACTGCAGCAACCTCCATTTCTATTTAGTATTATTCGATAGCAATGAGTTTCTTTCCCATTTTCTTCTTTAATTCTTTCTTGGACACTGTGGAAACTGCAGCACTCCCTGTTTCTATTTAATATTGTCGAGAGCAATGAGTTTCTGTCTTTTTTTCTTCCTTAATTTTTTGTTGGACACTGTGGAACTGTAGCACCCCTTATTTCTACTTAATATTATCGACAGCAATTGATATAATGACTTTCGTTTTCTTTAAGTCTTTCTTGGGCACTGTGGAACTGCAGCACCCCCTATTTCTACTTAATCTTATCGATAACAATTGTGAGTTTCTTTTTTTTCTCTCTTTACTTCTTTCTTGGACACTGTTGAACTGCAGCACCCCCTATTTCTACTTAATTTATCGATAGCAATAAGTTTCTTCCTTTTTCTCTTCTTTAATCCATCATTGGATACTGTAAAACTGCAGCACCCTCTGTTTCTATTTAATGTTATCCATATCGATCGATATAATGAGTTCCTTTTTCTATAATTATTTCTTGGGCACTGTAGAGCTACAGCACCCCCTACTTCTACTTAATATTTTCGACAGCAATTGATATAACGAGTTTCGTTTTCTTTAAGTCTTTCTTGGGCACTGTAGAACTGTAGCACCCCCTATTTTTACTTGATATTTATCGAGAGTAATGAGACTCTTTCTTTTTTTCTTCCTTAATTCTTTCTTAGACACTGTAGAACTGCGGCACCCACTATTTCCACTTGACATTATCGATAGCAATTGGTATAATTCTTCTTTAATTCCTTCTTGGGCACTGTGGAACTGCAGCACATCCTATTTCCACTTAATATTATCGATAGCAATAATTCCTTCCTTTTTCTCTTCTTTAATCCATCATTGGATACTGTAAAACTGCAGCACCCTCTGTTTCTATTTAATGTTATCCATATCAATTGATATAATGAGTTCCTTTTTCTATAATTATTTCTTGGCCACTGTAGAGCTACAGCACCCCCTACTTCTACTTAATATTTTCGACAGCAATTGATATAACGAGTTTCGTTTTCTTTAAGTCTTTCTTGGGCACTGTAGAACTGCAGCACCCCCCTATTTCTACTTGATATTTATCGAGAGTAATGAGACTCTTTCTTTTTTTCTTCCTTAATTCTTTCTTAGACACTGTAGAACTGCGGCACCCACTATTTCCACTTGACATTATCGATAGCAATTGGTATAATTCTTCTTTAATTCCTTCTTGGGCACTGTGGAACTGCAGCACATCCTATTTCCACTTAATATTATCGATAGCAATAAGTTTCTTCCTTCTTCTCTTCTTTAATCCTTCATTGGATACCGTAGAACTACAGCACCCTCTATTTGTATTTAATATTATCAATAGCAATGAGTTTCTCTTCCATTTTGATCTTTAATTCTTTCTTGGACACTGTGGAAACTGCAGCGTTCCCTATTTCTATTTAATATTGTCGAGAGCAATGAGTTTCTGTCTTTTTTTCTTCCTTAATTTTTTGTTGGACACTGTGGAACTGCAGCACCCCCTATTTCTTCTTGATATTATCCATAGCAATTGGTATAACTTCTTTAATTCCTTCTTGGACACTGTGCAACTGCAGCACCCCCTATTTCTATTCGATATTATCGATAGCAATGAGTTCCCTTCCTTTATCTTCTTCAATTCCTTCTTGGATACTGTAAAACTGCAGCACCCTTTATTTCTACATAATATTGTCGATAACAATTGGTATAACGAGTTTCTTTTCCTTTTTTTCTCTTTAATTCTTTCTTGGACATTGTCAAACTGCAGCACCCCTTTTTCTACTTAAAATTATCAACAGCAATAAGTTTTTTCTTTTTTTCTTTTTTAATTCTTCCTTAGACACTGTGGAACTGCAGCAGCCCCTATTTCTACTTGATATTGTCGATAGCAATGTGTTTTTCCTTTTTTCTTCTTTAATTCTTTCTTGGATACTGTGGAACTGCAGCACCCTCTATTTCTATTTAATATTGTCGCTAGCAATTGATACAATGAGTTTCTTTTTTTTTTAATTCTTTCTTGGGCACTGTGGAACTACAGCACCACCTATTTCTACTTGATATCGTCGACAGCAATTGGTATAACGAGTTTTTTCTTTTTTTCTTCTTTAATTCTTTCTTGGACGCTGTAGAACTGCAGCACCCCTCATTTCTACTCAATATTATCGCCAGCAATTGGTGTAACGAGTTTCTTTCTTTTTTTTCTTCTTCAATTCTTCCTTTGTGCTTGTACAATGGATAATCCTTAAGCTTAACGTCAGTATCCTCCCGTTTCTCTTAATTAAAATTCGTTGCTCTCCTTTACGTCTTCGTCAACCCGTTCCACCCCCTTCTAGTCGGCTCCAACGACGAGCAGAGGACCACTGCGGGTGTATTCCGATCCCCACCGCACAGGGATGTTTCTAATTTTATATCAAAACAGAACGCGTTACATTTTTTTCTATTTCGCGTTGGTATTCTGTGCCGCTTGGATGAAATCTTCTGGACAATAACGGTTTGTCGGCATAGTGAGTTATGGGGAGGTAAAAATGATCTACTTTTAGAACCCTCACCTTTCTTTTAAGTCTTGCAATCCGTGAATATAGTACTTGGTACGTTTTTACGAGAACAACTTTTAATTTTTCAATTTTGTTGCCAACAATTCTCTACTTACTTGTATATTCTCTACTTACCTATCAGCACTAGAAACTAATTTGCAATGGAAGTGTGTGTTGCATGAGGGGTACCTGTACCTGCATAGGAATTATTAGCAGTGGAAACTACAAACAGTGGAAACTATTAACAATGGAAATTATTAGCTAAGGAAACTATTAAACAACTCCAATAGTAGATTCTCTGCTAAAGGTGTGCTAATATCCCCAATGCAACATAATATTGCATACCCTACAGCAACTATTTAGCAATGGAAACTGTAAACAGTGGAAACTGTAGCAGTGAAAACTATAAGCAGTGGAAACTGTTAGCAATGGACCTTATTGACAATATGAACCTGTTAGCAATAGAAACTAACTTGCAATTAAAATGATCAGCAAAAGAAACTATTTGCAATGGAAATGTGCGTTGCATAAGAGCTACCTGTACCTGCATATACAACCCCAATAGTAAATTCTCCACTAAAGGTGTGCTAATATCCCCCATCCAACGTAATATTACATATCCTCAGGTACGACAAGCAAACCTCGAGATACAGAGATAGCCAGAGAGAGAGAGAGAGCCAAGGAGAGACGCAGCGCGACAGAAGGCACAGCAGTCGAGCAGAGCAGGACAGAGCGAGAGAGACGGAGAGGAGAGTGGTGGAGGCAGATGGAAAGGTGGAAAGAGGTTGACGTCGAAACGAACATTGTGCGCACGCCATAACGTAGCAATAACAGTGTTCCATTATATGTAGGTAGACTGGTCGTGGGGGGGTGAGGGTGGCGGCGGCGTTGCTGGTGGTGGTGAGATTGCAAAACATGCCTAGATTAATGTTTTCTCATTCCACGGACCGCTTGTACAACCGCCATTCCCCCTCGCAACGGTGATTCGTTCGCCAACCGCCTACCTCGTCCCTGAGCCACCCCCCCCTCAGCTGTTTTACCCAGGAACCACCGCGGCTCTGTCGCGTGACAATGAAAACTACGAATTGCATTGCGTTTCTCTACGTTTCTCTTCCCCTTTTGTCTTCTCGCGTCTTCTTACGCGACTCATCATCGAGCGTCCTCGTGTATAGTCCTTTTTCTGCTCTCGATAGGGGGTTTAATGATCGACTGTTTCTCGCGATCGTGCATTTAGAATCGATTATTAGGAAGGTTTGGCTTGGACACTGTGAGAGATTTTCTTGAGGACTGCGAGAGCTTCTTTTGAGGACTGTGAGAGATCGTAGGCGATCGAAGGATTTGGGGTTTTTGATTTTTGCGTTTGCACTGCTTTCTTTTCTATTATTAAGTATTTACTCTCCTTTTTTTAAAAGTATGGTTTTAACGTTATATTGACTCTGGAGAAACAAATTTTGGGGATTGGATTGATTTGTGTTTGGTGATTTCGAGATAAATTGAGTATTGGAGATATTTTGCACTGTTTTTCCCCTTCTTTTAAGTATTTGAACCGCTTTAAGGATAAGTTTCAAAGTGCTGTATTAATTTTTTTTTAGCATTAAGAGCTTGTTTTTTTACAATTTTGGGGGATTGGGGGATTTGGAAATAAATTGAGTATTGAGTTTGCAATGATTTTTTCTTTCTTTTATGAAGTATGTACTCTTCCTTTTTTAAAGTATTTGAGTTACTTCAAGTTTGTTTCTTTAAATTTGTTTGCTTGTTTCTTTAAAATGCAAAAGATTAGAAGTTGCACCCATATGGACTTGCCTGGTGCAATATCTACATGATTGTTTTTTCAAATAAAATGCTTAAAGTAGAGAATTGTTGGCAACAAAATTGAAAAATTAAAAGTTGTTCTCGTATAAACGTACCAAGTACTATATTCACGGATTGCAAGACTTAAAAGAAAGGTGAGGGTTCTAAAAGTCGATCATTTTTACCTCCCCATAACTCACTATGCCGACAAACCATTATTGTCCAGAAGATTTCATCGAAGCGGCACAAAATACCAACGCGAAATAGAAAAAAATGTAACGCATTCCGTTTTGATATAAAATTAGAAACATCCCTGTGCGGTGGGGATCGGAATACACCCGCAGCGGTCCTCTGCTCGTCGTTGGAGCCGACTAAAAGGGGGTGGAACGGGTTGACGAAGACGTAAAGGAGAGCAACGAATTTTAATTAAGAGAAACGGGAGGATACTGACGTTAAGCTTAAGGATTATCCATTGTACAAGCACAAAGGAAGAATTGAAGAAGAAAAAAAAGAAAGAAACTCGTTACTCCAATTGCTGGCGATAATATTGAGTAGAAATGGGGGGTGCTGCAGTTCTACAGCGTCCAAGAAAGAATTAAAGAAGAAAAAAAGAAAAAACTCGTTATACCAATTGCTGTCGACGATATCAAGTAGAAATAGGTGGTGCTGTAGTTCCACAGTGCCCAAGGAAGAATTAAAAAAAAGAAACTCATTGTATCAATTGCTAGCGACAATATTACATAGAAATAGAGGGTGCTGCAGTTCCACAGTATCCAAGAAAGAATTAAAGAAGAAAAAAGGAAAAATACATTGCTATCGACAATATCAAGTAGAAATAGGGGTGTTGCAGATCCACAGTGTCCAAGGAAGAATTAAAGAAGAAAAAAAGAAAAAAACTTACTGCTATTGATAATTTTAAGTAGAAAAAGGGGTGCTGCAGTTGCACAGTGTCCAAGATGGAATTAAAGAAGTTATACCAATTGCTATGGATAATATCAAGAAGAGATAGGGGGTGCTGCAGTTCCGCAGTGTCCAACAAAAAATTAAGGAAGAAAAAGAGACAGAAACTCATTGCTCTCGACAATATTAAATAGAAATAGGGAACGCTGCTGTTTCCACAGTGTCCAAGAAAGAATTAAAGATCAAAATGGAGGAGTAACTCATTGCTATTGATAATATTAAATACAAATAGAGGGTGCTGTAGTTCTACAGTATCCAATGAAGGATTAAAGAAGAGAAGAAGGAAGAAACTTATTGCTATCGATAATATTAAGTAGAAATAGGATGTGCTGCAATTCCATAGTGCCCAAGAAGGAATTAAGGAAGAATTATACCAATTGCTATCGATAATGTCAAGTAGAAATAGTGGGTGCTGCGGCTCTATAGTGTCTAAGAAAGAATTAAGGAAGAAAAAAAGAAAGAGTCTCGTTACTCTCGATAAATATCAAGTAGAAATAGGGAGGTGCTGCAGTTCTACAGTGCCCAAGAAAGACTTAAAGAAAACGAAACTCGTTATATCAATTGCTGTCGAAAATATTAAGTAGAAGTAGGGGGTGCTGTAGCTCTACAGTGGCCAAGAAATAATTATAGAAAAAGGAACTCATTATATCGATTGATATGGATAACATTAAATAGAAATAGAGGGTGCTGCAGTTTTACAGTATCCCATGAAGGATTAAAGAAGAGAAAAAGGAAGAAACTTATTGCTATCGATAAATTAAGTAGAAATAGGGGGTGCTGCAGTTCTACAGTGTCCAAGAAAGAAGTAAAGAGAAAAAAAAAAGAAACTCACAATTGTTATCGATAAGATTAAGTAGAAATAGGGGGGTGCTGCAGTTCCACAGTGCCCAAGAACGACTTAAAGAAAACGAAACTCATTATATCAATTGCTGTCGATAATATTAAGTAGAAATAAGGGGTGCTGCAGTTCCACAGTGTCCAACAAAAAATTAAGGAAGAAAAAAAAACAGAAACTCATTGCTCTCGACGATATTAAATAGAAACAGGGAGTGCTGCAGTTTCCACAGTGTCCAAGAAAGAATTAAAGAAGAAAATGGAAACGAAACTCATTGCTATCGATAATATTAAATAGATTAATAGCACAAACAACAGTGCATTGCATAACAGAAATCGAACCTACATCATTTATAAAGATTTAAAAAAAAGGTTTACATAACAAACCTACATAAAATTATATCACTTAACATATTATTTAACATATATGTTTTAATAATATGCTTACCCATTAGAAGAGCCACATTGTCATCAGTGAAAGCAATTGCTCTTCACAAACTGTTGTTTACGTACAGTGTATCACACAATAAAAAACAAACCTACATAATTTCTATTATATTATTTAACAACATGGTTGTCCATTAAAAGAGTCGCACCATCATCATCGAAGCGAATTACAGCTCTCACTGGGCCGCTGTCCACAAAAGCATTTCCATCCACCCAGCATTCCTCACGGTAGTAGCTGATAGAGAAAACAAAAAGAAAATAGGAGGCAAGAGCGGCGAGGGGAAGGCAGAGGAGGAGAAGCAACCCCTTTTTCTACATAAACGCGACAATGCGAGCCGTTTATCGAGTCTCCTTTTAACGTCATCGAGGCGATTCCAGAGTCGCATCCGCGAGAGTGGCGAAGCGCGAATCCACGCATGGACACCTCTGCGACCCCCCTTTAACCCCCACTCCTTAACCCAACAGCCTCCCCTCCTCTCGAGAATCTCGAAACGATCCTCGTTCAACCTGCTTTCGTCTCTCTCTCTCTCTCGTTCTCATCTCGTGCTAAAAGAGCAGAAGCAGAAAGGCAGCGCACAGCGTCAGGAAACAGAAACAGCTTTCTACTGTTATCGTTATCATTTTCTGTGAGAAAGGAAGGGTACTTAGCTGGTATTGTCGTGACAAAAGATGCGTGCATCCTGGTTCGTGGAGTTCGACACCTGACGAGGTTGGTGTTGTTGTCGTTTGGGCAGGGATTGTGTTGTGCAGGAGCAGAGGAGCATTTCGATGCATTTGCATTGGTCAAAATTTGATATTGGGCATTGGTTTTGTCGTGTAGACTCGTTTTAAAGTTTAATTTTTGGAATATAATATAAAGGAAAGGAACTAGACGAAGTTTTGGACTTTAGTGCGACCAGATTAAGTTATGGCTGTTGTTGTTGTTTCAGCAGGCATTATTTTGTGGATGAGCTGAGCTTCACTTCGATGTGTTCAGACAGTTTAAGATTAGATATTGGAAATTTTAGTTTTTGGAATATTGCGTAAAGCAAAGGGACCAGATGAAGTTGTTGGTATTGTTGATGCTTGGGCAGGGATTGTGTTGTGCAGGAGTTGAGGAGCATTTCGATGCGTTTGCATTGGTCCAGATTTGGTATTGGGTATTGGTTTTGTTGTGTTTGATTGGGTTAAGATTCATTTTAAAGTTTAGGTTTTGGAATATAGCAAATAAAGCAAAGGAAAGTCTAGCTAGTGAAACAGTAACCATTAATCTGATCTTTGATGATAATTCAAATTTTGAGATTGGATATTGGTTCTGTCGTGTTTGCTTGCGCTAAGACTCGTTTGAAAGTTTTCTTTTTTGAATATAGCATAAAGCAAAGAGAGTTTTAGCCAGGTCTAGTCAGTAAAACATTAATTGTTCATCTGTTCTTTGGAGATTCTTGAATATGGCCACATTTGGCTAGCAACTGTCCATAGTAGGGATAATATTGGAAAAACCATTACTTTCAACGTCGAGTTAAGTTCTGTGCAACGCGATGGCGCTTCTCTGTTCTACATTTGAAATTAAGTAAGTTCTAAAGTTCAACGCATTATAAATACTGAATCGTTATTTCAATTTTCTAACTCAATTCGATGAAATATTAATTTTTGATCATTATTTCTCACGATTTACTACTTCCAAGTACGTTTCAAATATATTAATTTATTTTATTTTAATGTATATAATAAATAAATATTTATTTTATTAAATTTTTATTTTATTCTATTAATTTTCGATGATTATTTTTCACAGTTTACTTTTTCAAGAATAATTGAAGAACGTTTTAAATTTATTTATTCAATTATAAACACGTTCACGAGAATTTATTCTATTTTATTAAATTTTATTTCATTTTATTAATTTTTGAAAATTATTTCTCACAGTTTACTGCTTCTAAACTTATTTTAAATTTATTTATTGAATTATAAACTCACTCACGCGAATTTATTTTATTTTATTACATTTTTATTTTCTTTTATTAATTTTCTAAAATTATTTTTCACAGTTTACTGTTTCGAAGAACATTTTAAATTTATTTATTAAATTATAAATTTGTTCACGGGAATTTATTTTGTATTATTAAATTTTTATTTTGTGTTGTTAATTTTTTAAAATTATTTTTCACAGTTTACTGCTTCTAAAGAATATTTTAAATTTATTTATTAAATTATAAACTCGTTCAGGCGTTTTTATTTTATATTATTATATTTTCCATGGCAAATTTTAATAAAAATTTTAATAAAGATTTGCAATAGAAATTGTAATAAAAATTTTAATAAAGATTTGCAATAGAAATTTTAATAAAAATTTTAATAAAGATTTGCCATAGAAATTGTAATAAAAATTTTAATAAAGATTTGCCATAGAAATTTTAATAAAAATTTTAATAAAGATTTACCATAGAAATTGTAATAAAAATTTTAATAAAAATTTGCCATAGAAATTGTAATAAAAATTTTAATAAAGATTTGCCATAGAAATTGTAATAAAAATTTTAATAAAGATTTGCAATAGAAAGTTTAATAAAAATTTTAATAAAGATTTGCCATAGAAATTGTAATAAAAATTTTAATAAAGATTTATCATAGAAATTGTAATAAAAATTTCAATAAAAATTTGCCATGAAAATTTAAATAAAATAAAATAGATTCGCGTGAACGAGTTTATAATTCAATAAATAAATTAATAAATATTAATAAACATTAAATACATTTTTAGTAATAATTACATTTTAATAAATTTCAATAAACGCAGCGCAGCGCGGTTACAAAATAAAAAAAAATTGATAGAGTTTGGAAGATTTTTCACGAATGGATAAATTCGTGAAGGGTTGTACACTTTTTCGTCCAGAAGAGAAAAACATTACGAGTTACAAAGTAGACCAGGTTCGACAAGAAAATTAAAAAATTATTTCTCGTTCGAGACTGTCGACTTTTTCTATTTACAGATATTTCCAAGTTCCACTTGCATTTCTCATTTTATTCATTTATTAACAAATAAAGTTAATAAACTTTCTCACAAAATGTAAAATAAAAAATAAAAAGATAGACGAAACATAAAATAAAAAATTGTTTATTCAACACTTTTAAACTTATCCTTAAAATAATTCAAATATTAAAAAAAAAGAAGACACAATACAAACTTAATTCACTTAATGTTTAAAACAAATTTTGTTAAAAAGATTGTTTATTCAACATTTTTTAATTTATTCTTAAAGTATTTCAAATAACTAAAAAAAAAAAGAAAAAATAATACAAACTTAATGCACTTAATGTTTAAAAGAAATTTTGTTAAAAAGATTGTTTATTCAACATTTTTAAATTTATTCTTAAAGTAATACAAATAACTAAAAAAAAAAAGAAAAAATAATACAAAATTAATTCACTTAATGTTTAAAACAAATTTTGTTAAAAAGATTGTTTATTCAATACTTTTAAACTTATTCTTAAAGTAAATCAAATATTTAAAAAAAAAGAAGACACAATACAAACTTAATGCATTTAATGCTTAAAATAAATGAGAAATTGTTTATTCACCACGTTTAAATTTATCCTTAAAGTAATTTAAATATTTAAAAATAAAAAGAAATGAAGAAACAATTGTTTATTCAACACTTTTAAACTTATTCTTAAAGTAATTCAAATAACTAAAAAAAGAAAGAAAAAATAATACAAACTTAATTCACTTAATGTTTAAAACAAATTTTGTTAAAAAGCTTGTTTATTCAATAGTTTTAAACTTATTCTTAAAGTAATTCAAATAACTAAAAAAAAAAGAAAAAATAATACAAACTTAATGCACTTAATGTTTAAAAGAAATTTTGTTAAAAAGATTGTTTATTCAATACTTTTAAACTTATTCTTAAAGTAAATCAAATATTTAAAAAAAAAGAAGACACAATACAAACTTAATGCATTTAATGCTTAAAATAAATGAGAAATTGTTTATTCAACACTTTTAAACTTATCCTTAAAGTAATTCAAATATTAAAAAAAAAGAAAAAACAATACAAACTTAATGCATTTAATGTTTAAAACAAATTTTGTTAAAAAGATTGTTTATTCAACACTTTTAAATTTATCCTTAAAGTAATTCAAATACCTAAAAAAAAAAAGGAAAAATGATAAACGTAATCCAAAGTTATATTCTCCAATAATTGCTTAAGTTTTAATAAAGACAATTTCATTAGTCCATTAAATTATTTTTTATCTTTTTTTAGTATTAATTTTGAAGCACAGTTGATGAATTTCGCAAAAATTGCTTAACTTTTAATAAAGAAAATTTCATTATTCCATAAAATTATTTTTTATCTTTTTTTAGTATTAATTTTGAAGCACAGTTGACAAACTTCCCAAAAATTGCTTAACTTTTAATAAAGACAATTTCATTATCCTACAATATTATTTCTTATTTTATTTTCGTACTAATTTTCGAGCATAATTGGTGAATATTCCCAAAATATCCCCAAAAACTCAGCTAATCTAGTCTAATCATAATTTGTTCAATTAATACCCGCCATTGATCACTATGAAATTATTTTTTATCTTTTTTTAGTACTACTTTTGGATCACAGTTGACGAATTTCCCAAAAACCGCTTAACGTTAAATAAAGTCAATTGCATTATCCTAGAAAATTCTTTTCATTGCTACTTTTCAAGCACAGTTGGCGAATATTCCCAAAAATATCCCCAAAAACTCAGCTAATCTAGTCTAATCATAATTTGTTCAACTAATACCCGCCATTGATCACTATGAAATTATTTTTTATCTTTTTTTAGTACTACTTTTGGATCACAGTTGACGAATTTCCCAAAAACCGCTTAACGTTAGATAAAGTCAATTGCATTATCCTACAAAATTCTTTTTATCGCTACTTTTCAAGCACAGTTGACGAATATTCCCAAAATATCCTCAAAAACTGCTTATCTTTTAATAAAAATAATTTCATTATCCTACATCATTCTGTTTTTTTTTTTTTTTTTAGTACTAATTTTCAAGCACAGTTGACGAATTTCCGAAAAATTTCTTAAATTTTAATAAAGACAATTTCATTATCCTAGAAAATTCTTTTCATTGCTACTTTTCAAGCACAGTTGACGAATATTCCCAAAAACTCGATCACAATTCGACAGTGGAGTATAATCGTAATTTGTTGAATTACCAGCCGCCATTGACAGCGAATCGAACGGTAATCCAAAGTTATATTCTCCAATAATTGCTTAACTTTTAATAAAGAAAATTTCATTATCCCATAAAATTATTTTTTATCTTTTTTTAGTACTAATTTTCAAGCACAGTTGACGAATTTCCCAAAAACTGCTTAATGTTAAATAAAGTCAATTGCATTATCCTAGAAAATTCTTTTCATTGCTGCTTTTCAAGCACAGTTGACGAATATTCCCAAAAATATCCTCGAAAACCTGATCACCATTCAACAGTCGAGTATAATCGTAATTTGTTCCATTAATCCAAAATTATATTCCACTCTCAGAAACTCTAATTATTGCTTAACTTTTAGTAAATACAATTTCATTATCCTACAAAATTAATTCATATTTTATTTTATTACTACTTTTCGAGCACAGTTGACGAATATTGCCAAAAATATTCCCAAAAACTGCTTATCTTTTAATAAAAATAATTTCATTATCCTACATCATTTTGTTTTGTTTTTTTTTTTTTTTGATACTAATTTTCAAGCACAGTTGATGAATTTCGCAAAAATTGCTCCACTTTTAGTAAAAACAATTTCATTATCCTACAATATTATTTCTCCTCTTTTTTTTTTAGTACTCTTTTTCAAGCACAGTTAACGAGCTTCCCAAAAATATCCCCAAAAACTCGATCACAATTCGACAGTCGAGTATAATCATAATTTGTTCAATTAATACCCGCCATTGATCACTATGAAATTATTTTTTATCTTTTTTTAGTACTACTTTTGGATCACAGTTGACGAATTTCCCAAAAACCGCTTAACGTTAGATAAAGTCAATTGCATTATCCTAGAAAATTCTTTTCATTGCTACTCTTCAAGCACAGTTGACGAATATTCCCAAAAACTGAACAAATGTACTATAATCTTAATTTGTTGAATTACCATCCACCATTGACAGCGAATCGAACGGTAATCCAAAGTTATATTCTCCAATAATTGCTTAACTTTTAATAAAGAAAATTTCATTATCGCATAAAATTATTTTTTATCTTTTTTTAGTGCTACTTTTCAAGCACAGTTGACGAATTTCCCAAAAACTGCTTAACGTTAAATAAAGTCAATTGCATTAACCTACAAAATTCTTTTTATTGCTACTTTTCAAGCACAGTTGACGAATATTCCCAAAAATTCGATCACAATTCGACAGTGGAGTATAATCGTAATTTGTTGAATTACCATCCGCCATTGACAGCGAATCGAACGGTAATCCAAAGTTATATTCTCCAATAATTGCTTAACTTTTAATAAAGAAAATTTCATTATCCCATAAAATTATTTTTTATCTTTTTTTAGTACTGCTTTTCGAACACAGCTGACGAATTTCCTCAAAATTGCTTAAATTTTAATAAAGACAATTTCATTATCCTACAATATTATTTCTTATTTTATTTTCGTACTAATTTTCGAGCATAATTGGTGAATATTCCCAAAATATCCTCAAAAACTGCTTATCTTTTAATAAAGACAATTTCATTATCCTAGAAAATTCTTTTCATTGCTGCTTTTCAAGCACAGTTAACGAATATTCCCAAAAACTCGATCACAATTCGACAGTCGAGTATAATCGTAATTTGTTGAATTACCAGCCGCCATTGACAGCGAATCGAACGGTAATCCAAAGTCATATTCCACTCTGAGAAACCCCAATTATTGCTTAAATTTTAATAAAGAAAATTTCATTATCCCATAAAATTATTTTTTATCTTTTTTTAGTACTACTTTTCGAACACAGTTGACGAATTTCCCAAAAATTGCTTAAATTTTAATAAAGACAATTTCATTATCCTAGAAAATTCTTTTTATTGCTACTTTTCAAGCACAGTTGGCGAATATTCCCAAAAATATCCCCAAAAACTGAACAAATCTACTATAATCTTAATTTGTTGAATTACCAGCCACCATTGACAGCGAATCGAACGATAATCCAAAGTTATATTCCACTCTGAGGAACCCCAATTATTGCTTAAATTTTGATAAAGAAAATTTCATTATCCCATAAAATTATTTTTTATCTTTTTTTTAGTACTAATTTTGGATCACAGTTGATGAACTTCCCAAAAATTGCTTAACATTTTAATAAAGACAATTTCATTATCCTGCAATATTGTTTCTCATCCTTTTTAGTACTACTTTTTGAGCACAGTCGACAAATATTTCCCAAATAATATCCTTCAAAACCCAACCAATCTACTATAATCGTAATTTGTTGAATTACCATCCGCCATTGACAGCGAATCGAACGGTAATCCAAAGTTATATTCGAGCGTGGCCCTCGTTTTATCCGTGATGGCCTTGTCATGACGATTTCCTAAGCCCAGACCGTTACTCATCATGGCCCCGTGACTAGTTGTACAACAGAACGACTACACTGACGAGGTTATTTTAATCAACGAAACCACCACGTCCTCCTCCTCCTCCTCTCGTCCCCCACCTCAGCGCACTCCATCTCGAAACCCTTACACAACAAGGGCGCGCACATGAAACCATAGCGCGGTAGCAGGGGCCAGACAACCGGATGTTATCATTTCTACAACATTTCCATTGTGCGCCGCATTTCATTCCACAAAACTTGTTTCACCGTTTTCTTTCTCCCTTGTTCGCGCTTTTTGTGCGTGCCTCCCATTATTTCTGTTACGTTTAACAATTAGACTTGCTCGCAATCTCTCTAATGCCACTCTCTCCTCTGCTCTTCTCTGCTCTCTCCCTTTTTCTCTTGCTGTGCCCTCTTTCTCTATTTCTCTGTCTCTTTCTCTCTTTCTCTGTCTCTCTGCTGTGCTTTGCTCTGCACTGCTCTGCTCTGCACTGCTCTGCTCTGCACTGCTCTCTCTCTTTCTCTTTCTCTTTTTGTCTTGCTGTGCTCTCTTTCTCTATTTCTCTGTCTCTTTTTCTCTTTCTCTCTTTCTCTGTCTCTCTGCTCTGCTCTGCTCTGCTCTGCTCTGCACTGCTTTGCACTGCTCTGCACTGCTCTCTCTTTTTCTTTCTTTCTCTTCTGCTCTGCTCTGCACTGCTCTCTCTCTTTCTCTTTCTCTCTTTCTCTTGCTGTGCTCTCTCTCTCTCTCTCTCTTTCTCCCTTTCTCTGTCTCTCTGCTCTGCTCTGCTCTGCACTGATTTGCACTGCTCTGCACTGCTCTGCACTGCTCTCTCTTTTTCTTTCTTTCTCTTCTGCTCTGCTCTGCACTGCTCTCTCTCTTTCTCTTGCTGTGCTCTCTCTCTCTCTCTCTTTCTCCCTTTCTCTGTCTCTCTGCTCTGCTCTGCTCTGCTCTGCTCTGCACTGCTTTGCTCTGTTCTGCTCTGCACTGCTCTCTCTTTTTCTTTTTTTCTCTTCTGCTCTGCTCTGCTCTCTCTTCTGCTTTCTCTCTCTCTCTTCCTCTTTCTCTCTCTTCTGCTCTCTCTCTCTCTCTCTCTTTTGCTCTGCACTGCTCTGCTCTGCTCTGCACTGCTCTGCACTGCTCTCTCTTTTTCTTTCTTTCTCTTCTGCTCTGCTCTGCTCTCTCTTCTGCTTTCTCTCTCTCTCTCTTTTGCTCTGCTCTGCTCTGCTCTCTCTTTTGGTCTCCCCCTCTTTCTCTTTCTCTCTCTTTTGTTCTGCTCTGCTCTGCTCTGTTCTGCTCTGCTCTGCACTGCTCTGCACTGCTCTGCACTGCTCTGCACTGCTCTGCTCTGCTCTCTCTCTTTTTCTTTCTTTCTCTTCTGCTCTGCTCTGCTTTCTCTTCTGCTTTCTCTCTCTCTCTCTTCCTCTTTCTCTATCTTCTGCTCTGCTCTGCTCTGCTCTGCTTTCTCTTCTGCTCTGCTTTACTCTGCTCTCTCTATTTCTCTATCTTCTGCTCTGTTCTCTCTCTTTCTCTATTTTCTGCCCTCTCTCTCTCTCTCTCTCTCTTTCTCTCGAGTTTTATTATTTACTAAAATGAATATTAAACTTTCGACGCGTGGATGATTCGTTTTTTCTCTAGGTTTGGATC
The DNA here is from genome assembly GCF_050948175.1 of Xylocopa sonorina. Lineage (NCBI taxonomy): Eukaryota > Metazoa > Arthropoda > Insecta > Hymenoptera > Apidae > Xylocopa > Xylocopa sonorina. Next base: position 590,799 of record NW_027490090.1, on the reverse strand, counting down.
GAGGCTTTTATTGGTCCAGAGAATTGTGTGGTGGGGGTTGTTATTGGATATGGCTGATGCAAAGTGATTGAAAGTATTTTGGGGTTGTTTTTGCGGGTTCGTTTAATTTGTTGCGTACGTTTGATTAATTAACTTTTTTTGAGAAAATACTGCTACATGGTCTGACAATATTGTGAAGGAAGAACTGAATTTGTTCGTTGTTTTATTTTGAAATTGTCAAAATAACGAGAAGGAACCTTTGTTCTTGTGCTTTTGGACGTAGATGTAATTAATTTCTGTTATGAAACTGAAACAAAATTTGTTGTATAGAATTAATTATTGTTGCATAGAATTTTACAATAAATCGAAACCTTTGGGGTTGCGTTTTCGCACGTTTGTTTAATTAATTTTTACTCAGAGAGTAGTTATACATTGTTTACTAATATTATGAAGGAGAAACAGAATTTGTTTATTATTTTGTTTTGAAATTGTCAAAATAAAAATTAAATACTTTGAAAAATTACGTTGCATGGAACATTGCAATGAATTGAATCCTTTGTGGTTGTATTAAATTTGGGTGTTGATGTAATTAATTTTTGTTACGAAGGAGAAACAGAATTTGTGAGTTCTTTTATTTTGAAATTGCCAGAATAAAAATTGCATACTTTGAAAAATTACGTTGTGCAGAATTTTAGAATGAATTGGAACCTTTGTACTTGAATTTTTGCTTGTTTGTTTAATTAGTTGGGCACGTTTGATTAAATAATTTCTTTTGAAAGAGAGTAGTTAGACATAGTTTACCAATATTATGAAGGAGAAACAGAATTTGTTTATTATTTTGTTTTGAAATTGTCAAAATAAAAATTAAATACTTTGAAAAATTACGTTGCATTGAACATTGCAATGAATTGAATCCTTTGTGGTTGTATTAAATTTGGATGTTGATGTAATTAATTTTTGTTACGAAGGAGAAACAGAATTTGTGAGTTCTTTTATTTTGAAATTGCCAAAATAAAAATTGCATACTTTGAAAAATTACGTTGTGTAGAATTTTAGAATTAATTGGAACCTTTGTACTTGAATTTTTGCTTGTTTGTTTAATTAGTTGGGCACGTTTGTTTAAATAATTTCTTTTGAAAGAGAGTAGTTAGACATAGTTTACCAATATTATGAAGGAGAAACAGAATTTGTTTATTATTTTGTTTTGAAATTGTCGAAATAAAAATTAAATACTTTGAAAAATTACGTTGCATTGAACATTGCAATGAATTGAATCCTTTGTGGTTGTATTAAATTTGGGTGTTGATGTAATTAATTTTTGTTACGAAGGAGAAACAGAATTTGTGAGTTCTTTTATTTTGAAATTGCCAGAATAAAAATTGCATACTTTGAAAAATTACGTTGTGCAGAATTTTAGAATGAATTGGAACCTTTGTACTTGAATTTTTGCTTGTTTGTTTAATTAGTTGGGCACGTTTGATTAAATAATTTCTTTTGAAAGAGAGTAGTTAGACATAGTTTACCAATATTATGAAGGAGAAACAGAATTTGTTTATTATTTTGTTTTGAAATTGTCAAAATAAAAATTAAATACTTTGAAAAATTACGTTGCATTGAACATTGCAATGAATTGAATCCTTTGTGGTTGTATTAAATTTGGATGTTGATGTAATTAATTTTTGTTACGAAGGAGAAACAGAATTTGTGAGTTCTTTTATTTTGAAATTGCCAAAATAAAAATTGAATACTTTGAAAAATTACGTTGTGTAGAATTTTAGAATGAATTGGAGCCTTTGTACTTGAGTTTTTGCTTGTTTGTTTAATTAGTTGGGCACGTTTGTTTAAATAATTTCTTTTGGAAGAGAGTAGTTAGACATAGTTTACCAATATTATGAAGGAGAAACAGAATTTGTTTATTATTTTGTTTTGAAATTGTCGAAATAAAAATTAAATACTTTGAAAAATTACGTTGCATTGAACATTGCAATGAATTGAATCCTTTGTGGTTGTATTAAATTTGGATGTTGATGTAATTAATTTTAGTTACGAAGGAGAAACAGAATTTGTGAGTTCTTTTATTTTGAAATTGCCAAAATAAAAATTGCATACTTTGAAAAATTACGTTGTACAGAACTTTACAATAAATTGAAACTTTTGGGGTTGCGTTTTTGCACGTTTGTTTAATTAATTTCTGCTGAGAGAGCAATGGCACATGGTCTGACAATATTATGAAGGAAACACAGGATTTGTTCGTTATTTTATTCAGAAATTGTCAAAATAAAAATTACTGCTGTAAAGAATGTTACAATAAATTGAAACCTTTGTGGTTGTGTTAAATTTGGACATTGGTGGAATTAATTTCTGCTGAGAGAGTAGTGACACATAGCCTGCCAATGTTATAAAAGAGAAACAGAGTTTGCTTATTATTTTGTTTAGAAATTGTAAAAAAAAAAATTACGTTGTACAGAACTTTACAATGAATCGTTACTTTTGGGGTTGCGTTTTTGCACGTTTCTTTAATTAATTTCTGCTGAGAGAGCAGTGGCACATGGTCTGACAATATTATGAAGGAAACACAGGATTTGTTCGTTATTTTATTCAGAAATTGTCAAAATAAAAATTACTGCTGTACAGAATGTTACAATAAATAATATAGTCTGCCAATGTTATAAAAGAGAAACAAAGTTTGCTTATTTTTTTGTTTAGAAATTGTCAAAAAAAAAAAATTACGTTGTCCAGAACTTTACAATAAATTGAAAACCTTTATGGTTGTTTATTAAATTTGGATGCAGATGTAATTAATTTCTGTTATGACAGAGAAACAGAATTTGTTCGTTTTATTGTTCTGAAACTGTCAAAATGGTAATTAGATATTTTGAAAAATTACGTTTTACAGAATTTTCGAATTAATCGAATCCTTTGGTTGGTTGTATTAAATGTGTTCGTGGGTGTAATTAATTTCTGTTACGACAGAGAAACAGAATTTGTTCGTTTTATTGTTCTAAAATTGTCAAAATGGTAATTAGATATTTTGAAAAATTACGTTTTACAGAATTTTCGAATTAATCGAATCCTTTGGTTGGTTGTATTAAATGTGTTCGTGGGTGTAATTAATTTCTGTTACGACAGAGAAACAGAATTTGTTCGTTTTATTGTTCTGAAACTGTCAAAATGGTAATTAGATATTTTGAAAAATTACGTTTTGCAGAATTACGTTGCATAGAACTATAAAACTGAATTGCTGTGACACATAAGACACTTAGAAGCGCCATTCTGTAATATAGATCTGTAGAAATTAAATGCTTTGAATGTTAAATGATGCTAACACCTTTGAACGTTAAACTGCCCTCGAAATTTTCCGTTAAATGCTGTGAAACGAGTGATTGCTTTGTGAACGCATTGATTTCACACTCGACGCTTCGAACGCGTTCGAATTTCAACGTAATTTGCTTCGTGAATTCAGCAAATCCAGCAGGTCGATGCAAGAGCAATATTCATTTTTAACTTTCATTTTTAAATGACCATAATTTTTTTCTAATCAATTTTATTCATCAAAATACCATTAGAATCAGTAAAACGTTGCCAACGAGATAAGAGTACATTTAAAAAAAAATTTTATTTAAATATTAATTGCAAAATATAATTTTATAATTTTATATTCTTCTAATAAATTATATTAATCGAAATAAAAATTATTGGAATCTGTGCAACGTTGCGAATTAGATAGAAGTTAACTTAAATAAATTTTATAATTTTATATTTCTCTAATAAATTTTGTTAATCAAAATAAAATATATTATTTAAATATTAATCGCAAAACATAATTTTATAATTTTATATTCTTCTAATAAATTTTATTAATCGAAATAAAAATCATTGGAATCTGTGCAACGTTGCGAATTAGATAGAAGTTCACTTAAATAAATTTTATAATTTTATATTTTTCTAATAAATTTTGTTAATCAAAATAAAATATATTATTTAAATATTAATCGCAAAACATAATTTTATAATTTTATATTCTTCTAATAAATTTTATTAATCGAAATAAAAATCATTGGAATCTGTGCAACGTTGCGAATTAGATAGAAGTTCACTTAAATAAATTTTATAATTTTATATTTTTCTAATAAATTTTGTTAATCCAAATAAGAACCATATCAATTTTATTATTTAAAATAAGAATTATTAGAATCGATGCAACGTTGCAAATGAGATACAATTTTATTTCTATGGCTAAAATAAAATTTCGAATTTCTAGAGGCAAGAAAAGAGGTCTTCCAACCATTTTTTGGCATTGTTTTGTTATTCAAGCATTTCTAACGCGAGATATTGTCCAGAAAAATGAAATATAATTTTATTTATGTCACTAAACTAAAAATTTCACACTTTTAGAGGCAACCAAAGTGGCCTTCAAGTCGTTTTTTGGCATTGTGTTTAGTTTTTCTCACATTTCTAACGTAAATTGTTGTGGAAATGCTTGTAAAAGTGGTAGTCGATGGACGAGAGTGAAGAATATCAATTTTTAACCTACATTTTTACTAAACTTTATAATTTTATATTTTTCTAATAAATTTTGTTAACCCAAATAAGAAGAATATAAATTTTCTGAATCAAAATAAGAACCATTAGAATTAGTAAAACATTGCCAACGAGATACAATTTTATTTATGTCGCTAAACTAAAATTTGAAGGTTGCAGAGGACTTCAGGACGTTTCTTGGCATTGTTTTTAGTTATTCAAGCACTTCTAACGCGATATGTCGTCGAGAAAATCAAAATACAATTTTATTTATGTCGCTAGAGTAAAATTTCAGACTTTCAGAGGCCTCCAAAGTGGTTTTTGGCATTGTTTTTAGCTTTTCAAGCATTTCTAACGCAAGATATTGTCCAGAAAAATGAAATACAATATTATTTATGTCACTAAACTAAAAATTTCAGACTTTTAGAGGCAACCAAAGAGGCCTTCACGTTGTTTTATGTCATTGTTTTTAGTTTTTCAAGCATTTCTCGTGCGAGATGGTTGAAAAAGTGGTAGTCGATGGACGAAAGGTCAGATATAAGTATAAAGGGTGGTCCAATGGTTCGCAGCCCAACTCAAACGCACCTTTTGTGTCCACCTCGTCATTGAAACGCGTGATCGAGTATTGTCACGAAGAAGAATTGGACCTACGAGAATTGGATCGCCACGAAATCGAGCAAACCATCATTCTATAGCACGTTTGTTAATAGTATCTTGGCCACAAGCTTTATTTAGATTGCGAGCCTCAAAGTTGCACAAAAATACTGCTTTTCATTGCCTTTTTGTATTATTTGGTATTTACAAAATGATTAAAATCTAGCTGTAATTAAAATCGATTGTGTAATGTTTGTTGTCAAAATAAAGAGCAGATTCTAAGCTTTAAATTGATGTCTATATTTGTTGGCAATATTTATTTCAAAATTTATTAAAATTTATTAAAATAATTTTTATACTCAAATTATTTGGTATTGACAAAATGATTAAAATCTAGCTGTGATTAAAATCGATTGTGTAATGTTTGTAGTCAAAATGAAGAGCAGATTCTAAGCTTTAAATTGATGTGGATATATGTTGACAATGTTTATTTAAAAATTTATTAAAATTAGATAAGTTTGAGTATAAAAATTATTTGGTATTTACAAAATGATTAAAATCTAGCTGTGATTAAAATCGATTGTGTAATATTTGTAGTCAAAATAAAGAGCAGATTCTAAGCTTTAAATTGATGTGGATATATGTTGGCAATATTTATTTAAAAATTTATTAAAATTAGATAAGTTTGAGTATAAAAATTATTTGGTATTGACAAAATGATTAAAATCTAGCTGTAATTAAAATCGATTGTGTAATGTTTATTGTCAAAATAAAGAGCAGATTCTAAGCTTTAAATTGATGTGGATATATGTTGGCAATATTTATTTCAAAATTTATTAAAATTAGATAAGTTTGAGTATAAAAATTATTTGGTATTGACAAAATGATTAAAATCTAGCTGTAAATAAAATCGATTGTGTAATGTTTGTAGTCAAAATAAAGAGCAGATTCTAAGCTTTAAATTGATGTCTATATTTGTTGGCAATATTTATTTCAAAATTTATTAAAATTTATTAAAATAATTTTTATACTCAAATTATTTGGTATTGACAAAATGATTAAAATCTAGCTGTGATTAAAATCGATTGTGTAATGTTTGTAGTCAAAATGAAGAGCAGATTCTAAGCTTTAAATTGATGTGGATATATGTTGACAATGTTTATTTAAAAATTTATTAAAATTAGATAAGTTTGAGTATAAAAATTATTTGGTATTTACAAAATGATTAAAATCTAGCTGTGATTAAAATCGATTGTGTAATGTTTGTAGTCAAAATGAAGAGCAGATTCTAAGCTTTAAATTGATGTGGATATATTGTTGGCAATATTTATTTAAAAATTTATTAAAATTAGATAAGTTTGAGTATAAAAATTATTTGGTATTGACAAAATGATTAAAATCTAGCTGTAATTAAAATCGATTCTGTAATATTTGTAGTCAAAATGAAGAGCAGATTCTAAGCTTTAAATTGATGTCTATATTTGTTGGCAATATTTATCTGAAAATTTATTAAAATTAGATAAGTTTGAATATCAACTTACCTAAAAATACTAATGATATTAAAAAATTTGCAGTTAAATTTGGATAATATTAATAATATTCTTCTTCGAAACTTAAACCTTGAAATTCTGTTCTTCAAAGATTAACTTCAAAGCTTAAATCTTGCAAGGTTTAAGCTTGCTCTGAAGGAAATTGCAAGGTTTAAGCTTCGAAGAAGAGAATTGCAAGGTTTAAGCTTTGGAGAAGAAAATTGCAATGTTTAAGCTTCGAAGAAGAGAATAACAAAGTTTAAGCTTTGGTGAAGAAAATTGTAAGGACTAAGCTTGCTCTGAAGGGAATTGCAAGGTTTTAGCTTTGATGTTAAGCTTTGAAGAAGGAAATTTCAAAGTTTAAGCTCTAAAGAAGAGAATTGCAAGGTTTTAGCTTTGAAAATCAGCTTTGAAGAAGAGAATTGCAAGATTTAAACTTGGAAGAAGAAAATTGCAAGGTTTAAGCTATGAAGAAGAGAATTGCAAGGTTTTAGCTTTGAAGCTAAGCTTTGGAGAAGAAAGTTGCAAAATTTAAGCTCTAAAGAAGAGAATTGCAAGTTTTAAGCTTTGAAGTGCAGCTTTGAAGAAGAAAATTGCTAGGTTTAAGCTTTAAGAAAAAAAATTGTAAAGTTTTAACTTCGAAGAAGAGAATTGCAAGGTTTAATCTTCCTCTGAACAGAATTGCAAGTTTCAATCTTTGAAGTTAAACTTTGAAGAAGAGAAGTTTATATTCTATCTCTCAAGTCTTAAGTTTATCTCTCAAAATGTGATAATCTTCACTTCGAAACATACAACTTCCACTCAATCTTATCGATAACAATTGCGAGTTTCTTTTTTTTCCCTCTTTACTTCTTTCTTGGACACTGTAGAACTGCAGCACCCCCTATTTCTACTTAATTTATCGATAGCAATAAGTTTCTTCCTTTTTCTCTTCTTTAATCCTTCATTGGATACTGTAAAACTGCAGCACCCTCTATTTCTATTTAATGTTATCCATATCAATTGATATAATGAGTTCCTTTTTCTATAATTATTTCTTGGCCACTGTAGAGCTACAGCACCCCCTACTTCTACTTAATATTTTCGACAGCAATTGATATAATGAGTTTCGTTTTCTTTAAGTCTTTCTTGGGCACTGTAGAACTGCAGCACCCCCTATTTCTACTTGATATTTATCGAGAGTAATGAGACTCTTTCTTTCTTTCTTCCTTAATTCTTTCTTAGACACTGTAGAACTGCGGCATCCACTATTTCCACTTGACATTATCGATAGCAATTGGTATAATTCTTCTTTAATTCCTTCTTGGGCACTGTGGAACTGCAGCACATCCTATTTCTACTTAATATTATCGATAGCAATAAGTTTCTTCCTTTTTCTCTTCTTTAATCCTTCATTGGATACTGTAGAACTACAGCACGCTCTATTTGTATTTAATATTATCAATAGCAATGAGTTTCTCTTCCATTTTGATCTTTAATTCTTTCTTGGACACTGTGGAAACTGCAGCATGCCCTATTTCTATTTAATATTGTCGAGAGCAATGAGTTTCTGTCTTTTTTTCTTCCTTAATTTTTTGTTGAACACTGTGGAACTGCAGCACCCCCTATTTCTTCTTGATATTATCCATAGCAATTGGTATAACTTCTTTAATTCCTTCTTGGACACTGTGCAACTGCAGCACCCCCTATTTCTATTCGATATTATCGATAGCAATGAGTTCCCTTCCTTTTTCTTCTTCAATTCCTTCTTGGACACTGTAAAACTGCAGCACCCCTTATTTCTACATAACATTGTCGATAACAATTGGTATAACGAGTTTCTTTTCCTTTTTTTCAATTTAATTCTTTCTTGGACATTGTCAAACTGCAGCACCCCTTTTTCTACTTAATATTATCAACAGCAATAAGTTTTTTTCTTTTTTTCTTCTTTAATTCTTCCTTGGACACTGTGGATCTGCAACACCCACCATTTATACTTGATATTGTCGATAGCAATGTGTTTTTCTTTTTTTCTTCTTTAATTCTTTCTTGGATACTGTGGAACTGCAGCACCCTTTATTTCTATTTAATATTGTCGCTAGCAATTGATATAATCAGTTTCTTTTTTTTTAATTCTTTCTTGGGCACTGTGGAACTACAGCACCACCTATTTCTACTTGATATTGTCGACAGCAATAAGTTTCTTCCCTTTTCTCTTCTGTAATCCTTCATTGGACACTGTAAAACTGCAGCACCCCTTATTTCTACTTAATATTATCGACAGCAATTGATATAATGAGTTTCCTTCTTTATTCTTCCTTGGACACTGTGGAACTGCAGCACCCCCTACTTCTACTTAATATTGTCGCTAGCAATTGATATAATGAGTTTCCTTTCCTTTTTTTCTCTTTAATTCTTCCTTGGACACTGCGAAACTGCAGTACCCCCTGTTTCTACTTAATATTATCGACAGCAATTAGTATAACGAGTTTCTTTCTTTCTTTTCTTCTTCAGTTCTTTCTTTGCACTTGTACAACAGATAATCCTTAAGCTCAACGTTCTTACCTTTTCGATAATAACCCAAACACGAAAAAAAGAAACTCCACAGCCCAGTAACCAAATCAACCACAAAACCAACACCAATTATCCCAAGAAACCCACAATCTTCAACCCCAACACTACCAAAGAAGCTACATCTCAACCAACCCAATGTCCCCAAAAACCCACAACGACTGATTCTCGTCTCTTCGTTGACATATCCTATAACTACTTCTCGAACAATCCAATATTGAGACTACTGTTCCCAAATATACGATAACAACCCAATATAACGATAACAAGTTGGTTGCAAATGAAACTGCTTACAGAAAACCACAATCTTTGACTCAAGCATAAAAAAAAAACGTGACTACTTTTCGAACAACCCAATATCGAGACTACTGTTCGAAGAACCCAATATAATGACAACAAGTTGGTTATAAATGAAACTGATTACAGAGAACCACAATCTTTGATCCAAGCACGTAAAAAAAAAGATGTCACAACCCAATATATCTAATCTACCAATATAATGACAACAAGTTGGTTACAAACGAATTCTGCAAGCTTCCAGAATACCACAACCTTTGCCCCAAACACGAAAGAAATGAACTCCACAACCCAATACATCAAATCTACCAATACAATGTCAACAAATTCCTTACTAATAAAACTGTAAGCTTCCAAGAAACCACAATCTTTAACGAAAACATAAAAAAAAAACTCCACAACCCAATACATCAAGTGTACCATTAAAACGACAACAAGTAACTTAAGAAACCCACAATCTTCGAGCCTAGTATAAAAAAGGACACTATTTCTCGAACAACCCAATATAACGACGCAATCTTTGACCCAAGCACGAAAAAATAACCAAAAAAATAACACCAAGTTGGTTACAAATCATAAAGCTCTCGCAATAAAAGCACAATAATTGTCCCAGGCATGGAAAAAAATGCGACTACCCAATATACCAAATATAATGACAATAAGTTGGTCACTAAGCAATTTACCTTCAGAAAACCACACTCTTTGGTCCTAGTATGAGAAAACGAGAATACTGTTCGAACAACTCAATATAATGCCAACAAGTTGGTCATAAATGTAGCTGCAAGCTTCCAGAAAACCACAATCCATGGCCCAAAGCGTGAAAAAAACGCAATTACTTCTCGAACAAGCCAATATAACGACAACAAGTTGCTTACTAACGAATCTGTCGCCAGAAAACCACAATCCATGGCCCAAAGCGTGAAAAAAAACGCAACTACTTCTCGAACAACCCAATATAACGACAACAAGTTGCTTACTAACGAATCTGTCGCCAGAAAACCACAATCCATGGCCCAAAGCGTGAAAAAAACGCAACTACTTGTCGAACAACCCAATATAACGGCTACAAGTTGATTACTGACGAATTTGTCGCTGGAAAACCACACTCTTTGATCCTGGTATGAGAAAACGAATCTACTTTCAGAGCAATCCAATATAATGACATCAAATTGGTTACTAACGAATCTATTTCCAGAAAACCACAATCCATGGCCCAAAGCGTGAAAAAAACGCAACTACTTCTCGAACAAGCCAATATAACGACAACAAGTTGCTTGCTAACGAATCTGTCCCCAGAAAATCACGATCCATGCCCCAAAGCGTGAAAAAAAACGCAACTACTTCTCGAACAACCCAATATAACGGCTACAAGTTGATTACTGACGAATTTGTCGCTGGAAAACCACACTCTTTAATCCTGGTATGAGAAAACGAATCTACTTTCAGAGCAATCCAATATAATGACATCAAATTGGTTACTAACGAATCTATTTCCAGAAAACCACAATCCATGGCCCAAAGCGTGAAAAAAACGCAATTACTTCTCGAACAACCCAATATAACGACAACAAGTTGCTTACTAACGAATCTGTCCTCAGAAAATCACGATCCATGCCCCAAAGCGTGAAAAAAAACGCAACTACTTCTCGAACAACCCAATATAACGGCTACAAGTTGATTACTGACGAATTTGTCGCTGGAAAACCACACTCTTTGATCCTGGTATGAGAAAACGAATCTACTTTCAGAGCAATCCAATATAATGACATCAAATTGGTTACTAACGAATCTATTTCCAGAAAACCACAATCCATGCCCCAAAGCGTGAAAAAAAACGCAACTACTTTTCGAACAACCCAATATAACGACAACAAGTTGCTTACTAACGAATCTGTCGCCAGAAAACCACAATCCATGGCCCAAAGCGTGAAAAAAACGCAACTACTTCTCGAACAACCCAATATAACGGCTACAAGTTGATTACTGACGAATTTGTCGCTGGAAAACCACACTCTTTGATCCTGGTATGAGAAAACGAATCTACTTTCAGAGCAATCCAATATAATGACATCAAATTGGTTACTAACGAATCTATTTCCAGAAAACCACAATCCATGGCCCAAAGCGTGAAAAAAACGCAACTACTTCTCGAACAAGCCAATATAACGACAACAAGTTGCTTGCTAACGAATCTGTCCCCAGAAAATCACGATCCATGCCCCAAAGCGTGAAAAAAACGCAACTACTTCTCGAACAACCCAATATAACGGCTACAAGTTGATTACTGACGAATTTGTCGCTGGAAAACCACACTCTTTGATCCTGGTATGAGAAAACGAATCTACTTTCAGAGCAATCCAATATAATGACATCAAATTGGTTACTAACGAATCTATTTCCAGAAAACCACAATCCTTGACCCAAGCACGAGAAAAAAACTCCACAACCCAATATACCAATATAATGCCACCAAGTTGGTTACAAATGAAGCTGCTTACAGAAAACCACAATCTTTGATCCAAGCACGAAAAAAAACGCGACTATCCAATATACCAATATAATGACAAGTTGGTTACTAACGAATGTGTCTTCAGAAAACCACAATCTTTGACCCCAGCACGAAAAAAAAGAAACTCCACAACCCAATAACCGAATCAACCACAAAACCAACACCAAGTAACTCAAGAAACGCACGATTTTCCTTCTCAGCAGTACCAAAGAACCAAGGAAACTGCATGCCAAACAACCAAATGTCCCCCAAAACTTCGTTGACGTATCGAAATAGTCCAACAAAAACATTCCGCCTAGTATATTCGGATCATTAAAATGTGCGAGAACATAAAGAGGAGAAAGGAGTCGCCGCGCCACAGCGTTGGCTGAGAGAACGACAGAGGAAGAGAGGAAAATAGAGAAAGAAAGAGAAGGAACCACTGAGAATGGCACTAGAAAGAGAGAGAGAGAACTACAGAGAAAGAGAAAGAAAGAGAGAACCACTGAGAACGCCACGAGAAAGAGAGAGAACCGCTGAGAACGACGCGAGATGGAGAAAGAAAGGCAGCAAGAGTGAACCACTGAGTATGACACTAGATAGAGAGAAAGAAAGCAAGAGAGAACCACTGAGAATGACACGAGATAGAGAGAAAGAAGGAGAAAGAGAGAAAGCAAGAGAGAATCACTGAGTATGACACGAGATAGAAAAAGAAAGGCAGCAAGAGAGAACCACTGAGAATGACACGAGATAGAGAGATAGAGAAAGGAAGAAAGCAAGAAAGAGAGAACCACTGAGAATGACACGAGAAATAGAAAAAGATAGAGAAAGAAAGAAAGCAAGAAAGAGAGAACCACTGAGTACGACACTAGATAGAGAGAAAGAGAGAACCACTGAGAATAACGAAAGCAGGTGGGGGCATCGCGCGAGAAAGAGAGAAAGCAAAGCCCAAAGTCGAACAGAGAGGCGACGTCGTCCAGAAAGAAAGGCTCTGGCGGACAATCACAGAGAAAATCAGATGGAACGGGGGAAAAAGAGGAATACACAAGCGTAGCGAGCAGAAAGGCCCCGGTGCAGGACGCCCTGGCGTAGAACGGGGACGGTGGAAAAAGCGAGGATGAGGAGGAGGAGGCGGTGGAGGAGGAGGAGGACTCTGTACTCAGTGCATGCAATCTTTTTAATTATGAAAACACGGCTTTGTGTTTCATTTTGTTTTGTCGTCAGGGGCGCTATTCTATTCGGGGCCGAAACCCCTCCGTTCCTCCTTCCTCATCCGGCTCAGCCTGCCTCTTCCTTTCCTTTCTTCTCTCCTCTCCTCTTTTTTTTTTATATTATAACGCGCGCGCGCGAGAGCCCAACTTGGCGAGGGTGTGCAGGGCTGGATAGGGTTCAGTAGGAGGAGCAGAGATAGGGCAGGGTGAGATTGCTTTAGTAATGAATTACATGGCTTCGGGGTACGTGCCTGTCTGACGCTGCTGCGACCAACCAGCATCGCTTTCTGCCTTGCTCTCCGCTTCTTCTGCCTTCTCTGACACTCTCCATCGTCATCTTACGCTCTCCTTGCAACTGTCTCTCTCATTCTCTGCACTGTTCGACCAGGAAGTAACGACATTAAGAAGAGAGTGGAGCTCGAGGAGGAACTCTGTGAACAATATCGAGAGGAGAGGGGGAGAGGGAGGTAAACAAACGAAGACGAAGATCCTTGGAGCGTAGAAAAAATGGAAAGCAGAATTCTGCGCGATAGGATTTAGCGAATTTTCCACAACAGGGGTGTGTACTTATCTACGCGAGGCTGTGGACACGCCCAGAGAGCGGCTGGGCCAATCGCGAGCCGCGTAGCCAATCCCAGCGCGAGCCGCGTTACTCCTGGCTTGATCGAGGGTGAACTGACGAAAGGAGACTTCAGTTTCCTCGGTGTCGTCTGTCGAGAACGGTGAACTCGACTCTCCGCCGTCGCGAGGGACCAGCAGGGAACCGTGGTCGTCGCACGGGAACAGATTCGAGGGAATTGAGGGATGGCAGGACCGTATCTGTCGCCGCTTGGTCCGCAGGCCGATTTGCTCACCGAGTACATGTTCGGAAGACGTCGTCAGGTCAGTGTACGTTCTTTTTTCACCTTCTCTGATGGTCGTCAGCTTCTTGCGTTTCGCGGTTCTTCAGCTGAAACCTTGTGGCGGTTGTTTGTTGGCAATTTTTGGGCAATTTTCGTGTAAAACTTTGGGGATTGTTGGTAATTGGCAAGTGCTTGGCGGCATAAAACTTGAAAACTCGAGTTTCACAAAATTTTTTTATTTGAAATTCATACAAGAGATGATTAAAATAAAATTAGAAAAATTGCGTTCGTAAAGTTGAACACTAGTGGCGGTTGTTCGTTGGCGATTTTTGGGCAATTTTCGTGTAAAACTTTGGGGATTGTTGGTAATTGGCAAGTGCTTGGCGGCATAAAACTTGAAAACTCGAGTTTCACGAAATTTTTTTATTTGAAATTCATACAAGAGATGATTAAAATAAAATAAGAAAAATTGCGTTCGCAAAGTTGAACACTAGTGGCGGTTGTTTGTTGGCGATTTTCTTCAATTTTCGTGTAAAAGTTTGAGCATTGTTGATAATTGGCAAGTGCTTGGAGTCTTTGATGGCTAACGAAGAAGTTTTATATCTGTAGCAGAAATTGTTCGAATAAAACAATAAATAATAACTTTGAGATGTTATAATGCAAAGCATTTGTCAGCTTTGGCGCTTAAAATTAGAAAAATCAATTATTACTAATTTTTACTAATTTCTCTAATTTCTATCTGTGAAAGATATCTATAGAAGATTGATATCTGTAGAAGAAATTAATGTTAATATTATTTAGTATGAAATAATAAATAATAGTTGTTGCAAGGTTTATCGCTTTCACGGCATAAAACTTGAAAACTCGAGTTTCACGAAATTTTTTTATTTGAAATTCGTACAAGAGATGATTAAAATAAAATAAGAAAAATTGCGTTCGTAAAGTTGAACACTAGTGGCGGTTGTTTGTTGGCGATTTTTGGGCAATTTTCGTGTAAAACTTTGGGGATTGTTGGTAATTGGCAAGTGCTTGGCGGCATAAAACTTGAAAACTCGAGTTTCACGAAATTTTTTTATTTGAAATTCGTACAAGAGATGATTAAAATAAAATAAGAAAAATTGCGTTCGTAAAGTTGAACACTAGTGGCGGTTGTTTGTTGGCAATTTTTTGAATTTTCGTGTAAAACTTTGGGGATTGTTGGTAATTGGCAAGTGCTTGGCGGCATAAAACTTGAAAACTCGAGTTTCACGAAATTTTTTTATTTGAAATTCGTACAAGAGATGATTAAAATAAAATAAGAAAAATTGCGTTCGTAAAGTTGAACACTAGTGGCGGTTGTTCGTTGGCGATTTTTGGGCAATTTTCGTGTAAAACTTTGGGGATTGTTGGTAATTGGCAAGTGCTTGGCGGCATAAAACTTGAAAACTCGAGTTTCACGAAATTTTTTTATTTGAAATTCATACAAGAGATGATTAAAATAAAATAAGAAAAATTGCGTTCGCAAAGTTGAACACTAGTGGCGGTTGTTTGTTGGCGATTTTCTTCAATTTTCGTGTAAAAGTTTGAGCATTGTTGATAATTGGCAAGTGCTTGGAGTCTTTGATGGCTAACGAAGAAGTTTTATATCTGTAGCAGAAATTGTTCGAATAAAACAATAAATAATAACTTTGAGATGTTATAATGCAAAGCATTTGTCAGCTTTGGCGCTTAAAATTAGAAAAATCAATTATTACTAATTTTTACTAATTTCTCTAATTTCTATCTGTGAAAGATATCTATAGAAGATTGATATCTGTAGAAGAAATTAATGTTAATATTATTTAGTATGAAATAATAAATAATAGTTGTTGCAAGGTTTATCGCTTTCACGGCATAAAACTTGAAAACTCGAGTTTCACGAAATTTTTTTATTTGAAATTCGTACAAGAGATGATTAAAATAAAATAAGAAAAATTGCGTTCGTAAAGTTGAACACTAGTGGCGGTTGTTTGTTGGCGATTTTTGGGCAATTTTCGTGTAAAACTTTGGGGATTGTTGGTAATTGGCAAGTGCTTGGCGGCATAAAACTTGAAAACTCGAGTTTCACGAAATTTTTTTATTTGAAATTCGTACAAGAGATGATTAAAATAAAATAAGAAAAATTGCGTTCGTAAAGTTGAACACTAGTGGCGGTTGTTTGTTGGCAATTTTTTGAATTTTCGTGTAAAACTTTGGGGATTGTTGGTAATTGGCAAGTGCTTGGCGGCATAAAACTTGAAAACTCGAGTTTCACGAAATTTTTTTATTTGAAATTCGTACAAGAGATGATTAAAATAAAATAAGAAAAATTGCGTTCGTAAAGTTGAACACTAGTGGCGGTTGTTCGTTGGCGATTTTTGGGCAATTTTCGTGTAAAACTTTGGGGATTGTTGGTAATTGGCAAGTGCTTGGCGGCATAAAACTTGAAAACTCGAGTTTCACGAAATTTTTTTATTTGAAATTCATACAAGAGATGATTAAAATAAAATAAGAAAAATTGCGTTCGCAAAGTTGAACACTAGTGGCGGTTGTTTGTTGGCGATTTTTGGGCAATTTTCGTGTAAAACTTTGGGGATTGTTGATAATTGGCAAGTGCTTGGCGTCTTTGATGGCTAATGAAGGAGTTTTATATCTGTAGCAGAAATTGTTCGAATAAAATAATAAATAATAACTTTGAGATGTTATAATGCAAAGCATTTGTCAGCTTTGGCGCTTAAAATTTGAAAAATCAATTTTTACTAATTTTTACTAATTTCTATCTGTGAAAGATATCTATAGAAGATTGATATCTGTAGAAGAAATTAATGTTAATATTATTTAGTATGAAATAATAAATAATAGTTGTTGCAAGGTTTATCGTCTTCACGGCATAAAACTTGAAAACTCGAGTTTCACAAAATTTTTTTATTTGAAATTCATACAAGAGATGATTAAAATAAAATAAGAAAAATTGCGTTCGTAAAGTTGAACACTAGTGGCGGTTGTTTGTTGGCGATTTTTTTGAATTTTCGTGTAATACTTTGGGGATTGTTGGTAATTGGCAAGTGCTTGGCGGCATAAAACTTGAAAACTCGAGTTTCACGAAATTTTTTTATTTGAAATTCGTACAAGAGATGATTAAAATAAAATAAGAAAAATTGCGTTCGCAAAGTTGAACACTAGTGGCGGTTGTTTGTTGGCGATTTTTGGGCAATTTTCGTGTAAAACTTTGGGGATTGTTGGTAATTGGCAAGTGCTTGGCGTCTTTGATGGCTAACGAAGAAGTTTTATATCTGTAGCAGAAATTGTTCGAATAAAATAATAAATAATAACTTTGAGATGTTATAATGCAAAGCATTTGTCAGCTTTGGCGCTTAAAATTTGAAAATTCAATTTTTACTAATTTTTACTAATTTCTCTAATTTCTATCTGTGAAAGATATCTATAGAAGATTGATATCTGTAGAAGAAATTAATGTTAATATTATTTACTATGAAATAATAAATAATAGTTGTTGCAAGGTTTATCGTTTTCACGGCATAAAACTTGAAAACTCGAGTTTCACGAAATTTTTTTATTTGAAATTCATACAAGAGATGATTAAAATAAAATAAGAAAAATTGCGTTCGTAAAGTTGAACACTAGTGGTGGTTGTTCGTTGGCGATTTTTGGGCAATTTTCGTGTAAAACTTTGGGGATTGTTGGTAATTGGCAAGTGCTTGGCGGCATAAAACTTGAAAACTCGAGTTTCACGAAATTTTTTTATTTGAAATTCGTACAAGAGATGATTAAAATAAAATAAGAAAAATTGCGTTCGTAAAGTTGAACACTAGTGGCGGTTGTTTGTTGGCGATTTTTGGGCAATTTTCGTGTAAAACTTCGGGGATTGTTGGTAATTGGCAAGTTCTTGGCGGCATAAAACTTGAAAACTCGAGTTTCACGAAATTTTTTTATTTGAAATTCGTACAAGAGATGATTAAAATAAAATAAGAAAAATTGCGTTCGTAAAGTTGAACACTAGTGGCGGTTGTTTGTTGGCGATTTTTGGGCAATTTTCGTGTAAAACTTTGGGGATTGTTGGTAATTGGCAAGTGCTTGGCGGCATAAAACTTGAAAACTCGAGTTTCACAAAATTTTTTTATTTGAAATTCATACAAGAGATGATTAAAATAAAATTAGAAAAATTGCGTTCGTAAAGTTGAACACTAGTGGCGGTTGTTCGTTGGCGATTTTTGGGCAATTTTCGTGTAAAACTTTGGGGATTGTTGGTAATTGGCAAGTGCTTGGCGGCATAAAACTTGAAAACTCGAGTTTCACGAAATTTTTTTATTTGAAATTCGTACAAGAGATGATTAAAATAAAATAAGAAAAATTGCGTTCGTAAAGTTGAACACTAGTGGCGGTTGTTTGTTGGCGATTTTCTTCAATTTTCGTGTAAAAGTTTGAGCATTGTTGATAATTGGCAAGTGCTTGGAGTCTTTGATGGCTAACGAAGAAGCTTTATATCTGTAGCAGAAATTGTTCGAATAAAATAATAAATAATAACTTTGAGATGTTATAATGCAAAGCATTTGTCAGCTTTGGCGCTTAAAATTTAAAAAATCAATTTTTACTAAATTTCTATCTCTGAAAGATATCTGTAGAAGTAATGTAGAAGAAATTAATATTAATATTATTTAGTATGAAATTATAAATAATAATTGTTGGAAAGGTTAATCATCATCGACGCAAAAAACTTAAAAACTCGAGATTTACTAAATTTGTTCATTTGAAATTCATACAAAAAATGGTTAGAATAAAATAAGGAATAATGCGTTCATAAAGTCATCATCTAGTGGCGGTTATTAGGTTTCCTTTGAGTATTCGCGGTTGGAGTTTTTGGAATCGTAAATGAGAAGTGCTTGGCGTCATTGAAGACTAATGAAGAAGTTTCATATCTGCACGAAAAATTGTCAGAATGAAATAATAAATAATAATTGTTGCGAAGTTATGATATAAAGTATTTATCAGTTTTGGCGCTTAAGTTTGAAAACTCGAGTTTTATTGAATTTCTTTATTTGAAATTCATACAAGAAATGGTTAGCAATAGAAAATATTTGCAATGGAAATTATTAATAACAGAAGCTATTAGCGATAGTTGATAGCAAGAGAAACTATTAGGAATGGAAACTATTTGCATATGGAAATTATTAGTTAACGAAACTATTAATAATGGAATCTATTAGGAATGGAATTTATTAAGAATAGTAACTGTTAGCAATAGAAATTATTAATAATAGAAAATTTTATTAAAAGTGTTATTAAATTTTTCTTAAATTTCCTTATTCGAAATTCATACAAGAAATGGTTAGCAAGAGAAAATATTTGCAACAAAAAATATTTGCAATTATAATGATTAACAATGTGAACTATTAGCAATAGAAACTAGTGTGCAATGGAAATTATTAGCAAAAGAAACTATTAGTAATGGAAATTATTAGCAAGAGAAACTATTAGCAATAGGAGACAAACTATTAATAAGATAAATATAAATTCGAAATAGTTCACTTTAAGATTTGAATTCTACAGCATTCGCGTGATTCTGCATCATCGTGAAAATGAATGCTGTAGCATTCACGTCCGCGAACGCGTTAAGGAGAGACGTTTAATAGTAATGGAAGCTATTAGGAATGAAATCTATCACGAATCGAACTTATTAGCAACAGAAACTATTAGCAGTAGAAACTATTAATAATAGAAGCTGTTAGCAAGAGAAACTAGTTGCAGTAAAAAATATTTGCAATGTAAACTATTAGCAATGGAAATTATTAACAATATGAACCTATTAGGAATAGAAACTAATTTGCAATGGAAATTATTAGCAAAAGAAACTATTAGTAATGGAAACTATTAGCAATAGAAACTAATTTTCAATGGAAATTATTAGCAATAGAAACTAATTTTCAATGGAAATTATTAGCAAAAGAAACTATTAGTAATGGAAACTATTAGCAATGGAAATTATTAACAATATGAACCTATTACCAATAGAAACTAATTTTCAATGGAAATTATTAGCAAAGGAAACTATTAGCAATAGAAAATGTTTGCAATGGAAAATATTAGCAATAGAAACTAATTTGCAATGGAAATTATTAGCAAAAGAAACTATTAGTAATGGAAACTATTAGCAATAGAAACTAATTTTCAATGGAAATTATTAGCAATAGAAACTAATTTTCAATGGAAATTATTAGCAACTGAAACTAATTTTCAATGGAAATTATTAGCAAAAGAAACTATTAGTAATGGAAACTATTAGCAATAGAAATTATTAACAATATGAACCTATTAGCAATAGAAACTAATTTGCATTGGAAATTATCAGCAAAGGAAACTATTAGCAATAGAAAATGTTTGCAATGGAAAATATTAGCAATAGAAACTAATTTGCAATGGAAATTATTAGCAAAAGAAACTATTAGTAATGGAAACTAATTTGCAATGGAAATTATTAACAATATGAACCTATTAGCAATAGAAACTAATTTGCAATGGAAATTATTAGCAAAAGAAACTATTAGTAATGGAAACTAATTTGCAATGGAAATTATTAGCAAAAGAAACTATTAGCAATGGAAATTATTAACAATATGAACCTATTAGCAATAGAAACTAATTTGCAATGGAAATTATTAGGAAAAGAAACTATTAGTAGTGGAAACTATTAGCAATAGAAATTATTAACAATATGAACCTATTAGCAATAGAAACTAATTTTCAATGGAAATTATTAGCTGAGGAAACTATTAGCAATAGAAACTAATTTGCAATGGAAATTATTAGCAATATGATCCTATTAGCAATAGAAACTAATTTGCAATGGAAATTATTAGTAATGGAAACTATTAGCAATAGAAATTATTAACAATATGATCCTATTAGCAATAGAAACTAATTTGCAATGGAAATTATTAGTTAACGAAAATATTTGCAATGGAAACTATTAGCAATAGAAATTAATTTGCAATGGAAATTATTAGCAATAAGGGACAAACTGTTGGCAAAATAAAATTAAATTCCAAATAATTCACTTTAAGATTTGAATGCTACAGTATTCGTGTCATTCTGCATCATCAAGAAAACGAATGCTGTAGCATTCACGCCCGCGAACGTGTTCAGAAGAGACATCTACAGAATTCACGGATAAGTTGGTCGTTTGTTTCTTTTTAAGTTCTTAGTCTACATGCGTTAGATGGCTACCAGTTGTTACATTGGGCTTTACTGCTGAATTAATTGCATTGGTACTATTATGGAACTTAAGAAATAAAGGTATAAATATTATAAAGAATATTAAAGATATAAATATTATAGAAGAAATAAAGATACAAATGTTGCAGAAGAAATAAAGATACAAATATTATAGAAGAAATAAAGATATAATTCGTGTATAGTTGGTCGTTTGTTTCGTTTTAAGTTCTTGGTCTACATGCGTTAGATGGCTACCAGTTGTTGAATTGGGTTTTACTGCTGAATTAATTGCATTTGTATTATTATGGAAATAAAGAAATAAAGGTATAAATATTATAGAGAATATTAAAGATATAATATACGGATAGTTGGTCGTTTGTTTCGTTTTAAGTTCTTGGTCTACATGTCCACTGGTTGCTGCATTTGGTTTGGCTGTTGAATTAGTTACATTCGTATTATTATGGAAATAAAGAAATAAAGGTATAAATATTATAAAAAATATTAAAGATATGAATATTATAGAAGAAATAAAAAATGAAAAAATGGTATGATCCACAGTTGGTCGTTTGTTTCTTTTTAAGTTCTTAAGTCTACACGCGTTAGGTTTGGCTGTTGAGTTGGTTGCATTGGCATTATTATGAAAATAAAGAAATAAAGATACAAATATTACAGAGAATATTGAAGATATAAATATTATAGAAAAAATAAATATTATAAAGATCTAATCCACGGATAAGTTGGTCGTCTGTTTCTTTTTAAGTTCTTAAGTCTACACGCGTTAGGTTTGGCTGTTGAGTTGGTTGCATTGGCATTATTATGAAAATAAAGAAATAAAGATACAAATATTACAGAGAATATTGAAGATATAAATATTATAGAAAAAATAAATATTATAAAGATCTAATCCACGGATAAGTTGGTCGTCTGTTTCTTTTTAAGTTCTTAAGTCTACACGCGTTAGGTTTGGCTGTTGAGTTGGTTGCATTGGCATTATTATGAAAATAAAGAAATAAAGATACAAATATTACAGAGAATATTGAAGATATAAATATTATAGAAAAAATAAATATATAAATATTATAAAAATCTAATCCACGGATAAGTTGGTCGTTTGTTTCTTTTTAAGTTCTTAAGTCTACACGCGTTAGGTTTGGCTGTTGAGTTTGTTGCATTGGCATTATTATGAAAATAAAGAAATAAAGATACAAATATTACAGAGAATATTGAAGATACAAATATTATAAAGATATAATAAAGATATAATCCACGGATAAGTTGGTCGTCAGTTTCTTTTTAAGTTCTTAAGTCTACACGCGTTAGGTTTGGCTGTTGAGTTGGTTGCATTGGCATTATTATGGAAATAAAGAAATAAAGATACAAATATTACAGAGAATATTGTAGATACAAATATTATAGAACAAATAAAGATATAATTCACGGAAAGGTTGGTCGTTTGTTTCTTCTTAAGTTCTTGGTGTCCATGCGATGGCTACTGATCGTTGAATTGGGTTTGGTTGTTTAATTAGTTGCACTGAAATTATTATGAAAATAAAGAAATAAAGATACAAATATTATAATATTAGAAGAAATAAAGATATAATAAAAATAAAAATATTATATTAGCCAAATAAAGAAAGAGATATGGGGATTTAAAGAAATAAAAAATAAAGATATAAATATTATATTAGGGATATAAAGAAAGTAATATAGAGATATAAATATTGTAATAAAATAAAGATATAATTATTATAATAAAATAAGGATATAATAAAAAATATAAATATTATGTTAGAGATATGGAGATTTAAAAAAGTAAAAAAATTAAGATATAAATATTATATTATGGAAATAAGAAACAAATATATAAATTACTAACAACAATTGTGTTAACAATAATATTCCTTTCTCAGTAACTAAATAATTATAATAGAAACTAGTAACAGTCTCTATTGCAATCAGATATTACTAAAATATTGCTCAATGTCTCTTCATAACAGCACAAACGTTCTAATTAAGTAATTTCTTAATGGAAATATCGTCAATTGTAATATAAATTTAGTACTAATTTCCACGATTATTAATTATTATTGATCATGTCTGAGTAGAGACGCAATCGGACAACATTCACCCCGCAACAACTTCAAGAACTGGAGTCGCTGTTCCAGAAGACACACTATCCAGACGTGTTCCTGAGGGAGGAGGTCGCTCTTAGGATTTCGTTATCCGAGGCTCGTGTCCAGGTTGATAAGTATTAAACTTCTTATCTGTATTCTCATTTCTCTGCGATATTAATGATAATTTTTTAATAGCTTCTTAGGTGTTTATTTTTTCCTTTTATTAATGATAATTTTTTAATAGCTTCTTATGTGTTTGTTTTTTTTTATTAATGATAATTGTTTAACAGCTTCTTGAGTGTTTGAATTTTTTTTTATTAATGATAATTGTTTAACAGCTTCTTGAGTGTTTGTATTTTTTTTTATTAATGATAATTGTTGAATAGCTTCTTAAGTGTTTGTTTTTTTTATTAATGATAATTGTTGAATAACTTCTTGAGTGTTTTTAAATTATAATAATTTTGTTCTTCAATTCAATTTAGTTTTTTGTTAAACCAATAATAATTTTGATCTTCAATTCAATTTAGTTTTCTGCTAAACCAATAATAATTTTGATTTTTATTAAACTAATAAAAATTTTGTTTTTCAATTCAATTTAGTTTTCTATTAAACTAGTAATAATTTTATGTTTTAATTCAATTTAGTTTTTTGTTAAACCAATAATAATTTTGTTCTTCAATTCAATTTAGTTTTTTGTTAAAGTATAATAACTTTGTTTTTTGTTAAACTAATAATAATTTTGTTTTTCAATTCAATTTAGTTTTCTATTAAACTAGTAATAATTTTATGTTTTAATTCAATTTAGTTTTTTGTTAAACCAATAATAATTTTGTACTTCAATCCAATTTAGTTTTTTGTTAAAGTATAATAACTTTGTTTTTCAATTCAATTTAGTTCTTTGTTAAACTAATAATAATTTTGTTTTTCAATTCAATTTAGGTTTTTGTTAAACTAATAATAATTTTGTTTTTCAATTCAATTTAGGTTTTTGTTAAACTAATAATAATTTTGTTTTTCAATTCAATTTAGTTTTTTATTAAACTAATAATAACTTTGTTTTTCAATTTTCGAGTAATTAATGCTAATCGCTATTTTTTAAATAATTGTAAGCTTTACAAATATAACCTTTTCTTGTATTCTGTAATTTTAATCGAGCAAATATATTGTTCTAATTACATTTTTGTTTTTATTTTGTAAATTGATTTTTTAAAACTCATTCTGTAATTTTAATCAAGCAAATATGTTGTTTACTTTGAATAATTTTTCTTTTTTGATAGTGTTTCGTAGAAACAAACTTGTTTCAGTCTGTGAAGCCTTCTTAGCTGCGTTTAGAAGTTTTCTGTGGACAACGATTAAAATGTAATAATCTGACTACCCTTATAAAATGTTTTTTTAACAAATTTCGTATATCACAATCAATTTAAAAGTAAAGTGTCTTTTAAATGTTTTTTAAATCGTCAATTTTTGCAAATCGCTGAAACATTTACAGTACATCCACGCACGTGTTAAACAACAACCAACAATTCATGATTTCGTGTTCAGAATTTAGAAGAAATCACACATCATAACAAATTAAAAAACAATAATATAATAAATTGTAAAACAATAATAAATATAAAAATAAAGTGATTGTCAATTTTCGCAAATCACTAAAACCATTCCAGTACATCCACGAACGTGTTAAACGACAATTAATAATTCAAGATAACAATTGTTCAATATTTAGAAGAAATGTTGCACGTTGTGATGTTTCAGGTTTGGTATCAAAATTTTAAAATAATAATAATAAATTAATTTAAAAGTAAAATGATTGTCAATGTTCGCAAATCACTAAAATCTTTACTGTACATCTGCAAACGTGTTAAGTAATAACCAACAATTTATGAGTTCACGTTTAGTATTTAAAAGAAATCGCAATCAATTAAAAAATAATAATATAATCAATTTTAAAATAATAATAAATATAAAAATAAAATGATGGTCAGTATTTGCAAATCACTAAAATCTTTACTGTACATCTGCAAATGTGTTAAATAATAACCAACAATTTATGAGTTCACGTTTAGTATTTAAAAGTAATCGCAATCAATTAAAAAATAATAATATAACCAATTTTAAAATAATAATAAATATAAAAATAAAATGATTCTCAATGTTTGCAAATCACTAAAATCTTTACTGTACATCTGCAAACGTGTTAAACAAACACCAACAATTCAAGATTTCGCGTTCAGAAATTAGAAGAAATCACAACAAATTAAAAAATAATAATATAAGCTATTTTAAAACAATAATAATTATAAAAATAAAATGATTGTCAATGTTCGTAAATCGTTGAAAATTTCGTATATCACAATCAATTTAAAAGTAAAATGTTTTTTAAATTGTCAATTTCTGCAAATCGCTGAAACATTTACTGAACAAACACCAAAGATTAGAGATTTCGTGTTCAGAATTTAGAGGAAATGTCGCACGTTGAAATGTTTCAGGTGTGGTTTCAAAATCGGCGCGCGAAGTGGCGGAAGCAGGCTCGACTGCAGCTGTTGCAGGACGCGTGGAGGATGCGGTGTTTGGGATTGGGTAGCGCGGCGCCGCTGCTCCTGAGGCCGCCACCCACGTCGCTCGAGCGAGGCGACGCGGCGACGCCGCCGCCGCCGCCGCCGCCGCCCTCGGCGTCCGCGAGCGCCGCTGGGCCGCCGCTGCCGCCGACCAACGCTGACAAAATCCCCGACGCCTCGGCTCTGTCCGTTTGCAGGGACTACAGGATCCTCCCCCCTCCTCACGGGTAACTAAATTAACTTATCTTTTGTTTCTATTAAGGCGTTAATCGCATTGATTAACACTTTGACGCGCATTCTTCACTGTACGATCGCCCTCAGAAACGCGTTTCTTTTCTCGATTGCTTGCGACTGCCCAGATGAAATCGCGTGTAAGTTGTGTGTTTCGAAGTGAAAATTATCACATTTTGAGAGATGAACTTAAGACTTGAGAGATAGAAGATAAACTTCTCTTCTTCAAAGATTAAACATTGCAGTTCTCTTCTTCAAAGCTTAAACCTTGCAATTTTCTTCTCCAAAGCTTAAACCTTACAATTTTCTTCTCCAAAGCTTAAAACTTGCAATTCTCCACTTCAGAGCTCAAACTTTGCAATTTTCTTCTTCAAAGCTTAACTTCAAAGCTGAAACCTTGCAATTTCCTTCAGAGCAAGCTTAAACCTTGCAATTTTCTTCTTCAAAGCTTAACTTCAAAGCTGACACCTTGCAATTTCCTTCAGAACAAGCTTAAACCTTGCAATTTAGTTCTCCAAAGCTTAAACCTTGCAATTCTCATCTTCAAAGCTGAACTTCAAAGCTAAAACCTTGCAATTCTCTTCTTCAGAGCTTAAACTTTGCAATTTTCTTCTTCAAAGCTTAACTTCAAAGCTGACACCTTGCAATTTCCTTCAGAACAAGCTTAAACCTTGCAATTTAGTTCTCCAAAGCTTAAACCTTGCAATTCTCATCTTCAAAGCTGAACTTCAAAGCTAAAACCTTGCAATTCTCTTCTTCAGAGCTTAAACTTTGCAATTTTCTTCTTCAAAGCTTAACTTCAAAGCTGACACCTTGCAATTTCCTTCACAACAAGCTTAAACCTTGCAATTTAGTTCTCCAAAGCTTAAACCTTGCAATTCTCATCTTCAAAGCTGAACTTCAAAGCTAAAACCTTGCAATTCTCTTCTTCAGAGCTTAAACTTTGCAATTTTCTTCTTCAAAGCTTAGCTTCAAAGCTAAAACCTTGCAATTCTCTTCTTCAGAGCTTGAATTTTGCAATTTTCTTCTTTAAAGCTTAACTTCAAAGCTAAAACCTTGCAATTCCCTTCAGAGCAAGCTTAAACCTTACAATTTTCTTCACCAAAGCTTAAACTTTGTTATTCTCTTCTTCGGAGCTTAAATATTGCAGTTCTCTTCTTCAAAGCATAAACCTTGCAATTTACTTCTCCTAAGTTTAAACCTTGCAATTTTCTTCTTCGAAGCTTAAAACTTGCAATTTCCTTCAGAGCAAGCTTAAACCTTACAATTTTCTTCACCAAAGCTTAAACTTTGTTATTCTCTTCTTCGAAGCTTAAACCTTGCAATTTTCTTCTTCAGAGCATAAACTTTGCAATTTTCTTCTTCAATGCTAAAACCTTGCACTTCTCTTCTTCAGAGCTTAAACTTTGAAATTTTCATCTTCAAAGCTTAACTTCAAAGCTTAAACCTTGCATTTTTCTTCTCCAAAGCTTAAACCTTGCAATTTTCTTCTCCAAAGCTTAAACCTTGCAATTTTCTTTTCCAAACCTTAAACCTTGCCATTTTCTTCTTCGAAGCTTGAACCTTGCAATTTTCTTCTTCAAAGCTTAACTTCAAAGCTTAAACCATGTAATGCTTTTCTTCAGAGCTTAAACTTTGCAATTTTCTTCTTTAAAGCTTAACTTCAAAGCTAAAACCTTGCAATTCCCTTCAGAGCAAGCTTAAACCTTGCAATTTTCTTCTCCAAAGCTTAAACCTTGCAATTCCCTTCAGAGCAAGCTTAAACCTTGCAATTTTCTTCTCCAAAGCTTAAACCTTGCAATTCTCTTCTTCAGAGCTTAAACATTGCAATTCTCATCTTCAAAGCTGAAGTTCATAGTTTAAAACTTGCAATTCTCTTTTTCAGAGCTTAAACCTTGCATTTCTCTTCTTCAAAGCTGAACTTCAAAGCTTAAAACTTGCAATTCTCTTTTTCAAAGCTGAACTTCAAAGCTAAAACCTTGCAATTCTCTTCTTCAGAGCTTACACCTTGCAATTTTCTTCTCCAAAGCTTAAATCTTGCAATTTTCTTCTCCAAAGCTTAAACCTTGCAATTCCCTTCAGAGCAAGCTTAAACCTTGCAATTTATTTCTCCAAAGCTTAAACCTTGCAATTTATTTCTCCAGAGCTTAAACCTTGTAATTTTCTTTTCCAAAGCATAAACCTTGCAATTTTCTTCTTCGAAGCTTAAACCTTGCAATTTCCTTCAGGGCGAGCTTAAACCTTGCAAGATTTAAGCTTTGAAGTTAATCTTTGAAGAGCAGAATTTCAAGGTTTAAGTTTCGAAGAAGAGAATTGGAAGATTTAAGCTTGCTCTGGAAAGAATTGCAAAGTTTAAGCTTCGAAGGAGAGAATTGGGAGATTTAAGCTTGCTCTTGATAGAATCTGGTGTTTTTCAATTATTTTTGAAACGAAATGCAATTATTAATAATTAGCACGTTGACGCACATTTTTGACCTTACGATCGCCCTCAGAAACGCGTTTCTTTTCTCGATTGCTTGCGACTGCCAGACGAAATCGCGTGTAAGTTGTACGTTTCGAAGTGAAAATTATCATATTTTGAGAGATATACTTAAGACTTGAGAGATGGAAGATAAACTTCTCTTCTTCAAAGATTAAACATTGCAGTTCTCTTCTTCAAAGCTTAAACCTTGAAATTCTGTTCTTCAAAGATTAACTTCAAAGCTTAAATCTTGCAAGGTTTTAAGCTTGCTCTGAAGGAAATTGCAAGGTTTAAGCTTTGGGGAAGAAAATTGCAAGGTTTAAACTTTGAAGAAGTAAATTGCAAGGTTTAAGGTTTGGAGAAGAAAATTACAAGGTTTAAGCTTTGAAGAAGAGAATAACAAAGTTTAAACTTTGGTGAAGAAAATTGTAAGGTTTAAGCTTGCTCTGAAGGGAATTGCAAGGTTTTAGCTTTGAAGTTAAGCTTTAAAGAAGAAAATTGCAAAATTTAAGCTCTGAAGAAGAGAATTGCAAGGTTTCAGCTTTGAAGCTAAGCTTTGAAGAAGAAAATTGCAAAGTTTAAGCTCTGAAGAAGAGAATTGCAAGGTTTCAGCTTTGAAGCTAAGCTTTGAAGAAGAAAATTGCAAAGTTTAAGCTCTGAAGAAGAGAATTGCAAGGTTTTAGCTTTGAAGTTCAGCTTTGAAGAAGAAAATTGCAAAGTTTAAGCTTTAGTGAAGAAAATTGCAAGGTTTAAGCTTGCTCTGAAGGAAATTGCAAGGTGTCAGCTTTGAAGTTAAGCTTTGAAGAAGAAAATTGCAAGGTTTAAGCTTGCTCTGAAGGAAATTGCAAGGTTTTAGCTTTGAAGTTAAGCTTTAAAGAAGAAAATTGCAAAATTTAAGCTCTGAAGAAGAGAATTGCAAGGTTTTAGCTTTGAAGTTCAGCTTTGAAGAAGAAAATTGCAAAGTTTAAGCTTTAGTGAAGAAAATTGCAAGGTTTAAGCTTGCTCTGAAGGAAATTGCAAGGTGTCAGCTTTGAAGTTAAGCTTTGAAGAAGAAAATTGCAAGGTTTAAGCTTGCTCTGAAGGAAATTGCAAGGTTTTAGCTTTGAAGTTAAGCTTTAAAGAAGAAAATTGCAAAATTTAAGCTCTGAAGAAGAGAATTGCAAGGTTTCAGCTTTGAAGTTAAGCTTTGAAGAAGAAAATTGCAAAGTTTAAGCTTTAGTGAAGAAAATTGCAAGGTTTAAGCTTGCTCTGAAGGAAATTGCAAGTTTTCAGCTTTGAAGCTAAGCTTTGAAGAAGAAAATTGCAAAGTTTAAGCTCTGAAGAAGAGAATTGCAAGGTTTTAGCTTTGAAGTTTAGCTTTGAAGAAGAAAATTGCAAAGTTTAAGCTTTAGTGAAGAAAATTGCAAGGTTTAAGCTTGCTCTGAAGGGAATTGCAAGGTTTCAGCTTTGAAGTTAAGCTTTGAAGAAGAAAATTGCAAAGTTTAAGCTCTGAAGAAGAAAATTGCAAGGTTTAAGCTTCGAAAAAGAAAATTGCTGTGTTAATAGGAAGTTAAGAGTCAGCAATACCAAATGAACTCATCGAAGGAACCTGTGACTCATCTGTTATGCAACACCAACAACACTCTCCCCTCAGATAACCAATACCCAAGGCACACGCTGATCCGTCCCTAACCGATTGACCTGGTGAATGAAAAGTGGGGACAGGAAGTCATTGAGCAAGTCACGTGGCTCGAGTTTACCCTACCCTCCTCGTAGCCAGTGTATCCGACCCTCGTTTCGTAAAAGTCACTCGAACAGTCGATGGTTATCGGCTCGAGCAGAGCCGATTCAAAGCTGCGTCCCGCTTTCTCGCCAAGTGGCGACCTTCCTTACCCTCCATCCACTGTGTTTACCCACCAATCAACGATAAAGCTGATTTTATCTAAGATTCAAGGTGTATTTGTGCTATTCGTGCTTCTTCGTCGATTAATAGCTGATTTGTTAATTAGAGAGGACAGTATTGTCAGTTTACAATGCCTGCAACAGGTGTTGATGCAATAAAATTCTTGTTTCTTTTAAATCTTTCTTGGTGAGATGATTTGTCAACATTAAAACTGATTTTATTTAGGATTCAAGGTGTATTTGTGCTACTCGTGTTTTTTCATCGATTAATAGCTGATTTGTTAATTAGAGAGGACAGTATTGTCAGTTTACAATGCCTGCAACAGGTGTTGATGCAATAGAATTCCTTTTTGGGGGGATTTTTATTGATGTAGATGATTTATCAACAGCAAAACTGATTTTAGTTAAGATTGAAGGTGCACTTGTGCTACTCGTGTTTCTTTATTGATTAGTAAGTGGTTTGTTAATTAGAGAGGCCAGTATTGTCAGTGGACAATGCTTGCAACAGGTGTTGGTGCAAGACAATTCCCTTTTTTGGGGGTTTTTTATTGGTATTGAGGCGGCATGCTTCATGTAGCTATAGAATAAAGGAGGAGGAAAGAAAGGAAGGAAAAGAGAGGGGAAGAACGTTTCGTCCTGGGCCTGCTAGTGGACTCATCAGTAAGGCTTCCTAGCAGACCCTGCCTTAGACGCTGGGATATTAGGGACAGTTCAGAACTTCGTTAGCAATGAACTAGTACTAAAATAGCAATACTTTAGCAACAGAAATTATTATTTTTCAATAGTAATATTTTAGCAATATTTTAGCAACAGAAATTATTATTTTTCAATAGTAATATTTTAGCAATATTTTAGCAACAGGAACTATTATTAAAATAACAGTATTATAAGAAGAGAAAACTATTACTAAAATTTTAATATGGCTAGCAACAGAAACTGTTACTAAATTAGCAATATTTTAACAATGAACTAGTACTAAAATAGCAACATTTTAGCAATGGAAGTTATAAATAAAGTAGCAATATTTTAGCAATGTAAACTTTACTAAAGTAACAATATTTTCGAAATATTTAAGTAATGGATGCTGTTACTAAAATAACAGTATTATAGGAAGAGGAACTATTACTAAAATAACAGTACTGTAGGAAAAGAAACTATTACTAAAATTTTAATATTGTTAGGAATAGAAACTAGTACTAAAATAGCAATATTATGAAAAATAGTAACTTTTTTGCAATATTTTGGCAGTATTTTAGTAACAGAAACTATTATTAAAATAGGAATATATTAGCAATATTTTAGCACTATTTAAGTAATGGGTGCTGTTACTAAAGTAGCAATATTTTTGCAAAGAAAACTTAAATAGCAATATTATAAGAGTAGAAACTTATTAAAATATTAATATTGTTAGCAATGAAGATTATTACTAAAATAGCAATATTTCAGCAATAGTGTTAGCAAAGCAAAATAGTATTATTGTAGGAATAAAAACTATTATTAAAATAGTAATATTGTAGCAATATTTTAGCAGGAGAAATTATTATTTTTTAATAGTAATATTGTAGCAATATTTTAGCAATGGAAACTATTACTAAAACAAAAATAAGCACTAAAACAAAAATAAGCACTAAAACAAAAATTTTAATATTGTTAGGAATAGAAACTAGTACTAAAATAGCAACATTCTAGCAATGGAAGCTATTACTAAAATAGCATTATTTTAGCAATGGATGCTTTATTAAAGTAACAATATTTTAGCAATATTTAAGCAATGGAAACTATTACTAAAGTAGCAATATTATAAAAAATAGTAACTTTTTTGCAATATTTTGGCAGTATTTTAGTAACAGAAACTATTATTAAAATAGGAATATATTAGCAATATTTTAGCACTATTTAAGTAATGGGTGCTGTTACTAAAGTAGCAATATTTTTGCAAAGAAAACTTAAATAGCAATATTATAAGAGTAGAAACTTATTAAAATATTAATATTGTTAGCAATGAAGATTATTACTAAAATAGCAATATTTCAGCAATAGTGTTAGCAAAGCAAAATAGTATTATTGTAGGAATAAAAACTATTATTAAAATAGTAATATTGTAGCAATATTTTAGCAGGAGAAATTATTATTTTTTAATAGTAATATTGTAGCAATATTTTAGCAATGGAAACTATTACTAAAACAAAAATAAGCACTAAAACAAAAATAAGCACTAAAACAAAAATTTTAATATTGTTAGGAATAGAAACTAGTACTAAAATAGCAACATTCTAGCAATGGAAGCTATTACTAAAATAGCATTATTTTAGCAATGGATGCTTTATTAAAGTAACAATATTTTAGCAATATTTAAGCAATGGAAACTATTACTAAAATAGCAATATTATAAAAAATAGTAACTTTTTTGCAATATTTTGGCAGTATTTTAGTAACAGAAACTATTATTAAAATAGGAATATATTAGCAATATTTTAGCACTATTTAAGTAATGGGTGCTGTTACTAAAGTAGCAATATTTTTGCAAAGAAAACTTAAATAGCAATATTATAAGAGTAGAAACTTATTAAAATATTAATATTGTTAGCATTGAAGATTATTACTAAAATAGCAATATTTCAGCAATAGTGTTAGCAAAGCAAAATAGTATTATTGTAGGAATAAAAAGTATTATTAAAATAGTAATATTTTAGCAAGAGAAATTATTATTTTTTAATGGTAATATTTTAGCAATATTTTAGCAATAGAAGCTATTATCAAAATAGGATATATTACTAAAACAGCAACATTTTAGCAAAATTTTAGCAACAGAAACTATTATTAGTATAGTAATATTTTTGCAATATTTTAGCAGTATTTTAGCAACAGAAACTATTATTAAAATGGTAATATTTTAGCAATATTTTAGCCATATTCAAGCAATGGGTGCTGTTACTAAACTAGCAATATTTAAGCAATGAAAACTATTACTCAAATAGCAATATTATAAGAGTAGAAACTTATTAAAATATTAATATTGTTAGCATTGAAGATTATTACCAAAATAGCAATATTTCAGCAATAGTGTTAGCAAAGCAAAATAGTATTATTGTAGGAATAAAAATTATTATTAAAATAGTAATATTTTAGCAAGAGAAATTATTATTGTTTAATAGTAATATTTTAGCAATATTTTAGCAATAGAAGCTATTATCAAAATAGGATATATTACTAAAACAGCAACATTTCAGCAAAATTTTAGCAACAGAAACTATTATTAGTACAGTAATATTTTTGCAATATTTTAGCAGTATTTTAGCAACAGAAACTATTATTAAAATAGTAATATTTTAGCAATATTTTAGCCATATTCAAGCAATGGGTGCTGTTACTAAACTAGCAATATTTAAGCAATGAAAACTATTACTCAAATAGCAATATTATAAGAGTAGAAACTTATTAAAGTATTAATAT
This sequence comes from Xylocopa sonorina, assembly GCF_050948175.1. Lineage (NCBI taxonomy): Eukaryota > Metazoa > Arthropoda > Insecta > Hymenoptera > Apidae > Xylocopa > Xylocopa sonorina. The sequence goes on along the minus strand of NW_027490090.1, from coordinate 556,863 downwards.
TGTTAGCATTGAAGATTATTACTAAAATAGCAATATTTCAGCAATAGTGTTAGCAAAGCAAAATAGTATTATTGTAGGAATAAAAACTATTATTAAAATAGTAATATTGTAGCAAGAGAAATTATTATTTTTTAATAGTAATATTATAGCAATATTTTAGCAATAGAAGCTATTATCAAAATAGGATATATTACTAAAACAGCAACATTTCAGCAAAATTTTAGCAACAGAAACTATTATTAGTATAGTAATATTTTTGCAATATTTTAGCAGTATTTTAGCAACAGAAACTATTATTAAAATAGTAATATTTTAGCAATATTTTAGCCATATTCAAGCAATGGGTGCTGTTACTAAACTAGCAATATTTAAGCAATGAAAACTATTACTCAAACAGCAATATTATAAGAGTAGAAACTTATTAAAATATTAATATTGTTAGCAATGAAGATTATTACCAAAATAGCAATATTTCAGCAATAGTGTTAGCAAAGCAAAATAGTATTATTGTAGGAATAAAAATTATTATTAAAATAGTAATATTTTAGCAAGAGAAATTATTATTGTTTAATAGTAATATTTTAGCAATATTTTAGCAACAGTAACCATGATTAATATAGTAATATTTTAGCAATGTTTTAGCAACCAAAACCATTACTAAAATAGTAATATTACAGCAATATTTTAACAACAGAAGCTAGTATCAAAATAGGATATATTACTAAAACAGCAACATTTTAGCAAAATTTTAGCAACAGAAAGTATTATTAGTATAGTAATATTTTTGCAATTTTTTAGTAATAAAAACTATTATTAAAATAGTAATATTGTAGCAATACTTTTGCAACAGAAATTATTATTTTTTAATAATAATATTTTTGCAATATTTTGACAGTATTTTAGCAACAGAAACTATCATTAAAATAGTAATATTTTAGCAATATTTAAGCAATGGATGGTGTTACTAAAGTAGCAATATTTTAGCTATACTTTGGCAAAGACAACTAGTACTGAAATAGTCATTATTAGCAATATTTAAGTAATGGAAACTATTACTGAAATATCAATATTATAAGAATAGGAACTTATTAAAATAGTAATATTATAGCAATATTTTAGCAACAGAAACTATTATTAGTACAGTAATATTTTTGCAATTTTTTAGTAATAAAAACTATTATTAAAATAGTAATATTGTAGCAATACTTTTGCAACAGAAATTATTATTTTTTAATAATAATATTTTTGCAATATTTTGACAGTATTTTAGCAACAGAAACTATTATTAAAATAGTAATATTTTAGCAATATTTAAGCAATGGGTGCTGTTACTAAAGTAGCAATATTTTAGCTATACTTTGGCAAAGACAACTAGTACTGAAATAGTCATTATTAGCAATATTTAAGTAATGGAAACTATTACTGAAATATCAATATTATAAGAATAGAGACTTATTAAAATAGTAATATTATAGGAATATTTTAGCAACAGAAACTATTATTAATATAGTAATATTTTTGCAATTTTTTAGTAATAAAAACTATTATTAAAATAGTAATATTGTAGCAATAGTTTTGCAACAGAAATTATTATTTTTTAATAATAATATTTTTGCAATATTTTGACAGTATTTTAGCAACAGAAACTATCATTAAAATAGTAATATTTTAGCAATATTTAAGCAATGGATGGTGTTACTAAAGTAGCAATATTTTAGCAATATTTTAGCAAAGAAAACTATTACTGAAATAGTCATTATTAGCAATATTTAAGTAATGGAAACTATTACTGAAATATCAATATTATAAGAATAGAAACTTATTAAAATAGTAATATTGTAGCAATATTTTAGCAACAGAAATTATTATTAGTATAGTAATATTTTTGCAATTTTTTAGTAATAAAAACTATTATTAAAATAGTAATATTGTAGCAATACTTTTGTTCAAGTCTCAAGCTTTAGAATTGAAGCGCCAAGTTTGAAATTTCAAGTTTGGAACCTCAAGTCTCAAGCTTGAGATTTGAAATTTTAAGTTTAAAATTTCAAATTTGAAGTTTCAAATCTCAAACTTCAGAATCCCAAACTTCAAATCTCAAGCTTGAGATTAATATATATTTATACATAATTTAGAACAGTAATTTAAAATATCGTAAATTTTTTTTACGCGCCAAACAGGGACGCATAAAAAATTCGCACTTAGAGAACGCATCAATTATTTACAAAATAGATGAGAGAATGCTTTCGATTAAATGAAATAATTAAATTACACCTGGCAAAATTGTAAAAACATTTCATTCTTCATTGCACATACACACGAAGAAGTTTTCAAATTCCATTAAATAGTTCGCTGCCGCTCGTCGTAATCCAAAACGCGCATCTTCTTCCGACGAATTGCTCGAAAATCGCTTTCGTCGCTCGAAGATGGGATTTCGATTGATCTGTTTTTTGCTACCACAACGAACGAAGCATCGCGAAGTCCAGATGTATCGTCGTCAAGGAGACCACGTGATCAGAGTTCGTCCACACGCGTGTGCGTACATCGATAGGAAACATTAAACTGGCGGCAACGCTGCTGAGATTCTAATACCGCGTGAAAATGAATCGCACGGAAAAAGTCGCAGAAAAATAAAATCGCGCGAAAACAAAATCGCGTAAAAAAGTAGCGCGCAAAAACAGGTTTTACTGTGTACATGTAAAAAGTGTATGTAATAGTAATTAGTATTTTCTGCTGTGAAAATGGAATGACCTCGTCCCCTTCAGGGGCGAATTAAAAGGGCGTGTACTATCGAACGAAGACCACTGGGATTCGCCAGCGAGAGTTCTTAGCTGGAGAAGCGCGGGTAGTATCCCTTAATTCTAATTTGTCGACAAAGTGTGGGCGGTGAAAGGCCGTTTCCACCCCGCGTGACGCACGCAGCGGAGGCCACGTGTCCTGACAGCTGACCGCGGCCAACGAGTGAGAAAAGAGAGAGGGGAACGGATGCTTCGATTTCGATGACGACCAGTGACGGATCGCGCGCGGGCACTGTGGAACCGTCAGCACCCTCTGTCTCTACTCGATATTATCGATGATAATGACGTTATTAATTAACGTAACGAGCTTTTCTTTTCGCTTGATAATTGAAATTGAAAGAATGCAATTTGAAAAACTATTTTTTTGCGCAGTTCAGGACCGTGTCAAGAGAATTTGGGGCCCCAAGCAATATTATTTTTTTAACATTCCAGGGCCGTGACAAGACAATTGAGAGCCCTAAGCAATATAAATTTTTTTGAAAATCCCAGGGCCGTATCAAGACAATTGAGGGCCCCAAACAATATAAATTTTTGAAAATCCCAGGGCCGTATCAAGACAATTGAGGGCCCCAAGCAATATTATTTTTTAAACATTCCAGGGCCGTGACAAGACAATTGAGGGCCCTAAGCAATATAAATTTTTTGAAAACCCCAGGGCCGTATCAAGACAATTGAGGGCCCAAAGCAATATAAATTTTTTGAAAATCCCAGGGCCGTATCAAGACAATTGAGGGCCCTGTGCAATATAAATTTTTAAAAATCCCAGGGCCGTTTCAAAATAATTGGGGGCCCCAAACAATATAAATTTTTAGACCTTCCAAGGCCGTATCAGGACAATTGAGGACCTCGAAATATTAAATTTTTTAATTCCACCAGGACCGTATCAAGTCAAGTGAGGTCTCCATGAAACAAATTTTTGGGACCTCCCAGGAGCGTATAACAGAAATTGGGCGCCTTTAACAATAAAATTTTTAGGGTCCGCGTCAAATTAGGTGGCGGCCCCAAGAAATATATTTTTGTTGGCTCCTCAGGAGCGTATCAAGACGATTGGCGGCCCTGAGCAACAAAGTGTTAGAATATATAATAATATATAATATTTTAGTAATTTAAAGTTTGCACTTCCTTAAGTTTCCTTATCGACCAACAAGTAAACGTCGAATAACATGTTTCAAGTATTCTCTGAAACGTCGAATACCATGTTTCAAATATTCTCTGAACTGTGACAAATCTTATATTTATATATAATTTGGTATAATAATTTAAAATATGTAAAATCTCGCACTCTTCCTCAAGTTCCCTTATCGACCAACAAGTAAACGTAAAATCACCTGTTTCAGGTATTCTCTGAGCTGCGATATGTCTTAAGTTTCAAATCTCATGTTCGAAGATTGAAGCTTCAAGTCTCGAGGTTGAAAATTGAAGCTTCAAGTTTGAAATTTCAAGTCTGAAGCTTGAAAATTGAAGCGTCAAGATTAAAGTTTCAAGTTTAAGTCTCAAATCCCAAGCTTTAGAGTTGAAATTTTAAGTTTGAAATCTTAAGTTTGAAATTTTAAGTTTGAAATTTTAAGTTTGAAATTTCAAATTCGGAATTACAAGTCTCAAGCTTCGAATCCCAAGCTTCAAGTCCCAAGCTTCAAATTCCAAGCTTGAAAGTTGAAGCATCAAGTTTAAGCCTCAAGTTGCAAAGATTGAGAGTTGAAGCTTTAAGTTTGAAATTTCAAGTTTGGAGTTTCAAGTTTCAAGCTGCCAATTCTAAGCTTCGAATTATAAGCTTCAAATCTCAAGTTTAAATGCTGGAAGCATCACATTTGAAATTTCAAGTCTCAAGCTTGAAAATTGAAGCATCAAATTTGAAATTTCAATTTTAAGCCTCAAATCTCAAGCCTGAGAGTTGAAGATTTAAGTTAGAAGTTCCAAATTTGGAACTTCAAGTCTCAAGCTTCAAATCTCAGGCTTGAGAGTTGTAGCTTTAAATTTCAAATTTCAAATTTGGCGTTTCAAATTTCAAGCTTGAAAGTTAAAGCATAAAATTTGAAATTTCATGTTTATGCTTCATATCTCAAGCTTGATAGCTGATGTTTTAAGTTTGAAATTTCAAGTTTGGGGTTTTAAGACTCAAGCTCCAAATTTTAAGCTTGAAAGTTGATGCTTTAAGTTTGAAACTTCAACGTCTTAAGCTTCGAATTCCAAACTTCATATCTCAAGCTTGAAAGTTGAAGCATCAAATTTGAAATTTCAAATTTAAATCTCAAGTCTCAGGCTTTAAATTTGAAGCTTTACGTTTGAAATTTCAAGTTTCGAGTTTCAAGTCTCAAGTCTCGAATTTCAAGCTTTAAATCTCAAACTTCAAAGCTGAAGCATCAAATTTGAAATTTCAAGTCTCAAGCTTGAAAATTGAAGCATCAAATTTGAAATTTCAAGTTTAAGCCTCAAGTCTCAAACTTTAAAGTTGAAGCTTTAAGTTCGAAATTTCAAATTTCGAGTTTCGAAGTTTCAAGCATCGAATTCCAAGCTTCAAATCTCCATCTTGAGATTAGTTTATATTCGCACATAATTTCGTATAATAATTTCAAATATTTTGAAATTTCGCGCGCTTCCTAAAGTTTCCTCATCGACCAACAACTAACCATAAAACACTCTGTTTCAGGTATTCTCTGAGCTGCGACAAGTCTCCAGATAGAATGAAATGCGGGTGCGGGTCTCCTCCAAGGATATGCGGAAGTCCAGTCGACAGAGATGTAAATTTAAGCGTGAAAGACAGGCCACAGGAGGCGGAGATGGATCTGACGATCAAAGGCCCGCCGCGACACAAATCGATCGCCACTTTGTTCCATCAACTACCCCAACAAGAACTGAGTCCTTCGCAGCGCATCGACGAGCCGTTGGACGTCACATTGAACGCCAACAAGAACAATTAATTCTCCAATTAGAATCTTGTTACGCCTCTCCTTCTATTTTTTTTTTCTTTTTTTTTCTAAACTGAAAAATACCTCGTCAGATGAAGAAATCGAATGTAGTGCATTTTTAGTTGTTAATTAATGGGTTTTTCAAATTCTCTAAGAGGAATTGAATGAAGTGGATTTTTAAAATTCTCTGAGAAAAATGAATGAAATGGATTTTTAATGCATCTTGTTTCGCTTCTCCTTCTATTTTCTTTTTTTTTTATTTTTTTTCTAAACTGAAAAATACCTCGTCAGATGAAGAAATCGAATGAAATACATTTTTAGTTGTTGATTAATGGATTTTAAAAATTTCCTTAGAGAAATTGAATGAAATGGATTTTTAATTATTAATTAATGGGTTTTTCAAATTTTCTTAGAGAAATTGAATGAAATGGATGTTTAATTATAAATTTATGGATTTTTCAAATTCTCTAAGAGAAATTGAATGAAATGGATTTTTAATTATAAATTTATGGATTTTTCAAATTCTCTAAGAGGAATTGAATGAAGTGGATTTTTTAAATTCTCTGAGAAAAATGAATGAAATGGATTTTTAATGAAGCTTGTTTCGCCTCTCCTTCTATTTTCTTTTTTTTTTTTTTTTTCTAAACTGAAAAATTCGACGAGTCGTTGGACGTCACATTGAACGCCAACAAGAACAATTAATTCTCCAATTAGAATCTTGTTAAGCCTCTCCTTCTATTTTCTTTTTTTTTTTTATTTTTTTTTTTCTAAACTGAAAAATACCACGTCAGATGAAGAAATCGAATGTAGTGCATTTTTAGTTGTTAATTAATGGGTTTTTCAAATTCTCTAAGAGGAATTGAATGAAGTGGATTTTTAAAATTCTCTGAGAAAAATGAATGAAATGGATTTTTAATGAATCTTGTTTCGCTTCTCCTTCTATTTTCTTTTTTTTTTATTTTTTTTCTAAACTGAAAAATACCTCGTCAGATGAAGAAATCGAATGAAATACATTTTTAGTTGTTGATTAATGGATTTTAAAAATTTCCTTAGAGAAATTGAATGAAATGGATTTTTAATTATTAATTAATGGGTTTTTCAAATTTTCTTAGAGAAATCGAATGAAATGGATTTTCAATTATAAATTTATGGATTTTTCAAATTCTCTAAGAGAAATTGAATGAAATGGATTTTTAATTATAAATTTAAGGATTTTTCAAATTCTCTAAGAGGAATCGAATGAAGTGGATTTTTAATTCTCTGAGAAAAATGTATGAAATGGATTTTTAATGAATCTTGTTTCGAATCTCCTTCTATTTTCTTTTTTTTTTTTTTTTTTAAACTGAAAAATTCGACGAGCCTTTGGACGTCACGTTGAACGCCAACAAGAACAATTAATTATCCAATTAGAATCTTCTTTCGCCTCTCCTTCCATTTTCTTTTTTTTTTTATTTTTCTAAACTGAAAAATACCTCGTCAGATGGAGAAATCGAATGAAATACATTTTTAAAAATTTCCTCAGAGAAATCGAATGAAATGGATTTTCAATTATAAATTTATGGATTTTTCAAATTCTCTAAGAGAAATTGAATGAAATGGATTTTTAATTATAAATTTATGGATTTTTCAAATTCTCTAAGAGGAATTGAATGAAGTGGATTTTTTAAATTCTCTGAGAAAAATGAATGAAATGGATTTTTAATGAAGCTTGTTTCGCCTCTCCTTCCATTTTCTTTTTTTTTTTTTTTTCTAAACTGAAAAATACCTCGTCAGATGAAGAAATCGAATGTAGTGCATTTTTAATTATTAATTAATGGGTTTTTCAAATTCTCTAAGAGGAATTGAATGAAGTGGATTTTTAAAATTCTCTGAGAAAAATGAATGAAATGGATTTTTAATGAAGCTTGTTTCGCCTCTCCTTCCATTTTCTTTTTTTTTTTTTTTTCTAAACTGAAAAATACCTCGTCAGATGAAGAAATCGAATGTAGTGCATTTTTAATTATTAATTAATGGGTTTTTCAAATTCTCTAAGAGGAATTGAATGAAGTGGATTTTTAAAATTCTCTGAGAAAAATGAATGAAATGGATTTTTAATGAAGCTTGTTTCGCCTCTCCTTCCATTTTCTTTTTTTTTTTTTTTTTTCTAAACTGAAAAATACCTCGTCAGATGAAGAAATCGAATGTAGTGCATTTTTAATTATTAATTAATGGGTTTTTCAAATTCTCTAAGAGGAATTGAATGAAGTGGATTTTTTAAATTCTCTGAGAAAAATGAATGAAATGGATTTTTAATGAATCTTCTTTCGCCTCTCGTTCTATTATTTTTTATTTTTTTTTTTTTTTAAACTGAAAAATATCTCGTCAGATGGAGAAATCGAATAAAACTTGAATTTTTAATTATTAATTGATGGATTCTTCAAATTTTCTTAGAGAAATTGAATGAAGTGGATTTTTAATTATAAATTTATGGATTTTTCAAATTCTCTAAGAGGAATTGAATGAAATGGATTTTTAATTATAAATTTATGGATTTTTCAAATTCTCTAAGAGGAATTGAATGAAGTGGATTTTTTAAATTCTCTCAGAGAAATCGAATGAACTGGATTTTTAATTCTCTGAGAGAAATTAAATAGAATGCATTTTTAAATTTTGAGTTAATGGATTTTTAATTCTCTAAGAGAATTCAAATGAAATGGATTTTTAATTATTAGTTAATGGATTTCTAAAATTCTCTCAGAGAAATCGAATGAAATGGAATTTTAAAATTCTCTAAGAAAAATTGAATCAAGTGGAATTTTAAAATTCTCTCAGTTAAATCGAATGAAATGGATTTTTAAATCTCTGATAGAAATTAAATGGAATGCATTTTTAAATTCTGAGTTAATGGATTTTTAATTCTCTAAGAGAATACAAATGAAATGGATTTTTAATTATTAGTTAATGGATTTCTAAAATTCTCTCAGAGAAATCGAATAAAATGGAATTTTAAAATTCTCTAAGAAAAGTTTAATCAAGTGGAATTTTAAAATTCTCTTAAAATAGAATGCATTTTTAAATTTTGAGTTAATGGATTTTGAATTCTCTAAAAGAAATCGAATGAAATGTATTTTTTTATTATAAATTAATAGATTTTTAATTCTCTAAGAGCATTAACTCTGAAAGCTTCTAAACTTAAGAGCTTCAGAGCTCAAAATTTCAGATCACAAAGCTTCAGAGCTTTTTAATTCTCTCAGAGAGATTTTTAATTCTTTATGAGAAATTGAATGAAATGGATTTGTAATTATAAATTAATGCATTTTTAAAATTCTCTAAGAACATTAACTCTAAAAGCTTCTAAACTTAAGAGCTTCAGAGCTCAAAATTTCAGATCACAAAGCTTCAGAGCTTTTTAATTCTCTCAGAGAGATTTTTAATTCTTTATGAGAAATTGAATGAAATGGATTTTTAATTATAAATTAATGCATTTTTAAAATTCTCTAAGAACATTAACTCTGAAAGCTTCAAAGTTTAGAGCTTTAGAGCTCTAAATTTCAGATCTCAGAGCTCCAGTGCTCTTTAATTCTCTAAGAAAAATCGAATGAAACGTATTTTTTAATTATAAATTAATGAATTTTTTAAATTCTCTAAGAGAATTAATTCTGGAAGCTTCAAAGTTTAGAGCTTTAGAGCTCTAAATTTCAGATCTCAGAGCTTCAGAGCTTTTTAATTCTTTTAGAGAAATCGAATAAAATTAATTTTTAATTCTCTAAGAGAAATAGAATGAAGTGGATTTTTAATTATAAATTAATGCATTTTTAAAATTCTCTAAGAACATTAACTCTGAAAGCTTCAAAATTTAGAGCTTCAGAGCTTTTTAATTCTTTTAAAAAAAATTTTATTTCTCTAAGAGAAATTGAATGAAATGGATTTTTAATTACAAATTAATGGATTTGTAATTCTCTAAAAGAATTCGAATGAAATGGATTTTTAATTCTCCAAAAGCGTTAACTCTGAAAGCTTCAGAGCTCTAAATTTCAAATCTCAGAGCTTCAGAGCTTTTTAATTCTCTTAGAGAAATTTTTAATTCTTTAAGAGAAATTGAATGAAATGGATTTTTAATTACAAATTAATGGATATTTGTAATTCTCTAAAAGAATTCGAATGAAATGGATTTTTAATTCTCCAAAAGCGTTAACTCTGAAAGCTTCAGAGCTCAAAATTTCAGATCTCAGAGCTTCAGAGCTTTTAAATTATTTAAGAGAGATTTTTAATTCTTTTAGAGAAATCGAATGAAATGGATTTGTAATTCTCTAAGAAAAATCGAAGGAAATGAATTTTTAATTACAAATTAATGGATATTTGTAATTCTCTAATAGAAATTGAATGAACTGGACCTTTAATTGTAAATTAATGGATTTGTAATTCTCTAAGAGAATTCGAATGAAATGGATTTTTAATTACAAATTAATGGAAAAATTAAATTTCTAATTCCCCAAGAAAAATCGAATGAAATGAATTTCTAATTCTCTAAGAGAAATCGAACGAAACAAATTATTAATTACAAATCAACCAATTTTTAATTCTCCACGCGACAGAAAAAATTCTGCAAATAAAAAAGAAAAATCTCTGTTAATATTTGAAACAGAAAAGGACGAATTTTATTCACATTTTAGTGTGTTAAAAAAAAAAAAAAAAGAAAATGAGAATATTTAAAAAAAAGAAGATGCGTACAAGTTTCAAACATTTGATTTCTCCATCGACGATTGATGTATTTTGCATTCTAATTACCTCGTTGATTAATTAACGTACAATTTCGATATTGGATAATGAAACAGAACTATGTTAAGCGCATTTTCATCCTCGACGTGCAACTAGAATCATTGTTGTTCTTTTTGTTAATAATTTATTACGGTTAATCGGTTAATCAGACTGCACAGAGGCTTCTAAAAGTTCTGAAGGTGTTTGTCTCGGTTATTCGAGACATTTTAAAGACGTTTGCTAAATCAGAATTAATTTCGAGATATAATGAACATATTTGAAAATTTATTAGATTTTGTTCTTTTCTTTTTTTCTTCTGATTTTTATTTTATTTTTATTTTACTTGATAGATTATTTTTGTTAATTTTTCAGTTGATATTTTTAATATTTAAATTATTATTGACCAAATTCTTTTTATTAATATTTAAGTTGGTATTTTTAATATTTAAATTATTATTGACTAAATTATTTTTATTAATATTTAAGTTGGTATTCTTAATATTTAAATTGTTATTTAATATATTCTTTTTATTATTATTTAAATTAGCCAAATAATTATTAATATATTCTTTTTATTGATATTTAAGTTGGTATCCTTAATATTTAAATTGTTATTTAATATATTCTGTTTATTATTATTTAAATTAGCCAAATAATTAGTAAACAACAGTATTACTAGGATAATTTGAAAAATGTAAAACGAGAAAATCAGTATTCTGCAAATTTCGCAATTTTCATGTGTTAAATGGAGTTTTTAAGTATCAGAGATTTAAAGTTCAAAATTTTAATTCTCAGAGCTTCAGAGGTCTGAATTTCAACTTTTGAAGCTTCAAAACTCAGATCTTCAACTTTTAAAGTTCAAAATTTTAATTCTCAGAGCTTCAGAGTTCTGAATTTCAACTCTTGAAGCTTCAAAACTCAGATCTTCAACTTTTAAAGTTGAAAATTTTAATTCTCAGAGCTTCAGAGTTCTGAATTTCAACTCTCAGAGCTTCAAAACTCAGATCTTCAACTTTTAAAGTTCAAAATTTTAATTCTCAGAGCTTCAGAGTTCTGAATTTCAACTCTCAGAGCTTCAAAACTCAGATCTTCAACTTTTAAAGTTCAAAATTTTAATTCTCAGAGCTTCAGAGTTCTGAATTTCAACTCTTGAAGCTTCAAAACTCAGATCTTCAACTTTTAAAGCTCAGAGCTTTAATTTTCAGAGCTTCAGAATTCTGAATTTCAACTCTCAGAGCTTCAAAACTCAGATCTTCAACTTTTAAAGTCCAAAATTTTAATTCTCAGAGCTCCAGAGTTCTGAATTTCAACTTTCAGAGCTTCAAAACTCAGATCTTCAACTTTTAAAGTTCAAAATTTTAATTCTCAGAGCTTCAGAGTTCTGAATTTCAACTCTTGAAGCTTCAAAACTCAGATCTTCAACTTTTAAAGCTCAGAGTTTTAATTTTCAGAGCTTCAGAATTCTGAATTTCAACTCTCAGAGCTTCAAAACTCAGATCTTCAACTTTTAAAGTTCAAAATTTTAATTCTCAGAGCTTCAGAGTTCTGAATTTCAACTTTCAGAGCTTCAAAACTCAGATTTTCACCTTTTGAAGCTCAGAGCTTTAATTTTCAGAGCTCCAGAGTTCTGAATTTCAACTCTTGAAGCTTCAAAACTCAGATCTTCAACTTTTAAAGTTCAAAATTCTAATTCTCAGAGCTTCAGAGTTCTGAATTTCAACTCTTGAAGCTTCAAAACTCAGATCTTCACCTTTTGAAGCTCAGAGCTTTAATTTTCAGAGCTTCAGAGTTCTAAATTTCAACTCTTGAAGCTTCAAAACTCAAATCTTCAACTTTTAAAGTTCAAAATTCTAATTCTCAGAGCTTCAGAGTTCTGAATTTCAACTCTCAGAGCTTCAAAGCTTGGATCTTCCACTTTCAAAGCTCAGAGCTTTAATTCTCAGAGCTTCAGAGTTCTGAATTTTAACTCTTGAAGCTTCAAAACTCAGATCTTCAACTTTTAAAGCTCAGAGTTTTAATTTTCAGAGCTCCAGAGTTCTAAATTTCAACTTTCAGAGCTTCAAAACTCAGATCTTCAACTTTTAAAGTTCAAAATTTTAATTCTCAGAGCTTCAGAGTTCTGAGTTTCAATTCTCAAAGCTTCAAAACTTGGATCTTTAACTTTCAAAGCTAAGAGCTTTAATTCTCAGAGCTTCAGAGTTCTGAATTTTAACTTTCAGAGCTTCAAAACTCAGATCTTCAACTTTTAAAGTTCAAAATTCTAATTCTCAGAGCTTCAGAGTTCTGAATTTCAACTCTTGAAGCTACAAAACTCAAATCTTCAACTTTTAAAGCTCAGAGCTTTAATTTTCAGAGCTTCAGAATTGTGAATTTCAACTTTCAGAGCTTCAGAATTGTGAATTTCAACTTTCAGAGCTTCAAAATTCAGATCTTCAACTTTCAGAATTTCATAGGTCTTAGTTTTTAACTCTCAAAGCTTTAAAGCTCAGAGTTTCAAATCTCAGTATTTCAGAGATTTTAACTCTCAATGCTTCAAAGCTCAGAGCTTTAATTCTCAGAGTTTCAGAGTTCTAAATTTCAACTTTCAGAGCTTCAAAATTCAGATCTTCAACTTTCGAAGCTTCAAAGCTCAGAGTTTTAAGTCTGAGAGCTTCAGAGTTCTAAATTTCAACTCTCAGAGCTTCAAAACTCAATACTTCAACCTTCAACGGTTCAAAGCTCAGAGCTGAAAACTTCAAATCTTAGAACTCCAAATCTCTGAGCTTCAGAGCTAAAAAATTCAAATCTCAGAGCTTTAATTCTCAAAGCTTCAAAGCAGAGAACTTTAACTTTAAGAACTTGAGAGTTCTGAGTTTCAACTCTCACAGTTTCAAAGCTCAGAACCTCGACATTCAGAGCTTTGAAGCCCAGAGCTTCAGAGCTCAAAATTTCAGATCTTAAAGCTCCAAAACTCAGAGCTTCAGAGCTAAAAAATTCAGATCTCAGAGTTTTAAATTTCAAAGCTTCAATTCTCAGAAGTCCAGAGCTCGAAACTTCAGATCTCAGAGCTTTAATTTTCAGAGTATCAAATCTCAGAGCTTTAATTCGCATAGCTTTAATTCTCAGAGATTCAAAACTCAGAATTTGAAAATTCAAATGAAAATATTCCGTTGCTAAAAATTCTCAATTCAAATGAAAAGATTCTACAAATAAAAAATAGAAATCTTCATTGAAATTAGAAACAAAAAATCAATTGCAACTTCAAAGCTCTGAGCTTCAATTTTCATTACTTATTCCTTGAGATTATTTATTTATTATTATTTTTATTTATTCATTTTAAATTATTTTATTTTATTTTTATTTATTCTTCTTAGCTTATTTTATTTTATTTTTATTTATTTTTCTTACATTATTTATTCTTCTAAACTTACTTTAAATTTTCAAAACTCCCAATCTTCAGAATTAATAACCATTGAAAAAAAATATTAAAAAATCTACAAATCTAATTCACATTTGTAAATGAAATTTTCCATCGAAAACGTCTTTAAAATGTCTTCGTTTACATATCGTAGCCTATTCAGAGAAAATTAGCAAGGCTACAAGCTTGTAGAGAATCTCCTCGAACCTACCAACCACAACATTTTTCATTTAAATTTTTTATTCTTATTAAATTAATAAGAAATCATTAAAACACCCTATACAGGACAATGTATGTTTTTATACTTGTTATAGTTTTCATGGTGTAAAGAAACAGAGTTATAAAAACACGCATTACTCTTGAAACCGTTTTCTAACTTCCTGTTACCCTTTGGAAGCTCTCTGTTCGCGATTACGTGTGATTTAATGGCTCGAAACGATGAGGGACACCTTGAGAATTATCGAGGATTATCGCTGGATATTTCTAATTTTCAAAATATACGGAGTGATCGATAACTGGTGGTACAATCGAGGAGGCAGGTGATTCTAAATGAAGAAATGCGTCGAAAATGTAGAATAACAATTTTTCACTCGAGGCTTCGTTTTCGAGATAATCGACTTTGAATTTTCGTTGGGCATGGCTGCGCTTTATAGAAAAGCGCCATCGCGTTGCGTAGAACTTAACATCCTACTTAGTTTGAAACGCAGAACAGAAGATTCTAGATGAAAAAATGCGTCGAAAATGTAGAATAACAATTTTTTATTCGAAGCTTCGTTTTCGAGATAATCGACTTTGAATTTTCGTTGGCAATGGCTGCGTTTGGTCACTGTAAATCATCGTCTCGATCGAAGTTACGTCAATAAACGCTTCCAATATCGCGCGTGTTTGTAGAAACACAGCCAGATAGAGTCATTCGTAACGCGAAGAAACTTATGCGACACCCAAATACTTGTACAACAGAAAATATTTCGACGAAAAAGAAGCAAACGATAAAAACGTCAGACCAGACGATCCCAACTTAAAATCTATCGACGAACTAACGAAATATGACAAAACAGAAAACCATCCTAAATACTGACGGTTGTAAACTAATAAATTGCAAAAACAAAAAGTTGATACCGTTACTCTCGAGTCGACATTGTAAATAGAAAAAAAAGAGAGATTGCCAAAGATTAAACCTAAGATCGCAACAGATATTCAGTCGAAAAGAGGATGAGACTAAAATCTAATCATAAATCGCATAACTGGTGGTACAATCGAAAGGAATCTGATTCTAGATGAAAAAATAAGTCGAAAATGTGGAATAACAATTTTTCGTTCGAGGCTTCGTTTTCGAGATAATCGACTTTGAATTTTCACTGGGTGTGGATGCGCCATCGCGTTGCACAGAACTTAATACGCTATTTAGTTTTAAACGAGGAACAGAAGATTGTAGTTGAAAAAATAAGTGGAAAACGTAGAACAACAATTTTTCTTTCGAGGCTTCGTTTTCAAGATGAAGCTTGAGAGTTGAAGTTTTAAGTTTGAAATTTCAAGTCTCAAGTTTCAAATTCAAAGCTTCAAATCTCAAGCTTGGAAGCTGAAGCATCAAATTTGAAATTTCAAATCTCAAGCTTGAAAGTTGAAGCATCGAGTTTGAAATTTCAAAGCCTCAAGTCTCAGGCTTTAGAGTTGAAGTCTTAAGTTTGAAATTTCAAATTTGGAGTTTCAAGCCTCGAGTTTCAAATTCAAAGCTTCAAATCTCAAGCTCGAAAGTTGAAGCTTCAAGTTTGAAATTTCAACGTTTGAGCCTCAAGACTTAAGCTTGAGAGTTGAAGCTTTTAGTTTGAAACTTCAAGTTTGAAATTTCAAATCTCAAGCTTGAAAGTTGAAGCATCGAGTTTGAAATTTCAAAGCCTCAAGTCTCAAGCTTTAGAGTTGAAGTCTTAAGTTTGAAATTTCAAATTTGGAGTTTCAAGCCTCGAGTTTCAAATTCAAAGCTTCAAATCTCAAGCTCGAAAGTTGAAGCTTCAAGTTTGAAATTTCAACGTTTGAGCCTCAAGACTTAAGCTTGAGAGTTGAAGCTTTTAGTTTGAAACTTCAAGTTTGAAATTTCAAATCTCAAGCTTGAAAGTTGAAGCATCGAGTTTGAAATTTCAAAGCGTCAAGTCTCAAACTTTAGAGTTGAAGTCTTAAGTTTGAAATTTCAAATGTGGAGTTTCAAGCCTCGAGTTTCAAATTCAAAGCTTCAAATCTCAAGCTTGGAAGCTGAAGCATCAAATTTGAAATTTCAAATCTCAAGCTTGAAAGTTGAAGCATCGAGTTTGAAATTCCAAAGCCTCAAGTCCCAGGCTTTAGAGTTGAAGTCTTAAGTTTGAAATTTCAAATTTGGAGTTTCAAGCCTCAAGCTTCGAATTTTACGCTTCAAATCTTAAGGTTGAAAGCTGAAGCATCAAATTTCAAATTTCAAATCTCAAGCTTTAAAGCTTAAGCACCAAATTTCAAATTTCAAATCTCAAGCTACAAATCCCAAGCTTGAAAGTTGAAAAATCAAGTTTGGAGTTTCAAGTCTCAAGTTTCAAATCCCAAGCATGAAAATTGAAGCATCAAGCTTGAAATTTCAAGTTTGGAGCTCCAAGTTTCAAGCTGGATGGAAAGTTGGAACATTCAGTTTGAATTTTC
Source organism: Xylocopa sonorina (assembly GCF_050948175.1). Lineage (NCBI taxonomy): Eukaryota > Metazoa > Arthropoda > Insecta > Hymenoptera > Apidae > Xylocopa > Xylocopa sonorina. The sequence goes on along the minus strand of NW_027490090.1, from coordinate 540,367 downwards.
AAGTTTTTGAGTCTGAAGCTTTGATACTTGAAACTCCAAATTTGAAATTTCAAACTTGGTGCTTCAACTTTCAAGCTTGAGATTTGAAGCTTGTTGAGACTTGAAATTTCAAATTTGATGCTTCTGCTTTCAGGCTTGAGATTACAAACTTAGAATTCAAGGCTTGATACTTGAAACTCCCAATTTGAAATTTCAAACTTGATGCTTCAGTTTTCAAACTTGAGGTTTGACGACAAGAATTCGAAGCTTGAAACTTGGAGTTCCAAACTTGAAATTTCAAACTTGATGCTTCAACTTCCAATCTTGAAATTTGAAATTCCAAACTTGAAATTTCAAACTTGAAATTTCAAACTTAAAGCTTCAACTCTCAAGCTTAAGTCTTGAGGCTTAAACGATGAAATTTCAAACTTGAAGCTTCAACTTTCGAGCTTGAGATTTGAAGCTTTGAATTTGAAACTCGCGGCTTGAAACTCCAAATTTGAAATTTCAAACTTAAGACTTCAACTCTAAAGCTTGAGATTTGACGCTTTGAAATTTCAAACTCGATGCTTCAACTTTCAAGCTTTAGATTTGAAATTTCAAACTTGATGCTTCAACTTCCAATCTTGAAATTTGAAATTCCAAACTTGAAATTTCAAAGTTGAAATTTCAAACTTAAAGCTTCAACTCTCAAGCTTAAGACTTGAGGCTCAAACGATGAAATTTCAAACTTGAAGCTTCAACTTTCGAGCTTGAGATTTGAAGCTTTGAATTTGAAACTCGAGGCTTGAAACTCCAAATTTGAAATTTCAAACTTAAGACTTCAACTCTAAAGCCTGAGACTTGACGCTTTGAAATTTCAAACTCGATGCTTCAACTTTCAAGCTTGAGATTTGAAATTTCAAATTTGACGCTTCAGCTTCCAAGCTTGAGATTTGAAGCTTTGAATTTGAAACTTGAGACTTGAAATTTCAAACTTAAAACTTCAACTCTCAAGCTTCATCTTGAAAACGAAGCCTCGAAAGAAAAATTGTTATTCTACGTTTTCCACTTATTTTTTCATCTACAATCTTCTGTTCCTCGTTTAAAACTAAATAGCGTATTAAGTTCTGTGCAACGCGATGGCGCAGCCACACCCAATAAAAATTCAAAGTCGATTATCTCGAAAACGAAGCATCGAACGAAAAATTGTTATTCTACATTTTCGACTTATTTTTTCATCTAGAATCAGATTCCTTTCGATTGTACCACCAGTTATGCGATTTATGATTAGATTTTAGTCTCATCCTCTTTTCGACTGAATATCTGTTGCGATCTTAAGTTTAATCTTTGGCAATCTCTCTTTTTTTTCTATTTACAATGTCGACTCGAGACTAACTGTATCAACTTTTTGTTTTTGCAATTTATTAGTTTACAACCATCAGTATTTAGGATGGTTTTCAGTTTTGTCATATTTCGTTAGTTCGTCGATAGATTTTAAGTTGGGATCGTCTGGTCTGACGTTTTTATCGTTTGCTATTTTTTCGTCGAAATATTTTCTGTTGTACAAGTATTTGGGTGTCGCGTAAGTTTCTTCGCGTTACGAATGACTCTATCTGGCTGTGTTTCTACAAACACGCGCGATATTGGAAGCGTTTATCGACGTAACTTCGATCGAGACGATGATTTACAGTGACCAAGCGCAGCCATAGCCAACGAAAATTCAAAGTCGATTATCTCGAAAACGAAGCTTCGAATGAAAAATTGTTATTCTACATTTTCGACGCATTTTTTCATCTAGAATCTTCTGTTCTTCGTTTCAAACTAAATAGGATGTTAAGTTCTACGCAACGCGATGGCGCTTTTCTATGAAGCGCAGCCATGCCCAACGAAAATTCAAAGTCGATTATCTCGAAAACGAAGCCTCGAATGAAAAATTGTTATTCTACATTTTCGACGCATCTTTTCATGTAGAATAACCTGCCACTAGTTATTATTCGCTCTGTATAGCACGTAGCAGTTTCCGTACTTGTGTATAGAGTCTGATGACCACCGCTTAGGCTACGAAATTTTCGATACTCCCTTGTACATTCTTCTGTCCCATATTATAGCGTTGAAACGGCTGTATAACGATTATTTTAAGCGAACGCGAGGTTACACTCGACTCTTCCTTCTTTTTTTTAAATTTGACGATACGTGTTGCGATTTTAGGAAGTCGTGTAAGATGAAAAAAAGAATTGTAAATATTTTCTGAAAATATTGTGAGAGAAAGTAGGAACGAAGTTCGTATTGGATGTTTATAAAGACAAGGAGAATTTGCTTTTATTGGAAAAGAAATTGGAATTTGTGTACAGTGAAAATTTAGATTTTAAGTGCAATATGTAACTTTAACAATGAAAGCTTCAAATCTTGGAGGTTCAGAGATGAAAACTTTAGATTTTGAAGCTTTAAAATTTAAGGAAATTTAGATTCAACTCTCAAAGTTTCGAAGCTCAAAGCTTTAACTCTCAGAATTTTAGAGTTCTGAGCTTCAACTCTCAGAACTTAAAACCTGAGAGCTGTAATTTTCAAAGCTTCAAACCTCAGAGCTTCAATTTTCATAGCTTCAAAGCTCAGAGCTTCAACTCTCAAAATTGCAAAGCTCTTAGCTTTAACTCTCAAAGCTACAAAGCTCAGAGCTTTCATTTTCAGAACTTCAGAGTTCTGAGCTCCAACTCTCAGAGCTTCAAAGCTCAGAAATGAAAAAATTCGATTACTGTAAATTCTCTATGAAAAATGAAAGATTCTCGAAATGAAAAATAAAAATCTCAATTCAAATTAGGAAAAGAGATCAATTTCAACTTCAAAGTTCTCAGCTTCAACTCTCAGAGCTTCGAAGATTAGAGCTTCAGAGCTCGAAACTTCAGATCTCAGAGGTTCAAAGTCTCAGAAATGGAAAAATTTCGTTACTGTAAATTCTCTATAAAAACTAAAAGATACTATAAATGAAAAATAAGAATTTCAATTGAAATTAAAAATAAAAATCCATTTGAACTTCAAAGTTCTGAGCTTCTTTAAATGAAAAATAAGAATTTCAATTGAAATTAGAAATAAAAATCCATTTGAACTTCAAAGTTCTGAGCTTCTTTGAAAAATGAAAGATTCTATAAATAAAAAATAAAAATTTCAATTGAAATTAAAAATAAAAATCCATTTCAACTTCAAAGTTCTGAGCTTCTTTAAATGAAAAATAAGAATTTCAATTGAAATTAGAAATAAAAATCCATTTGAACTTCAAAGTTCTGAGCTTCTTTGAAAAATGAAAGATTCTATAAATAAAAAATAAAAATTTCAATTGAAATTAAAAATAAAAATCCATTTGAACTTCAAAGTTCTGAGCTTCTTTAAATGAAAAATAAGAATTTCAATTGAAATTAGAAATAAAAATCCATTTGAACTTCAAAGTTCTGAGCTTCTTTGAAAAATGAAAGATTCTATAAATAAAAAATAAAAATTTCAATTGAAATTAAAAATAAAAATCCATTTGAACTTCAAAGTTCTGAGCTTCTTTAAATGAAAAATAAGAATTTCAATTGAAATTAAAAATAAAAATCCATTTGAACTTCAAAGTTCTAAGCTTCAAACTTTTAAGCTCCAATTCTCAAAGCTTCAAATCTCAGAACTTCTTTCAAGCTAAAACAAAAAAATTCTCCTGAAAAATTATATTCATTCTTATTGATAAACCATGTTATCTCAAAATTAAGTGAAAAAAATGCAATGTAAAAAGAAAATTGAGTGTCCTCGCGTTCACCACTTTCTGCGCTGTGCCTGGTTAAGCTTAATCGCGATTATTATTTATTATACAATCTTTCTTACCTCAGAAGCGTACGATTCACCTTCGTTTCTTCGTAATTAACGGCACGACGCAACGAGTCTCATCAATCTGCCCATAATTAACTCATTTTAACACTTTGACGCACATTTTTTACTTTACAATCGCTTTACGCCCTCAGAAACACATTTTTTTCGATTCTTTATAACTGTCAGATGAAATCTGGCGTAAGTTGTACGTTTCGAAGTGAAAATTATCACATTTTGCCACAGTTTTTCCAAAAAAAAAACTTTCGACGGCTATAACCGTCATTTGCTCAGAGCGTCATTTTTTCTGTTCAGAAGCAAATGACGGCTATAACTGTCGCGACGATTAAACACCATTTTTTGCTTTACTAATTCATTGTATTTACTTAATTCGTGAAAAAATACAGAATAAATGGTTCGTCTTCGCAGAATCATCTTTCGACGGTTATAGCAGTCATTCGTCTCTGGATACTCAAATGTTCCAAAGCGAAAAAAAAACAACTAATACGCTGTCTGGCGCGCTATCACTTTTTTCCAGATGCGTTACTCGATAATTGAACAAGTGCACGCGTTAGTACGCTTCGTGCTAAAGCTGTTCTTTTTTTATTGATTAAAATATGCGCGACGGCTATAACCGTCATTTGCGTAGTGATCGCCAAGGATCTGACGGCTATAGACGTCATTTGCGTTAAAGAGGTAAAGTTTCAAGCTTGAAAGTTCAAGTTTCAAGTCTCAAGTTTCAATATTGAAGTCTTAAGTTTCAAGCTTGAGAAGGTGAAGCCTAAAGTTTGAAATTTCAAGTTTGAAGCTTCAACTTTCAAGTTTCAATATTGAAGCCTTAAGTTTTAAGTTTGAGAGTTGAATCTTTAAGTTCGAAATTTCAAGTTTGAAGCTTAAAGTTTCAAGCTTCAAATATCAAGCTTGAAAGCTGAAGTTTCGAGTCTCAAGTTTCAATATTGAAGTCTTATGTTTCAAGCTTGAGAAGTTGAAGCTAAACTAAAGTTTGAAATTTCAAGTTTGAAGCTTCAAGTTTCAATATTGAAGCCTTAAGTTTTAAGTTTGAGAGTTGAATCTTTAAGTTCGAAATTTCAAGTTTGAAGCTTAAAGTTTCAAGCTTCAAATATCAAGCTTGAAAGCTGAAGTTTCAAGTCTAAAGTTTCAATATTGCAGTCTTAAGTTTCAAGCTTGAGAAGTTGAAGCTAAACTAAAGTTTGAAATTTCAAGTTTGAAGCTTCAAGTTTCAAGTTTCAATATTGAAGCCTTAAGTTTTAAGTTTGAGAGTTGAATCTTTAAGTTTGAAATTTCAAGTTTGAAATTTCAAGTTTGAAGCTTAAAGTTTCAAGCGTCAAATATCAAGCTTGAAAGCTGAAGTTTCAAGTCTCAAGTTTCAATATTGAAGTCTTAAGTTTCAAGCTTGAGAAGTTCAAGTCTAAAGTTTGAAATTTCAAGTTTGAAGCTTCAAGTTTCAAGTTTCAATATTGAAGCCTTAAGTTTTAAGTTTGAGAGTTGAATCTTTAAGTTTGAAATTTCAAGTTTGAAATTTCAAGTTTGGAGCTTAAAGTTTCAAGCTTCAAATCTCAAGCTTGAAAGTTGAAGCTTCGAGTCTCAAGTTTCAGTATCAAAGCCTCAAGTTTCAAGCTTTATAGTCGAAGCTTCATGTCTCAAGTTTCAATACTGAAGCCTCAAGTTTCAAACTTGAAAGTTGAAGCTTTAAGTTCGAAATTTCAAGTTTGAAGCTTCAAGTCTTCAAGCTTGAAAATTGAAGCTCCAAATCTCTCAAGCTTAAATATTGGAGCTTCAAATTTCAAGCTTGAGAATTGAAACTTCCTGTCTCAAGTTTCAATATTGAAGCCTCAAGTTTCAAGCTTTTTTTTTTATTAATTAAAATATTCACGACGTCTATAACCGTCATTTGCGTACATATCGCCAAGAATCTGACGGCTATAACCGTCATTTGCGTCGAAGTGTTGAGTTAAGGTCAGTGTCGGTAAATAGGTAACCAATTTACCAACCAATGTCTCGCACGAACCGTTCTTGTAAAAAAAGAAGTTAACTTGCGAATAATATACGATAGAATGTATTTAAATGTGTGTCGTAAGATTTGAACTGTTTTTACTGTAAATTTCTCGCGATTACGCGTTTCTCGTGCGATGATACACGTCGATAAATTGGTTTTCTATTTATCTACCTTGTTTTTTGGGCACAACTGACTCGATGTTGGCAAATAACAAAGAAAAGATACAAATTTAAGTTCCAAAAATGTATTTATCTATTTTAAAAGAAGAATTGTTTGTTGGTTTGTTTTAGTAATCGAAAAAACCAAAGTTCGAATCTCGTTTTAACCAAAATATTTTTTTTTTATTCCTGCATAAATTTTAATGCAATTTTAATCGTTAGATAATTAAAAAATTGCTTAGAATTGCAATCCTTTGCACTATTTTGTCAATTAAAATTCAATACCAGTAAAAAAAAAATAAGTAAATAAATAAAATTTAAGTTGCAACAAAGTAGAATTTTTAAAGCTGTATTTAAATGATGATTAGAGCAAAAAAAATTATTTTCGAATCGAGAAAGTATTCTTTAAAATTCTTGAATATTTAAAATAGCAAAATATTGTTGCTAATTAAATAGAAAATTAAATTTGAGTGCAAAGGACGAGAAATAACGCTAAAATCGATGAGACTCGATGCATCAGCATATTTACAGACACAAATAATAATTAATAAATACAAATGTCTCTGCAGACATCGTATTTATACGAAATTACAATTAACACACACGCGTCGAACTAATTATAAACAATTTACCACCTACAATTTATGCAATACCACATTTTATGGCTCTGATTTCGTTTAATTAACGATTTTCAAGTAAGATCAGAGATGTTAATGATAATTTCACGCTTTTTATTGTTACATTCGACATTGTTGCATTATTTTGTTGCTAATAAAAAATCGTTTACCCGCGTTTCATCGACGATGACGCTGTTGAGGAGGGTCTTGGTGTGTTTAAATGATTCCATGCGAGTTCAAACTGGCCTCGAACGTACTATTTCTACGGAAAATACATAATACAGGACTTATATAATATTGTACATACATATACATATATATATATATATGATATTATTTTGAGCAACAATCGAACGTTTCTTTCGTTCGAAAATGTTTGTTTCCAAGTTTCGAGCGACAAGTTACATTATACTAATTGTATCGATATAAATAAAAGACACACACGCAATAATAATAATAATAATAATATTAATAATAATAATGATAATAATGAGAATAAAATTATTGTACAAAGCATTGGCATTTTACTGATCCATCTCAATCACTCTGTAATTGGCATGCTTTTTTTGTAGTAAAAAATGAGGAAGATGGTTCAACAGTGCAAGCATTAATTTATAATATTTATTATATTACTTATTATTTATTATATTATTTATTTTATTATTTATTATTTATTATATTATTTATTTTATTATTTATTATTTATTATATTATTTATTATTTATTATTTATTATTTATTATATTATTTATTTTATTATTTATTATTTATTATTTATTATATTATTTATTATTTATTATTTATTATATTATTTATTTTATTATTTATTATTTATCATATTACTTATTTTATTATTTATTTTATTATTTATTATTTATATAAATATATATAATAAATTGCGCTCTGTAATTGGCATGATTTTTTATGGTAAAAGACGTGAAAGTTGCTTCAATAGTGGAAGCATGAATTTATAATACTTATTATATATTATATTATTTATTTTATTATTTATTATTTGTATAAATGTATATAATAAATTGTGCTCTGTAATTGGCATGACTTTTTATAGTAAAAATTATAGAAGTTGATCTAATAGTGAAAGTATTAATTTATAATATTTATTATATTATTTTATTATTTGTCACTCGTTATTTATATAAATAAAAATGATAAATATTATTTTATTTAATTAATATAATTTTATATTATTTATTATTTATACAAATGAAAATTATAAATATGCATAATAAATAATATTTTATTTAATTAAGATTATATTATATTATTATTTTATTATCTATTATATATATAAATATATATAATAAGTTGTGTCCTGTAATTGTCATGATTTTTTATGGTGAAAGACATGAAAATTGGTCCAATAATGGGAGTATGAATTTATAATATTTATTATATTATTTATTATTTATTGTATTATTTACTTTATTATTAATAAATATTATTTTATTTAATTAATATAATTTTATATTATTATTTTATTATTTTAGAGTTGTATTTTGGGCACTGTGGAACTCCAGCACCCCCTGTTTTTTTTCTAATTTTTTTTTATTAGCATGTTTTTTTACAGTGAGAAACATGAAAATTGGTCCAATTGTGGAAGTACGAATTTATAATATTTATTATATTATTTTATTATTTATTATTTATATAAATATATATAATAAATATTATTTTATTTAATTAGTATAATTTTATATTATTATTATTTTATTATTTATTATTTGTAGAAATGGAGAAATGGAAATTTGAGTTTTGAGAGTTGTGTTTTGGGTGCTGTGGAACTGCAGCACCCACTGTTTTTGTTTACTTGTGGAGTCACAATTCTTATTTTTGTATTTATACAGAGTGATCGATAACTGGTGGTACAACCGAGGAGGCAGGTGATTCTAGATGAAAAAATGCGTCGAAAATGTAGAATAACAATTTTTCACTCGAAGCTTCGTTTTCGAGATAATCGACTTTGAATTTTCGTTGAGTATTGCTGCGCTTCATAGAAAAGCGCCATCGCGTTGCGCAGAACTTAACATCCTACTTAGTTTGAAACGAAGAACAGAAGATTCTAGATGAAAAAATCAGTCGAAAATGTAGAATAACAATTTTTTATTCGAAGCTTCGTTCTCGAGATAATCGACTTTGAATTTTCGTTGGCAATGGCTGCGTTTGGTCACTGCAAATCATCGTCTCGATCGAAGTTACGTCGATAAACGCTTCCAATATCGCGCGTGTTTGTAGAAACACAGCCAGATAGAGTCATTCGTAACGCGAAGAAACTTACGCGACACTTTAATACTTGTACAACAGAAAATATTTCCACGAAAAAAGAGCAAACGATAAAAACTGTATTCTGCGCTTGCGCGAACTTATTTCACTAATTCAGACCGTAGAAGTCTACTGCGCATGCGCGCAAGAACAGCTGTTCTCGAACAGTGGAACGCGAGGTATCGAACCGAAATCTAATGGACGCTGGCGATTTTCAAGTTTCGAAGCGATTATCCATGGAATGGTAAGCACTATTAATCAATTAAACATTCTTTAACATCTATTGTTTACTAATTGTTAAAATAAAAGCATAACCTGTGGTATTTATCTTACTTCGAAGTGTTTAGCGAAGAGGTTAAGAATATTTGTGTATTTGCATTGTATTTGTTTGTATATATTTGTATTATTTGTGTATTTGTATGTTGTTATATTGTTTTTGTGTATTATGTGTATGTTTATGAATGTTTGTCTGCATTTGAATCTGTTTGATTTAACCTAACCTAACTTTTGTAATAATGATAATATGTGTAATTGTATAGTATATTATACATTATGTTTATTGTTGCAATTTATTATTTGTAAATTTAAGTATGTTTGTCTATATTTGCATTTTTTTAATATAACATAACCTAACTTTCTTAATGATGATAATATGTGTAATTGTATATTGTACTTTATATTTATTGTTGAAATTTATTATTTTTTTTTTTAATTTAAGGATATTTGTCTATATTGGGCTTTATTTAATCTAACTTAACCTAACTTTCGTAGTAACGATAATATGATGTACAATATGTTTATCGTTGCAATTTATTATTTGTATATTTAAGAATATTTGTCTATATTTGACTTTATTTAATTTAACTTAACCTAACTTTCATAATAATGATAGTATGTGTAACTGTATAGTATACGTACATTATTATTATTATTTTTTTTTTAAATTTATGATTATTTGTCTATAATTGCCTTTATATACATAATATTAGTGTAATTTTTCAGAATAAAATAAGTACAAAATATTCTTGAATTAAAATAGGTATAAACTATTCTTAAATAAATTAATTAAATAGCTGACAGAAAAAGCTCGCCAATATTTAAATAAACCATGTTATATACATAATATTATATTTTAATAAAAACCGTACATTACATAACATTATATTTTAATAAACCATATTTTATTCATAATATTATATTTTAATAGATCATATTGTATTCATAATATTATTATAATTTTCCAGAATAAAAGATGCCTGGAGAACCATCGATAATCAGTGGAAACAAAAGCTCAGGGAAAATAAAACGCATTTCTATTCCAAGAGTGCAAAGCAGTACGGACACAGAGCTGCAATCGCAAAGCGGATCAACTCCATTACAACCAAGCGCGCTTCACTATGCAGCTTTCCGTACAGACCCTGACGACAGTGGACTACCACCAGCTCTACGGTGTCGACTGTTCGAGTTGTTTCAACAGATCGAAAAGGAATTCGAGCTCCTCTACGCAGAAAATTTAGGATGTACGAATAACAGTTTTGTTATTTACATTAATATTGTATTATAATATTCATTTCTACTTATTGGAGCTAACTTTAACGTGTTTTCTTGAAAATGTATTTAAGAAGCTATAGTTTTTCATTTATACAATTTAACGCAAGCGAAAGAGATTAATCCAAAGGTATTTAAATAAGAAGCTATAGTTCTTCATTTTTATGCAATTTAAAGCAAGCGAAGGGATTATAATATTCATTTGTACTTATTGGAGCTAACTTTAACATGTTTTCTTGAAAATGTAAATAAAAAGCCATAGTTTTTCATTTTTATGCAATTGAAAACAAGCGTAGAGATTAATTCAAAGTCATTTTGATTTGCTATTAATTTTATACTTTGTCGATGAGATTTTACAAGTTGCTCTTTTATCTTCAAGATATTTAAACTGATTAAAATTAAATTAATTAATTTTAAAATTAAAATTAAATAAAATGATTAAAATTAAATTAAATAATTTTAAAATTAAAAAATACGAAAGTAATTTTACTTTTCAATATTTAATTTAATTCACTTACATTACTATCTATATTAATTAATTTATTTATTCTTAATAAATACTGAAATAACTATCATTTTCATAATATTTTATTTATTATTATATTATTATTTATAGGATAAGAAAAAGATTTACTAAGTACAGAATATATTTTAATTAAATATTTATATTTAATTATTTAAATATAAATATCAGTAATAATAATAAAATATTCTAAATTAAATTAGTTAAGATGCCTCAAGAAATTAATTCACATGTTTAATTAGAACCAATTAACGGTTGTAATATTTGTTAATTTAGTACAAGAGAAGATAGACATCCTTAGTGAGAGGCTCGAAAGGGAATGTTACGGTTCTGGGGAACGGAGCTTGCCTCTTGGAGATGTTGCAGACTTTCCAGATACGAAAGGTCTTTCAAAACAAAAATGTAAGAATATTTATGTATTAATCTATGAATAATCGTTAAGATAATTAATATTTTGTGAACACTATTTAAACAATTTTAATAATTTTAATAAGGCTGTTTATTCTCGCAATATGCTCAGTATGTCTAATTTTATTAAATGTAGATGTTCGATTAATTATTTCAAATTAAAATATTTCTTTTTTATTTTATATATTACATTTCATTTTTGGAATATTTTATATTTATTTTACAATATTTTTTTTATTTTATATATTATATTTAATTTTTGGAATATTTTATATTTATTTTAGAATATTTTTTTTATTTTATATACAATATTTATTTTAGAATATTTCTTTTATTTTATATATAATATTTAATTTTTAGAACATTTTATATTTATTTTAAAATATTCTTTTAATTTAAATATATAATATTTATTTTAGAATATTCTTTTCATTTTATATATTATATTTAATTTTTAGAATATTTTTTTTCTTCATGTATTCGAAGCACAGAAAAATGTTCTAGAGTGTTGTAAAATATCAAGGTCACAGCTATTTGATTTTGCGATGATCTTGAAGATTCCTGCAAAAGTTACGCATAAATTTTGAATAGAACTTAATATTTTTATAACTGAATTGTTGATGTTTTTGAAAGGCTGCTTATAAATGCATTTCGCGTAGATTATTATTAATTATCAAGCTTTGAAGTTAATGTATGCATACGACTTGCGATTAATAACAAACTTTAAAAACTTAATAATTCTTGTTTATACTACGAAGACCATTTTTTTACATAGTTCATCAGTATGCTCGATGTTAATAGTAATTTAGATAAATGATTCTAAACTTTGGCCAAAAAAAATTACAAGAATGAAAATATAAATAAAAAAATGGAATGCAAATATAAAATATTCTAAATTAAATTAATTAAATAGTTAACAGAAAAATATTGGCAATATTACTATTAAGTAAACCATCGAGTTTTTAATAAATTAATGATTAAAATAATATAAAATTTTTTGAGAAAAATTGGATATTACAAGAATGATATAAATATAAAATATTCTAAATTAAATTAATTAAATAGTTAACAGAAAAATATTGCCAATATTGCTATTAAGTAAACCATCGAGTTTTTAATAAATTAATGATTAAAATAATATAAAATTTTTGGAGAAAAATTGGATGTTACAAGAATGATATAAATATAAAATATTCTAAATTAAATTAATTAAATAGTTAACAGAAAAATATCGCCAATATTGCTATTAAGTAAACCATACGATCAACCAATGACAAAAATGGTATGAAATTTCTTGAGAAAGACTAGATATTACAAGAATAAAAATATAAATAAAAAAATGAAGTATAAACATAAAATATTCTATGAGTATGCTCGATGTTGATGGAAATTTGAATAAGTAATTCTAAACTTTGGCCAGTAATCTGCGTATTAAGCCATTTACTTTTAAAAGTCCACTTCTGTTTAAATTGAGATATTTTTGCGACGCAAGTCTGCGATATAATTTCTGAGAACTAATTTAAATAATTATATAAAATAATGTTATAATTTATAATTTAAAATAATGTTATAATTTAAATAATAATTTAAATATTATAAAAATTTAACTAATTAATCCTTTATTCTCTATATATTCTCGTACGACTAAAAGTGCACGAATAACATCAAATTATTAGCTTCTACTTATCATACGCAAGATCATCTCATTTAAAAATGTAAAGTTATATTAACGTTCCTCCTATTTCGAACATCAGAGCAACGTACACTTTTTCCAGCTATGCCTGGGAACTCAGCGACGAAGACAAAAACAACTTCCAACAAGTTGAAAGCGCAGACCAGCAAAATAGTGTCCAGCTTCAAGACGCCGACTATGAGCTGCAGTATGCAGAGGGAGTATTTCGGCCACCGCGATGGCGTTTGGGAGGTCTCTGTTGGTAGGTCGGGTCAAATCATCGCCACAGCTTCTGCGGATCACAGTGCCAGAGTTTGGGCCATGGATAATGGACGCTGCTTGCTGCAGTACATTGGTATGTTTCTCAGTATATTTTAATCATCTAGAAATTAGGGATTTGGAATTAAGGAAAGTGGATTTTATTCGATGTAATAAACACATCTGTTGAATCGACTCTGATGAATTTTGAGGACAACAATTTCTGATTTCTTTTAAGTTTTAAAAATATAAATTTGACGATAATAAATTTGTAATTCTATATTAATTTATGGTATATTAGATTATCCAAAATAACAGTTCTTGAGACTTCAACTTAAAAATGTAAAATTCCAGGTTATACCAAATTATTTTGTGTTTTGTTGTCCATAATAGATTCTGTATTATTTATAATTAACTGAAAAGAAATATAACGTTTATTTGATCGCCATCTATAGAAATATGTATATAATAAAATGTTGGTAGGTTAAGTGTTGATATATACTATCGTAACATTACATGACTGAACAATATGAAAAAAAAAATGAATTTATCAAAATTGTATGAAGAGTATTAGTTTTCAAGCGTAAGAGTGATTATTATATATATTTCGTGTAAAAATTGGCGTTTTAAATTAATGTGTAGTATAATATAATGATTGATGAACGTTTGTGAGCAGCGCATGCGCGGTAGTACATCAGTGTGCGCATGCGCGATAGAGTATTAGTGTATACAGACAGTAGCTTACTGGCGTGCGCATGCGTAATAGCGTACCAGTGTACGCATGCGCATGCGCAGTAAAATATTAATGTATACATACTCAGTAACGTACTGGCGTGCGCATGCGTAGTAACGTATCAGCTGTGTATGCATAGTAGCATACCAGTCTGCGCATGTGTAGTAGTAGTTGTATCAGTCTGCGCATGCGCAACCGGCTAAACGAAGAGTACAACGGTTTTGATTGCAGTTATTGACTTTCATTTGTTATAAGAAATTCACATTGCCAAGTTAAGAGTTAAACCAAGGTTTGAGTTTAGAATTTAACCTCTTCGTCTACAATATTGATACGTCGATCAGATTAAACGTAAACAGTAATATGTAAAAGACGTGAAATAACATGTGTGAGGTACGTAGTACGTTGTTTTATACGCGACGAACATTTATTAATTTTCTTGCTCGAATTTGGACGTACAGATTTAGTTTCTTGAAGAATAGTAGAAAAGTAGCCTTAAAGATGTCTTCAGAAAGGATATCAAGCGTTCACGAGGGCAGTGGAGGTTTTGCTAACCTAGCAAACTATGATTTGATAGATATCTTGAATAGCGATAGCGATATTTTAGTTCCTGTGCGAAAACGTTGGAAATGACTGCTCATTAAAAATAATCACCTCAATCGTCAACAATCACAGGTATGAATTTGAAAAGTAACTAACTAAAACTAGTTGTACCTTACGCATGGATTTACATGTGCGATTTGCATAATTTTAATTGCTCAGCTGAACCATAAATTGCTTAAAGTATGTGTAAGAAATTGAAATGAAACGAGATCAAACGGATGGCTAAATGATTCATAAGCATATTCGTATGTTTTATTTTACTTGCGTTCAACTTATAGGTTCGTACAAGTTTATCTTAGGCTGTTTGTATTAGCCTCGAGAATATCCTCAACGCAGTGGACCATTTGAACGTTTAAGCAAGGCTCCGGAAAGGAAACGCACATGGCCTTCTTCGGCTGTTCATGCACTCCGTTACTCTATATTTATTACAATAAAATGATATGTGCGATTTGCAGAGCTTCTAATGCTCAGCTAAACCATAAAATAGCTCAATATGTTGTTTATCGGTTGCACTGTTAGGACTTAATATGTTCCATACTGAGCCATTGGTATTTTAACTAAAAATTGATATGTTTTTACGCAATATTTTATTACATCATTAATCCACGAGTAATGTAGTTACTGTTTGGCAAAAACACTTCATTTTTTTAATAAAAATAAGTTTTATGGACTTAAATTATATATTTGTAGCGAATTAAATAAATATCTCAGTGTGTATCATCGATGGTACGCATGACATGAATAGAAAGTTGAATATAATTAATATATGTTGCATTTATGGTACAAATGGCATGGAACATGTTAAATTATAAGGCAAAGGATTAAATGTAGAGATTCGAGAAATTTAATATTAACACACTGGATAGGACGAGTATTAATAACTTTTTTGTAATGCACTTAATGATTGCTTGCTTTTTCTTATTTAATTAATATTTTATTTCGCATAATTCTTTGTAAGCAATAAAAAGGAAGGTTTGAGGGTCTCAAAAAGTATCATACATTAAAAATTACAAGATAGAAAACTGGATAATAGAATGTTCGTAAACATTATCACACTTTTCTCTTGCTAAGTGAACTCTTAGAACTTCCAAAAATTAATTAAAGAGCTAACTTAAGAATTTCATTTATTAAAACTTGGTCTGTACTTTTGAAATACAATATATTAGCTATTTTTCAAATTTCATTGAAATCCTATTATTAATTGCGAAGATTACTTGCTAAGCGAACTCTTAGAACTTTGAAAAATTAATTAAAGAGCTAACTTAAGAATTTCATTTATTAAAACTTGGTCTGTACTTTTGAAATACAATATATTAGCTATTTTTCAAATTTCATTGAAATCACATTATTAATTGCGAAGATATCCCTCGTTTTCTAAAGGGTGAACGTTCTTCATATTTCACTCATGATTTTACCCACCCATGTGTGTTAAATTATAAGACAAGCAGTTAAATATAGGGATTCGAGTAAGTCAATATTAATTCTGACTTTCTATATACGCCAATTTTTACATGAAATATATAATATTGTTTGAACTTCGCTAATTGTATTATGCAGCTAAAAATAAGACTAAAATATACAGAAAAAGTTATATAAAAGCTTGTACTTAAAAAAATATGATACATGAAAGATACGATAATGCTTTCATTTAATTATTAATCTTGACGGTCACTTAACTCTTATTTTAAGTATAAGAAATTGTTAGAAAAAATGCTTGTAAACTTATACGATAGTTAAATGACCTCTTAATTCCACATCTTTAATTATAAAATTATTTACTGATACAATTTTAATAAGAATCGTGGATTTCTTGTATTGTTATTTAATTACTAACAAGTATTAAATATTTAATTCAATTCGCAGGTCATTCTGGCTCAGTAAACTCCGTACGGTTTCATCCTACCAAAGATTTGGCGCTTACGTCGAGTGGAGATAAATCTGCTCATGTGTGGCAAGCTGCCGTTGATTGGGATTTACCCAAAAGGAAGAACTCTTCGGAAGAGCTACCAACGTTGGCATCTGATAAAAATATCAGTGGTGTGACTGCTGTGAACGAAGAGCAAGAAGAGCCTCCAACGTTGAGGTAGGTGCTGTTTTCTTCTTCGATAGATTATGAGAGAGCAGAACTATTATTTACAATTATGACAATATTATTTATCTTATTTATAAATATTTTATTATTATTTAATTGCGTATGCTGATGTACGAAAAAATATTTGTGTGCTCTGCGAGAGATATTGGGAAAAAATTGCAGTGCTATTATTATGTGATATGACGAAGCATTCGAATTTAAGTTTTCTTATTAGAGAGTTCACTTTTTTGCAAATTAAATTCACTCTTTCGCACATCGAGTACTACTCAAATACTTTATTTATGGGATACTCACTATGGATACTCAAATGTTTCGAAGCGAAAAAAAACAACTAATACGCTATCTGGCATGCTATCACTTTTTTTCTAGACGCGTTATTCAATAATTTAACAATTGTACGAGTTAGTACAATTCGTACTAACGCTGTTCTTTTTTTATTGATTAAAATATGCGCGACGGCTATAACCGTCATTTGCGTACATATCGCCTAGGATCTGACGGCTATAAACGTCATTTAGTCAAAGTGTTAAAGTTTCAAGCTTGAAAGTTGAAGCTTCATGTCTCAAGTTTCAATATTGAAGCCTCAAGTTTCAAGCTTGAGAGTTGAAGGCTTCAAGTTTGAAATTTCAAGTTTGAAACTTCAAATCTCAAGCTTAAAGTTCGAAGCTTCAAATCTCAAGCTTGAAAGTTGAAGCTTCATGTCTCAAGTTTCAATATTGAAGCATCAAGTTTCAACCTTGAGAGTTGAAGGCTTCAAGTTTGAAATTTCAAGTTTGAAACTTCAAATCTCAAGCTTGAAAGTTGAAGCTTCGAGTCTCAAGTTTCAATATTGAAGCCTCAAGTTTCAAGCTTAAGAGTTGAAGCTTCATGTCTCAAGTTTCAATATTGAAGCCTCAAGTTTCAAGCTTGAGAGTTGAAGGCTTCAAGTTTGAAATTTCAACTTTCAAGCTTCAAATCTCAAGCTTGAAAGTTGAAGCTTCGAGTCTCAAGTTTCAATATTGAAGCCTCAAGTTTCAAGCTTAAGAGTTGAAGCTTCATGTCTCAAGTTTCAATATTGAAGCCTCAAGTTTCAAACTTGAAAGCTGGAGCTTTAGGTTGAAAATTTCAAGTTCGAAGCTTCAAGTCTTCAAGCGTGACAGTTGAAGCTCCAAATCTCTCAAGCTTGAATATTGAAGCCTCAAATTTCAAGCTTGAGAGTTGAAGCTTCAAGTCTGAAATTTCAATATTGAAGCCTCAAGTTTCAAGCTTCTTTCTTTATTGATTAAAATATGCGCGACGGCTATAACCGTCATTTGCGCATTGATCGCCAAGGATCTGACGGCTATAACCGTCATTTGTGTTCACTTATCGCCAAGGTTCTGACGGCTATAGACGTCATTTACGTCTGTTAAAATATACACGACGGCTATAACCGTCATTTGCGTATTGATCGCCAAGGATCTGACGGCTATAACCGTCATTTGTGTTCACTTATCGCAAAGGTTCTGACGGCTATAGACGTCATTTACGTCTGTTAAAATATACACGACGGCTATAACCGTCATTTGCGTACATATCGCCAAGTATCTGACGGCTATAGACGTCATTTACATCAAAATGTTAAATTATTATAAAGTACACAGTAAATTAAGAAAAACTAACTAAGTTTTCTAATAAGTATCGTTCGCGAGGATTGTGAGAACGTCCGCGATGGATTGCTTCAATATGTTGACGCAGAAAAAAGGAAATGAATCTGTTGTTAAGAAATAGAGTCCTGAATATAAACAGCGAAAGAAAGCTATCGGTCGAGTGGTTCTTCAGCTGTTTATACCTGAACGCCTGAAAAGGAAACACGTGCAGACTTTGCGTTGTCATTTTTTTCTTAAGCCAGAGGACTCAAGTGGTTCTTAATTTTTTTGCATTTCAAATAAATGTTCCTCTGGAAATACACAGTATTTTACAGTTTCAAATAATTGTTCCTCTGGAAATAAACAGTATTTTACAGTTTCAAATAATTGTTCCTCTGGAAATACACAGTATTTTACAGTTTCAAATAATTGTTCCTCTGGAAATACACAGTATTTTACAGTTTCAAATAGTTGTTCCTCTGGAAATACACAGTATTTTACAGTTTCAAATAGTTGTTCCTCTGGAAGTAAACAGTATTTTACAGTTTCAAATTCGCGTGAATTTCTGCTCAATTTGTGGATAAACAATGCACATAGAATTAATAACAACGCTGAGGAATTAATAGTTGCTTTTGCAAGGTTTTATACAGAATGTTCTGTAATTGATGGTATAACTGAAAAGGGGGGTGATTTTAGATGAAAAAATGCGTCGAAAATGTAGAACAACAATTTTTCATTCGAGGCTTCGTTTTCGAGATAATCGACTTTGAATTTTCGTTGGGTATGACTGCGCTTGGTCACTGTAGATCATCGTCTCGATTGAAGTTATGTTGATAAACACTTCCAATGTCACGCATGTTTATAGAAACATAGCCAGATAGGGTCATTTATAGCGCGAAGAAACTTATGCGACACCCTAATACTTGTACAATTATTGTTTCAAATAATAAAACTCATAGTTTTCTATTGCTTTGAGTCATTTATAGGACATTTAGTTAATTTTGAAAATGGTCTAAGTCAATTGAAATTTTAAAGACAACATTTTCGTATAAAATTCACACCAAATTTTCATATTTATAATAAATTTCCATTAATCGAGACTAATAAAATTCTAAATAAGAAGGTCGCATAATGTAAAAATATTTTTTAATTTATTCAAAACAAGAAATATATGACTTGGACCACTTTCATAATTATGGGCACACATGTCTGTCATTTTCAGAAGCAGAATAAACGCTTAAAATTGTGTATTTAGTGATAAATGCAATCTCATAAATTATTCTTGATAAAAAAATTTTCTTTAAGATTTGGAAGTCGTTTTAAAGGAATATTCTGTTCTATGATAAAAGTACGATATAATTGTGATGTCTACTAAATTGGTTGAAAGTAGTATAACAATTGAAGAAACTTATGTAGATATTCAAGATCTATTTTAAATGAGCAGAGAATTATAAATTTAAATCTAGAAGAAGAGGATATCGTTGCTTGTAATTTCTATTGGCAATAGCTAGCATTGCTAATAATTTTTATTGCAAATAGTTTCTGTTGACAATAGTTTCGATTACTTATAGTTTCCATGGCTAACAGTTTCTATTGTTAATAATTTTCATTGCTGACAATTATTGCTAATAGTTTCCTTCTTGATAGTTTCTCTTGCTAATAACCTCCTGCAAAATTTCCTATTCATAATAAATTTCCATTAATCGAGACTGATAAAATTCTAAATAAAAAGGTCGCATAATGTAAAAATATTTATCAATTTATTCAAATGCAATTCATTAAATATCTCGAAGCAAGAAATATATGACTTAGACCAGTTTCATAATTTTGGGCACATATAACAATTGGTAATTACACATAATCATCAGTTTATTACATTTATCGTGACATAAACAATTCGCAAGGAAATTAACGCGTAATATTCTGCAATGTCGACAAAGTTTAAGTCCCCCACCATATTCTAAGAACGATCAGTAAGGATTCAGCGATCCTCTTTCCAGAGAAGAATAAACATTCGGTTAGAACCGCCTTGCTGCCCCTCTGAAACGAACTCGAGGGCCAATCAGTGACCAGTTTCCACCACCTAATCCCAATACAGAAATCTAACCGTCGTTGAAGTAAATGCTCGTCGTTCTTCAATTCGAGGCAGGCCATCGTCGAGTACAGTTTAGAGAAATGTGTTTCGCGTGTTACGTAGAAGAATTTCGAGTGAGTACTTCTTTCGATTTTATTATTTTTCTTTTCTTCTTTTTTCATATTTTTTCGCATTTTTTCTTTTCTTTTTTTTTCATATTTTCTCGTATTTTTTCTTTTCGCTTCTTTCACATTTTGTGAATATTGAGGAATTCTAAGAAATGTGTTTCGTGTAATATGTAGAGAATTTTGAGTGAGTACTTCTTTCGATTTTATTATTTTTCTTTTCTTCTTTTTTCATATTTTTTCGCATTTTTTCTTTTCTTTTTTTTTCATATTTTCTCGTATTTTTTCTTTTCGCTTTTTTCACATTTTGTGAATATTGAGGAATTCTAAGAAATGTGTTTCATGTAATATGTAGAGAATTTTGAGTGAGTACTTCTTTCGATTTTATTATTTTCCTTTTCTCCTTTTTTCGCATTTTTTCTTTTCTTCTTTCTTCATATTTTTTCTTTTCGTTTTTTTTTCATATTTTGTGAATATTGAAGAATTTTGAGCGACTATTTCGATTTTATTATTGTTGCATCGTATTTATTTTAATATTTTCTTCGTAACTGATAGAAATCCTCGTTTCGAATGATCACGTCCGCCATTGCGAGTTGGGAATTAATTAAGTATATTTATATGATCTTCTGATGGCTTTTTTCAAGAATTAACTTGAAGATAAAAGAGAAAGGAACGTCCAGAATCCATTTTGTATTATTATTGTCAATTTTTATTCAAACTAAATATATATTGTATCATTATATTATTATTTTTCATACACTATAGGTGGTTAAAGTAATAAGAATATTCTTGTGCTTCAATGTATTTTTTTATTTGCAAAGTTAAGTCTCTTCGCGTCATTAGAAATGTAATAAACACAGAAATTTAATTTTACTTAATATTAGTAGTAATTGTATATATTGAAGTTTGCAGACTTGCGAGGAATTAAATCGATTCAACGTTAAACAAGTACGCACATAAAGTAGATTTTTTCTAAAATGGCATAGCCAATATACAAGAAACGTATTTAATTTCGAATTATTAAGTATTTATCTTTAAATTAATACCAATATTATAAAAATTGCTCGACTATTTTTTAAATAATGTTACATCAATTTCACTGACCAACAAAAAGCTTAGAAAAATCCTTTTTTTTTTTTGTTAAAGACTATGTTTTTATTGAATTAAAATAAAAAATTGAATTTGACACTGAAAATTTATTTAAGTTGTTACGTTTTTTGCGACCCGCATTTAACGAATAAATTTTCGATGTTAAATTGAAATTTTTTATTTTAATTTAATAAGAACAAAGAGGATATTTTTTAATATCCAAAAAGAGGATATTTTAGCATTTTTTGTACATTGGAATTCAGGTTACATAATCTAAAAAAATAGTGGACCAATTTTTTTGATATTGTTATCAATTTAAATTTAACCTTGCAATTCTCTTCTTCAAAGCTTAAATCTTGCAATTCTCTTCTTCAAAGCTTAAAACTTGCAATTCCTTTCAGAGTAAGTTTGAACCTTGCAATTCTCTTCTTCAAAGTTATAACTTTACAATTCTCTTCTTCAAAGATTAAACTTTGCAATTACTCATCCTCAAACCTTAAACTTTGCAATACTCATCCGCAAAGCTTAAACCTTGCAATTTCCTTCAGAGCAAACTTAAAACTTTACAATTCTCTTTCTCAAAGCTTAAACTTTGCAATTTTCTTCAAAGTTTAAACTTTGCAATATTCATCCTCAAAAATTAAAATTTGCAATTCTCATCCTCAAAGCTTAAACTTTGCAATTCTCTTCGCCAAAGCTTAAACCTTGCAATTCTCTTCTTCAAAGTTATAACTTTACAGTTCTCTTCTTCAAAGATTAAACTTTGCAATTCTCATCCTCAAACCTGAAACTTTGCAATTCTCATCTTCAAAGCTTAAACTTTGCAATACTCATCCTCAAAGATTAAACTTTGCAATACTCATCCTCAAACTTTAAACTTTGCAATATTCATCCTCTAAGCTTAAACTTTGCAATTCTCATCCGCAAAGCTTAAGCTTTGCAATTCTTATCCGCAAAGCTTAAACCTTGCAATTCTCTTCTTCAGAGCTTAAACCTTGCAATTCTCTTCTTCAAAGCTTAAAACTTGCAATTTCCTTCAGAGCAAACTTAAAACTTTACAATTCTCTTTCTCAAAGCTTAAACTTTGCAATTTTCTTCAAAGTTTAAACTTTGCAATATTCATCTTCAAAGATTAAAGCTTGCAATTCTCATCCTCGAAATTTAAACCTTGCAATTCTCTTCGTCAAAGCTTAAACCTTGCAATTTTCTTCTTCGAAGCTTAAACCTTACAATCCTCTTCTTCAAAGTTTAAAACTTACAATTTCCTTCAGAGCAAGCTTAAACCTTACAAGATTTAAGCTTCGAAGTTAATCTTTGAAGAACAGAATTTCAAGGTTTAAGTTTTGAAGAAGAGAATTGGAAGATTTAAGCTTGCTCTGGAAAGAATTGCAAAGTTTAAGCTTCGAAGGAAAGAATTGGCAAATTTAAGCTTGCTCTTGATAGAATCTGGTGTTTTTGAATTATTTTTGAAACGAAATGCAATTATCAATAATTAACGCGTCGACGCACATTTTTGACTTTACGATCGCCCTCAGAAACATATTTTTTTTTCGATTGTTTATGACTGCCAGATGAAATCTGGTGTAAGTTGTACGTTTTCAAGTGAAAAATTCACATTTTTCCACAGTTTTTCCCAAAAAAAACTTTCGACGGCTATAACCGTCATTTGCTCAGCACGCCATTTTTTCTGTTGCAGAAGCAAATGACGGCTATAACCGTCGTGACAATTATACTGCATTTGCTTTACTAATTCAATGTATTTACTTAATTCATAGAAAAATACAGAATAAATGGTTCGTCTTCACAGAATCATCTTTCGACTGTTATAGCAGTCATTTGTCTCTAGATACTCAAATGTTCCAAAGCGAAAAAAAAACAACTAATACGCTGTCTGGCATGCTACCACTTTTTTTCTAGATGCGTTACTCAATAATTTAACAAGTGTACGCGTTAGTACGCTTCGTACTAACGCTGTTCTTTTTTTCTTGATTAAAATATGCGCGACGGCTATGACCGTCATTTGCGTACATATCGCCTAGGATTTGACGGCTATAAACGTCATTTAGTCAAAGTGTTAAAGTTTCAAGCTTGAAAGTTGAAGCTTCATGTCTCAAGTTTCAATATTGAAGCCTCAAGTTTCAAGCTTGAGAGTTGAAGGCTTCAAGTTTGAAATTTCAACTTTCAAGCTTCAAATTTCAAGTTTGAAAGTTGAAGCTTCGAGTCTCAAGTTTCAATATTGAAGCCTCAAGTTTCAAGCTTAAGAGTTGAAGCTTCATGTCTCAAGTTTCAATATTGAAGCCTCAAGTTTCAAACTTGAAAGCTGAAGCTTTAGGTTGAAAATTTCAAGTTCGAGGCTTCAAGTCTTCAAACTTGACAGTTGAAGCTCCAAATCTCTCAAGCTTGAATATTGAAGCCTCAAATTTCAAGCTTGAGAGTTGAAGCTTCAAGTCTCAAATTTCAATATTGAAGCCTCAAGTTTCAAGCTTCTTCCTTTATTGATTAAAATATGCACGACGGCTATAACCGTCATTTGCGCATTGATCGCCAAGGATCTGACGGCTATAACCGTCATTTGTGTTCACTTATCGCCAAGGATCTGACGGCTATAACCGTCATTTGTGTTCACTTCTCGCCAAGGTTCCGACGGCTATAGACGTCATTTACGTCTGTTAAAATACACACGACGGCTGTAACCGTCATTTGAGTATTGATCGCCAAGGATCTGACGGCTACAGACGTCATTTAAAAAATACGAAACATCATAAGGCACATCTACCAAAACCTTGTCAAAAGTGTCATTAATTATAACACTCCCCACCAGTTACCAAAATATAATTTATTATAAGAAATACAAATCGTCGAGGATCATTCTCTGTCGAAGTTAACTCTTCAACTACAGCAATATTAAATTAAACGTTGAGAAATAACAGTTCTGAAATGTTTCAGAACCCCTGTTCGAGAGCTGTTGGGCCATGCAGGCGTTGTTATGGCCGCTGATTGGCTACCTGACGCGGAACAGGTAGTCACAGCTTCCTGGGACAGAACTGCGAATTTCTACGACGTGGAGACTGGAGAAATTATTCATACTTTGTGCGGACACGACCAGGAACTTTCTCACGTGTCGACTCATCACACGCAAAGACTTTGCGTTACCTCCAGCAAGGACAGCACCTTCCGTTTGTGGGACTTCCGGGAGCCGATTCACTCCGTTTCCGTTTTCCAAGCGCACACTGAGTAAGTACGTTCGTTATTGTTTAATTGTTTGTGGTACTTGCAATGAAGGATATTGGGTTTTGTAATTTTTTATTTTCAGAAGAATCAGGAATGTTTCATTTCTGATTATTGAATTTTTTTTATTTTGAAAGTTATGGATTCAAATATGAATTTAAAAATTTTTTATTTCAAAAAGCTTGATAAATATTTCATCTGTAATTATTGGAATGTTTTTATTTCAAAAAGCTTGATAAATATTTCATCTATTATTATTGGAATGTTTTTATTTTGAAAGTTATGGATACAAATGTGAATTTTGTAATTTTTTATGTCAAAAAGGGTGACAAATGTTTCATCTTTAATTATCGAAATGTTCTATTTTGAAATTCATTGATAAAAATATGAAGTCTTGTAATCTTTTATTTCAAAAAGCGTGACAAATGTTTCATCTTTAATTATTGAAATGTTCTATTTTGAAACTCATTGATAAAAATATGAAGTTTTGTCATTTTTCATTTCAAGAAGAATGATGAATGTTTCATTATTGATTATTGAAATGTTTTTCTATTTTGAAAGACATTGAGAAAAATATTAACTTTTGGAATTTGATATTCCAAGAAAAATAACAATTTTTAATTAATCGAATAGTTTAATTTCTAACGTTATTGATAAAAATATTAACTTTTGTAATTTGATATTTCAAGAAGAGTAACAATTTATAATTAATCGAATAGTTTAATTTCCAAAGTTATTAATAAAAATATTAATTTACGTAATTTGATGTTCCAAGAAAAATAACAATTTTTAGTTAATCGAATAGTTTAATTTCCAAAGTTATTAATAAAAATATTAATTTACGTAATTTGATATTCCAAGAAAAATAACAATTTTTAGTTAATCGAATAGTTTAATTTCCAAAGTTATTAATAAAAATATTAATTTACGTAACTTGATATTCCAAGAAAAATAACAATTTTTAGTTAATCGAATAGTTTAATTTCCAAAGTTATTAATAAAAATATTAATTTACGTAATTTTGATATTGTAAGAAGTTTGATAAGTGTTTTATCTTTAATTATTGAAATGTTTTTATCTTCAAAGTTATTGGTAAAAATATTGACTTGTTATGTAATTTATTATTCTAACAAATATAACAATTTTTAATTATTCAAAAATTGTACTTTCAACGCTATTTTAATTTTATAAATTAATAATAATATTTAGAAGCATTAAAAATTCAATTACGTAATTTTTCTGTATAAAAACGAAAAAGAAATACTTTTCTACCTTTCTTACAATTGCTTTCTGTAATACTAATTTCTAATTTAATTTAATATTCCAAGAAGATAGATAAATGTAAATATTTTCAATATTATTTCAATATTATTAAATTAATAATAATATTTAGAAGTATTACAAATCTAATTAACTAATTTTTCTGTATAAAAAGAAATACTTTTCTACCTTTCTTAAAATTGCTTTGTAAAATATTAATTTCTAATTTAATTTAATATTCCAAGAAGATCGATAAATGTGCAATTTTTAATTATTCAAAAGTTTTATTTCCAAGATTATTTTATATTATAAATTAATAATAATATTTAGAAGCATTAAAAATTCAATTGCCTAATTTTTCTGTATAAAAAAGACAAAAAACACTTTTCTATCTTTCTCAAAATTGCTTTCTGAATTTCTAATTTCTAATTTAATTTAATATTCGAAGGAGATCGATAAGTGTTCAGTTTTTATTTATTCAGAAGTTTTATTTTCAACATTATTTTAATATTATTAAATTAATAATAATATTTAGAATTATTATAAATTCAATTATCAACTTTTTCTGCATGAAAAAAAGTACTTTCTACCATTCTTAAAATTGCTTTGCAAAATATTAATTTCTAATTTAATTTAATATTCCAAGAAGATAGATAAATGTTCAATTTTTAATTATTCAAAAGTTTTATTTCCAAGATTATTTTACATTATAAATTAATAATAATATTTAGAAGCATTAAAAATTCAATTACCTAACTTTTCTGTATAAAAAGGACAAAAAACACTTTTCTATCTTTCTTAAAATTGCTTTCTGAATTACTAATTTCTAATTTAATTTAATATTCGAAGGAGATCGATAAGTGTTCAGTTTTTATTTATTCAGAAGTTTTATTTTCAACATTATTTTAATATTATTAAATTAATAATAATATTTAGAATTATTATAAATTCAATTATCAACTTTTTCTGCATGAAAAAAAGTACTTTCTACCATTCTTAAAATTGCTTTGCAAAATATTAATTTCTAATTTAATTTAATATTCCAAGAAGATAGATAAATGTTCAATTTTTAATTATTCAAAAGTTTTATTTCCAAGATTATTTTATATTATAAATTAATAATAATATTTAGAAGCATTAAAAATTCAATTGCCTAATTTTTCTGTATAAAAAAGACAAAAAAAACTTTTCTATCTTTCTCAAAATTGCTTTCTGAATTTCTAATTTCTAATTTAATTTAATATTCGAAGGAGATCGATAAATGTTCAATTTTTAATTATTCAAAAGTTTTATTTTCAACATTATTTTAATATTATTAAATTAATAATAATATTTGGAATTATTATAAATTCAATTATCAACTTTTTCTGCATGAAAAAAAATACTTTCTACCATTCTTAAAATTGCTTTCTGGAATATTAATTTCTGTAATTTGCTATTCGAACAAGAATGATACAACAAATTTCTCTAATACGCGTTTATACGTATATTAAATTAAATACGTACTTTTATAATGGCGACGAACTTATAAAGTCGCAAAGCGTATCAAAGTATAATTTTATAAAAAAAAAAAAAAATAAATGGAAAATTTGAACACAATCGTTCAAACTTTATCATTTTACGCTAAATGAAATAAATAACCACCAATATTTGTTATGAAAACAGTCGTTCTCTAAATTCTTAACTCGTGACATTAACGCGTCGCAATTTATTATAAAAAAAAAGAGAACAATGGTTGAAAAAAAAACTTATAAATGTAAAATAGTTAATAATATTCTATCGTTTCCCTTACTATTTTTCTATGCTTTATTATGTCTCTCTAATGCGTAATATATGCATATATGGAAATATAATATTATTAAAATAAATTATTGGGAAATTTGAATGAATTATAAATGAAATAAATAACCAAGCAATATTTTTGTGAGAACACTTGCTCTCGAATATTTTTAACGAATATTTCCTCTAATTTTTTAATACAAACACAAAACTGATTGCTTGTCGTATTCAAAGTTCCAAATACTACAGTCTTCCTGATTTTCATCAGGTAAAAAGGAAGAATATAATGTAATCTTGTTTTTTATTTACAAATTGTACACATAAATTGCAAGAATGCATTTTTCTTAAATAACCGCGCACGTATTCGAATGCATTTGATTCTGGCAGATTAATTGCGCAATAAATTGCCAAAAGTATTGCCTTCTCGATGTTTTTCATCAGCTGTGAAGGAACAATGTAACGTAGTTTCATCTAACGCAGTCTTGTTTTTATTTACAAATTCTGTGTACGTGTTTTACAAGAATGCGTGTCTAAACATTTGTTTTTTTAAATAGCCGCACACGTACTCGAATGCATTTGCTTCTTGCAGATCCATTGTGCGTTAATTGTGTCTCCAAATGCTTAAAATTGGACGCTTGTCTAAACTCTGTAGAATTTAATGTGTCGACGACATTTAATATTTCATCAAAATCATTTGTACAACTCTGAGCTTGCAATGTCCCATAAATTTCATACTAAAAAATTGTTTAAAGGCTCGCATGAATTGTACAGGCGTTGAATTAATGCAATTACTGTCTTCTCGTTGAATTGATCCAAAGAAATTCTCAATGCAATCTTGATTTAATCTTTCTTCAGTCATATTAAAAGAAGAGATCATTGGTTGAAGTTTTCTGGACTTAATTGTTGCCAACTTGACGGATCTGGAGATATTGCTTTAGAATGCTTTACAGTAATCGTCGTTTGATGCTTGACTGCAAATAATGTCTTAGTTTTAACGTTCTTGTTGCTTAATAACAACTTTTTTAATACCTAGAACCCCATTTTGCGTCTTCTGTAGACTATGTCTCTTAAAATTTGGCTACAAGTTACAATATTAGAGTAATTAGAAGAAATGTGAGGTATTAAAATGTCGTTGGAGGTTTCTCTGAGTGGAAATAATGCTTCTACTGTTTTTCAGATAAGAACTTACAATTGTTTTGCATTGTTTTGCAAACGTGTGTCTGTATTTTAATTCTAGAAAGAGAAACTCGATGGATATTAATTTGCAGAAAGAATGATTAAGACTTAAAGTGCCACGTTGTACCATTTCAGAATTCTCCAAAGGATGTTTGTGGAATTTAAAATCGTATCAGTTTTGGCGATTATTGCCTGCAATGATTCTTGGTTTTGATATTAATGTTCTCGTTTCAACATCCTTTATTGTTTCTTGGTTGTCGACTCTATAGAATTGAATGTGTCAACGACATTTAATATTTCATCAAAATCATTTGTACAATTTTCATTTTCTGAATGTTCCACAATCTTCATACTAAAGAGTTTTTTGAATGCACGCATAAATTGTACAGGTGTTGGGTTGATGCAATTACCACATTGTTGACGAATTCATCGAGAAAAATTCTCGATGCAATCTTGATTTAATCTGCGTGGTTGCAAATATGGAAAGTTATGACTTTTAATACTTCTCAAAGATAAATAACGCTATTAATTGTTATCTGCCAGCAGTTAAAAGTGGCAATGACTTATGCAAAAATTCTCGCAATCTTGTATGCGTTTATCATTGCTACCAATTACTTTTATATTATGTAAAAATAGCAATGATTTGCGTAAAAAATCTGTCTTTTACTTTCAACAAAGACTTTATGCAATGTTCCTTAGAATTAGTTGTGGTCGACGAATTTAAAATATCAAATAGTTTGTCAAAATGGTCAATTCTGCCATTACATGGTTACTAAATGCTTGTACAGCGTATTTCAGTGTCATTTCTCGATCGTATAAGTTCATCGACTCTTTGTGCGCTTTTGATAGTTTTGGAGCTGATTTAATCAATTGTTTACTGATAAAATTGGATAATATGCGAGCACGAGGCAATTTTATCATTAATTTGAAAATTATGTTTCCCTCAATTGCTTCGTGTCGCCTTCATTAAGTGTGGCGTATCAAACATACAAGCTACATTCTGTTCATTAATTGAGAAAGTGGAATTTTCAATGGATATGCCTAAATCACTCGACAATTGTACAAAATGAAATATCTCTTGTCTGTAATTGATGCTTGCATTATAGCATCGTAACCATTTAATTTAGTTCTTGCACTAAATATTACATTTTTTAATACATTGCTAGGACATTCAGACTCTACGAAACAAAAGTAAATTGCCTGTTTCCAATTACCTGCAATACCTACGTGCCATTATCACTAAACAACCTTTTGCAGTTTTGGATATCTGGTTGCCCCCATAATTTTCAAATCCAACTACTTCATCGTGTGTTACATTATGAAATAAATGAGCCTTCAAACTCGTTTCATCTGCACGTAATAAGCAATGTCGCTCTGTAAGTGACAGCGTTCTTATTTTTAATTCAAGAGTGTGAGACAATTTGTTATTAATTATGTCCTCCATAAGGAAGTTGCTCGACGATTTCGTGGACCAGACGACTAAAACAGCAATAAAATTGTATCTTTTCGAACGAGATTTGCTGCGTGTTGTGCAAATTCTTAATATGCAATTTACAATATCGATTCTCCAAAGTGGGATCCAAAAAATTGCACGTTTCAAGGATTTAGCATTGACGCTAGTTCTTTTTGGTTTGTTGTCTCGGTTGAATATTCGTTTTATTGCTTGCACTTGTGTCGTAGAAGCGTTTGGACGTCGAATCCTCTTCTTTCAAGATGTTTTGGGTGTTCTTGATGGACTCTACCGTGCGTTTCGATATTGGTCAGCAGTTAATTCCCTTTTGAAGCAATTGACGACTCTTAAATCTTGCGCAAAGATGCAGTTGTCGTAGAAGCGTTTGGATGTCGAATCCTCTACAAAATTAGAAACCCCTTGCTCTGTAATTAATGCATGCACCATAAAATGAACTGAGAAGCACTTTGGCGTTACATAAAACGTTAGAACTCGATTACTTTGATACGTAGACACTTGGAAACGCTGTCTTGTTTCACAGATCTGCTTGTGATTATGGATTTGCTATGTTCTCTTTTATCAAAGTCATATTCTGTCTCATTGCTTGACTTTAAAGTACTCAGTTCAGAATCTAAAGTGTCGCCATAGCATAATTCATCAGAGTAAGCAGAAAAATTGGGTCATCCAGTGGAATATATTTCACTTCGTTCAAAAAATAGTGAAATATGACGTTATTTAAAAAAATTTTCCGCTATTGAGAGTGTTTTCGTTCAGAAATAAAATGTGCATCTTAAGTTTTCTCTGTGTCAGCTTCAACTCTATTCAAAAAATGGACAGAAAGTGGTCCATATCGTTCTGCTCCTTCTCTGTATCTTTCTTTACAAGCTCCCAGAGCCTGCTGTGCATATTCTTGAAAATCTCTCCTGATATTCTTTGGAAAACAATTGTTTGAACGTGCAGCTTCTGAAAGGAGGAAGCAGTGAGCTTTCATTAATTGCAATAAAATATAGAAACAAGGTATGAAGGCAAAAGAAAATTAATACGTGCTGTATATTGTAAATGTCACTCGTCTATCAGCTAATGCTGCTATGTCTCTTTCGTTGCTGTACCAGAAGGGGTGCGACGAATTTCTTTCATGCAATGTCTTTCATTGCCATGGCAATTACTTCTTTGGCGTCGAAGCTGCCTAATTGTTGGAGATACTCATCCTATGCAAGCACAAATATGCGTATTAAATGTTTGTAATGCTATTTCTTAACATAAATAACTCTGTTCTTCGTTTGTTTGCATTTGCAATCTCTGCGAACAATGTTCATCAGCACTGTCGCATCGAATTAACGCTTCGACGCTCCGAAGTGAAATCTAGGATAAATTTTCCATGTCTCATGCTCGCTAATCCCTTGTATTTAGTGCGTAAATAGCTTCCTGGACTCTTCTATAAACATTTATAGAGAAATATTGTTAAATGGCACAACAAATTTGGAGATTTATAAACCTTATTTGCATTTTTGTCTTCCTGCACTCTTCTGTAAACATTTACAGAAAAATGTTGTAAAATGGCACAACAAATTTGGATTTTTATGAACCTTATTTGCATTTTTGTCTTCCTGCACTCTTCTGTAAACACTTATAGAGAAATGTTGTTAAATGGCACAACAAATTTGGATTTTTATGAACCTTATTTGCATTTTTGTCTCTTCCATACTGTTGAGCACGCAATACGATTTTTCTATTGCAGTGGACGTTTATGTGACTGTCATATTTGTGTGTGTGTTGGTAATTTGTCGAACTGATGAATGTTTGTTGAATGTACGTATCGATTTTTTAATTTTGTGTGTTTGAAAGTGTACGATTACGTTTTGTGCATAAATCGACGTGCAATTTTGTGTATTTGGCACTGTAAGAGTTGCGTAAGTCGATGCATAATTTTCTACCTGATTCTGTACTTTTGTTTCTGGAGAAGTGCACTTTTTAAACATGTTAATATCGCTTTCTATATCCAAAGATATGTTTCTGGTCATTTTCTTCTGTAATGCTTCGTCCTCCAAATCTGTGGTCGAATCTGACGCTTTGGTTTTGGTTTTATGCACTTTGTTCGTTTCAGGATGCTTTGTTGATTTTTAGAATTTAACTGAGGGGTGATCGCATTCATTTCGATCACGTAACGCAGTTTTTCTTTGTTATTCACCTTCCTCTACGTTTTATAGCAATTATTCACCCATCTTTGGTGCTGCAAAAGATGAATAAGGATTGTCTTAATTGTCACTCTGTGGACGACAGAAAGAAAGTAATGAATAATTTCTCTATTTTTGTTATTGTTTGAATTCTACAAAGTGCGTTTACTGCTGTGTTTTTCCTTTCGTGTATTCAATTTCTTAGTTGTATTCTTCTGATCTTATTTT
This sequence comes from Xylocopa sonorina, assembly GCF_050948175.1. Taxonomy (NCBI): domain Eukaryota; kingdom Metazoa; phylum Arthropoda; class Insecta; order Hymenoptera; family Apidae; genus Xylocopa; species Xylocopa sonorina. The sequence goes on along the minus strand of NW_027490090.1, from coordinate 507,477 downwards.
TTATTTAATTAGTCGTGTCGAAGGGTCTTTGCAGTTATGCAATCATTTCAAAGCTTGATAATCCTTTCTAATCCTAAATTATCGTCCTAATAAATATTACCAAGTCGTTTTATTGTTCATAACATTGCTAATAATTCCTTTTCTGTTATGAATTAATTCATTTTAGGTGGATTTAGAGTTCTCGAGATGTAATTGCATGTGGAATGAAACTTTAGAACCCACAGTTAAGAACCCACAGTTACCTTTATTGATGCAATAAGTGCAAATTTGCAAGTTAAGAGTAAGATTTGGAATCCACAGATACTTTTATTGTTGCAATAAGTGCAAATTTGCAAGTTAAGAGTAAGATTTGGAATCCACAGATACTTTTATTGTTGCAATAAGTGCAAGTTTGCAAGTTAAGAGTAAGTTTCAGAATTCACAATTACCTTTATTAATGCTACAAGTACAAAATTGCAAGTTGAGGGTAAGATTCAGAATCCACATTTACCTTTGTTGATGCAGTAAGCATAAGTTTGCAAGTTAAAAGTAAAATTCAGAATCCACAGTTACCTTTATTGATGCAATATTTGCAAGTTTGCAAGTGAAAAGTAAGATTTATAATCCACAGTTACTTTTATTCTTGCAATAAGTGCAAATTTGCAAGTTACGAGTAAGATTTGGAATCCACAGATACTTTTATTGTTGCAATAAGTTCAAATTCGCAAGTTAAGAGTAAGATTCAGAATCTACAGTTCCCTTTATTGATTCAATAAGTGCAAGTTTGCAAGTTAAGAGTAAGATTGAAAGTCCACAGTTCCCTTTATTGATTCAATAAGTGCAAGTTTGCAAGTTAAGAGTAAGATTCAGAAATCACAGTTACATTTATTGATGTAATAAGTGCAAGTTTGCAAGTCAAAAGTAAAATTCAGAATCCACAGTTACATTGGAGGTTTCTCTGAGTGGAAATAATGCTTCTACTGTTTTTCAAATAAGAATTTACAATTGTTTTGCATTGTTTTGCAAGTGTATCGAAACTCTCAAGTCTGTATTTTAATTCTACAATAAATTGCCACTGTTGTATCTGAAGAGCAATTTTTGCAACTGTCACAGTAATCACTCGTTTAACGTCTGCAATCCTCTTGTTTTCCCTTGTAAAACACAAAACACAGTCCCTCTTTGAACCTTTCCTCATTAACTGAAGTTTTCCGTTCAATCTGATTTCAGAAATCGATGTAGAAACTCTTGTTCTCTCCTGACAGAAATCTACGACTTGAGAAAGTGAAATTTCTCGATACTGCAAATGCATCAGTGCTTTCTCATTTTTATTGTGCTGTACAGTTTTACACAGAATGCACGAATTACTTATTAGTGTCTCCATTCCTTAAAAACAAACAGTTTATTTTTTTTTACAATTACACAGAATGTACGAATTAATTATTGGTGTCTGCATTCCTTAAAAAAAAAAAAAAAACTGTTTCTGCTACAACTTAAATTGCCAATGTTGCATCTTAAAAGTAATTTTTGCAACTGTCACAGTAATCACTTGTTTAACGTCTGCAATCCTGTAGAAACTTTTGCTCTCTGCTGACAAAAATCTACGAGGTGAGAGACTAAAATTTGTCGATACTGCAAATGCATCAGTGCTTTCTCATTTTTATTGTGCTGTACAGTTTTACACAGAATGCACGAATTAATTATTAGTGTCTCCATTCCTTAAAAACAAACAGTTTATTTTTTTTTACAATTACACAGAATGTACGAATTAATTATTGGTGTCTGCATTCCTTAAAAAAAAAAAAACTGTTTCTGCTACAACTTAAATTGCCAATATTGCATCTTAAGAGTAATTTTTGCAACTATCACAGTAATCACTTGTTTAACGTCTGCAATCCTGTAGAAACTTTTGTTCTCTGCTGACAAAAATCTACGAGGTGAGAGACTAAAATTTGTCGATACTGCAAATGCGTCAGTGCTTTCTCATTTTTATTGTGCTGTACAGTTTTGTACAAAATATACGAATTAATTGTTGGTATCACCAAAAAAACTGTTTCTGCTGCCACTTAAATTGCCAATGTTGCATCTTAAGCAACTTATGAGTGATTATGCTAAAAACATTGGGCTCTGCAGTGAAATCTACGATAAGAATGAACCATTTGTGGTCGCATTTCTGCTCTCAGCTACCACAGCAAGGAACCATACGAATTCTATACTATATGCACTCATGTATCAGATTACAGTTTCCAAATGAGTCTCGACGCTTAACTCCTTGGCCTGCACGATATCTGCCAATTGTGCGAGCTATGATAAACAAGAAAATCTATAGTAAACAAAAAACTGTTCTGCTTTCTGCTTTAACTGGCGCAAAATGTAAATTATTATAAGAAATAAATAATGATATATATAATTATAAAAAAGGAATTGTGAAGTAATAAATAACGTCGTTGGTTTGACGCATAAATTCGCAGAATTGAATGCATAAATTCCTGACCACGAGTCAGATTCGTGGTTTTCACTTATGGCACAAATTGTTTACCACGAGTTACACTTTTGGGTTCTGCTTATGCCACAAATTGTGTTTACCACGAACTAGTCTTGTGGTTTTCGTTTATGGCACAAATTGTTTACCACGAATTACACTTTTGGGTTCTGCTTATGCCACAAATTGTGTTTACCACGAACCAGTCTTGTGGTTTTCGTTTGTGGCACAAATTGTTTACCACGAGTAAGACTTATGGGTTCTGCTTATGGCACAAATTGTGTTTACCACGAACTAGTCTTGTGGTTTTCGTTTATGGCACAAAATGTTTACCACGAGTAAGACTTATGGGTTCTGCTTAAGGCACAAATTGTTTACCACGAGTTAGACTTCTGGCTTCTGCTTATGATACAAATTATTTACCACGATTTAGACTCATGATTATAGGCCAAGGGGTTAAGCCACCATTTTCTGTGGAAAAATGATGGTGTCTTCAATTGTTCAACCGTGTACCTAAACAACTGGCGCAAAATGTGCACCTTTCATGACTCACATATTTCAGTGCAACAAAAGGAATTGTGAAATAATAAACAATGTTTAGGTACAAACAGTAATTTTAAGTCTTCTAAGATGCAATCATGATCAATTGATCAGTTGACAAAAATAATTTGTTACTTCAAAGTAGATAATGAATCAATTATATATGCAATTTATAAATGAATACTTAGTTAAGTGAATGAGAATTAGTAGTTTTCAACTGTATATCTTTCGAAACAATGAAGTGCATGCAACGCAAGACCTAAATTTTTCAAACCAACGCTGCACTTTTCGTTCATTAACTAACTGTATTCTCCCCAAAAGCTTGGTTTATGTTGCTTACTGCATTTGCAGAATTATTACCAACTTTATAGTCGTACAAAAAAATTATGCGAATATCGTTTGGATTCAAATCGCAACAAAACTGAAATCAAACAAGAAAATGCAACACTTTCGAGAAAATCTATTTTGTTGAAATGCGACTTTGGCAATGGACAGTACGACTGTAAACGAGCTTATGTCAAAAACAAAACACGTCAAGTCAAACGTCAAAATCCTAATTTCTTAAAAATGTACATTACACATACTTTGAGTATAGCAATTCACTTTAATAATTAATAATATAATTAAGTATGATATATTTTGAAACATGGTGCATAACACGTAAAACTACGTCACAATTTTCACATTTGTAACGAAATCTTAGCCTTGTATCGTTTTTGAAACAAACTGTATAATTTTTTAACGCATTTTTGCAATTTTTAGATTTGAAGTAGGATGGAAAATATTATTATACTATTTTGTAAGGCTTTTTTGGAATTTTTAGATTTGCAGTAGGATGAGAAATGTTATTATGCAATTTCGTTACGATTTTTTGGAATTTTTAGATTTGAAGTAGGATGGAAAATGTTATTATACAATTTCGTAAGGCAATTTACAGAATTTTTAGATTTGCAATAGGTTAAAAAATGTTATTATGCAATTTCTTAAGGTTTTTTTGGAATTTTTAGATTTGCAGTAGGATGGAAAATGTTATTATACAGTTTCGTAAGGCAATTTACAGAATTTTTAGATTTGCAATAGGTTGAAAAATGTTATTATGCAATTTCTTAAGGTTTTTTGGGAATTTTTAGATTTGCAGTAGGATGGAAAATGTTATGCAATTTCGTTACGATTTTTTGGAATTTTTAGATTTGAAGTAGGATGGAAAATGTTATTATACAATTTCGTAAGGCAATTTACTGAATTTTTAGATTTGCAATAGGTTGAAAAATGTTATGCAATTTCTTAAGGTTTTTTTGGAATTTTTAGATTTGCAGTAGGATGGAAAATGTCATTATACAGTTTCGTAAGGCAATTTACAGAATTTTTAGATTTGCAATAGGTTGAAAAATGTTATTATGCAATTTCTTAAGGTTTTTTGGGAATTTTTAGATTTGCAGTAGGATGGAAAATGTTATTATGCAATTTCGTAACGCTTTTTTGGAATTTTTAGATTTACAGTAGGATGGAAAATGTTACTATGCAATTTCGTAACGATTTTTTAGAATTTTTAGGTTTACAGTAGGATGGAAAATGTTACTATGCAATTTCGTAAGGCAATTTACAGAATTTTTAGATTTGCAATAGGTTAAAAAATGTTATTATGCAATTTCTTAAGGTTTTTTTGGAATTTTTAGATTTGCAGTAGGATGGAAAATGTCATTATACAGTTTCGTAAGGCAATTTACAGAATTTTTAGATTTGCAATAGGTTGAAAAATGTTATTATGCAATTTCTTAAGGTTTTTTGGGAATTTTTAGATTTGCAGTAGGATGGAAAATGTTATTATGCAATTTCGTAACGCTTTTTTGGAATTTTTAGATTTACAGTAGGATGGAAAATGTTATTATACAATTTCGTAAGGCAATTTACAGAATTTTTAGATTTGCAATAGGTTAAAAAATGTTGTTATGCAATTTCGTAACGCTTTTTTGGAATTTTTAGATTTACAGTAGGATGGAAAATGTTTCTCTGTAATTCTAAACACTTTTGGTGTCCACTCTATATTTAAATAATTAATATTACTATTCATATCCTCGTATTTTCTTGAAATTTCTTTCAGTAATGTAAGATGAAACGCTCGCATTATTACGTTTTTTTTTCTGAAACTTACATTGACAATACGCATTCCATATTGACACGTCCAGAAGATGCAGAAAAAATATCTTGTGCCACTTGATTGTTTTCCAAATTGACTGTACAATCGATACAACCTTGTCCCAATTGTCGACTGAGCCCATTTAACAGTGTAATCAACAGTATAATCATACAGGATGGCTTTTATTTAGTTTCTTCTGTCCAATAGTCTATTTTTTTGGTATTTATGAAATCCACTGAGTGGCAAATTGATGACATATACAGTAAAACCTGTTTTTCTGCAGTGAATAGGGACTGCACGATAAGAAATCGTGCAAAAAAATATTTGGAAATTTTACTAATACTTGCATGTAATAAACAACTTTGCACGTATTACAGAAAATTTTATTTTCTAACACTGTGAGCGATCGCATTAAAGGTCGCACTCAGAAAGTACGTCAATTATTTGCAAAATACATGAACAAGTGCTTCCAAACAAAATTAATAATTAAATTGCACGTAGAAAATTTTGAAAGCATTCAGTTTTTCTTTGTAAACATAGAGAAGTGTTATTGAAATGCACATTACATAATTCACTGCTTTTTGTACGTTGCTACGTGTATTGTCATGTATTTTTCAACTTCTGCTACGAAGCAATCGTTGAACAATGTTGTAAAAACAGCTGATGCGACCCATGCTTTTTTATTGGTCATGAAATGTATTTGATATTCAGCTAAATTTATGCCTTTTAGCACACGTGGGTGTAAAACTTCATTTATAATAAGTGGTTTTAATAGTTTTGCATCAAATGCGTTACTGCAAAGGAGTGTAATTTGATTTTTGGCAGCTTTAAAACCACTTGTGTTCCTTTTCAAGTTTATAATAATGTATATTAATGGCGATGCCATAAGGATTTTAATATGCTTCATGCGTGCTACAATTGGTCAAAATCTTTCATTAGTATTTTATTTACAAGACGACAGTCAAAATTCATATAATTAGCCACAATTGTTTAAAATCGTACCAAAGACCAACATTGAAACACTGTTTGTAGAGTATTTGTAAGATGTCTGGCATTTCCTTAAATTTATGCAGTGATGGTTTTTATAAAATTAAGATTGCAACTATATATGTGCCCATAATTATGAAACTGGTCTAAGTCATATATTTCTTGTTTCGAGATATTTCATGAATTGCATTCGAATAAATTAAGAAATATTTTTATTACAATTGACTTAGACCACTTTCATAATTATGGGCACAATTCTTAGCAGCTGTTTCATCAGTGCATGCTACCTCGCCTTGTATTTTCACATTGTGAAGTGCATATCGTCATAAAAATCCAGTAAACCAGCCATTGCTCGCAGAGAACTTCAGATTTTTTAAACAGGATGACTAGGATAACTAGATGGTTCTGAATCCTTCAGCTGGTTGAGATACTGTCTAGCTTTTTCTTTAATTAAATCTTTCTGAATGGCGATTCGTTTTTTAGTTAAATCTTTAATCCAAAGTACGAGAGCCTGTTCCGTCTTCTTTATTGCAATACTATTTCTTGAATACGATGCTCTTCTATTTCTTTCGTCTGTTGCACTATTAATGGAGTCATTTAGTATTTTACTCGCACATTTGTGTATAGCTCTTATTGTGGATTCACCTAATTTAACGTTACTCATTGTTTTAGGGGTGTGTTGTAATGTTTCTACCAGATGAGATAAATCAATGTGATTACTCTAATGGGTACTGCCTTTAATTTAATGTTGTACGTTATGTTTTCGATTGTTGAACCTATGTTCATATGCTGTTGGTCGAATACCAAATCTCATTTTTCGTTTGATTTAATTATATGTGGTCGGTCTATTAGAATAATTCCATGTTTCTGTCCTCAAAAAGTAGTTATTTCGACTCTGTTTTCAGGTATCGCAATATTATGAGTTATTCTCAGAGGTTAATAGTATAAATGTGTATCCAATAGATTCGCGATGCAATCTGCTGTGGATCATTTGTGGACCAATGTGAAACTGTGGACCAATTTGCCAAGGTTAATAGTATATAAACGTACTGTGGACCTGTTGTGGGTCGTTTGTCGTGAATTAGTTGTGTTCGTCTCTGCAAATATGAACGTTGTTTCTGATTCTACAGTTTCTATTCACGAATTCATTATCTGGCTCCGTGTAAGTCAGTCTGGTGATGAAAAATAGTTGGTTTTCCTCGCGTGGAGCTGCAAATCCATTCTTTCTTCATCAAAATAGGGTATATTCGGTCTACACTACTCCGTTTTTACCTTTTCCACGTAGGATTGGGATGAACTGAATCCACAATTTGGCTGGGTGGACCCCTTCATCGCGTTATATTTGGTTCCATTATTTGATTTTGGTGATGTTTTAGGTGGTTTGAGGTGGATTGGATTCCAAAAAGTCATATTGGTCGACAGATTTTCTAATAAACCGTATGGGTTGGGTTCTTTACTGTTGTGCTTTCTTCAGTTTTTGATCAGACTTCTGTTGAACTCGCACATTGAGATACTTTGGCCAATTTGTAATGCAGTTAAGTCTTTCTTCTTAACAGTTTGATTTCCTTCCCCCTCAGTATTCTCTTCATTTGCTATTTTTAGGCTATTTTTGACCATCGACTTGCTATGATCTATAACAAACAAAGGCTTTCAAGTACAACGTCTGAAAAGTAAGGAGAATGTAACAAAATGCCTCAATGAAACTCAGGAAGTTCATTTCACACTGCTAAAGAAACTTGAAACCTTGCATTGTTGTCATAACGAAACACAACGCCACATCTACTCAAAAGTTCAGCACTTTTTGTTCTAATGGCGTCCTTAAGTTTCTCTAATCGTGTGCAATATTTTTCACTGTCAATTGTTTGTCTTTCTGAAGGTAACTCGTAACTAAGAATTACCCTTCCAGTCCCACAAAATTGAACGCAGCACTTTTTTCTGCTGAAATGCAGGTTTTGCTATTGTTGGAGCGCACTTTTCTCGACTCTGCCTTCATCTTCAGTAATTAACCTCTTCAAAATTGCTCTTTCTCGTTGCATTGGATCAGCAAAAAGCAAATATCAAGGTCCAATTCAGGAAATTGCTCTGTCAGTTGATGTGGGACCCAAACTTTGTACCAATTAACGTGCCCAAGCTTTGTTAAACGTTCTTGAATCGTTGCTCGTGGATTGTTCATGGCATTTGCTGTTTTACAATCACTAGACCTTGGTTTTTCATCGAAGTAGACCTTGATAAAGTCAGTATCAGCGGTGTGGATGGACGTCCACTGCGTTCTTCGTCTTTCAGATCAAAATTCCCAGCTTTAAACCTTCTAAACAGTAATAAAATGATCACAATTAGCGTCACAAATCTCATTTGCAGTGTTTTTATTAGACGTACTGCCTTTTGTAAAGCAGTGAAGCATAATTTGATGAGAATTGCACTTTTTGGTCTTCCATATTGCATTAAACAAAAAACACTGTGTACATTTTTTACTAATGTTAAGAACTCTGTTCTCTTGGCTTTACAAAGGGTAATTAAGGACCACATAATTGACGATAAAAGAGTGATCTGGAAGTTTGTTTTTTGGTCCTGAATGGCAACCACAAAAAGAACTTAATATTTGGGTTTTCTATTTTGCGATTTTCTGCTTTAAACTTGGTTAAAAATACTGAATTCGACTTGAGTTCCTTGTTGCGTCTAATTTAGCGGATTTGGACAGCAAAAGGACCTTTTCTGTGACTTCAGGCACTGCCAAAGTCGTGTTTGCAGAAGCACATTCATGTTGCTCGACAGTGGAGCCAATTCCAGTGGACAAATTCATGGATTTATTGCTAAGATGACCTCACTCAGTCCTACTCTTACTCAGAAAATCCAAATTGAGGGCTATTTTATCTCCAGAATATTTAAAACTGGATGTAGCTTCATGATATTGTCGAAAATTGGGGTTTGACGCTTTGTACTTCGAATAAAGGTGCAGTCGTTGATTCTCATCTGCGTAAATTTAAAATTCGAGTTAAATTTATAAATTAAGATTTGAATTAAAAATAAATACAAAGTTCAAGTTAAAAAATAAAATAAAAATAAAAAAAAATTAATAAATAATTAATAATAAATAATAAAATTAAAATTTGAATTAATAGTAAATGTAAAGTTCGAGTTAAATTTATAAATTAAAAACTGAATTAAATCTTAATTGTTTACAAATTCCATACATCATGGTAGTAAGAGTGATTGTGTTTAAAAGTATTGTTGAACTTTGAATTAAAAGTAAATTCAAAGTTCAAGATAAGTTTATAAATTAAGATTTGAATTAACAGTAAATTTAAAGGTCAAGTTAAATTTATAAATTAAGACTTGAATTGAAAGTAAATGTAAAGTTAAAATTAAATTTATAAATTAAAATTGAATTAAAACTTAATTGGTTTACAAATTCCATACATTATGGTAGTAAGAGTGATTGTGTTTAAAATTGTTGTTGAACTTTGAATTAAAAGTAAATTCAAAGTTCAAGTTAAGTTTATAAATTAAGGTTTGAATTAACAGTAAATTTAAAGGTCAAGTTAAATTTATAAATTAAGACTTGAATTGAAAGTAAATGTAAAGTTAAAATTAAATTTATAAATTAAGATTGAATTTAAAATTAATTGCTTTACTGCATATTCTGTACATTATGATATTAGAAGGAATGATTGAACTTAAAATTGAAGTTGAACTTTGAATTAAAAGTGAATTTAAGGTTCAACTTAAATTTTCATTACTTATTTGTTCATAAAATACATTATTACTGTGTAATACACACGTGTATATAATTATTTAATATTTATAAGGATATTTCACTTTCATAAATGCTCGTATTTAATCTACTACTTTTTTTTAAAGAATTATTAATCCAAAAACTATATTTTCGCCCCGAATTTTTCTTCGATTTTGTTCAAACTTTGCACAGTTGTAGATCTATACGTGGATCATCGATTGGCAGAGTAACTTTTTTATAAGCCTACAAATAACGAAAGTGGACGGAGTCAAAAGTACGCGTTTAGTGAAAACTTTCTGTGGCTATAACTTTTTACTGAAGAAAGATATCCACTGGAATTTTGCGTTGAAAAATCATAAAAAATTTAAGCTTTCGAATAGTGTATCGCTTTTTACTTTTCTCGAAACTTTTAAGTCAGCTTTTATGCATAATTCTGACAGAGGCTCCAGTAATTATAACTTAAGCTATAACTTTTGACTGAGAAAAAATATCCACTTGAATTTTATGTCAAAAAATCACATAAAATTCAAGTTTTCGAATACTGTATAGTTTTTTATTTTTCTCGAAACTTTTAAGTCATCTTTTGCGCATAATTCTGACAGAGGCTCCAGTAATTATAACTTAAGCTATAACTTTTGACAGAGAAAAAATATCCACTTGAATTTTATGTCAAAAAATCACATAAAATTCAAGTTTTCGAATACTGTACAGTTTTTTATTTTTCTCGAAACTTTTAAGTCATCTTTTGCGCATAATTCTGGTATAGGCTCCAGTAATTATAACTTAAGCTATAACTTTTGACAGAGAAAAAATATCGACTTGAATTTTATGTCAAAAAATCACATAAAATTCAAGTTTTCGAATACTGTATAGTTTTTTATTTTTCTCGAAACTTTTAAGTCAGCTTTTATGCATAATTCTGACAGAGGCTCCAGTAATTATAACTTAAGCTATAACTTTTGACTGAGAAAAAATATCGACTTTAATTTTATGTCAAAAAATCACATAAAATTCAAGTTTTCGAATACTGTATAGTTTTTTATTTTTCTCGAAACTTTTAAGTCATCTTTTGCGCATAATTCTGACAGAGGCTCCAGTAATTATAACTTAAGCTATAACTTTTGATTGAGAAAAAATATCGACTTTAATTTTATGTCAAAAAATCACATAAAATTCAAGTTTTCGAGTACTGTATAGTTTTTTATTTTTCTCGAAACTTTTAAGTCATCTTTTGCGCATAATTCTGGTAATAGGCTCCAGTAATTATAACTTAAGCTATAACTTTTGACTGAGAAAAAATATCGACTTTAATTTTATGTCAAAAAGTCACATAAAATTCAAGTTTTCGAATACTGTATAGTTTTTTATTTTTCTCGAAACTTTTAAGTCAGCTTTTAAGCTTAATTTTGGTACAAACTCTTAAGACAATTTTCAGAAGAATTTTTCACGCCATTTTGCTCAGTATTCCAAGAATTTCAAAGATAAGTTCATATAAAAACCAACATTCTTTTTATATCCACCTAATATTTTTTTAAAGTGATCTATATATACTGACAATATTTATTTTACAATTTATTAAAATTTCAGAGATAAAGTTTGAACCATATAAAAAAAGCCAATATTCCTTTACCATCGACTTAATAAAAATACCACTCGTGTTAATCGACAGTATAAACATTTATTTATTACTTTTTGTAAATAAAAATGACTAAACAATCTTTATACATATATTTCGAGCATATTAATTAAAAATAATTATATCTATAATTATATCTATAATTATTAAATGAATATTTAAATCTCTACTGGAAATAGACATAAATATTCTAATTCTAATATTATTAATTCTCTATCTAATAATTTTATTATTGATATTATTTAACATTAAATATTATAGTGTTCATTCATTTTTACTTCTTCCAACAATTGCAAGCAGCTTTTTACGATTAATATTGCATATTTTAGGTGATTATCACGTCAGAAGTGTTGGTAATTTGTTGCCAATTAGTCGTTATTTTATTAGTACTACCTGTTGTCGTACAATTTTTAAGTATTGCGTGGTTTTTATGTAAATTTTTCATCTACTTGAACCAAAATCCTTCTATTACATTAACCACAAACGATTACAGTTTAGAAATGTAGTCTACTGTAATGTATCATGGACGAGGATGAGCCTGAGAATTTGGTGAGGGATGTAGTAGAGTCAGTTTTGGGGAATCCATATAGTTTTTGGTAAGTTGGGTCTCTTGTTAAGAGACCATTGGTGGTTTTATGTTAGTATATGCTCTGTTTAAGTCAGAGATATGGTAAGTTGGGTTAGTATGTGTTCTATGGTCAATGCTGAGCTAAGTTAAAGCAAAGCTGGGGTAAATCAAAGCTTAAACTAAGTTAAAGTTAAGATAAGGTAAAGCAAAGCTTAAGTTAAGTCAAAGCTAAGGTAAAGCAAAGCTTGAGTTAAGTCAAAGCTAAGGTAAAACAAAGCTTAAGCTAAGGTAAAACAAAGCTTAAGTTAAGTCAAAGCTAAGGTAAAGCAAAGCTTAAGCTAAGGTAAAGCAAAGCTTGAGCTAGGGTAAAGCAAAGCTTAAGCTAAGGTAAAACAAAGCTTAAGTTAAGTCAAAGCTAAGGTAAAGCAAAGCTTAAGCTAAGGTAAAGCAAAGCTTGAGCTAGGGTAAAGCAAAGCTTAAGTTAAGTCAAAGCTAAGGTAAAGCAAAGCTTAAGCTAAGGTAAAGCTATGGTAAAACAAAGCTTAAGCTAAGGTAAAGCTATGGTAAAACAAAGCTTAAGCTAAGGTAAAACAAAGCTTAAGTTAAGTCAAAGCTAAGGTAAAGCAAAGCTTAAGCTAAGGTAAAGCAAAGCTTGAGGTAGGGTAAAGCAAAGCTTAAGCTAGGGTAAAGCAAAGCTTTAGCTAGGGTAAAGCAAAGCTTTAGCTAGGGTAAAGCAAAGCTTGAGCTAGGGTAAAGCAAAGCTTAAGTTAAGTCAAAGCTAATGTAAAGCAAAGCTTAAGTTAAGTCAAAGCTAATGTAAAGCAAAGCTTAAGTTAAGTCAAAGCTAATGTAAAGCAAAGCTTAAGTTAAGTCAAAGCTAATGTAAAGCAAAGCTTAAGTTAAGTCAAAGCTAATGTAAAGCAAAGCTTAAGTTAAGTCAAAGCTAAGGTAAAGCAAAGCTTGAGCTAAGGTAAAGCAAAGCTTGAGCTAAGGTAAAGCAAAGCTTGAGCTACGGTAAAGCAAACCTCAAGCTAAGTCAAAGCTAAGCTAAGTTAAGTTAAAGCTAAGGTAAAGCTGAGCTATGTTATAGATAAACTAAGTCAAAGTTGAAGCTAAGTTAAGCGAAGTCAAGGCTAAGTAGGTTTCTGAGATTGTTAACTGTACTTCGTGCAGTCAACCCACTTGACAAGTTTCATCTTTTCGTTTCCGATCAAACTGACGTCTTTTAGTGCTAACAATTTCGAACTTTGATCTATGAAGCCTGTTTTCCAAATCTTTTGTTCTCCAATTACTATTTTCCAAATCTTCTGTTCTCCAATTACTGCTCTCCAAGTCTTCTGTTCTGCAATTACTGCTCTCCAAGTTTTCTGTTCTGCAATTACTGTTTTGCAAGCCTTCTGTTCTCCAATTACTGCTCTCCAAGTCTTCTGTTCTGCAATTACTGCTCTCCAAGTTTTCTGTTCTGCAATTACTGCTCTCCAAGTCTTCTGTTCTGCAATTACTGCTCTCCAAGTTTTCTGTTCTGCAATTACTGCTCTCCAAGTCTTCTGTTCACCAATTACTGCTCTCCAAATCTTCTGTTCTCCAATTACTGTTTTGCAAACCTTCTGTTCTGCAATTACTGCCCTCCAAGTCTTCTGTTCTGCAATTACTGTTCTCCAATTACTGCTCTCCAAGTCTTCTGTTCTCCAATTACTGCTCTCCAAGTCTTCTGTTCTTCAATTACTGCTGGGTACTGCTTCAATTACTAATGGGCTTAGCTTAGTTTAGCTTCGATTAGGGAATATTTACTAAAATTACTTGGCTTAGCTCTGATCTTAGCTTAGTTTAGCTTTGATTGTGGAATATTTACTAAAATTACTTAGCTCTGATATTAACTTAGTTTAGCTTTCGTTATGGATTATTTACTGAAATTACTTGGCTTAGCTCTGATATTAACTTAGTTTAGCTTTCATTATGGAATATTTACTGAAATTACTTGGCTTAGCTCTGATCTTAGCTTAGTTTAGCTTTGATTGTGGAATATTTACTGACCTGAGTTGGCTTAGCTTTGACTTGGCTTAGTTTAGCTTTGATCATGAAACATTTACTAAAATGACTTAGCTTAATTTAGCTTTCATTATGGAATATTTACTGAAATGGCTTGACTTGGCTCTGATCTTAGCTTAGTTTAGGTTTGATTATGCAATATTTACTGAAATGACTTAGCCTAGTTTTGACTTAGCTTAGCTTAGTTTTGACTTAGCTTAGCTTAGCTCAGCTTTGGTCTTAGCTTAGCTCAGCTTTGGTCTTAGCTTAGCTTAGCTTAGCTTTGGTCTTAGCTCAGGTTGGCTTTGGTCATGGCTTAGCTCAGCTTTGGTCTTAGCTTAGCTCAGCTTTGGTCTTAGCTTAGCTCAGCTTTGGTCTTAGCTTAGCTCAGCTTTGGTCTTAGTTGAGCTCAGTTTAGCTTAGCTTTGGTCTTAGTTCAGCTCAGTTTAGCTTAGCTTTGATCTTAGTTGAGCTCAGCTTAGCTTTGATCTTAGTTGAGCTCAGTTTAGCTTAGCTTTGGTCTTAGTTGAGCTCAGTTTAGCTTAGCTTTGATCTTAGCTCAGCTCAGCATAGCTTTGGTCTTAGTTGAGCTCAGTTTAGCTTAGCTCTGATCTTAGTTGAGCTCAGTTTAGCTTAGCTTTGGTCTTAGTTGAGCTCAGTTTAGCTTAGCTCTGATCTTAATTGAGCTCAGTTTAGCCTAGCTTTGATCATAGTTGAGCTAAGTTTAGCTTAACTTTGGTCTTAACTTAGCTTTTCTTGGCTTTGTTCTTACCTTACCTTACCTTAGCTTAGTTTTGGACTTACCTTAGCTTTGCTAATGCTTTAGACTTGCCTTATCTTACCTTAACTTTGATCTCAGCTTAATTTCGACTTCATTACACCTTATCTCATCTTAGCATTGACTATAAAACCCCATACAAACTCAATTTACCCTGACTCCAACTAAAACAAACCATATATACTAATACAAAACCACCAAAAGGACTTACCAAGCAACTCAACTTACCAAAAACACTTCATAAATCCTCAAAACAGACTCTATCACATCTCTCATCAAACTCTAACTCTCATCCTCTGCTATGACACATTACTAAGTACTGTTCCATTTATTTTTAACAGGACAGTGACGTCAGCTGTTTTCACACGCGAGGACAAAATCGTCTCAGGCTCTGATGATAGAAGCGTGAAGGTGTGGGAGTTGAGGAACATACGAAGTCCTTTGGCTACAATACGTGGAGACAGTGCTGCCAATCGTCTGGCTGTGTCCAGCAGTGGCATCGTCGCCATTCCACACGACAACAGGCAGATCAGATTGTTCGATCTTAATGGACAACGATTGGCCAGATTGCCTAGAACCAGCAGACAAGTAAGTCCAAGATTTGTCTATGATTACTTTTTATAATTAACACTTTGACTCCTTGGCGATGTGTACGCAAATGACGGTTATAGCCGTCGTGCATATTTTAATCAACAAAATAAGAACAACGTTAGTACGAAGTGTACTAACAAGTATATTTGTTAAATTGAGCAACGCATCCAGAAAAAAAGGGATAGCATGCCAGACATCGTATTAGTTGTTTTTTTTTTTTTGCTATTAGCAATGCAAACCTTTAGCAATAGAAACTATAAATACTGCAATCTGTTAGCAAGAAAATCTATTAGCAATAGTTGTTAGGAATGAAAACCATTAACAGAACTATTAGCAATGGCAATTATCAGCAGTGTAAACCTTTAGCAATGGAAACTATAAACACTGCAAACTGTTAGCAATAGTTATCTGGAAGAGGTACTATTAGCAATGGAAATTACAAGCAATGAAAACTATTGACAATCCAAACTATTAGCAAGAGTATATATGAGCAAGAGAAACTATTAGCAAGAGAATCTATTTACAGCACCAACGTGGAGTAGAAATTGTTTGCAATGGAAATTATTAGCAATTTGCAATAGTAATTATTAGCAAGAGACTCTATTTGCAAGGCAATCTATTAGCAAGGGAATCTATTTACAGAGAACCTATTCACAGAGAATCTATTTACAAAAGAATCTATTTACAAGAGAATCTATTTACAAGAGAATCTATTTACAAGAGAATCTATTAGCAAGAGAATCCTATTTGCAGCACCAACGTGGAGTAGAAATTGTTTGCAATAGAAATTATTATTAATTTGCCATAACAATTACCAGCAAGAGAATCTATTAGCAAGAGAATCTATTTACAGCACTAACGTGGAGTAGGAATTGTTTGCAATGGAAATTATTATCAATGTAAACCATTGGCAATAGTAATTATTAGCAAAGAGAATTTATTAGCAATAGAAACTATTAGCGGTGGAAACTATTGGCAATAGTTGTCAGCAATGAAAATTATTAACAATAGAAACTATTAACTATGGAAACTATTATCACTAAAAACCATTTGCAATAAAAATGATTAACAATGCTATCATAGAAATTATTTTAAAATATTAGAATATAATTGTCATAGAAATTATTAGCAAATATATCCTATTCTTCTTCTAAATTTAAATTTATAATTCTCTGATCGTATCAACTAGATAAATTCAATAGATAAATTTCAGTATCAATAGATAAATTTCTTCGATTGCTGTACTACTCTCCTCAACCGATCTAGTAAACATTACAATTATATCGTACTTTTATCATACAACAGAATATTCCTTTAAAATGGCTTCCAAATCTTAAGAAAAATTTTTTTTATCGAGAATAATGTATTAGATTGCTTTTATCACTGAATACAAACAATTTTAAGCGTTTATCCTGCTTTTGAAAATAGCAAACATATGTGTTGCTATTTTAACAAATATTTTTACATTATGCGACCTTTTTATTTAGAATTTTATCAGTCTCGATTAATGGAAATTTATTATGAATAGGAAATTTTGCAAGACGTTATTAGCAGGAGAAACTATCAAGAAGGAAACTATTAGTAATAATTGTCAGCAATGAAAATTATTAACAATAGAAACTGTTAGCTATGGAAACTATAAGTAATCGAAACTATTGTCAATAGAAACTATTTGCAATAAAAATGATTAGCAATGCTAGCTATTACCAATAGAAATTACAAGCAACGATATCCTCTTCTTCTAGATTTAAATTTATAATTCTCTGCTCATTTAAAGTAGATCTTGAATATCTACATAAGTTTCTTCAATTGTTATACTACTTTCAACCAATTTAGTAGACATCACAATTATATCGTACTTTTATCATAGAACAGAATATTCCTTTAAAACGACTTCCAAATCTTAAAGAAAATTTTTTTATCAACAATAATTTATGAGATTGCTTTTATCACTAAATACACAATTTTAAGCATTTATTCTGCTTCTGAAAATGGCAGACATATGTGCCCATAATTTTGAAAGTGGTCCAAGTCATATATTTCTTGTTTTGAATAAATTAAAAAATATTTTTACATTATGCGACCTTTTTATTTAGAATTTTATTAGTCTCGATTAATGGAAATTTATTATGAATAGGAAATTTTGTGTGAATTTCATACGAAAATGTTGTTTTTCAAGTTTGAATCGACTTGGACCATTTTCAAAATTAACTGAATGTCCTATAAATGACTTGAAGCGATAAAAAACTATGAGTTTTATTATTTTAAACGATAATTTTAATGAAATAATTCATGAACATTTATCAATTATTTAAAAAAAGTAATTCATTTTTATCATTTCGAGTTTTTAAGATTCTTAAAATGTTTTTGTAAAACTGGAGGGATGTGTGGCAGTAAACACATAATATCTTTGTTTTCCTTTCGTTACTGGTCTAGTGCTGGTGTATAAAGGAAGTAACTTAATATTTCCTTATATTTTTGGTCTTCCTCTTTTAGGTGAAAGATCCAAAACGTGGAATTCAGAATCATCTAAAGAAGTTTTATAGAACATTTGATAAGGTTCATTTTTCAAGAATCTCATCCATTGTATTTGCAGCCAAAAGACAAATTCGTCCACGACATTTTTTACTCTTCTTGTCGTCGACTCTTCTAGCGATTTCGTTGAAATAAAATCCGGCTGCGACATTCGTTTTATCAAAAATGTATCGTTTATCGGTTTATTATGTACTTCAGAAACTCGTGAAAGAGAGCCACGCGTCATTTTCAAGTTATCTTTATATAATGTCTTTAAATTTTTCGCTTAGACCACTTTCATAATTGACACTAAATGAATTCCATACAATGTTGAAATTACAACAACCATCTAATGGTTCATTTTTGACGATATCGTAAAAATTACATTGATTAAAATTTAGTTTCAAATAATGTGCTGTGAAATAACTGATAAACTCATTTTTTTTTATTTTGACTTAAACTACTTTCATAATTATGGGCACATATCTTAAACGATCGTACGAATGTACATAATTAGTACATTAATGTACATACTTGGATATATAAATTTCTTTGTTTGATTATATATTATCGCATTTACATGTATATTGATATGAATGAATTATTCTGAAAAATATGGGAAAATGGCATTTAATTCTAACTATATATCATTTGCTATTAAGTAAAAGGTCTGCGTTGGTCAATAATTATTTTCAATAGTTGCTGTAGGCACTGTTGAACTGCAGCACCCTCTGATTCCACATAATGCTAATACAATGAGTTCTTTTCTCTTTCTAATCGTATAATCTGCGGCTTCTGGAAGCTTTGTAATTTTTATAATGCTACCAGGACTGTAATTAGCAAGAAAAGGGTGCAAAGTTTAATACGTTCATTTTTGACTATATCGTAAAAATTACATTGATTAAAATTTAGTTTGAAGTAATGCGCTGTGAAATAACTGATAAACTCATTTTTTTTTATTTTGACTTAAACTACTTTCATAATTATGGGCCCATATTTTCTATAGTAAGAAAGTAGAAAAGGTAGTATAAATGTATTAATATTTGATGTTATTTTCAGGGTCACCGCAGGATGATCTCATCAGTAGCCTGGGCTGAAGACAGCGGTGTCTGCAATCTGTTCTCCTGTGGTTTTGATAGACTGGTCCTCGGATGGAGCATTGTACCTCTTAAAGAGTGTTGAATGTACACATTGCAAATATATATATATTTATCTAGTTCAGTTTAATGTTACGTCAAGTTAAACTCTAAGTTTAAGATTTAATTGTACGCCCCATAATTATAATTAAAATCATTGAGACAGTTCAACCGTTGTTCTGATAAAATTAAACCATTTGCACTTGGATGTTCCTTTTGAAAGGGACATTTAAGTTTGTTAGTGATTGCGATTATCTTATTTTATGGCAGATTTTTTGCAAATGCATGTTTCTCTAAAGCTTTTTATTTGAAAAATCCACAACCATTTGCACTTGGATGTTCCTTTTCAAGGGTAATTTGCGTTGGTTAGTGATTGCGATTATTTTTATTTTATCGCAGATTTTTTGCAAATGCATGTTTCTCTAAAGCTTCTTATTTGAAAAATCCACAACCATTTGCACTTGGATGTTCCTTTTCAAGGGTAATTTGCGTTGGTTAGTGATTGCGATTATCTTTATTTTCTTAAAAAATCTTCTTCTTTCTTAAAAATCTTCTTTTTATTTAAAACACCCGCATCTATTTTGGATTACAGTAAATATACGAAGGCAGTAGATCGAGCAATCATCAAATTTCTGAGCTATCATCCGGAAAACCATAAAATGGTCAACGAAAAGTGGCCATGTGCCTCTTCAATTGCGCTTTACACAACGCGTTTGTACTGCAACAACGTTATAATACAGAGAAACTTCCAAGAAACTCCACTTTTATGACGTTTTCATTGAAAATATGCGAATCTTGAGTAAAAGATCATTCACCTGTTCTTGAAGAGAACTTGGAGGTCCAGCTGATACGTATTTCAGGAACCAACAACAGAAAACGCAGGTATCGTGTGAGTTACAGAAAGAAAAAAATTAGCAGAACTAATTTAATGTGTAAATCTTGTGGAATTGCTCTTCATCTCGATGATTGCTTCGTTTCGTTTCATTTGGAAGGTGAATACTGAGTAGTACTAACAAAATATAAATAAATAAATAAACATATAATACAAAAAATCTTGTAATTATTTGCATATGGATATCTTCACAATTTTGAGAAAATAGAGGGACAGAATTGACGATAAGATTGGCAAACGAAAACCTCGAAAAATCGACGGTGATAAGCGAAATTTTGTAAGTTAGTGTTAATAGTTTCTGTTGCTAATAGATTCTTGTGCTAATCGTATCTCTTGTTAGCAATTATTGCTAATTATTTCTATTGCTAACAACTATTGTTAAGCTTCCTTGCTGGTAGTTTCTTTTGCTAATAGTTTCCACTGTTTATAGTTACTCTTGTTAATAGATTCCATTGCTAATAATTCCTATTACATTAGTAATATTATAGTAATTAGTAGTTTCAGTTGTTAATAATTTCCTTTGCTAATAGCTTTTATTACTAATAATTTCTCCTGCTAATAATTTCCACTGCAAATAGTTCATATTAATAATTTCCATTGCTGATAGTTACTCTTGTTAATAGATTCCATTGCTAATAGTTTCTATTACATTAGTAATATTATAGTAATCAGTAGTTTCAGTTGTTAATAATTTCCTTTGCTAGTAGCTTTTATTACTAATAATTTCTTTTGCTAATAATTTCCACTGCAAATAGTTTCTATTGTTAATAGTTCATATTAATAATTTCCATTGCTGATAGTTACTCTTGTTAATAGATTCCATTGCTAATAGTTTCTATTACATTAGTAATATTATAGTAATCAGTAGTTTCAGTTGTTAATAATTTCCTTTGCTAATAGCTTTTATTACTAATAATTTCTTTTGCTAATAATTTCCACTGCAAATAGTTTCTATTGTTAATCGTTCATATTAATAATTTAAATATTAATATTTTAACAATAGAAGCTATTACTAAAATAGTAATATTATAGGAGCAGAAATTATGGTTAAAATATTAACATCTTAGCAATAGAAACTATCACTGAAATAGCAATATTTTGCAATAGAAACTATTGCCAAAGTAGCAATATTTTGTAATAGAAACTATAATTAGTAATAGTAACTATTAGAAAAGTAGGAATATTTTGGGAATGGAAGTTATTACTAAAATATTAATATTATTGGAACAGAAACCATTACTAAACTACTATTAAAATACTTAGCAGTAGAAATTATTACTAAAACTGCAATATTTTAGCAATGGTAACTGTTACTACAGTAGTAATATTATAAAAATAGAGGCTATTATTAAAATATTAATATTTTGCGATAGAAGCTATTACAAAGGCTAACTTGAAAATGGTGCGTGGCTCTCTTTCACGAGTTTCTGAACTACATAATTAACCGATAAACGATACATTTTTGATAAAACGAATGTCGCAGCCGGATTTTATTTCAACGAAATCGCTAGAAGAGTCGACGACAAGAAGAGTAAAAAATGTCGTGGACGAATTTGTCTCTTGGCTGCAAATACAATGGATGAGATTCTTGAAAAATGAACCTTATCAAATGTTCTATAAAACTTCTTTAGATGATTCTGAATTCCACGTTTTGGATCTTTCACCTAAAAGAGAAAGACCAAAAATATACGGAAATATTAAGCTACTTTCATTATACACCAGCACTAGACCAGTAACGAAAGAAAAACATGAAAATATTATGTGTTTACTGCCAAACATCCCTCCAGTTTTACAAAAACATTTTAAGAATCTTAAAAACTCGAAATGATAAAAATGGATTACTTTTTTAAAATAATTGATAAATGTTCATGAATTATTTCATTAAAATTATCGTTTCAAGTAATAAAACTCATAGTTTTCTATTGCTTTGAGTCATTTGTAGGACATTCAGTTAATTTTGAAAATGTTCCAAGTTAATTCAAACTTTAAAAACAACATTTTCGTATGAAATTCACACAAAATTTCCTATTCATAATAAATTTCCATTAATCGAGACTAATAAAATTCTAAATAAAAAGGTCGCATAATGTAAAAATATTTTTTAATTTATTCAAAGCAAGAAATATATGACTTGGACCACTTTCAAAATTATGGGCCATTTTCAGAAGCAGAATAAACGCTTAAAATTGTGTATTTAGTGATAAAAGCAATCTCATAAATTATTGTTGATAAAAAAATTTTCTTTAAGATTTGGAAGTCGTTTTAAAGGAATATTCTGTTCTATGATAAAAGTACGATATAATTGTGATGTCTACTAAATTGGTTGAAAGTAGTATAACAATTGAAGAAACTTATGTAGATATTCAAGATCTACTTTAAATGAGCAGAGAATTATAAATTTAAATCTAGAAGAAGAGGATATCGTTGCTTGTAATTTCTATTGGCAATAGCTAGCATTGCTAATAATTTTTATTGCAAATAGTTTCTATTGACAATAGTTTCGATTACTTATAGTTTCCATAGCTAACAGTTTCTATTGTTAATAATTTTCATTGCTGACAATTGTTGCTAATAGTTTCCTTCTTGATAGTTTCTCCTGCTAATAACCTCCTGCAAAATTCCCTATTCATAATAAATTTCCATTAATCGAGACTAATAAAATTCTAAATAAAAAGGTCGCATAATGTAAGAACATTTGTTAACTTATTCAAATGCAATTCATTAAATATCTCGAAACAAGAAATACATGACTTAGATCACTTTCATAATTATGGGTACATGTATGATACATAGTATAAATGTAGCAATGACAGTGATTTGTTCCTGCATATAGATGCATAAAGACATAAAATATTGAAACTTAATAATAAATTTTAAATGAAAGAACAAATTTTTACAAATAATTCTATAGAAATTAATAACTTCAATAGCATTAATTTGAGAAGACGAAACATAAGTTTCAACGCTATCAATGTTATTAATAGTATTAGAAACAGCGTTAACTTAAGAAGAGGAACCTAAGTTAACACTATTAATAACATTGATAGCATTAAATTAGATTTAACTTAAGAAGACGTACTTAAGTTAACACTATTAATAACATTAATATTATTAACATTAGGTTCGTCTTCATATGCTATTAATAATATTAATAGCAATAATAATAGCATTAACTTAAGAGGACGAACCTTAAGTTAATACTATTAATAACAATAATGACATTAATAATAACATTATCTTAAGAAGATCAACCTTAAGTTAATACTATTAATGATGGCATTAACTTAAGAAGATGAACCTAAATTAATGCTATTAATAACATTAATAACATATATTATAATAATAACAATATTATTAATAGCATTAACTTGAGACGAACTTAACGATATACAATTTATCAGCGAAAGGATCTCTTCTTAACAATACTACTGTATCTGAAAACAAAGCAAGTTATTGTTTCAAATAATAAAACTCATAGTTTTTTATTGCTTTAAGTCATTTATGGGACATTCAGTTAATTTTGAAAATGTTCCAAGTTAATTCAAACTTTAAAAACAACATTTTCCTATGAAATTCACACAAAATTCCATATTCATAATAAATTTCCATTAATCGAGACTAATAAAATTCTAAATAAAAAGGTCGCATAATGTAAGAACATTTTTTAATTTATTCAGATGCAATTCATTAAATATCTCGAAACAAGAAATATATGACTTTAGACCACTTTCATAATTGCACCGTTTATTTCAAGAGTGGTGTAAGTCCATATTCTCCTGTTTCGAGAAAATTAAAAGTTAATATATTTGTTGATTAAAAAATCTAGGCAAATTATACGAAGTCTGACAATGTTTCTACTGTTTTACCAATACGTAATTTGCTTATATAAATTTGTTTTAGGCGTATTTTACTAAACTGATGTATACTTACGGGTTGCAGATGGACTTACACCACTTTCAAAGTTAGAAAATTGTAAAAATCGTTTAATTTCAATTTTGAAAAATCAAATGTCACTTAGAATATACTTCATATTAATCCAATATTCTTTAATTTAATTTCTTTAATTCTTAAAATTTTCTTATCTTAGATAATGACACGATATAAAGTAGAAGTAGTAACTTAAAATTTTAGACGCCAATTGCATTGTTAAAATTGCAAGATATTGATTGTATTTACTTTTGCTTTGCATGTGGCAGTGTTTCTGCAATAATAATAACTGCTTCGTGTCTTTATATTTTTCATAAGTAATAGGCCTGCGATTCTTTCAAATTTTAAGCAATAAATTTATAATCTTAAATTCTTTGTCCTTCATCGATGTTTTATATAAAATATAATTTATATAAAATTTTATATAAGACCTCATCCAACATATTTGCAACCAATTTACCTGTTCTCCGTTAGCATTTTTTCTTATCTGTTTTTTAATTGCATTTTCGAGATTTTTTATTGAAACGAAATTCTCTCATTTCATTTCATGTAAAATGAATTTCTCATGTTTTCTACATTGTGTTATTGCATAATCGATGATTGTGCAATTTCATTTACGAACCAATTTTGAATAAAAGCAAGAAACTTGTTGACGTACTTAACTTAATTTTACCTAAACGAAACGCCAACAGAATGCAAAAGATACTAAAGTGCTGTCGCTGGCCACTATTCGTGCAGTTTTACGTACGCATAACTTTCAAAGCTGCGCATTAATCCTAAAATCGAAGATGACCTCTTCTTCGACTCATTTCTTCTCTGCATTTTACAGAAACATTCTACAATATATATAAAAACTTTAATAATATTCTTTAAATAATAGAATCATAAACATAATATTGAAAAATAGAAAGACAACGCACTTACGCTATATTTCTGTGTATATATATTTCTTACAAAACTACGGATAGATAAATACTATTACTAACTTCTATCAACTATTAGAAATATAAGGCGTAATCAATGTTCATCGCAGATTCAATTAAGAGAGTTCTTAATTAAGCTACGTTCGTGTTCTAGTAGGCCTTAACGAGAAATACTGCCAACGATTCTAAATCTTAATGCAGATTTCTTCTTCTTAGGCTCATCGACTGCGTTGATGCATAATACGATACTCAGTCTTCTGTTAATGTATTCGTGCATATATAATATGCATTACGAAACCATTTGCGCCTTACAAATGTATGGAGAAGCTTCTGAAAATAAATAGAAATACACGTATGAAAATAAAGTCATTCGATAACATGTTGACGATACAATTGTACAATTAATATTGTTCTTACTTAGAGAAATCGCTGCTCTTCTCAATGATGTGCTCAAACTCAGCGAAACTAAGCGCACCATCATCATCCAGATCAGCTTCGTCTAGTATGTATTGAAGCACCTGTTGTATATCTGTTTCGTTTAATCTCTGCGAAGCAGTGAGTCTGTCTACAACTTGCCTTAAGTCTCCGATACCAAGCATGTCGTCTCCATCGAAATCTGTAATGCGAACTGGAATTAGCAAGAGACTTAATTAGACTTATTTAACACTAGATTTACCAGAGAACACTTGCTGTAAACGTATGCGCCATTTACTGCTAAAACCGTAAGTATTATTGCCTTTTTCTACTTTCTATGACCTTCGATCGCTTCATGTTACAGGTCGTTGAACTTGTTTTATGATGCTGTATCGTATTATGGAAACTTGCTTCGAAAGGCTTAAGATTGCTTTGAAGGAAATTGTAAAGTTGAAGCTTGCTTCGAAAGGCTTAAGTTTGCTTTGAAGGGAATTGCAAAGTTCAAGCTTGCTTCAAAAGGCTTAAGCTTACTCTGCAGGGAATTGCAAAGTTCAATTTTGCTTTGAAGGGAATTGCAAAGTTCAAGCTTGCTTCAAAAGGCTTAAGTTTGTTTTGAAGGGAATTGCGAAGTTCAAGCTTGCTTCAAAAGGCTTACGCTTGCTTTGTAGAGAATTGCAAGGTTTACGCTTGCTTTGCAGAGAATTGCAAGGCTTAAGCTTGCTTTGCACAGAATTTCAAGGCTTATGCTTGCTTTGCAGAGAAATGCAAAGTTCAAGCTTGCTTCAAAAGGTTTAAACTTGCTCTGAAGAGAATTACAAAGCTCAAGCTTACTCTGAAAGGAATTGCAAGGCTTGTGCTTGCTTTGAAGGCAATTGCAAGGCTTACGCTTGCTTTGCAGAGAACTGCGAAGTTCAAGCTTGCTTCAAAAGGCTTAAGTTTGCTTTGAAGGGAATTGCAACGTTCAAGCTTGCTTCGAAAGGTTTAAGCTTGCTCTGAAGGGAATTACAAAGCTTAAGCTTACTGTGAAAGGAATTGCAAGGCTTATGCTTGCTTTGCGGAGAATTGCAAGGCTTAAGCTTGCTTTGCACAGAATTTCAAGGCTTATGCTTGCTTTGCAGAGAAATGCAAAGTTCAAGCTTGCTTCAAAAGGCTTAAACTTGCTCTGAAGGGAATTACAAAGCTCAAGCTTACTCTGAAAGGAATTGCAAGGCTTATGCTTGCTTTGAAGGCAATTGCAAGGCTTACGCTTGCTTTGCAGAGAATTGCGAAGTTCAAGCTTGCTTCAAAAGGCTTAAGTTTGCTTTGAAGGGAATTGCAACGTTCAAGCTTGCTTCAAAAGGTTTAAGCAAGCTTTAAGGGGAATTACAAGGCTTAAGTTTACTTTGAAGAGAATTGCAAGGTTTAAGTTTGCTTCAGAAGCCTTAAATTTGCTTTGAAGGGAATTGCAAGACTTAAATTTGCTTTGAGAGGCTTAAGTTTGCTTTGAAGTGAATTGCAAGGCTTAAACTTGCTTCAAAAGGCTTAAGCTTACTTTAAAGGGAATTACAAAGCTTACGCTTGCTTTGCAGAGAATTTCAAGGCTTATGCTTGCTTTGCAGAGAATTGCAAAGTTCCAGCTTTCTTCAAAAGGCTTTGAAGGGCTTGCTTTGAAGGGAATTGCAAAGTTGAAGCTTGCTTCGAAAGGCTTAAGCTTGCTCTAAATAGAATTACAAAGCTTAATCTTACTCTGGAAGGAATTGCAAGGCTTATGCTTGCTTTGCAGAGAATTGCAAAGCTTATGCTTGATTTGCAGAGAATAACAAGGCTTATGCTTGCTTTGCAGAGAATTGCAAGGCTTATGCTTGTTTCGAAAGGATTAAAATTGTTTTGCAAGAAATTGCAAAGCTTAAACTTGCTTTGAGAGGCATAAAATTGTTTTGAAAGCAATTACAAAGCTTAAGCTTGCTTTGAGAGGCATAAAATTGTTTTGAAAGCAATTGCAAAGCTTAAGCTTACTTTGAGAGGCACAAAATTGTTTTGAAAGGAATTGCAAAGCTTAAACTTGCTTCGAAAGGCTTAAATTTGCTTTGAAGGCAATTACAAGGCTTAAATTTGCTTTAAATTGAATTACAATGCTTAAGTTTTCTTTGTAGGGAATTGCAAGGCTTAAATTTGTTTCAAAAAGCTTAAGTTTGCTTTAAATGGAATTGCAAGGTTTATGCTTGCTTTGCAGAGAATTGCAAGGCTTAAACTTGCTTCAAAAGACTTCAGATTGCTTTGTAGAGAATTACAAGGTTTAAGTTTGCCTCGATGGGCTTAAGTTTGCTTTATAGAGAATTATAAGACTTAAACTTGCTTCGAAAGGCTTAAGCTTGCTTTGAAGTGAATTACAAAGTTTAAGCTTACTCTGAAACAAATTATAAGGCTTAAATTTACTTTAAACTCGTTTTAAGATGCTCCATCGTAATACGGAAGAAAAAACATTCCAATCCATTTAGAAAAATGAAGGTGACCTTCATATGTCCGACATACCTCCACTTACAAAAAAACTATTCTCGTCAACAGATGGTCCCCTTCTAACTGTACATTTTTATATCAGCAAAAATTTCTGTGAAACTTATAGTTTCGAAGATATCTGAGATGCTAATAGTTACTGTCGCGCCCTGTATTTAAATGGCTGGTAAATCTAGTGTTAAAAAACAGAGCCAACGAATGAAGCATATAGGCGTTACCAAATATTCTAAAAGCATGTTCAGCTTTCACAGCTTTGGGTGCTGCGTCGCTGAAGACAGACATCATATCCAGAAAGTCTTCGAAGGTGCAGTCTCCGTCTTGGCTGGAGCTGAAGACCTTGCAAATTCTATCTCCAAATGGGTTCGCTCTTAATTCTGGGTACTGTAGGATCTTCGACATTGGCAGCTTCGCGTTTCTATTGTGACCAACTTTCTCTGGTGCGAGTGCTTTGAACTTCTGGTGGGCGCTGGTCACAAGAAAGCAATATTTTAATTGTTAAATAGTAATCGTAAAGTGTAATGTGCCATTGTAAATTAAGAATATGGTCTGTCAATGGTTTTATAATTTTTTTAGATAGCGAATTTGTAAGAATACGAAGTCTTGGGCGCAGAGAAGAAATTTTGGTCCTCCGAACATTGAATCTAAAGAAGTTAGGCAATCTTTTATTAATTCTAGCTATTAAAAAAGTGTAATACACTATTGTAAAATAAAAATATGTTCTGCTAATGGTTTTACAATTTTTATAGATAGCAAATTTGTAAGAATACAAAGTCTTGGGCGCAGATAAGAAATTTTGGTCCTCCGAACATTGAATCTAAAGAAGTTAGGCAATCTTTTGTTAATTCTAGCCATTAAAAAAGTGTAATAGACTATTGTAAAATAAAAATATGTTCTGCTAATGGTTTTACAATTTTTATAGATAGCAAATTTGTAAGAATACAAAGTCTTTGGCGCAGAGAAGAAATTTTGGTCCTCCGAACATTGAATCTAAAGAAGTTAGGCAATCTTTTATTAATTCTAGCTATTAAAAAAGTGTAATACACTATTGTAAAATAAAAATATGTTCTGCTAATGGTTTTACAATTTTTATAGATAGCAAATTTGTAAGAATATAAAGTTTTGGGCGCAGAGAAGAAATTTTGGTCCTCCGAACATTGAATCTAAAGAAGTTAGGCAATCTTTTATTAATTCTAGCCATTAAAAAAGTGTAATACACTATTGTAAAATAAAAATATGTTCTGCTAATGGTTTCATAATTTTTTTAGATAGCAAATTTGTAAGAATACGAAGTCTTGGACCGCAGAGAAAAAATTGAAGCCTATTCGGACATTAAATATAAAAAAAAGAAGAAGAAATTTAACTTAAATATTGAATTATGAATCTTATTTAATAGAATAATGCGTAATAAAGTAAGATGGAATTTTTTTTAATACTTTCTCTTCTTTATTTTCTTAGATTTTACCAGAATAGACTCTATTAGGTAATATTAAATAAATTTTCTTCTACATTTTTATTCATTTTTTTTGTCCATTTATCCAGCGTTAAGTTTTAGTGAAGATGGCTGATAATTTTGCATATTTTATTCTCTTTCTTCTACAGCAAAAAGTTAGAGAAATATAATTTAGTTTCATTCATGAATATGAATTAACTGAAAGTGATCTTCTTCGATTCTTAACAAAGCTTTCTTTCGAGTTTAAAATGTGTAATAGTTGTTTTGTTCGACTCTGTTTGATCTTGAATCGAACAGCATCGTACGAATCATTTTATGTTGCCCAGATATTTGTTAAATTTTTAACAATAGAAACAATTAGCAATGGAAACTATTATTATATTGCGAAAAGGGGGATTTCATTTGCGAAAGTGTGAATTTCATTTCTGAAAAGGTGGATTTCATTTGTAAAAGGGTGAACTTAGTTTGCAAGAAGGGGAATTTAATAAGTATTGTAATTGAAATATTTCACTTAATTAAATTTGCAAAAAGGTAAATTTAATAAGCACCGTAATTGAAATATTTCATATAATTCAGTTCGCTAAAAGGTGAATTTCATTTGCGAAAGAGTGAATTTGGTTTGCAAGAAGGTGAATTTGAAAAGCACTGTAATTGAAATGTTTCATTTAATAAAATCTAACAAATATCACAATAATGCTTTATATGAATTTAATTTGCAAAAGAATGAATTTTATTTGCAAAAGGATGAATTCGGTTTACAAAAAGGTGAAACCATCAGGAATGGAAACTATTAGCGATGGAAATTATTAACAATAGGAACAATTAGCAATGGAAACTATTATTATATTGCGAAAAGGGGGATTTCATTTGCGAAAGTGTGAATTTCATTTCTGAAAAGGTGGATTTCATTTGTAAAAGGTTGAATTTAGTTTGCAAGAAGGGGAATTTAATAAGTATTGTAATTGAAATATTTCACTTAATTAAATTTGCAAAAAGGTAAATTTAATAAGCACCGTAATTGAAATATTTCATATAATTCAGTTCGCTAAAAGGTGAATTTCATTTGCGAAAGAGTGAATTTGGTTTGCAAGAAGGTGAATTTGAAAAGCACTGTAATTGAAATGTTTCATTTAATAAAATCTAACAAATATCACAATAATACCTTATATGAATTTAATTTGCAATAGAATGAATTTTATTTGCAAAAGGATGAATTCGGTTTGCAAAAAGGTGAAACCATCAGGAATGGAAACTATTAGCGATGGAAATTATTAACAATAGAAACAATTAGCAATGGAAACTATTATTATATTGCGAAAAGGAGGATTTCATTTGCGAAAGTGTGAATTTCATTTCTGAAAAGGTAGATTTCATTTGTAAAAGGGTGAATTTAGTTTGCAAGAAGGGGAATTTAATAAGTATTGTAATTGAAATATTTCACTTAATTAAATTTGCAAAAAGGTAAATTTAATAAGCACCGTAATTGAAATATTTCACATAATTCAGTTCGCTAAAAGGTGAATTTCATTTGCGAAAGAGTGAATTTGATTTGCAAGAAGGTGAATTTGAAAAGCACTGTAATTGAAATGTTTCATTTAATAAAATCTAACAAATATCACAATAATGCCTTATACGAATTTAATTTGCAAAAGAATGAATTTTATTTATTAAAGGGTGAATTTAGTTTATGAAAAGCTGAATTTCATTTGCGAAAAGGTAAATTTAATAATTGCTTTAATTTTGTTCTTTTTATTAAGCACTGTAATTGAAATATTTCATTTAATAAAATCTAACAAATATCACAAAAGCGCCTTAAAAAAAAATCCTTTAAAATCTAAAACTAAAATAAAAAAGAAACGAAACTAATACATTTAGTCTTCTATTTAAAAAAAATAATAAGACATTCTTTCAGAAACTTCTTAAATTCACATCCAAAAGAATTATTCTACATTAACAATTTTAATAAATGAAACACTTATGTTAAATACAAATACATTTAAATGAATCTATTATTCGAAGAAGAAATACTTCAAAAAGCAAATAGAATTTCAATTACACAATTTTCCAAATGTAATTAATATTTCTATAAATTATTCTATTTAATATTTCTATTTCTATAAAATCTCGAAGAATAATGTACCCAAATTCTTTTTATTTTACAGAAAGTAACATTGTTTTCATTAACAAGTTCTATTTCTACAAAATCTCGAAGAATAATGTACTCAAATTCTTTTTATTTTACAGAAAGTAACATTGTTTTCATTAACAAGTAAATAAATTAATTTTGGACACCAGCTAAGTGTTCGCTGCCTCTTTAATTTCAATTTTTAGTCAGAGATGTCTGTTATCTTTTTCGTTTTAACATTTTATTCCCCTTTTTGTAATCGCAACCACCAATGAAAGAAACATTTGTAAGAAACATTTATGCGGATATTGAAATATATTGAAAAGTAGATTCTTCAGTAAGAAGCCTTAAATACTCGAAGAGTTATTATACTTGGTCTCAACTTATTTTTATAGCGATCGCCAGGCCCTGAAAATAGCAAAACGAATAAAAGTTTCTACATATTTGAAAAATGCATGAAAAATGCATGAAAAATTATCGAATTTCAGTACTGATGACGAAATTCCTGATAAAAACAATGTAGAGTATCAGTCAAGCGACAGTGATTGCTTTGGAATATTTTATTCCAAAGAAACGCACGAGACGATGCATGCCTTTCAGTTCTGAAGACGAAGGAGGAAGTAACGTACCAAATCAGCAAACTGAAATTGCTTAAGACGGAACTATTTGGAAAAGTATTAAAGAAAGAGGTGTCGCTGGTAGATTACCAATTCAGGGTGTTTTTAAAGATGTACACGGACCAACAGGACATGCTAAAAAAAACATTACGAAGGGGAATACAAAGTAGTGCGTTCCTATTACTGATTGACAACCATGTTTTGGAACGTGTACGAATTTGTACACATTATCTTTTTCGTTTTAACATTTTCTTCCTCTTTTTGTAGTTTCGATGTTAATTCTTGCTCATACTTTCGTTATTTCCATATTTCTACTCCGATTGCTTCTGTATATTAATAATTGTACATAATTATAATATAAAATTGATTTAACGGTATTCTAGCGTGGATTAAGCTCATCGATTATCACTTTTTAAACAGATTAAACATCAATTATATTTATCTCAGAATATTTATTTTTTTTGTTGCTCGAAAGCGATTTGCATTTGTAATAATGTATTAAATTATTTGGTGCGTTGGTTGATATTAAACGAGAGTTTCATCCTTGCTCAAAAAACAGTTTAATATAGAAATTTCTTCTACGAAAAGTAACGAGTGTAAGAAGTGTGAATATTTTTGCGATTTGTTGCACGTAACATCCAAAAGCTAAGCTGAAATTAATCTAAAATAATATTCAAAGGGAGTATCATTATAAAAATAGAAGAAACTACTGTAAATATTTTTCTTTTCTAACTATATGATACAAATCAATTAGAAAAGTAACAAATTTTGAAGTAAAATATAATAACGTCTAAATTTGTACAAAAAAGAATTACGTTTGTGCATGTATACTTACTGCAAAATTTCTTTCTTCGTAAAGTATGTCAAATCCTGCAACGTCAAAGAATATTAAGTGAATAAATAAAATTTATAAACAGTTCAATTGTTTAATAATATTGAATACCTGATAATCTTGCAGTTCTTCCTCAGAAAACTGGCTTTTACCTATTCCCATTGTTTGTAATAACTATTCTGTGTACAATCTAAACGCATTCGATGTTTTTTAAACCATTGAAACTCCTTTTGTATTATTGTAAACGATGTGCTTGTTTTTAGCGCCTGAAAAGATCGATAAATTCCTTTCGTCTGGAGTGGAGAATTTTCATCTGCAGATAACATCGCAAGTAGATAGTGATAACCTTAAACGAACAGTGAATAATTATGTTTGCAATTTTGATGTAGCTTTATATTATTTGTATTTGTATATAAAATTTGTTTTACGATTATAGAAAAGCAGTTTTTTTACGTACATAAATATAAATAAGTTCAGATAATTGGCACAATTCTATCGACGTATGTGACTACGATGTATCGAATGACGATGTGTCGATGTGTCGAATGTCTACAACGAATGTCGATTGCAACGAATATCGAATGTAACGAATATCGATTATATATCGATTGCAACGAATGTCGATTGCAACGAATATCGAATGTAACGAATATCGATTATATATCGATTGCAACGAATGTCGATTGTAACAAATATCGATTATATATCGGTTGTAACGAATATCGATTATATATCAATTGCAACGAATGTCGATTGTAACAAATATCGATTATATATCGGTTGTAACGAATATCGATTATATATCGGTTGTAACGAATATCGATTATATATCGATTGCAACGAATGTCGATTGTAACGAATATCGATTATATATCGATTGCAACGAATGTCGATTGTAATGAATATCGATTATATATCGATGTATCGAATATCGATGTATCGAATATCGATGTGTTCGAATATCGATGTATCGAATATCGATGTATCGAATATCGATGTGTTCGAATATCGATGTATCGAATATCGATGTGTTCGAATATCGATGTATCGAATATCGAATGTATCGAATATCGAATGTATCGAATATCGAATGTATCCAATATCGAATGTATCGAATATCGATTGTATCGAATATTGAATGTATCGTATATCGATTGTATCGAATATCGAATGTATCGAATATCGATATATCGATATTTGTACAATTCAACGTAACATAGTACTCTCGATATTTAAAAGAATTAGCAAAAAGATTTTCATTTTTCCAAAAAAAAAATGCAAAGTAATACAAATAAACAATTTCCGTACTGAATTCTTTAAAATTCCAACTATTCTAAATAAAAAAAGTTCCATACAGATTTTTCAAAAAATAATACATATAATATCAATAAATTTGTTAAATAATAGCATCAGTTTAATAATTCACATAAATTTTAACAAATACACAATCGATAGTAATTCAAATCTCGCGCGCAGAAACCATTCTAACCTAATCAGTCTTGCCAACCAACTTACTCATCTAGTAATATCACTAATAAACTACACTTTACCTCTCTCCTTTCTCCCTTTCTATTCTTTCTCTTCTTTTTACGAGTTATTTTTATTATTAATTTCCTTATTTAAAACGTATCACTCTCGTTAACACGAAACTCGTAGAAATAATTAACAATATACGATGTCAAAAGTTGTTAATTCTTTCAATCTTCAAATTTACTTAAGACACACCGATAGTGCCACCTATGAAACTCAATTACACCTTTAAGAAGATTTACACTTTTTCTGTTTGTTATGTTATATACTCGCGTGTGTACAAAACAGGGTACAGGTTATGCTCGCATCTTCATAAATCGCATTAACGTTACCATTCCGCTTAATTACCGTTCGAACATTGCTAAGTGAAGTGAATTCAACCATCGAATGGACTAAACGAGGTTAGAAACTGATTGATTCTAACCTACAAAAAAGCACAACCGCTAGGTTACTGAATTATTAATCTACTTAATTGATTTTTATCGAACTGAAACGCAGTTACGCGATGACAGTTTGTTAATTTCTGTTCATTCTCCAGTTTTAGTTGAACCAGCTCGAAAAGAGGTACACAGAAGAAATTGTGATATGGTACAACAATATCAGTCACCTGTACGGGTGTATAAACATCCTTTCCCACTTGTGATGATGGTAGGTTTATTATATACTTAATATCTTTATTATTTCAATAATAAACCCACATATATGTATTTTATTCGCTAGCTTCGATGTACGTTGTTTTCAACATTATTTAATTAAAATTAATGTAAATAGAAAGACGATGAGTTAAACGGTTTTTCCGCGAAGGGTATTTAAATTTAGATTTAACTCTTTGCACTCGGATATCGCTGCGAGAGGACTTAATTGTAACGTAAACTTGGATTTCTTCTTCGAAAGGACATCGAACTTAATAAAACTTATTTCACGGTAATTTCTTGATGAACAAGGTTTTTAGAAGTTTTTTATTTAAATGAGAATGTTCTGTCGCTGGCAGATATTAGCGATAGAAGTTATAATTACTTAGAAGCGCTGACGGTGGAGAAGACTCCAAGCGCAAAGAGTTAAATCAAGTTTTGATCAGCGTATCGTTACCGAAAGGGTGAAAATATTAAATGGTTGGTATATAAACAGCGAATGGTCAGTAAAAATAAAAACGGTCAGTAAATGAACAGTATAAAATTCATAAATTAATAAACGAACAATATAGAGCAGAAAAGGCGCAGTGTTAAGCAAGTTTTATTATGGGCTTGTAAGTTGATGAAAAATTAGATTTGAACTAAATAAATATATATGGTTTTAGATTTTATGTAGAGATTGTATCTAAGAATTATTTACTTAGCCAACCGCTGAGACGGAGCAGACTGTACGCTGCCCATCAAACATTTTTTTCAATTAACGTGGAGTATTGTATTCGTTACTTGAAAAGTAAAGAACGTGTAAAAATGAATTAAGTGGACAATTATGTTTGACGATGGCGATCTTGGATTGTCTATTGAATAATAATGAAATAGATGATTGGTATTAATAAAAGAAAACGAGCATAGCGATGATTACTCGTTGCTAAGGTAAAAGTGGGAAATGTACACAATTGACTGCGCACTGGGTTATTTTAAAGATCTATTATTACATAAAGAAACATATTATTACTTATAAAAAATATGATGAAATTGATGAAAATTATTACCTTATTTTATAAGAACATTTTAATTATTATTTCTTATTTTATAATTATTATTAATTATTATTTCTTATTTTTTTCTTATTAATTCTTATTTTATAAGAATATTTTAATTAGATTTCTGATTATATATTTGATAAATGTAAGTAGAAATTAATTAAAATATTCTCAGAAAACACAACAATAATTTTTTTTAAATTGTTTGAGTGGTTTTTGTGTGGCATTAAGGGTTTGGGTATATCTGTCTATTGGATTTTATTTTTTTTGCATTTTAACCCATTGGTTTCTTATATTTTTCATTATGAATACACCTAATCGCGTTATTTTTGCTTTTTTGTCATTTCTGTAACTGCTTATTGTCTTTGTATACTTAAATTCAGGTGTTTTACTTATGTCGATGCTTGTCTAAGGCACTTTCTAAGTAGCCACAGTCTTTTCATTTAGTTTCCACTGATATTCAACCATATTTTACAACCGTATGTAAGAATTAGGTGAATTAGAAGCTTATAATGGGGTATATTGACTTTTTTGTTTATTTATTTAGAGTACAATAGGTGTTTGTTGATTAGTTATGCAGATTGTACTTTTTGTAACTGTGTTACAACATATTGGTCATAATTTAGATTGAAATCTATGAATATACTACATTTACAAATAGCGTACTGCAGTTTTGTAGCAAATTTCTATGGTTGGGTTTTGGTTGTCAGTTATTTTAAATTTTGTGGCACATTTTCTTCTGTAGAAGATGCTTGAGATGCTTGGTTTCGCACTTTTCTCTATTTATTTTGAGATATTCTTCAAGTAAAAAGGTGTAGACCATCCTGACCTGGGCCATGTACACCCACGACCCAAGAAATCTGCATTTAAGGAAACCCACAAAGGAGAAAGGCAGTTCGTTAATTGCTGTCCTTCATTCTTAGTGCTTATAAAGCACTTTTAGAAGCAATTTTTAGGAGTTACTTCCTTTTTAGTTCTACAGAGGCATTCTTGGATCTCAGCGAAGGGATTTCTTGCAGCTGCGATTGGATTTGAGTGGGTTTGCTGTTGATGATGTGTGCTATGGTGACTACTATATCTTCTGCGAAGGCTATTGCCTTTTTTCATTCAGCTCGTTTAGGTTGAACAGGTGGAATAGGTCGCTGATGTAAAGGTAAAGTAAAGTTCTTGTTGTGTGCTATGGTTTTACATGGTTTTTATTTAGTAATTTGGAAATTTCTTTTTGTGTAAGCTTGAAGAGTAAAGGCTAAAGGATTGGTTAAAGGATTGGCGACTTTACTGTGCCTTGTGGGAGTTCTTGGTTTGGAATATTTTGAAGAAAGTGGATTACTTCTTTTATACTATAAACTTCTTATTTAAACTTTTTACTTAGTAATTTGGGAATTTTTTGTGTAAGCTTGAAGAGTAAAGGCTAGAGGATTGGTTGAAGGATTTGCTGTGCACTTGTGGAAGTTTTTGGTTTGGAATATTTTGAAGAAAGTGGATTACTTCTTTTCTACTATAAACTTCTTATTTAAACTTTTTATTTAGTAATTTGGGAATTTTTTTTGTAAGCTTGAAGAGTAAAGGCTAAAGGATTGGTTAAAGGATTGGCGACTTCACTGTGCCTTGTGGAAGTTCTTGGTTTGGAATATTTTGAAGAAAGTGGATTACTTCTTTTATACTATAAACTTCTTATTTAAACTTTTTACTTAGTAATTTGGGAATTTTTTGTGTAAGCTTGAAGAGTAAAGGCTAGAGGATTGGTTGAAGGATTTGCTGTGCACTTGTGGAAGTTTTTGGTTTGGAATATTTTGAAGAAAGTGGATTACTTCTTTTCTACTATAAACTTCTTATTTAAACTTTTTATTTAGTAATTTGGGAATTTTTTTTGTAAGCTTGAAGAGTAAAGGCTAAAGGATTGGTTAAAGGATTGGCGACTTCACTGTGCCTTGTGGAAGTTCTTGGTTTGAAATATTTTGAAGAAAGTGGATTACTTCTTTTCTACTATAAACTTCTTATTTAAACTTTTTATTTAGTAATTTGGGAATTTTTTTTGTAAGCTTGAAGAGTAAAGGCTAAAGGATTGGTTGAAGGATTTGCTATGCCTTGTGGAAGTTCTTGGTTTGGAATATTTTGGAGAAAGTGGATTACTTCTTTTCTACTATAAACTTCTTATTTAAACTTTTTATTTAGTAATTTGGGAATTTTTTTGTAAGCTTGAAGAGTAAAGGCTAAAGGATTGTGCCTTATTGGAGTTCTTGGTTTGGAATATTTTGGAGAAAGTGGATTGTCTCTTGTCTACTATAAACTCCACATGTTTCTTCAACTTCCACATGTTTTTTATTTAGTAATTTGGGAATTTTGTTTTGCATAAGCTTGAAGAGTAGTGGTTAAAGGATTGGGAACTTTACTGTGCCCTATTCGAGTTCTTGGTTTGGAATATTTTAGAGAAAGTGGATTGTCTCTTGCCTATTATAAATTTCTTGTTGTGTATCATGGTTTAAGTTGGTTTTTATTTAGTAATTTGGAAATTTTTTTTGTGTTAGCTTGAAGAGTAAAGGCTAAAGGATTGAGAACTTTACTGTGCCTTGTGGTAGTTCTTGGTTTGGAATATTTTAGAGAAAGTGGATTGTCTCTTGCCTATTATAAACTTCTTGTTGTGTACCATGGTTCAGATTGGTTTTTCTTTGATAATTTGGGAATTTTTTTTGTATAAGCTTGAAGAGTAATGGTTAAAGGACTTAAGACTTTATTGTGCCTTGTAGGAGCTCTTGGTTTGGAATATTTTGGAGAAAGTGGATTGTTCCTCGTCTACTATAAACTTCTTGTTGTGTACCATGGTCCAAGTTGGTTTTTATTTAGTAATTGGCAATTTTTTTTTGTATAAACTTGAAGAGTAATGGTTAAAGGATTGGGGACTTTACTGTGCTTTATAGGAGTTCTTGGTTTGAAATATTTTGGAGAAAGTGTCTCTTGACACTTGACAAAAGAGATTGTCTCTTGTCTACTATAAACTTCTTGTTGTGTACCATGGTTCAAGTTGGTTTTCATTTAGTAATTTGTGAATTTTGTTTTGTATGAAATTGAAGAAGCTTATGATACTTGTAAAAGCTAATGCTTAAAGGATTGGGGACTTGATTGTGTCTTATGGGAGTAATAAGTGTCTTTGGTAATTGTTTTTTGTGTAAGTTTCAAGGATTCCTTAAAATTTATTAACGCAATCTTATGCACTTTGGTCCAGCAGACATCTGAAGTCAATTTGGTGATAGCGTTGTGTACCATGGTTCAAGTTGGTTTTTATTTAGTAATTTGGGAATTTTTTTTATATAAGCCTGAAGCTGCTTCCTCAAAATTTATTAACGCAATCTCTGCTACTTTGTGTCCAGCAGACATCTGAAGGCAATTTTACAATATCGTGTGTGGTTGAGCACTTGTGACTGGTATTGGATTTACTTTCTGAGCAAAATATGTTAATAGAGTCGTTGATTATTGTCTCGTAAATTTTGCTACGGCTTGCAGGAACTTGTGACTGGTATTGGGTTTACTTTTTGAGCAAAATATGTTAATAGAGTCGTTGATTATTGTCTCGTAAATTTTGCTACGGCTTGCAGGAACTTGTGACTGGTATTGGGTTTACTTTTTGAGCAAAATATGTTGATAGAGTCGTTGATTATTGTCTCGTAAATTTTGCCACGGTTTGCAGGCTTATAGGGTTGGTAATTTGTGGGCTGCTGGTATTTTTCCTGTTTTTTTTTTTTGCTTTATGGCTATTACTTTGGCTGTTTTCGCTTCTTTCTTTCTATTTATTTTGTTCTAAACATTCTGACTGCCATGCTTACTCATTTGCACGCATTCTAAGTCGTTCACACTCTATATATGGTATGTTGTAGTTCTTTTCCTTGCGAGTGTGGAGTATTGTTTCTCAAGTCTTTAATTTTGAATATTTTTGTCGTTGTCATCTCTTCTGGCTTCTAGTTTGGAATTATAAATGAATATTAGGGACAGGTCAGGATGTTGTACATATAGAAATGGATAGGAAATTGTGTACTTTTGTGAAACCGTGGGTGTTGCTGTCCTTTTAGTGGCGAGTGTCGAAAGGCCCACACTTCTTTTTTTCTTTTTTGTTTGTTACTCTGTCAGGTATTTTGTATTTCTTTTTTTGTTTGCTACTCTGTCAGGTATTTTGTATTTTTTTTTGTTTGTCACTCTGTTAGATATTTTGTATCTTTTTTAGTTTTCCACACCGTTAAGTATTTTATATTTTTTTTGTTTGCCACTCCATCAGGTACTTTATATATTTTTTGTTTGTTTGCAACACTATCAGGTATTTTACATTTTTTTTTGTTTGCCACTCCGTTAGGTATTTTGTATTTTTTTTTTGTTTGTCACTCCGTTAGATATTTTGTACCTTTTTTAGTTTTCCACACCGTTAAGTATTTTATATTTTTTTTTGTTTGCCACTCCATCAGGTATTTTATTTATTTTTTGTTTCTTTGCAACACTATCAGGTATTTTATATTTTTTTTTTGTTTGCTACTCTGTCAGATATTTTATTTTTTTTTTGTTTGTCACTCCGTTAGATATTTTGTATCTTTTTTAGTTTTCCACACCGTTAAGTATTTTATATTTTTTTTTGTTTGCCACTCCATCAGGTATTTTATATATTTTTTGTTTGTTTGCAACACCATCAGTTATTTTGTATTTCTTTTTTTGTTTGCTACTCTGTCAAGTATTTTACATTTTTTTTTGTTTGCCACTACGTTAGGTATTTTGTATCTTTTTTAGTTTTCCACACCGTTAAGTATTTTATATTTTTTTTTGTTTGCCACTCCATCAGGTATTTTATATATTTTTTGTTTGTTTGCAACACCATCAGTTATTTTGTATTTCTTTTTTTGTTTGCTACTCTGTCAAGTATTTTACATTTTTTTTTGTTTGCCACTCCGTTAGGTATTTTATATTTTTTTTTGTTTGCCACTCCATCAGGTATTTTATATATTTTTTGTTTGTTTGCAACACTATCAGGTATTTTGTATTTCTTTTTTTGTTTTCTACTCTGTCAAGTATTTTACATTTTTTTTTTTATTTGCCACTCCGTTAGGTATTTTGTATTTTTTTTTTGTTTGTCACTCTGTTAGGTATTTTGCATCTTTTTTAGTTTTCCACACCGTTAAGTATTTTATATTTTTTTTTGTTTGCCACTCCATCAGGTATTTTATATATTTTTTGTTTGTTTGCAACACCATCAGTTATTTTGTATTTCTTTTTTTGTTTGCTACTCTGTCAAGTATTTTACATTTTTTTTTGTTTGCCACTCCGTTAGATATTTTGTATTTTTTTTGTTTGCCCCTCTGTTAGGTATTTTATATTTTTTTTGTTTGTTTGTCACTCCGTCAGGTATTTTATTTTATTTTTTGTTTGTTTGTTACTCCATCAGGTATTTTATATTCCTTCTTTGTTTATTTTTATTTTTTTTTGTTTGCCACTTCGATAGGTATTTTGCATTTTTTTTTTCAATTTTTTTGGTTTCGAATTTTCACTGGTGTGGCACTGTACAGTACTGATAAAGCATTGTCTGTAGTTTTCATGTGATTTTTCCTGTTTGGCTCCCCAAAAAAGTTTTAAGAAAATTCTTAATTAAGCTATAAACAAAAAAAGAAAATAATAATAATAATACATGAATTTCTGTTTTGCTTTATTTCTTGAAAATTTACCAACCATTCTGACCATCGCCTACAAATCCGGACATGAATATTCCTTAAAATGACTGTAATTAATTTAAAATGCAATTAATTGTCGCTGTTAAATATTTACCAAATTAAACAGTTAAACAGTGCAATTTATTGGCCACAAATTTAACATTCTCGTCGTTGTTTAGATTCGTTTGATTATTTTATCAAGGTTTTCTCAAACCTTTTACAAAATCCTTAAGTTAATAAGTTTTTGAACGCTCTTCGAGCGTTGTACAAAGTTTCAGATCTTTAAAATATTCCAGCTGTCCTTATTAATTATATACTTCTACTAATCAAAATTCTATCATCGTCTAATCATCTACTTTCTTTATTAATAATATCTGTTC
The DNA here is from genome assembly GCF_050948175.1 of Xylocopa sonorina. Lineage (NCBI taxonomy): Eukaryota > Metazoa > Arthropoda > Insecta > Hymenoptera > Apidae > Xylocopa > Xylocopa sonorina. The sequence continues at coordinate 465,435 of NW_027490090.1, read as the reverse complement.
AAGGATAATCGACTTTGCTGTTCGAATCGCATTAAGTAATCCCTAGAAGCTTCGATTCCTCTTTCATACGACCACAAAACGAGCTCATTACACGATCTTCGAGAGTTTGAACAATATTGCCATTGAAACTCGACTTAAAAACGAATTTAACTATCGTTTCATCGCTGATCTCGCTCGCCCTCGTCCATTCTCATTCTCATCACGATTCATATTCAGGAAAGCAGCAGTCAGATCAGATGGGGTGTTCGCCATCCTCATTAAATATCTGCCAAGGCCACAACAGCTAAACTTGTACGAATAAACGGACACTCATCCCAGTAAGCAAACTCTGAATACGAAAGTGTCGACCACGAATGTTGCCTGACCAGAGATTTCGATATTAGTCATAGAATTATATCTCGACGAGCTAGCTTCTTAACAATGATAATAGCGTCGTGTCAACTCTATCATCACTGTCTGCTGTTTCGTATCGCGTTCGAAGGTACATCGTGTGCAGTAACGTTCATATAATGGAGAGATTGCGAGGTTAATGCAGCAGTGGCGGTTCGTGGTGCTTCCAGCGCGCCACGATTGGCTGTGCGCGACAGAGTGGCGCGGAGTGATTGGTCAGCGTTGTTGAGTGTTTAGCGCGCATGCGCGTCGTTCGAGACGCGCAACAACGCTCGCAGCAACGCTGTCTGAACTTAAGTCTCGCTCTTGGTCTTCGTTCTTTTTCATTTTCTTTTTGTTCTACTGACGTAGTTTGATGAAATCTGTTTTTGTGCGGTGGATAGGTACAAAAAAATATTTGCAAATTTTGCTAATACTTGCATATAATAAACAACTTTGTACGATATGCTAGCTAAAATTTTTTTTATGCCCCAGTATTTGCCCCAAAATTAACCAATTTTAAGGGTGCCAGGGGCGTGTCAAGACAATTGGGGGCCCCAAATGGAAAATTTTTTTTCTTACCAGTGGCGTCTCAAAACAATTAGAAACTCAAAAATGGAAAAATTGCAAGCACCCCAGGGGCGTATCAAGACAAATGGGGGCCCCAAATGGAAAATTTTTTTTCTTACCAGTAGCGTCTCAAGACAATTAGGAACCCAAAAATTGGAAAATTGCTAGGATCCCAGGGACGTATCAAGACAATTGGGGGCCCCAAAATTGAAAATTTTTTTCTTACCAGTGGCGTCTCAAGATAATTAGGAACCCAAAAATTGGAAAAATGCAAGGACCCCAGGGGCGTATCAAGACAAATGGGGGCCCCAAAATTGGAAAATTTGTTACCTCCCAGGGGCGTATTAAGACAATTAGAGGCACCCAAATTTCCAAATTTTAAAATCGACTGAGATCGGTAAAAATCGGTAAAGATCGATAAGAAATCGATCAAAATCTATTATGATCTATCAAAACCTATTAATATCTGTTAAAATCAGCTGAGATCGGTAAAGATCGGTAAAGATCGATAAGAAATCGATCAAAATCTGTTACAATCTACCAAAACCTATTAAAATATGTTAAAATATGTTAAAATCGACTGAGATCGGTAAAGATCGGTAAAGATCGGTAAAGATCGATAAGAAATCGATCAAAATCTGTTACAATCTACCAAAACCTATTAAAATATGTTAAAATTGGCTGAAATCGGTAAAGATCGGTAAAGATCGGTAAGAAATCGATCAAAATCTATTATAATCTATCAAAACCCATTAATATCTGTTAAAATCGGCTGAAATCGGTAAAGATCGGTAAAAAATCGATCAAAATCTGTTACAATCTACCAAAACCTATTAAAATATATTAAAATCAGCTGAGATCGGTAAAGATCGGTAACGATCGGTAAGAAATCGATCAAAATCTATTACAATCTATCAAAACCCATTAATATCTGTTAAAATCAGCTGAGATCGGTAAAGATCGGTAAAGATCGGTAAGAAATCGATCAAAATCTGTTACAATCTATCAAAACCCATTAATATCTGTTAAAATCGACTGAAATCGGTAAAGATCGGTAAGAAATCGATCAAAATCTGTTACAATCTACCAAAACCTATTAAAATATATTAAAATCAGCTGAGATCGGTAAAGATCGGTAACGATCGGTAAGAAATCGATCAAAATCTATTACAATCTATCAAAACCCATTAATATCTGTTAAAATCAGCTGAGATCGGTAAAGATCGGTAAAGATCGGTAAGAAATCGATCAAAATCTGTTACAATCTATCAAAACCCATTAATATCTGCTAAAATCAGCTGAGATCGGTAAAGATCGGTAAGAAATCGATCAGAATCTGTTACAATCTACCAAAACCTATTAAAATATATTAAAATCAGCTGAGATCGGTAAAGATCGGTAACGATTTTAAAGTTAACACATATATATTCGATACGTAGGTTAAGCACGCGATCGTTTCTCAGGATTTTCTGCCTTTTCTTCGTCGATCCACAGAAACGATTTTCAATTAAACGAAATAATTAAATTGTACCTGGAAAAATTGTAGAAACATTTCATTCTTCATTGCACATATACACGGAGAAGTTTTCAAATTACATTAAATAGTTCGCTGCTACTCGTCGTAATCCAAAACGCGCATCTTCTTCCAACGAATTGGTCCAAAATTGCTTTCGTCGCTTGAAGATAGGATTTCAATTGATTTATAAATAAAAATAAATCGCACGAAAAAAGTCGCACAAAAATAAAATCGCACAAAAACAAAATCGCATAAAAAACGACCGCACAGAAACAGGTTTTACAGTACTCGAATATAAGATGCCAAGAGATAGATACAATAACAAATTAGTACTGCATTATAAACACAAAACCAGTGAAATATTTCTGTTTCTCGTATCAAAAGGTTTTACAGTTCAATTTACAATTTTTCTTTCTTAATAAACTTTTAAATAAACAATAATCGATGTCTGAAATCTACTGAATATTACTCAGAAAAGTGTCCTTAAAAATATAGATTAAGATAAAGAAAATCGAATGTGAGAGTTTTTATGGAAATTACAAAGAAAGAATTAAAGAAAATAGGACTTATTATGGGAACAAGAGGGTGCTGCAGTTCCACAGCGCCCAGACGCGAGCCGCCACTGCAATGGACTATCAATTTTCGATCTTCACTGTGTCATTTCATTTCTTAACAATCGTGAACGTCATTTTTAACATTCGTGAATATTCGTTACGATCTTTGAGAGACTTTTACGTGGAAAAATGAAAGAAAACTTTTTCATTCCACGCCTTCGGATCAGTGGACATATTTTTTGACCCAATTTAAGACGATTTAATTCTTTTAAAAATCATTCTTAGAAATTAAAAAATTGTTTCTCGTTTCTATTAATTATTTTTAATAGAAAAATTCTTTATAATAACAATTTTCTTCGTCTTATTATTATTTTTACACTGTTATGTGAACTGTTTATTTTGAAAATAGTGCAAATCCATTTTCTTTTGCTTTTAGAAAATTGAATATTAACAGATCTGACAATTAAAAAATATAGGCTAATTATGTGAAGTCTAAGAATGTTTCTACTAATTTATTAATATGTAATTTGATTGTATAAATTTCTTTTAGGCGAGTTTAATTAAAATAATTGACAATTTCCAGGCTGCAAATGGACTTACACCATTTTCATAATTAGTCAATTATAAATATCATTTAATTTCAATTTTGAAATAAGAAATATCGCTTAAAATATATCTCGTATTAATCCAATTTTGTTTATAAATAATAGCAAGAAATAAAATGGGATTAGCATTTTTTATTATATTTTTTATTAATTATATTTATATATTGTTAAACTTAACAGAAGATATTGGTATTATTAATTATTTATGCTATTCGTGTGGCAGTGTTTTGAAATATTCTTTATATATTTATTTTTTTTTCTTTTCTTATATTTTTCGAATGTAACGCAACATTTAAATTGAACAAAGCATTGGCTTTTTTTAAGATATTAAATAGTAACTGGCTATAAACAAAAAGATTGCACTAAATTAAGCATAAATTACGTCATATCTCATTTTTTTTAAAAGAGAACATGCACCATTTTTTTTATAATTTTATTTTTAATTAACTTTTATTAATAGTTTATTAATAATTGGTAATTCAAATTTTGCTTTAAAACACACTGTAATATCGATTATAATTTAGAAATCCAAAGTCAAACTAGATAAAGAAAATTTTGAGCCTGTTCTGCAAATTTTCTGCCTTTTTTCTGCATTTAATCATCAGTTTCTACCTTTTTACCATAAAATAAGATGATATTGCTTCGAGCTGTCCTCCATTTTGTATTATTTAAATAAATTCTTAACTTTTATCGTCTCTGTTACGAATATTTGGTACAAAAACCACATTCAACTGTAATTTTAATTGTAATTAAAAGAAACTATGAGCGTAAAATTTTGTAAATAAGGCACAAGTCCACAAATGAATTTGTTGGTCCAATTAAAAGTTAAAAATAAGTGAAAAAGGCTTATAATATTGGATCGCATACATGAAGATACGTAAAAGCTTTTATTCAGCGATTTTTCAAGTAAATACTTCATTTCGTACGCATAGTATTTAGTATTTACAAGTAATTTGAGGAAAATAGCTAAACCATTTAGTTGTAATCATGACGTTGTCGTGTAAAATTGCATTTTTAAAGAGATAATTAAAAAATTGATTGCTCAGTGTAAATTTGTACAAAGACAACACAGTTTTCTTTCAAAAAAGTAGCATAATTGTGCCCATAATTATGAAAGAAGTCTAAGTCATGTATTTTTTGTTTCGAGATATTTCATGAATTGCATTTGAATAAATTAAAAAATATTTTTACATTATGCAACCATTTTTTTAAGAATTTTATTAGTCTCGATTAATGGAAATTTATTATGAATAGGAAATTTTGTGTGAATTTCGTACGAAAATGTTGTTTTTAAGGTTTCAATCGACTTGGACCATTTTCATAATTTTGGGCACAATCATAAGAAAAAAAATTAACAGTGTCTCTAAGTAGTAATTAGTAATCAGTTGCAATTGTGGACTCATAAAATGTGAGAAATCATTCATAAAAAAGAGAAATTGTTAAAAAATATTGTGTATATTATATTTCTTTATCTACGATTTGGTTGTAAACTTAAAAGATATTTAATGATGAGCAGAGAATCTGTAAATGTAAGTCCTATCAGTGTAATTGAGATTTGTCAGTATTTACTTATCTGGTACCAGTAGAAGATAACGCATAACAAATCTAGTGTTGTTTTTATTTGTAACTTGATAATTTACAAGCAAGCATTTACTCATTTTTATGCATGCAATTTATTATTGTGTCTAACAATTCACTCTTGCAAATTAATTGATTGGATCTTTCGTGGCATAGGATCTCTGTAAAATTTCAGACTTGTATATTTGTGTAACAATTCTTTTCTTACAAATCTGTCGCTGATCCGAAGGTGCAGAATTAACCAAACCCTAACATAACTGTTATATGATAATTCTTTTTTTATAAATCTTTATTGATTAGCTGGTTATTTGCTGATTAGCAGAATTGTTTGAAGAAATTTTGATGGTAATAATAAGTTGGTCATGGAAATCTTTGGATATTCTTTCTAGTCTTGATTAACATACGCTGTATTTATTATAAACAATAGAAAGACGAAAGATTTAATATATGTTACAGTACAGTAGGTAGTTAACGAATAGGTAAGACACATTTATTTAGAGTATATGATTATGTGAATAATGAGTGAAAGGATCTTTTATCTTCACGTCATCAAGATATTAAGGCGGTGGAACAGGGGTTATCAAACTTTATAACGTCTATATGCTTGAACAGGGGTTCTCAATCTTGAAATATTGAGACTCCAAAATAGGAGTTCTCAATTTTTAAATATTGAGACACCAGAACAGAGAGTTCTCAACCTTGAAATTTTATTTATAAGGTTCCCAACTTTGAAATTTTAACTCAATAGGGATTCTCAACCTTGAAACGTTGAGATCCTGAAACAAGGAGTTCCAAACCTTGAAATTTAAAAATGCTAAAACAGCGATTCCCAATCTTGACGTGTTGAAACGCAGAAACAGGGGTTCTCAACCTCTGAAAAGTTGAAGCGCAGGAACAGGGGTTCTCAATCTTGAAATGTTAAGGCGATACAACAGAGGTTCTCAACCTTAAAAATGTTGAGACTCCGGAACAGAGGTTCTCAAACTTGTGCCCGTGTACGCACATGCTTTCTTGGAAATGTTTAAGTGCGACCGTGACAAAGTGTTGAAATAATGAAAATGGCATCTTTGACGTATTAATAGTATGGTTATTAGTTTTTGCTTAAAAAGGTTGAGAACCTCTGCTCAAACGTTTCAATGTTCCAAGGTTAAGAATTCTTGTTTTAGCATCCTAATGTTTCAAGGTTGAGAACTCCTGTTTTAGCTTGTCCCAATGCGCAAGGCTGAGAACCTCTGATCCAATGTCCCAATATTCTAAGGTTGAGAACCATTGCTCAGCGCCTTAATATTTCAAGGTTGAGAACTCCTGTTCTAGCCCCCCCCCCCCAAATGTTTCTAAGTTGAGAATCCTTGTTCTAGTTTATTTCAATGTCCAAGACTGAGAACCCCTGCTCTAACGTCCCAATATCATAAGGTTGAGATCCACTGTCCAGCGCCTCAATATTTCAATGTCGAGAACTCGTGTTCCAGCGCCTCTCAATGCCCAAGACTGAGAACCCCTGCCCCAGTGTTTTAATATTCTAAGGTTGAGAACCCCTGCCTGGCGCCTTAATGTTTCGAAATTGAGAGCCTCTGTATTCGGCGCTCCTTTGTTTCTAAGTTGAGAACCTCTGGCTACTGACTTAATATTTCAAGGTTGAGAACCCTTGTTTCCAGTGCTCCCGATGCTTCTAATTTGAGTTCCTCTGCCAAGCGCCTTAATACTTCAAGATTGAGAACCCCTGTTCCAGCGCCCCAACATTTCAAAGTTGAGGACCCCTGTTCTAGCTTGTCTCAATGTTCATGGCTGAGAACCCCTGCTCTAATGTCCCAATGTTCTAAGGCTGAGAACCTCTGCCCATCGGCTAAACATCTCGAGGTTGAGAATCCCTGTTTCAGCGTTCCAATATTCTAATGTTGCGAATCTCTGTTCCATCGTCCCAATATTCCAAGGTTGAGAACCCCTGCTCCAGTGCCTCCCATTGTCCAATACTGAGAACCCCTGTCCTAATGTTCGCATATTCTAAGGTTGAGAACCTCTGCCCAGCACATTAATATTTCAAGGTCGAGAATCCTTGTTCCAGTACCTCGATGTTTCTAAGTTGAGAACCCCTGCTCTGATATCCCAATGTTTTCAGGCTGAGAACCTCTGTTCTGTGCCCCATTGTTTTAAAGTTGAGTATCCCTATTCCAGCGCCTCAATATTTCAATGTTAAGAACACCTGTTCCAGCGTTCCAATGTTCTAATGTTGAGAATCCCTGTTCCAGGGTCCCAATATTCCAAGGTTGAGAACCCCTGCTCCAGCACCTGAATATTTCAATGTTAAGAACACCTGATGCAGCGTCCCACTGTTCCAAAGTTGAGCATCCCTGTTTCAGCATCCTAATATTCCAAGATTGAGAATCTCTGTTCCAGCGCTCCAATGTTTCCAAGGGTAAGAACCCCTCGCCCTACGTTCTAAAGTTGAGAACCCCTGTTCTAGGATCTCAATATTTTAATAACGTGAAAATAGAACATTTTATTTTTCTCTTATGATTTATCTAATCACGTGTTGTAAATAAATGTTCCTTATGTTTTCGTTAACTATATACTGTACTATGACGTATGTTAAATCTTTCTTTTTTCATAATGTGTTTATAATTGTTGATAAATACGAGTGTCCAAATATTTTCGTAACCAACCGTATTGTTAACATTTCATTATTATAGAAACTTTCTTTTGTTTCGAATCAAATACATTGTATAATGCGTCACTGACTTGTTCTTCACGTCAAACGATATACAATCTTTATCCTTTTTTTTTAATAGAAATTTTGAATATTGAAAGTATTCGATAAAATCCATTCAATATTAGTATATGGGTAAATAGAACACACTGTACTGCAACGGTACTCAAACTCTTCTCATTTAAACAATTGTAAACGCACTGCGTAACAAATCACTGAGAAACATTTAAATTAATAATTGAATGAAATATTATAGAAAAAAAATATCTTAAATGTATTGATGATCAAGTGAAGACCTGTTTACAATCACTTTTAAATGCAAATGCAATCATGTTTTTGTGTAGAGAATTTTCCTTTCAAAACCAAGCAAGTTAATTAAAAAAAAACCAAAAATGTTTATATCTTACAAACGATCTACGTTTACTAAAGCTTTTCTCTCAGTAAATTATATTCTATATATCATATAACTATTGAATGGTTTTTATCGAGCACCCTATGTATATATTACGTACTTAATTATTAACATTTTTATTTATTTAATTTTTATTGTTAATTATTATTAATTTATTTAATTTATTATATTATTTATTTATTTCATTCATTATTAATTATTATTAATTCATTTGATTTATTATATTATTTATTTATTTCATTCATTATTAATTTATTTAATTTATTTAATTTTATTTATTTAATACATCATTTATTTATTTCGTCGTTGCTTTCAATTGTATCGTATTTATTTCAGTTTCTTCAGCAGCACTTTAAATCTCTCACTGTTGATCGCTCCAATTCGATAGTTTGTAATTGGTTCTTAATTGCAAATTCGTAACGAATATTTACAGTGCTATCTAACGACCAAATAACATGCCAATTCGAGTGTAACAATTATTATTATTTCGAATTTACGAACGTCCTCCCTTATAAGAATGATCGCGTTACATATACTTCTCGTTAGTAGCGAGAAAGTAACTGTTTTAACTGACGATCTGAATTTTGTCGACCTGTTTAACACTTTGACGCAAACGACGTCTATAGCCGTCAGATCCTTGGCGATTTGTACGCAAATGACGGTTATAGCCGTCAGATCCTTGGCGATTTGTACGCAAATGACGTCTATAGCCGTCAGATCCTTGGCGATTTGTACGCAAATGACGGTTATAGCCGTCAGATCCTTGGCGATTTGTACGCAAATGACGTCTATAGCCGTCAGATCCTTGGCGATTTGTACGCAAATGACGGTTATAGCCGTCAGATCCTTGGCGATTTGTACGCAAATGACGGTTATAGCCGTCAGATCTTTGGCGATTTGTACGCAAATGACGTCTATAGCCGTCAGATCCTTGGCGATTTGTACGCAAATGACGGTTATAGCCGTCAGATCCTTGGCGATTTGTACGCAAATGACGTCTATAGCCGTCAAATCGTCGGCGATATGTACGCAAATGACGGTTATAGCCGTCGTACATATTTTAATTAATAAAAAAAGAACAGCGTTAGAACGAACTATACTAACACGTACACTTGTTAAACTATTGAGTAACGCATCTACAAAAAAAGTGATAGCATGCCAGACAGCGTATTAGTTGTTTTTTTTTCGCTTTGGAACATTTGAGTATCTAGAGACAAATGATTGCTATAGCAGTCGAGTAAAAAGTCGAAAAAGTTTGGTCGATTTCAATTCACTCAAAAGTCGAAAGATGATTCTGCGAAGACGAACCATTTGTGCCCATAATTATGAAAATGATCTAAGTCATATATTTCCTGTTTCGAGATATTTAATGAATTGCATTTGAATAAATTAAGAAATATTTTTACATTATGCGACCTTTTTATTTAGAATTTTATTAGTCTCGATTAATGGAAATTTATTATGAATAGGAAATTTTGTGTGAATTTCATGCGAAAATGTTGTTTTTAAAGTTTCAATTGACTTAGACCATTTTCAAAATTAACTGAATGTCCTATAAATGACTTAAAGCAATAAAAAACTATGAGTTTTATTATTTGAAACGATAATTTTAATGAAATAATTCATGAACATTTATCAATTATTTTAAAAAAGTAATCCATTTTTATCATTTCGAGTTTTTAAGATTCTTAAAATGTTCCTGAAAAACTGGTGGGATGTATGGTATTTCTTGTTTTGAGATATTTAATGAATTGCATTTGAGTAAATTAAAAAATATTTTTACATTATGCCACATTTTTAATTAGAATTTGATTAGTCTGGATTAATGGAAATTTTGCGCGAATTTCATACGAAAATGTCGTTTTTAAAGTTTGAATTGACTTAAACCATTTTCAAAATTAGCTGAATGTCCTATAAATGACTTAAAGCAATAAAAAACTAGAAGTTTTATTATTTGAAACGATAATTTTAATGAAATAATTCATGAACATTTATCAATTATTTTAAAAAAGTAATCCATTTTTATCATTTCGAGTTCTCAAGATTCTTAAAATGTTTCTGAAAAACTGGAGGAATGTTTGGCAGTAAACACATAATATTTTTATGTTTTTCTTTCGTTACTGGTCTAGTGATGGTGTACAATGGAAGTAGCTTAATATTTCCGTATATTTTTGGTCTTCCTCTTTTAGGTGAAAGATCCAAAACGTGGAATTCAGAATCATCTAAAGAAGTTTTATAGAACATTTGATAAGGTTCATTTTTCAAGAATCTCATCCATTGTATTTGCAGCCAAAAGACAAATTCGTCCGCGATATTTTTTACTCTTCTTGTCGTCGACTCTTCTAGCGATTTCGTTGAAATAAAATCCGGCTGCGACATTCGTTTTATCAAAAATGTATCGTTTATCGGTTTATTATGTAGTTCAGAAACGCGTGAAAGAGAGCCACGCGTCATTTTCAAGTTATCTTTATATAATGTCTTTAAATTTTTCACTTAGACCACTTTCATAATTAACACTAAATGAATTCCATGTAATGTTGAAGTTACAACAACCACCTAATAGTTCATTTTTTATAATATCGTAAAAATTACATTGAATAAAATTTAGTTTCAAATAATGTGCTGTGAAATAACTGATAAACTCATTTTTTTTATTTTTACTTAGAGCACTTTCATAATTATGGGCACATTTATTCTGTAAGTATTTTGTCACGAATTAAGTAAATACAATGAATCAGTAAAACAAATGCCGTATAGTCGTCATTTGCTTCGAAAACAGAAAAAATGACATGCTGAGCAAATGATTATAGTCGTCGAAAATTTTTTGGGAAAAACTGTGGCAAAATGTGATAATTTTCACCTCGAAACATACAACTTACTCTCGATTTCATCTGGCAGTCATAAACAATCTAAAAAAATGTGTTTCTGAGGGAGATTGTAAAGTCAAAAATGTGCGTCAAAGTGTTAATAATACACTGCTTCTAATTCTAATTAAATCCTGTTGTTTTTCAGCTTACCAATCACTGCATGTGTAATTAGCGTGAATTCAATGAATCGAAGCCCAACACGAACATGTATCTGACTCTCGTTTTAATTTGTAGGCATATGAACGCAGATTTCCCACTTGTCCCCAAATTCCTGTTTTTGTTGGTTGTGAGATCATTTCAGACGAGGAGAGTAAAAATGGCGCGGTCAGGATTACGGAACGACGATGCAAACTGAACGTCGAAGCACCGTACATCTTGAAAAAGGTACGTAAACATCCCTTTTTACGAATACACGCAATAATACAAATTAATCTAGTAAATAATACAATAATAAATACAGTAAGACCTGTCTTTATGCGATCCTTTTTTATGTAATCTTGTTTTTCTGCGATTCTTTTTGAATGAATTTAAATATTATTTTATTTATTTATTTATCTTAAGGTACTTCGTTCATTTGTTTGAACAGGATTCATTTAATAGTGAGATTAAATCTAAATAAATTAATTACCTTTGTTCCCATTCGTATACAGTTTTTTATGATTTTTATTTTATTTTTAGAAATAAGTGCTTCCTCAAAATGAATAATTGTAGCGAAGAAAGAGTGAAAAGAAAGACAATACCATTAGAAAGAAATATTCTAGTATTAAGTAGACTAGCAGATGGCGAAGGATCCACAGCTGTTGCTAATGAAATTAAATTAGGTGACTCCACTACAAGAGATGTGCACAAATTGCAAAACACATAAAAGTTGGTCTCAAATAAAGACAGTCGGTTGACTATTGGACAATTAACCCAGCAAATCTCAGTCTAATCATATTTTCCTGTGAAACTAGCGTCAAAGAAGCAAAAACTGAACTTCCAATTTACCTTGGCATATTAGTAAACTAACTTCATTCGCTAAATGACAGTACGTATTCTTCAAAATAGCTGTACCATTGATTTTGAGCACAGAATGGAGTAGTGTAGACCAAATATACCCTATTTCGATGAAGAAAGAATGGATTTGTAGCTCCACGCGAAGAAAACCAACTATTTTTCATCACCAGACTGACTTACACGGAGCCAGATAATGAATTCGTGAATAGAAACTGTAGAATCAGAAACAACGTTCATATTTGCAGAGACGAACACAACTAATTCACGACAAAACGACCCACAACAGATCCACAGTACGTTTATATACTATTAACCTTGGCAAATTGGTCCACAGTTTCACATTGGTCCTCAAATGATCCACAGCAGATTGCATCGCGAATCTATTGGATATACATTTATACTATTAACCTCTGAGAATAACTTATAATATTGCGATACCTGAAAACAGAGTCGAAATAACTACTTTTTGAGGACAGAAACATGGAATTATTCTAATAGACCGACCACATATAATTAAATCAAACGAAAAATGAGATTTGGTATTCGACCAACAGCACATGAACATAGGTTCGACAATCGAAAACATAACGTACGACATTACATTAAAGGCAGTACCCATTAGAGTAACCACATTGATTTATCTCATCTGGTAGAAACATTACAACACACCCCTAAAACAATGAGTAATGTTAAATTAGGTGAATCCACTATAAGAGCTGTACACAAATGTGCGAGTAAAATACTAAATGAATCCATTAATAGTGCAACAGACGAAAGAAGTAGAAGAGCATCGTATTCAAGAAATAGTATTGCAATAAAGAAGACGGAACAGGCTCTCGTACTTTGGATTAAAGATTTAACTAAAAAACGAATCCCCGTTCAGAAAGATTTAATTAAAGAAAAAGCTAGACAGTATCTCAACCAGCTGAAGGGTTTAGAACCATCTAGTTATCCTAGTCATCCTGTTTAAAAAATCTGAAGTTTTCTGCGAGCAATGGCTGGTTTACTGGATTTTTATGACGATACTTATGATGCTTAGTTTGAAACGAAGAACAGAAGATTCTAGATGAAAAAATCAATCGAAAATGTAGAATAACAATTTTTCATTCGAAGCTTTGTTTTCGAGAAAATTGACTTTGAATTTTCGTTGAGTATGAATGCACTTGATAGAGAAACTTATATATATTTCTTGGAATTTATTTGGCCTTTACACATGTTTTAATGTGTAAAATGGTCTAATCTCTTAGTTGCGTCGAGTACTGGGTTTGGTTCTAGCGAAACTTTTCTATTAACTCTCATTGCTTTTTGTTCCAAATGTTTGTTAATTTGTATTAACGCCTTTCTCGCAATTCTGTTGTAGTCTTTATTATCTTTTCTATATAAATAGCACAGGGTGAGTCGAAATTCTGTGAACACTATTTAAGAGAAAGCATTTGTTCAGAGTTTTCGTTATACAGAGTTATGTGAGTCAACTTAAGATACAGTAGTCAGTCAGTTACTTGAAAGTTAAATCAGCCAGCTACATAACTCCATTCAATCAGTCCCAAAACATTGGGTGATCCTTCGAAACATCAGAAAATTAAAAGATTATTTTCGACTTATTTTTTCATCTAGAATCACCTCCCTTTCAGTTGTACCACCAGTTATACAATTTATGATTAGATTTTAGTCTCATCCTCTTTTCGACTGGATATTTATTGCAGTCTTAGGTTTAATCTTTAGGAATCTCTCTTTTTTTTTCTATTTACAATGTCGACTTGAGAGTAACAGTATTAACTTTTTCTTTTTGTAATTTATTGGTTTATAACCGTCAGTATTTAGGATGGTTTCCTGTTTTGTCATATTTTGTTAGATTGTTGATAAATCTTTTAGTTTGTGTCGTATGCTATCTTTTTGTCGAAATATTTTCTGTTGTATAAGTATTAGGGTGTTGCATAAATTCCTTCATGCTATAAATGTCTCTAGCTGGCTATATTTCTATAAACACGCGTGATATTGGGAGTATTTATCAACGTAACTTCAATCGAGGCAATGATCTACTGTGAATACATTCAAAGTTTATTATCTCGAAAACGAAGCCTCGAATGGAAAATTGTTATTCTATATTTTCGACTTATTTTTTCATGTAGAACCACTCTCCTTTCAATTGTACCACCAGTTAATGATCACCCTGTACATTGAACTGTATATAGCATTCGATTCTTTCTTTTCTGTATTCAGTTTTAAAATTAAATTTAATATCCATAATATTTACAGAAATTTGTTGTGAGACCCCATAAACATTGCATATAAGCATTGTACTCATAAAATTAGCCAAACTCACTATATCACACTAAATCAAGCCAAACAGGGCACTTACTTCCACGAAATCCTTCATTTTGGTGTGAGAACAATTAGTCCAGTCTCCTTAAATTTTTCAATTAATCTCTTCATAATTGACGGTGAAGTTGAACCACTATTCTGACCATATTTTGTACAAAAAATTACAGCCAAACATCTTGAATTACATAAGTTAATTAAGGATCATTATCAGCCTGGTTAGACTCTTTGTAAGCATCACTAAATTGGTAGAGCTGGTTATACAGCAAAATATTAAATTCTCAAGCATAGTAATGCTAATTTATGTCAGTTGGGATCCACCAATGTAGTTTTAACCCTTTGCACTCTAAAGAAGTCATCAGCATTGATCAGTGATTGCAAAAATTAATATTATTGCATCATAGCTTTTTGAGAAATGCATATTTCCCTCAAGTTCTCTATTGAAATGGAATTTTCCACTTTTGGAAGACGTTAGCAATCCTCGAGCAATAGTTCTGTTGCCAACATCTAAAAAGAAGCCGAGTGCAAAGGTTTGGGCCAAGGCTGACCAACTTCTGGCCCAAGGCAAGCATCGATGCGACTCAAAAATATTTAAAGACCATTTTTCTGAGCAAACATTTGGAAGCTGTGAATGAATTCTATTTTGTGTTATATATTTGTGACCCGAAATGTCATATCTTCTTCCAATGTGGCCCAAAGAAACCAAAAAGTTGGACATCCTTGACTTAGAATGAAATATATGAGGTCCACGAGTTTAAATTAAAGTAGAAAGTCCAGAGTACTGTGTTATGGACTCAGAATATAATTTGTAGAGTTTGTTTACTGTCTTAAGTACTTTGTTCCTATATTTATATAAAAAGAAGCAATTTAATTGGTTAAAAAACGCTGTTTAACACTCATTTCTTTCTGTTTCTGTTTCAGATCATTGGAGTAGATTTTGTGTACTTTATTCAGAGAAATATCCTGGACAGACGGAACAATATCCTCGAAATAGAAGCGTACAATGAAAGCTTTTCGTCCAGAGTCACTGTTATCGAGAAGTGCAGATATTTTGTAAGTATTTTTGATTCAGATTGTACCTGATTAGATGTATGATTTAATACAACCGTTTATTTTATTTAACTCAGTGTTTCTTAAGCTTTCCAGTGTGAAGATCCCATAATATTTACAGAAACTTGTTGTGGAATCCCATTAAGCATCGTAGGCAAATATTTCTCTGCAATTTTAAGTCATTAACTTTAATTTTTCATTTTAAGACGTAAGACAATGTGAAAAATTTCAATAGAAATATAATAGAATAGTAAAAAGAATTTTTAGGGATCCTCGCTGCAAGTTTTGCGACCCCAATTGGGTCTGAAATGAAACTGGTCTAATAAGTGGTTTTAATATCTTTGCACCAAATGCATTACTGCAAAGAAGAAGTAATTCGATCCTTTGCAGCTTTAAAACCATTTGCGGTTTTTTACCATCATCGATGATTTTTGCTAGTTCTTTACAATAATTGTGCCCATAATTATGAAAGTGGTCTAAGTCATATATTTCTTGTTTCGAGATATTTAATGAATTGCATTTGAATAAATTAAAAAACATTTTTACATCATGCGACCATTTTATTTAGAATTTTATTAGTCTCGATTAATGGAAATTTATTATGAATAGGAAATTTTGTGTAGATTTCATATGAAAATGTTGTTTTTAAAGTTTCTATTGACTTAGACCATTTACAAAATTAACTGAGTGTCCTATAAATGTCTTAACGCAATAAAAAACTATAAGTTTTATTATTTGAAACAATAACTTGCTTTGTTTTGAGATACAGTAGTATTGTTAAGAAGAGATCCTTTTGCTGATAAATTGTATATCATTAAGTTCGTCTTAAGTTAATGCTATTGATAATATTGTTATTATTATAATATATGTTATTAATGTTATTAATAGCATTAACTTAGGTTCATCTTCTTAAGTTAATGCCATCATTAATAGTATTAACTTAAGGTTGGTCTTCTTAAGATAATGTTATTATTAATATTATTGTTATTAATAGTATTAACTTAAGGTTCGTCTTCTTAAGTTAATGCTATTATTATTGCTATTAATATTATTAATAGCATATGAAGACGAACCTAATGTTAATAATATTAATGTTATTAATAGTGTTAACTTAAGTACGTCTTCTTAAGTTAAATCTAATTTAATGCTATCAATGTTATTAATAGTGTAACTTAGGTTAGTAACTTAGGTTCCTCTTCTTAAGTTAACGCTATTTCTAATACTATTAATAACATTGATAGCGTTGAAACTTATGTTTCGTCTTCTCAAATTAATGCTATTAAAGTTATTAATTTCTATACAATTATTTGTAAAAATTTGTTCTTTTATTTAAAATTTATTATTAAGTTTCAATATTTTATGCCTCAATGCATCGATATGCAGGAACAAATCACTATCATTGCTACATTTATACTATGTATCATATATGTGCCCATAATTATGAAAGTGGTTAAGTCATATGTTTTTTGTTTCGAGATATTTAATGAATTGCATTTGAATAAATTAAAAAACATTTTTACATCATGCGACCATTTTATTTAGAATTTTATTAGTCTCGATTAATGGAAATTTATTATGAATATGAAATTTTGTGTGAATTTCATGCGAAAATGTTGTTTTTAAAGTTTGAATTCACTTAGACCACTTTCACAATTATGAGCACAATTAAGAAACTCTGATTTAATATAGTAAAAAAGTATCTGGTTCTTTGCGTCAATCAATTTATAATTTATTAGTCATGGAATGACTATAAACTTAAAATAAAATCTTGGTTCCGAGAGCAAAACGCTGCAAATTTGTCTGACAGTGTTGATCAATTAAAGTAAAATAGCCAATCAATTAAATTTAGTAGTTGTCGTTATTCTTTATTCTATCTGCTCAATATCATCCATTTGGCTAACGCACTCTGTTTAAAATCAATTTACAGATTCATCCAGAAAATCCAGAATGGACATGCTTCGAGCAAACCGCAAGCTTGGATATTAAAAACTTCTTTGGCTTCGAGAACTCGATGGAGAAGCTAGCGATGAAGCAATACGCCCAAAACATCTCGAAGGTATGGATTCTCATCTACAAATTTCCTTTCTGTATTCGTGGTTGTTCTCTCTAACGCTTATTTTCAAACTAAATGTTACAGGGCAGAGAGATAATCGAGTACTTCGTGAACCAGCTGAAAGAAGAAGGTATTGTGCATGTAACTCCGTGGGTGGATACGAATAAGTTAGGTGGAAAGGATGATGGGTGAGTTTTAAATTGAAATGATTCCTTCGCGAAGAACATGCTATTCACAAATAGTTATTTACATAAATAGTTAGAAGCACACGTGTGATAAAACACAGAAACACGTGCCAACGACGTGAAGCACAGTGTCCCCAGGTGGTCAATGTAGGTAGACGAAAGCCAAAGTCTAAATTTTCACTGAAAATAGGCTCATTTGATAGCAAACGAACCAAGAGTCGATGATTCGTTCTTATTTTTCGTTTTATATTGCTTGAAGCAAAGGGTGAGGAGGAAGAGCCTCACCCACTTTGCTGTTTCAGGTCTTTTGACGTAAGTCATTGGAGAAAAATGTGTTATTGAGTAGTTTTCTTTGTGAAACTAATTAAAGCTATAGTAGGAAGTATATTTTTTAATTTTATTGCGTTACAGGCACTTTCTCTATTAAATTACTATTGAAAATGGGGTACAAAAGAAAACCGTTACAAAGAAATGGGTTTTTGCAAACTTTGATGGAGAAAAAATTTATATCATTTAATGAATTTTTAGTATGAATGTCATTAAATAGGAAATTTAATGTAGATTCAGAATATGTTAACAGTTTTTTACGCATAAATGTGTAAAACCAATTTTCCAGCTATTTTTGAAGACCATATGGGCTTTCTCTAACTTTTGGTGAATAAGTGCGAAAGAGTCACATTCAAAACAGATTTTTCAGCATATTAGAAACAGAGTTCAGCCTGCAGGTCTTAATGCCACATAGGAGCAGCAAATCAAGCTTATGTCTCTCAATATTAATAGCAAATAAGAAGAAGATGATACGAAGAAACAATTGTTTTAGAGTGATGTACAAAAAATGGCTTGATGGGGCAGATTTAGACATTTTGAGAGTTAACGAAGGCTTAATCAATTGATATTATGTATTGTTAACTGCAATTTCTTTTGGCCATGAGATTAATATTGAAAAGTTCTAAGATTTTTCTGATTGTAGTGCAACACATTTGTCGTACTACGTCACTGTGCATAAAATATTGGTAAATTCTCTTGTGCCAATTGGTATCCCTTTAAAAGAGGCTCAGGAGGCAAGAACTAAAGATTTACTACCTAGAAATGGAGTTTAAAGCCCACATGGTCTCAGAAATGTCTACGACTAGGACTATAATCGAGTAGAATTAACAGTTTACCATGTTGTTAGTTACACCAGATTCATTTACAGATAAATAAATATCGATCAGTGCTAAATAAAATCCCTATTAGAGTAACTTGTCGAGTGCCTCATCAAATGAAGAAAATTAATTACTAATCTGCTAATAATTAGAAAGTCATGGACTCCACTAAATAAAGGATTTCTCATTTCTCTCAAAAATTTCCAAACACAAGCAAACAAAAACAAGAATGCTAATAATAGTAGCATTAGAATGCTAATAATAGTAAGAATACTAATGCTATTTTTAATGATATTAATGTTATCAATAGTATTAACTTAGGTTCGTCTTTTTAAGTTAATGCTATTTTTAATGCTATTAATATTATTAGTAGTATTAATTTAAGTTCGTCTTGTTAAGTTAATGCTGTTAATATTATTAATTGCTATACAATTATTTCTAAAAATTTGTTCTTTTATTTAAAATTTATTATTAATATTCCATATTTTATGTCTCAATGCATCTATATGTAGGAACAAATCACTGTCGTTGCTACATTTATACTATGTGTCATATATATTAACGTACAGACAGACTCGTTCATATAAAAACTTTATTTATTTAGATTCTGCTTCTGAAATTCCTGTATACGGTGAGATGTTAATACAGAGAAAGAAATAGTTGTCTATGAGGCAATGCTAGGAAGACGAAACGTGGAAAGTAGAAATGAAAATAGCTTAGTGCTTAAACGTGGAGATATTGAAACTTTACTTTTAATTAATAAAATTTAATTCTTATTTATTAACTCTTTGCATTTGGTGCCTTTCTGGACGTTAACAATAGAAACTATTGCCAAATAGAATTTTTCCATTTCAATAGAAGACTTCTTCGACAATTAACTGAATGAGTATAAATAATAATCGAGAATAAGAAATCATCGATAGCTGTGAATTTTTTTTAGCAAAGATAGTCGTAGCTTAGAGAAAAACGAAGTATTCTCTTGTTGTTGTAGAAGCTGTTGAGTTTTCTTCTCGCAGTGGTTAAATATCTCTCCACCATCCCCAAAAGTCGTTGAAGTAAAATTTCCTAAAATAGAGATGAAGTTCTTAATTCTCGAAAGAAAAGAGAAAATCGAGGCTGCGAAATAAATGGTCTACAGCGATTATCCCTCGATTCTTCGTTTCGACGTTAAGTGTTTTCAAATCTGTGTTTGAACCCTGACCAATGGTTCTATTAGAGTAATCGAGTGGTTTTACCGTGGTGCAAAACTATTAACTAATTCTCCTGACTGATACAGATGTTAGTTTCTATAGTGATTGAGTAGTTCTACCGTGGTGGAAAAATATTAATTTTCCTGACTAATACAGATGTTAGTTTCTATAGAATCGAATGGTGGTCAACGTTTTACGTACCATAGGCCAATTTTGTCTATAAACGAGTTAAGATGAGACGTATAATTTAAACACCGTTTTTTACCTTTTTATATTCACGTTTGCGGTTGAAAAATAAGAATTGCGATAGGATTTGCTTTGTTTTAGGAGAAGAAAAAGAATAAATTAATCTTGTAATTAGATTAATTCATTTGCGCTAGTTTTAATCGTACCGCATCTCACTTACGCTCTCTTTCTCTTTCTCTCTCTTCAACTCTCTCTCTCTCTCTCTCTCTCTCTCTCTCTCTCTCTCTTCAACTCTCTCTCTCTCTCTCTCTCTCTCTCTATCTCTCTCTCTCTCTTCAACTCTCTCTCCCTCTCTCTCTCTTCAACTCTCTCTCTCTCTCTCTCTCTCTCTTCAACTCTCTCTCTCTCTCTCTCTCTCTCTCTCTCTCTCTCTCTCTCTCTCTCTTCAACTCTCTCTCTCTCTCTTCAACTTTCTCTCTCTCTCTCTCTCTTCAACTCTCTCTCTCTCTCTTCAACTCTCTCTCTCTCTCTCTCTCTCTCTCTTCAACTCTCTCTCTCTCTCTCTCTCTCTCCAACTCTCTCTCTCTCTCTCTCTCTCTTCAACTCTCTCTCTCTCTCTCTCTCTCTCTCTCTCTCTCTTCAACTCTCTCTCTTCAACTCTCTCTCTCTCTCTTCAACTCTCTCTCTCTCTCTCTCTCTCTCTCTCTCTCTCTTCAACTCTCTCTCTCTCTCTCTCTCTCTCTCTTCAACTCTCTCTCTCTCTCTCTCTCTCTCTCTTCAACTCTCTCTCTCTCTCTCTCTCCAACTCTCTCTCTCTCTCTCTCTCTCTCTCTTTTCAACTCTCTCTTTCTCCGTATCTCTCTCACTTTCTCTATCTCTTACATACACATACACATACACATATTCACACACACATTATCTATCTCTTACATACACATATTCACATACACATTCTCTGTCTCTTACATACACATACACATATTCACACACACATTGTCTACCTGTTACATGCACATATTCACGCACACATTCTCTGTCTCTTACATACACACACACATATCCATACACACATTATCTGTCTCTTCATAGGCGTACACATTCACTCTCTCTTACATATACACGCACACATATTCACATAAACATTCTCTGCCTCTACATCATGTACACATATACACACAACACAACTATTCACATCCTACAACTGCAAACTGTAAAAAAAGTACGACAAACTGAGAAGTAAGAAGACCATGAATTGAGCAGAGAGCACTCATGTGTTGAAAATATGAAGATGAATTCAATTACGCTGTTTATTTCCACAAAGTAATTAGGCGAAAGAATAGAATGCGCTATTTGTAAACATCCAATGCGCCTCATTTAGGTAAATTCTGCATGATTTGACTATCTCTGATCTAGAAAGTCTGATTTCTTTTATTATACAATCATTGGAACAAAATTTTCTCAATACTTTTTATATATCGATATATCTTGATTAAGAAGCATCGAAGTTAGAATTTTGAAGAAGCATGTATGAAAACAAATATACCATAGCTTCAAACGATTTTTAATACGTTTTTTTTCCACGTGTACCATCGATGGTACGCGTTAAACTCGACTTTTAGATACCATTAATGGTACACTCTGACATATTTACTTTACGCTTTAGAAGCATATCTTTTATGACTATCAATGCGCTTTGAAACTGCAACAGTAGTTTCCACATTTTACCACATTAATTACTTGACGATTATATATTCACACGTTTGACCAAAGACAGCACATATGATATAAAGAAACGTTTAATAATGCTACACATCCAACATCATTGATTAATGATATTATGGAACTAGTTGTAGCACCTTCGTTCTAAATACAAACATCTGAACTGTGGTTTGTGAGCTTGGATCTAAATCTAAATCAGTAGCACAGTTTCTGATGCATCCAAATTTAAGTACGCTGTGCAGGTTCACTCTGACAATTACCAAGCTTGCTAAAATACATGTTGGCACTGAATCCACTAGGAAACGCTACAGTCGAGCAAGCATAATGAAACCGTTTTTCAATTTCGCAGGAATAATGGTTTTGTAAGTTCGTAAAGTGTTGCAAGTATCGCTGCTGTGGATGTGCGATGGAACCCATCGCAGAGATGACCAACGCAGTAATTGAAACCAAGAATGTGTTTGGAACTGAACCGCTGACATTTTCTGATGATATTTCAAGAGATCTGTTAACCGAACGCAAAGAATCCATTGATTTGCTCTTGTCCGAAGAGAAAAGGGCAAGCGTTTCTGTCCCATCCAAGAAGAAAGTTACTTTCACGAGAAAGTCTGGTTCTTTTGGGATGATGCGTCTTCGTTCTTGCAAGAAGATCACATTCTTACAACAGAATCCATGGCGATTCAACGTTAGGACAGAGCATTGCAATTGTCGAATGAAGAGACGTACCAAATGCTGGCTCACACAAAGAGATTTCTTCCTATCGAAGGAAGTGATCTGAAAAGTGACTCTTCCAATGCTAACGACAAACTCTAAAAGCCAAAATGAACAGTTCTCGAAGGCGTATAAAAGAAAGAGAGCTCCTTGTCGAAGAAGTTTCGCTCTGCTTGTACGTAAACAAATTCTCAGGCGTACTTAAGTCTGGTCATCCGTCTAGGAGCAGCAAACCAGACTACGATATGTTTGCATCGTTCAGTAAGCAGCGTGCCTGTTGTAACTGTTTAAAGTCTCAGAATTCCACGAAGACTTCAGAAAAGAGACCCTCCAATAAGCAAGATAATTGGACAGCCGTGTCTTGCCCAATCTTCATACGAGGTATTTTCCTTGAGACTGAATGAAAGTCAAGGTGTTAATCGTTCGAAGAGGACCTAGTAGATGTGTATTTGTAATTGCATCTCTGTTTTAGCGGGAGTAGTGATCGTTTCGCACGATAGTTGAACTTTAAAGTAAGGACGCTGGCCTTGCGTAGGACCAAGAAGATGAACTGCGTTAACGGACAGTAGGGATATCGATTAAACAATTGTAAATAGTTCTATTGAGAAGGCTGTACCTAATTTACATTCTATGGTGTTTAATGGTGGTCGCATAGTGAAGAGTGATGCGATAATTTATTTTTGATAAAACCCCTTGATCTCGCGAATGTTGTACCTTGTAGTAGGCGTTCATTTTTTAATGGGACACTCAGATTCGTGGATCTCAAATTTGCCAAAAGAAGTCAGGTATCTTAACGCTAATTTCTAGCAATTAACAGCCACCCTAAAGGTGCTAATTACGACCCCAAAGCGACGTACATGGAATTTTCGTGTGTCCCAATAAATTGTAAACTAAAAGAACGCTTCGACTGGGCAAGTGGCCTGCAGAAGTGAAAGATTCGAGGATTAAAGTTGTAAACTATTTTATTACAATTGTAAGACTGGTGTGGTAGAAAATGTGAACCCTCGTTGGGTGCATGCTGTAGCCAACACGTGCTATTATAACAAAACAAGCTTTAATTGACTTAAAAAAGGAAAATAGGACATGCTTATTTTATAATAAGTCATACAAATGGATTTCACGATGCGATATCTAGATCAGATAGACGAATTAACAGCCCTCAGATTATGCATGGCTCATTCGTGTCCCTATTTACTTCATTGATCTCTTCGATCAGAGTTTACAAGTTTTCTTTTGGTTGTCGATTCTTCTACTATTAAGAAATTAGTTTCTACTCTATGTGTCTTCCTTTAACAACGCATGCAAGAGCTAGAACTAAGTTTCTTGGTGGAGGAATCGATAAGGTGATCTGATGGTGGACAAAGAGTTTGTCACCTCTTATTGTAGCCATGTATTATTGTTGGACAAAGAGTTTGTCACCTTTTATCGTAGCCATTGCATTTCATGTATGTTTTTTACGCATAAATTTATTGTATTCTTAAATGCACTAAAGCTAAGAAGTCTGCAATGTTCTCTAAGTACAAATTATGATTAGTGATATTCCAAGAGGACTTTTTTGATTTTTTTTCCTGGAATTATAGGACAACAATAGCGAGCTGTAGTGGTAGACACGTATTAAACCTTTAATTAAAAGATGGATTAAATAGATTTAGGATGTTATTGATGTTTTGCATAGTATTGTTCGTGTTGATGTACCACATTCTTGACTAATCGTTGTTGCCAGGATATAATTAATTTTTATCTAGGTTTAATGCGTACTTGGTTCATCTTTCTTTATTGGGTTGTCGAAATTAAACAGAAAGAGGTCACTGCTGTATATATTTTCTCCATTTATTTTGTAGAATACGTTGTACGATTGGATACAATGTTCATGCAAAAATTAATTTTTTGAAACGAAAATGAAACGTTCTAGTTAGTATTTTACAGCAATTTCATTTGATCGTTACGAATAGATCTCTAAATTTGAGAAATCTTTCTAAGCGTAGTGGCTGAGGCATAATATCTATCAACCACAGATCCGTTGGACAATATTTTAGATCAAATCATCCTTCGTAATACAGTTCAGATGAGAAATAATATCTGGCGTTAACATGTTTTGCCCTCTTCTTTACTTGTTTGCCTTATTGTACTCTGATTATACGCTTCTGTCCTTTAATTTTTAAAGTTGTTTCGATTTTTTAGAAGCTGATGCGTATTCAGAGTTCGTAGTTGATGATTTTACTTCCTCAAACTCCATGCGTTGGTCGTATTGTTGTACAAAATCTGTCTTCGAAGCCTTGGTCTCCAACTGTTTCTAAAGAAATGAACTGTAATGGTATTTGCTCTTACCAAAATGGAGCAAACTAATATTAATAGTAAATATATAGCCTGATGCGCTCTTATTTTATACTTATCTTAATATTTTACTGCTCTACGAGTCTCCTTGGTGGCCTGTGCGTATCGCAGTGTCCTCTTCACATTTGTTACATCTTGAGAAATTTAATTTTCAACTGATCTGCTTTCAATATTAACGCTAAAAGCCAAGCCAGGTCCAGTTTCTCGTTTAGCAGATACGAAAGACCTCCAATCGCTTTTCTATAAGAAAAATTATTGGAGTTCTCCTCTTCGGGATGATGTCTATGTGGTTCCATGGGTACCCTCGCGATCTTAGTCTTGTATATTCTATTTCTCAAACTTATTTCTGCTTCTCGGACATAGATTTGTCCTTCTTTCTGATTTTTAAGTAAATTCTCATATTATTTTTAAGCAACGAGTCTTTTCCACGTTCAGAAAAACTTCTAATCTTGAATGCCCCCACATTTAAACCTGCTATAATTGTAAAAAGCATTTTCTGTAATGTGAGAAGACTCGTACATTAAGAATAAATCAGAGTTCTTTTACGTAAACACTGAAGTGAGAACTTATGGAAGATTGTAAGCGTTGTTGTCCATCTAGTGACCAGTATCAAAAGATAATCGCAATTACTTTCTGCAATTTGAATGTATTTTATGTATTATCTCTAACGTTACATATGTACTTATACAAGTTCACCCATTAGATACTTTCTTAGTGATTGATGTACGTCTGATTTCATTTAACGAGAAATTGTAATAGTTTTGTAAGTGTAAGTCCGTCTGTCCAGAACTTAAGTAGAGATGTATACTGCGTACGAATATGGTAGACGTAGCTTGTGTCTTATTATTAATACGTAGCTCCATATCAACCGTCCATTGAACAGTAATCGCAATAGCAGGATCGGATGAAGCAAAAATGAAGAAACTTAATTGTGCTCTGTCTTATCATTTGTTTTATCTATTTACTTTGTAAAACCTATATTGTGTCTGCTACTGTGACTATACTGTAACTGTTTCTGAGGTTTCCGCAGCTTGGATCCTTGTTAGAGGCGAAAGCTTCCAGGCGTGGGCTTCCAACAGCCCAGTAGAAATAGATACTGCTGTTCGTAGGTAAAGGTTTCATCGTTTGCAACCATATTTGACCCTGTAATCAGTTTTTTAATTGAAAAATCGAGAGAAGGATGCTTCAAAAGTGATCAATTCGATATTCTACCTCTTTGTTGCTGTGTTAGAATGGATCTTCAGGGCTCCTCTGTACTTTCCGTTAGAGATCTTACATCGTCCATCGCAAGGAATCTTGGTAATTGGTTTTCTAGTGAAAAATGTATTAAACATTTGCGAAGCAGGGTACATTATGTCTCAAGTGGAACATATTAGTCTTTATCTGCA
Source organism: Xylocopa sonorina (assembly GCF_050948175.1). Lineage (NCBI taxonomy): Eukaryota > Metazoa > Arthropoda > Insecta > Hymenoptera > Apidae > Xylocopa > Xylocopa sonorina. The sequence goes on along the minus strand of NW_027490090.1, from coordinate 438,987 downwards.
AGGATTTATCTGATAGAGAAGCGTTAGGACACAATTAAGCGATCCCAATACCACAAACAAGGGTAAACCAACATCGTAGACTGGTTTATAGTTTTTCAAGCATTATGGATCGCATAAGAAGATTACTAAAAAGAAACAACGTGAAGATTAGTGATATTTGCAACTAACAAGAAAGTCAGACAAATATTCACCTCTTCTGATGGAAAACGCACATCCGTAGTTGATATCATCAGGGATACTCCTTCAGGATAAAGTGTATATTAAAAATACTTGTCTCTGAGAACATAAAAGGTGCATTAACTTGAGTTTATACTGTCAGTCATAGTCTAGCACTGTAGGATACAGAATATTCTTTAATTAAGCCCAAAAAATTGCTAATTGAGGCAATATAGAGGAGTCTGGAGATCCAGAAACACTCTAACGACATCAGCAGATGTATATAATATTTGGATAACTTTTTGCTAGTTTTTTTAAGTAAAGAAACAAATAAATATTTTCACTTGTCTCTTAGCATGATTGATCGTTGAACCATGATCAAATTTAGGCAAAAGATCAGACCTTTAACTCAATATTGCAGTGTCAGCTCAACTCCCGATTAAAAAAACTGCAATTTAGAAATCTACTGTTATTGGATATGACTTTAAAGCCTTGATCTTTATTTATAAACAGTGTAATAGCATTTAATTTAATTTAGTTGCTTTTGTAAACAGTGTAACAACATTTAATTCAGTTCAGTTGCATTTGTAAACAGTATAGCAACATTTAATTCAGTTCAGTTGCATTTGTAAATAGTATAGCAACATTTAATTTAGTTCAGTTGCATTTGTAAACAGTATAACAATATTTAATTCAGTTTAGTTGGCTATTTAAATGATGGCTGTATTTTTTCTATGTTCTACGTGGTCCATTCATGTAAGACACAATTGTAGTAGACCATGCAAATGGGTATTTCTTTTATTAAATATATATTCAGTTAAAAACTATTGGGCGTTGCTCAATTCTAACAATTTTAATTTCAGTTTCTGATAAACAGTTACACGAATTTGTACAAGATTTGGGCTGTACGGAAGAAACATTTTAATTCAGCCAACGTCTGATTTTAGACAGTAAGATAATTATCGTAGTATCTTAAAGTATTTGTTGAACTTCTAACGGATAGTCGAATTAGAATGCATTCTTGGTTTTAGCAATATCATCTTTAAATAGAGGAAGAGTTGCTCTTTGGATACATTCGAGGGTGGTTGAAAACTTGGTCTTTTAACTGGCTTAGTGTGCCTATATTCGAAGCACCATCCACAACAGTAGGAACGCAGAAACTCAATGTTCTGATTTTGACGACAAAGCTGTTTATTTGAACTGACTACTTTGCTTTTATACTATTCGACTGATTCTTGCGTCTGAAGTCTAACTAAACGCTAACATTGATTTCGAAGCCACTTAGTCATTCCTTCCAGTACTGATGGTGTATTTGTAAAGAAGAAATGACGAAGCTTTGATACTAAGGGTGATGGCAACAATCTGGTCTGCTATTGTGCAGCGACTGCTTGCTGATCCCAAATATTTGGTGACCAGAAGCTCGCTGGATGTTTCTTAAGTTTACAGCAGGGTAATTGTTATTGAGAATCAGGAGAAAATTAAATCTACTAGACTAGAAAACAGGAGAAAGTCATATACTACTTAGAAATTCGATGCAAACTGTACAACTAATGTTCTACTTTCTCAAAACTAGCATTTGTCTGCGACTCTCATAACTTTGCTATGGCAATCTTTAATAAGGGAGTTGTTGAATCTTGTTTCTGCCTTTTATTTGGCTTGTACCTTTGGAATATAGTGAGAAACGATTAAACATTTCTTCAATAGTATTAAGTAATTGCATCTTATAACTAGCGATCTTTCTTGTGGTAACGATATATACTTGTGTTCTAAATTATTTCTTCAGTTACAGATTTATTAATCAAGTAAGTGCGCTCTATATTCACTGGTATTGTGGATGCAAATTATATGTTGGCATGATCTGTTAGTTTCTCAATGGCGAGAATGTAATTATTGAGAAAAGTGCCTTCGATTAAATCGATGGCGACAACTTTGTTCTCAGTTGGAAATGCATTGCTTTCGTAAGAGTGATACGTAAAATATTGTGTTGCTATATTTCATTCGGTCGAGTTTAACTTTCTTTATTTTGTAGTTGCATCTTGTAATCTTGAAGACTGGGAATCTTAACGTTATCGAGTCATGGATTTAGTTGGCTATTATTATAAATAATGATGATACTTAAATATAACTTTGAAGTACTTCAACGTGGCTCTCAACGAGGCTGTTTGGATACGTATATTGCTGATACAAAATTTGTTATACCTACACAGAGTGATTCACTATTCGTGTGAGAAATTTTTACAGATGATACTACACCTGAAATGCAACAAAAAAGTTCCTATAAACCTAGATCCAATTTGCAAAACTGGCAGAGAAAATTTGGATTTTTGTTTTCTTCAGAGAAACAGCAGTTTCACTTATATTATTGAGTGTATCTTTGAAACCATTAGTCCTAGAAGAAAATAACAAATAGAATTGAAAAGAGCAATCAATTTTCTATTATAATAGTCCCCATTTTACTCTGAAACTTCAAAACAGGTGGAGTAATAAAAGTTTGAACTTATCTCAGAAGGCAAAATTTGTAAATTACAAAAACTTTGGTCTCCTATTTAAGTAATTATTTTTGGACATGAAGGGCAGCAATTTTCACAAAAACTTCTTTATTCGCTAAGCTTTTTGATGAGCTAATCAGTTTTTTATTCTGAAGCATGAAAGTAAAGAAATTTTGTGTGAAATGGTGAAAACTGCAGGAAGGTAACGGAATGGGTAAAGCAACTACCAGCTACATTTTTCTTATGATCACATTTATTGCATTTAATCTTATTAGCTTTTTTACAGTTAGCCCTTTATTATCTTAACTATGTTCACTTTCAAATTGGTTTCCATCATTTACGATGCATAGTCTAGCTCTTTTTACAAATTTTGCCTTCTACGATAAGCTAGAACTTTTATTACTCTTGTTTTGGAGCTTCAGAATAAAATGGGGACTCTTGTAATAGGAAATTTATTACTCTTTTCAATTTTCTTTTTCATTTTCTTGAGATACAATCAATATTGTAAGTGCAACTGCTGTTCCTCTGAAGAAAACAAAAATCCAAATTTTCTTTGCTATCTTTGCAAATCAGATATAAATTTATAGGAACTTTTCTCTTGCATTTCAGGTGTAGTATCATCTGTAAAAATTTCTCACACGACTAGTGAGTGAATCATCCTGTACAAACAGTGTAGAAATAAAGGAAGTTATTTTTACAATGAAGATATAGTAGAATTACTGAAAAAGAGAAGAAATATTGATACGAGTTATACGTAGTACAGATTAATGTTTTCCTTATATGTTTAGTTTATAGAAATTAGTGATGTGACTTCCTATTAGCTCAAAGATAGTTTATTTATATTTTTATCTTATTTTATTGTACAAAATCAGATGTTATGAAGATATGATTCTATTCTGTAGGAAGGATTTCATCTTTATTTCCTTAGTGTTTTAATCATCGAGCTATGCAAGCTTTCCATCTCAGGATATTTTTATAATATATTCTTCAATTGATGAAGACAACTGTCCAGTGTATTGTAATTGGTGTGTATTTGTTGGAATCTGTGGTTTGAAGAACGTAACTATATTTGTTCTGAAGAGAACGTTTTGGTCCAACGTTGAGAAGATTTGTTCTTATTCTTCCAGTGGATGTTTCTACTTCCCAGTTTGCTATTTGGATTGTTTTGTTTTCCGATGCCATTTCAAGAGACCTATTAACTGAAGTTGTAGCGTCTTTGTTCTAAGAACAGACATCTGAACTGTGGTTCGCGAGCTTGGATCTAAATGTAAATCAGTAGCACAGTTTCTGATGCATCCAAATTAAGTACGCTGTGCAGGTTCACTCTGACAATTACCAAGCTTGCTAAAATACATGTTGACACTGAATCCACTAGCAAACGCTACAGTCGAGCAAGCATAATGAAACCGTTTTTCAATTTCGCAGGAATAATGGTTTTGTAAGTTCGTAAAGTGTTGCAAGTATCGCTGCTGTGGATGTGCGATGGAACCCATCGCAGAGATGACCAACGCAGTAATTGAAACCAAGAATGTGTTTGGAACTGAACCGCTGACATTTTCTGATGATATTTCAAGAGATCTGTTAACCGAACGCAAAGAATCCATTGATTTGCTCTTGTCCGAAGAGAAAAGGGCAAGCGTTTCTGTCCCATCCAAGAAGAAAGTTACTTTCACGAGAAAGTCTGGTTCTTTTGGGATGATGCGTCTTCGTTCTTGCAAGAAGATCACATTCTTACAACAGAATCCATGGCGATTCAACGTTAGGACAGAGCATTGCAATTGTCGAATGAAGAGACGTACCAAATGCTGGCTCACACAAAGAGATTTCTTCCTATCGAAGGAAGTGATCTGAAAAGTGACTCTTCCAATGCTAACGACAAACTCTAAAAGCCAAAATGAACAGTTCTCGAAGGCGTATAAAAGAAAGAGAGCTCCTTGTCGAAGAAGTTTCGCTCTGCTCGTACGTAGACAAATTCTCAGGCGTACTTAAGTCTGGTCATCCGTCTAGGAGCAGCAAACCAGACTACGATATGTTTGCATCGTTCAGTAAGCAGCGTGCCTGTTGTAACTGTTTAAAGTCTCAGAATTCCACGAAGACTTCAGAAAAGAGACCCTCCAATAAGCAAGATAATTGGACAGCCGTGTCTTGCCCAATCTTCATGCGAGGTATTTTCCTTGAGACTGAATGAAAGTCGAGGCACTAATCGTTCGAAGAGGACCTAGTAGATGTGTATTTGTAATTGCATCTCTGTTTTAGCGGGAGTAGTGATCGTTTCGCACGATAGTTGAACTTTAAAGTAAGGACGCTGGCCTTGCGTAGGACCAAGAAGATGAACTGTGTTAACGGACAGTAGGGATATCGATTAAACAATTGTAAATAGTTCTATTGAGAAGGCTGTACCTAATTTACATTCTATGGTGTTTAATGGTGGTCGCATAGTGAAGAGTGATGCGATAATTTATTTTTGATAAAACCCCTTGATCTCGCGAATGTTGTACCTTGTAGTAGGCGTTCATTTTTTAATGGGACACTCAGATTCGTGGATCTCAAATTTGCCAAAAGAAGTCAGGTATCTTAACGCTAATTTCTAGCAATTAACAGCCACCCTAAAGGTGCTAATTACGACCCCAAAGCGACGTACATGGAATTTTCGTGTGTCCCAATAAATTGTAAACTAAAAGAGCGCCTCGACTGGGCAAATGGCCTGCAGAAGTGAAAGATTCGAGGATTAAAGTTGTAAACTATTTTATTACAAGTGTAAGACTGGTGTGGTAGAAAATGTGAACCCTCGTTGGGTGCATGCTGTAGCCAACACGTGCTATTATAACAAAATAAGCTTTAATTGACTTAAAAAAAGAGGAAATAGGAGATGCTTATTTTATAGTGTCATAGAAATGGATTTCACGATGCGATATCTAGATCAGATAGACGAATTAACAGCCCTCAGATTATGCATGGCTCATTCGTGTCCCTATTTACTTCATTGATCTCTTCGATCAGGGTTTACAAGTTTTCTTTTGGCTGTCGATTCTTCTACTAGTAAGAAATTAGTTTCTACTCTACGTGTCTTCCTTTAACAACGCATGCAAGAGCTAGAACTAATTTTCTTGGTGGAGGAATCGATAAGGTGATCTGATGGTGGACAAAGAGTTTGTCACCTCTTATTGTAGCCATGTATTATTGGTGGACAAAGCATTTGTCACCTTTTATCGTAGCCATTGCATTTCATGTATGTCTTTTACGCATAAATTTATTGTACTCTTAAATGCACTAAAGCTAAGAAGTCTGCGTGTGCTTATCGTATTGAATAATGACGCGTGTGCATATCGATATTTAAGCCATTAAGTTATTGCAAAATAATTGTAATTTAATTTATCCATTAAAATCGAATAGTGATCATCGACTAATTCAACAGAAATAATATTTCGAGTTTAAAACTGACCGTATCGTAAGCTACTAATAAGCAATTTCAATTTAGTTTATCCACTAAACCTTTGCCAAATTCAACAGAGGCAACATTTCGTATTTCATTTCAATAATTTAAAAACTGGCCCTCACATAGTACATTTGAGTCGTTTTATCACTGAAAAACAATTTTTAATTTAATTTATCTATTAGAACTGTATAGAATAACCTACGCCAAGTTCAACAGAGGCAACATTTCGAATTTCATTTCAATAATTTGGACACTGACCATCATTTAGTGCCATTAAATTACAGATAGGCAATTTCAATTTAATTTATCTACTAAATTCAACAATACGATAATAAACCACAACATAATAACTGTACTTATGGTTTTCGTGTTTTAATTTACAATTATGGCATTTCGATCTTATTTATTATTTAAATCAATAATGATTATGTTCACAAAAGTGGAATTTTACTAAATAATTAATTTCACTTCAATTCAATGGATGCCACAATATATTTGGTTTGTGATGTCGTTATTTATGTTGTTATTTGTTTTTGTTTAGGGAAATTGCTGAAACTGAGGAATACTCGAACCATAAACTTGGTCATAGCGAAAATTATGGCTTCGCGGACAGTAAATTGCAAAATAGAGGTATGATTTTCACATAAATTTTGATAAATGATTTACATTTTTAGTATTTGGTGGTACAAAATTTGTTGAGGCTGTTAGATTTGTGGTGTATACGTCGTATAATTAGGCAGTCACACTGTACAACTACAGTCGATCACGAAAATATTCTGATATTACTTTACTTTTGACTAATATAAAAAAAATTTAATATTTATTTACTATAAATAATGAATGAAAAATGAAAAGATTTGGTCTGCACTATAAAATAGGTTGAGAACCCCTGCACTAGAAGAACTAAGTTCACAGCAGTTCATAAAAATTCTGTTTTTATTTATTATTCTAATTTTATACATTTAAATTAGGAAAAAATAAATTCATTATTTTTGTTTTTTATAGATGATTGTAATGATCGATATCTCGTAAAGTATCGATCCAACAATTTCAGATTTATGCTCGTTGGAAAGGTGACATTTTGCGCTAAAAAAAATTCCTTTGCCGTTTTTTATTTGGTCCATTCAGTTGTGAGTTACAGGGCGCCAAAAAAAAAAAAAAAAAAAAAAAATATTAAGCTTGATTTTAACTATCTTTAGACGTTTATTGCTTTAGAAACTAAAAAAAAAGAGACAAATAAATAAGAAACACAATTGAACTTATTAAAAAGTTACATATTTCGTATAAAAGCACATTCATGTATTTAGAACAAAACATATTATAAAAATGAGGCTGTTAAGAAAGAAAGAGAAAAATAAAATAAAACAGCAAATGAGGCAGAAGTTCAGATGGCGTTGCGATGAACTCGCTTATTACGCGCATGCGCATTAAGAGATTTTATTCAAAAACCATATACTTCAAAGTACGCGTTTAGTGAAATCTTTCAGAGGCTATAACTTTTGACTGAGGAAAGATATTAACTTGAATTTTGCGTTAGAAGATCACAAAAAATTCAAGCTTTCGAATAGTGTATCGCTTTTTACTTTTTTCAAAACTTTTAAGTCAGCTTTTACGCATAATTCTGGCATAGGCTCGAGTAACTATAACTTAGGCTATAACTCTTTACTGAGAAAAGATATCGATTTGAATTTTGCGTTAAAAAATCACAAAAAATTCAAGCTTTCGAATGGGTGTATCGCTTTTTATTTTTTCTAAATTTTTAAGTCAACTTTACGCATATTTCTAGTTTCAACGGTTGTGAAAAATTGCGAAAAATTGCAATACTCAGAAAAATTATTCTTACATTTTAACAAAAAGCTTGGTATAACAAGCTCATTTTATGCTCTTTAAGTGGTATAAATCTTATCCTGGGAAAACTTCTCGTTTCAGAATTATAACTTAAAATGTACTTCGACGTGCAAGCTGTGGATGCAATTTTCGGACAAAATAAATGCTTTTTTAAATATATAATGATTCAATACTTCAAAATATATCACTGGAGATCAGATTATTATTATACTAAACAAAATTGCGTAGAAAAATCTTGTGAAAATTGTACTGGAGCCTATACCAGAATTATGGGTAAAAGCTGACTTAAAAGTTTCGAAAAAAATGAAAAACGATACAGCATTCGAAAGCTTGAATTTTTTGTGATCTTTTAACATCAAATTCAAGTCGATATCTTTTCTCAGTCAAAAGTTATAGCTTATGTTATAGTTACTGGAGTCTATGCCAGAATTATGTGTAAAAGTTGACTTAAAAGTTTCGAAAAAAGTAAAGAGCGATACAGCATTCGAAAGCTTGAATTTTTTGTGATTTTTTGACGCAAAATTCAAGTAGATATTTTTTCTCAGTCAAAAGTTATAGCTTATGTTATAGTTACTGGAGTCTATGCTAGAATTATGTGTAAAAGTTGACTTAAAAGTTTCGAAAAAAATGAGAAGCGATACAGCATTCGAAAGCTTGAATTTTTTGTGATTTTTTGACGCAAAATTCAAGTAGATATTTTTTCTCAGTCAAAAGTTATAGCTTATGTTATAGTTACTGGAGTCTATGCCAGAATTATGTGTAAAAGTTGACTTAAAAGTTTCGAAAAATGTAAAGAGCGATACAGCATTCGAAAGCTTGAATTTTTTGTGATTTTTTGACGCAAAATTCAAGTAGATATTTTTTCTCAGTCAAAAGTTATAGCTTATGTTATAGTTACTGGAGTCTATGCTAGAATTATGTGTAAAAGTTGACTTAAAAGTTTCGAAAAAAATAAAAAGCGATACAGCATTCGAAAGCTTGAATTTTTTGTGATTTTTTGACACAAAGTTCAAGTCGATATCTTTTCACAGTCAAAAGTTATAGCCTTCAAAAGTTTTCGCTAAACGTGTACTTTGACCCCCTCCCTCTCCGTTATTTCATGGTCTCTCAAAAAGTTACGCTGCCAATTAATGATTCACACATAGATCTACAAATATGCAAAATTTGAACAGAATTAAACAAAATTCGGGGCGAAAACATATGGTTTTTGTATATGGTCCTTTTAGATAACATAAAATCAGGGGAGTTGCGTTACTGTATACTGTGACCGTGTAATAATGCTAACAGCATTAGAATTCATATACTACATAAAAAAAAGTCGTAAAAAACATTATAAAATTGTGAAAAAGTCCCGCAGAAAAGCTGATTTTACTGTATGTAAAAACGAAAAGGGAATTGAACAACCGCCATAGATTATTGGTTCACAACAAAGAAACGTATTACCAACTTACAAAATATAATTGCCACGTTTGATAGCAATTTAACATCATTCTGACAAAATACAGCATTCATTAGTCAAAAACTGGATTAGTATCCGAATATTTTAACGATGAACTGTGCATCATAACATTTCTAAACTAATTCGCTCGATGTTCACTGTATACACGTAATCATAAAACCATTTCAATGTCTAACGTGACTCACGTCTGTCACTTTGTATTATTTCCAGGTTTTTCTACTTTTGTCCCCTCCATTCTTGTATTCTCCTTCCACCTGTAACTCAAAAATATCCGATATCGCATTTTTTAACCCCCTTTTCGATTTTCCACTGCTCTACCAGTAACAACAGGGTAGGTATACAAGGTGTATCCTGCAATATTAATCACCTACCAATTGTTTTTGCCATCTTTATTACTGTCACGTACACCAACTTACAATCACACACTCAATTTTTTATTCCTAATTTTTAAAATACAGGTAACCCTCATACAACACGGTTTCGCTATAACACGATAAGAAAATTGCAAAAACCTTTGTACAACACTGTATTTATACAGCCGCGGCGAAGCTTGCTGTCCTAAAGATTGTGCGATTAATAATTTAACATTAAAAAAATTACAAGAAAATAATCTTTTAATTAAATAAAATAATTTTGTAACGTTTTTATAGTAATCACCTAGTCTCAGTACAAGCAAAATCGAACCGATAACGAAGTTATTCTAGCGAAAGGTGGTTTATAAAATTGAAGAGTTATGGAATTAAAGAATTAGGGAATTAAAGCGTTAGTGAATTAAAGAATTAGGGAATTAGAGACTTAGATAATTAGAGAATTGAAGAATTAAAGAATTAGAGAAATTGAGACTTAGAGACTTAGAGAATTAGAGAATTAGAGAATTAGAGAATTAGAGAATTAAAGAATTAAGGATTTAAAAAATTAGGACATTAAAGAATTAGGGCATTAAAGGGTTAGGGAATTAAAAAAATTAGGGAATTAAAGAATTAAGGAATTAAGAAATTAGGGAATTAAAGAATTAGGGATTTAAAGAATTAGGGAATTAGAAAATTAAGGATTTAAAAAATTAGGAAATTGAGGAATTATGGAATTAAAGAATTAGGGAATTAAAGCGTTAGTGAATTAAACAATTAGGGAATTAGAGAATTAGAGAATTAAAGAATTAAGGAATTAAAAAATTAGAGAATTAAAGAATTAGGAAATTAAAGAATTAGGGCACTAAAGAGTTGGGGAATTAAAGAGTTAGGGAATTAAAGAATTAGGGAATTAGAGAATTAAGGAATTAAAAAATTAGGGAATTAAAGAATTAGGGAATTAAAGAATTAGAGCACTAAAGAGTTGGGGAATTAAAGAGTTAGGGAATTAAAGAATTAGAGAATTAGAGAATTAAGGAATTAAAAAATTAGGGAATTAAAGAATTAGGGAATTAGAGAATTAAGGAATTAAGAAATTAGGGAATTAAAGAATTAGGGAATTAAAGAGTTAGTGATTTAAAGAGTTAGAGAACTAGAAACTTAGATAATTAGAGAAGGAGATTAAAATTAGGAATTAAAGAATTAAGGAATAAAAGAATTACAGAATTTAAAAACTTAATAATTTAAGAATTAAAAAATTGAACCGTCATCAGTTTCACGCTGATAAATCGCTTCTGATCGACACTTCTAATTCCACCGATACGCACTCGCCTGGAATTTCCTTTCACGTATTCGCTCGCACTTTCGACTCGCACATTTGTTTAGCTAATAAAGGAGAAAGCGATTATTTTTACTTACTGTGGCGCTGTTTCAAAGCTTCAGCCTTCCATCGAGCAGGATATAGATACAGTATTGGCAGTTTTAATTCACCATTTCGTGATCAAACTCATTCTTTTGCGAATTAAGCTCGCCATTTTGTAACACACACTCATCTTTTTGCAAGTTAAATTCAAATTTCCTTTTGCAAATCAAATTTACTCTTCTGGAAATTCATTCATTTGCGAATTAAATTTCAAATTATTCTAAATTAAATTAATTTTTCAAATCCAATTTATGTTCTTGAAAATCAAATGTAGTTTCCTTTTTGTAAATTAAATACAATTTGTTGAAAATTAAATTCATCCTCTGGATGTCGCATTCACGATTTTACGAATCACATTCATCCTTTTTGCAAATCAAATTCATCTTCCTGCAAATCCAATTCATCCTTTTGCAAATTAAATTCATGCTTTTGCAAATTCAATTTATCCTTTGGCAAATCAAACATTATAATTCTTTGCGAGTTAAATGCAGTTTTGCAAATCACATTCGTCCTGTTTGCAAATCAAATTTACATTCTTGTAAACCAAGTTCACTCTTTTTTAAATCAAACTCACCCTTTTGCAAATCAAGTACTTCTACTCAAATATTTTACTTAAAAAAAGAGCACTACGTACTAAACTACAGATAATAAGAAATTAAAAATTGAATTCAAAGGGTACAGATATTTATTTACAAGTAATTACCAATTCGTTAAAGTCAGTGCATGTATGTAGTAGGCTAATTATAATATATAAAAATATAAGGCTAATAAAATAAAAACTATGTGCATATATAAAAAAAAAAGAAATGAAATAATTAAAAAGTTAATTTTGAAGAATCTAACTAGCCATAAATTTTTAAGTTACCAACAACTATTACAGTAGAACCATTATGTATCTTTGTATAGCCAAGGATATATAAATTATATAAAAAAAATATTTATATTATAGTTTATATATAAATTATATAAAAAAATATTTATATTATAATTTACATATAAATTATATAAAAAAAATATGTATAGTCAAGGATATATAAATTGTGTAAAAAAAATATTTATATTATAATTTATATATGAATTATATATAAAAAAAATGTATAACCAAAGATTATTTATATTATGTTAATTAAATATATTAATTAAATAAGATAAATTATATTTGCACATCATTTTTATGCATACGTACCATTAATTATATAATTAAGTATTATCTAATATGTACTGGCTTCAATGAATTTGTAATTACAATTAAATAAATATTTGTAGTTTTCATCTTTTTGCAAATCAAATTCGTCCTTTTGGAAATCAAATTCACTTTCTCGCAAGTTAAATTCATTCTTTCAGAAACCAAGCTCACTCTTTTTCTACTCAAATAATTTATTTAAAAAAAATACTACAAACTAAACTAGATAATAAGAAATGAAAAACTGACGCTTTTTTATTCTTAAATTCTTCTTAAAATTAAATTCCTCCTTTGCAAACCAATTTTATCTTTTTGCACATAAAAATTCCGTCTGCAAATTAAATTCCTTCTTTGGAAATAACATTAATTATATAATTATGTATTATCTAATATGTATTGACTTCAATGAACTTGTAATTACATTTAAATAAATATTTGTAGCTTTCGAAATGAAGTTTTTCATTTCTTACTATTTAATTTGTATTTGGTGTTTTTTAATAAATAAAATATTTGAGCAGAAATACTTGATTCGCGACAGGGTGAATTTAATTTGCGAGAGGATGAATTTTATCTGTAAAAAGTTAAATTTAATTTTCAAAGGATGAATTTAATTTACAAAAAGTTAAATTTTATTTTCAAAGGATGAACTTAATTTGCTGAAAATTAAATTTAATTTTCAAAGGATGAATTTAATTTGCAAAATGATAAATTTAATTTTCAAATGGTGAACTTAATTTGCAAAAAGTTAAATTTTATTTTCAAAGGATGAACTTAATTTGCTGAAAATTAAATTTAATTTTCAAAGGATGAATTTAATTTGCAAAAAGTTAAACTTAATTTTCAGACGATTAATTTAATTTACGAAAAGGAATTACTAAAATTACCAAAATCGTAGAAAGTGAATCTGAAACTTTTTAAACAATTATACTCCACAATTTTATAGTCTACGCATTACAGAATTTACAGTATAAAATCAAACTAAATTACTTAATTATATTCTTTTTCAAGTTTTTTTCAAATTTTTCATTTCTTATTATCTAGTTTAAAGTTGATACTTTTTTATATAATAAAATATTTATATTTCAATTTATATTTATATTTACAAACGAATATGTATATTTCTATTTATATTTCAATTTATATATATTTATAATAATATATTTAAGTAGAAATACTTGATTTAAAAAAAAAAATATTTTATTCGCAAGAGGATGAATTTAATTTACAGCAAAAAAAACTATATTTAATTTGCCAAGGTATGAATTTAATTTGTGAAAGGATTTGTGAAAGTATTTTGCGAGATTAATTTGCGAGAGTATTTTGATTTGCAAAAGAATGAATTTAATTTAAAAAAAATTGTATTCGATTCGCAAAAGAAGTTGAATATAATTAGCAAAAAAATGGAATCAAAGCGCCAATACTGTAAATAACTAATTCATGCTATTATTACTTAAGAAAGCCATTTGTTAACTTACAATTGTCCACTTAAAACACGCACGTTTCAATATATCAAGTTACTTATTTAAAAATTGAATATTTCAGAGATGCAGCTGTCCTCAGACTACATCGAGAGATACCTAGGAAAGCTGAACATGATACAAGAAAGCAAATTGATTCAGCTGCGCCAAGGCATAACAGAGCTGAGAGGGAACTCAGTGCCCGGAGACGCAACACTTTTAAGATTTCTAAGAGCAACAGAGTTCTCCGTTGAGAAAGCGAAGGAAATGTTAACGCAAACGTTACATTGGAGGAAAAAGCATCAAATTGATAAACTACTTGAAGAGTACGATGCGCCACAAGTGGTGAAAGATTACTTTCCTGGCGGATGGCATCATTTCGACAAAGGTGGGCTAATTATTGTTATTACTTACTTACTTACTAGTACAACTAATAATTATTGCAGCCAGAAATGTAATGAAACAGAAATATTTACAAGTTAATTACACAGTATTCGCATTTTAAATTTATTTTTTGCTAAACAAACTCACCGTTTTACCAATGAAATCAAGTTTTGAATTCGACTTTCGATACTACACCTGAAATGCAAGAAAAAAATTTCTATAAACCTAGATCCAATTTGCAAAAATGGCAGAGAAAATTGGGATTTTTGTTTTCTTCGGAGAAACAGCAGTTTCACTTATATTATTGAGTGTATTTTTCAAACCATTAGTCCTGGAAGAAAGTAACAAACAGAATTGAAAAGAGCAATAAATTTTCTATTATAACAGTCCCTATTTTACCCTGAAACTTTAAAACAGGTGGAGTAATTTTTAAATTACAGTTTCGTGATTTTTGTTGCATATATAATAGTTTCGACTTAAGTAAAAAGATTTATGCGATTACATTATCAGTTTGATAGCGTTCCTTCTCAAGTTTGTAGTAATGTATACTAATGGTGATGTCGCAAGGATTTTAATACGCTTTATACACGTTACAATTGATCAAAATCTTTCATTAGTATTTTATTTACAAGACGAAAGTCAAAATTCATATAATTAGCCACAATTGTTTAAAATCGTACCAAAGACCAACATTGAAACATTGTTTGTAGAGTATTTGTAAAATGTCTGGCATTTCTTTAGATTTATGTAGTGATGGTTTTTATAAAATTAAGATTGTAACTATATATGTGCCCATAATTATGAAAGTGGTCTAAGTCATATATTTCTTGTTTCGATATATTTAATGAATTGCATTTGAATAAATTAAAAAATATTTTTACATTATGCGACCTTTTTATTTACAATTTTATTAGTCTCGATTAATGGAAATTTATTATGAATATGAAATTTTGTGTGAATTTCATACGAAAATACGTTGTTTTCAAAGTTTCAATTGACTTAGACCACTTTCATAATTATGGGCACATATTCTTTTGACAAGATCATAAAATTGAAGATCGTTTCATTAATTTGCAGACGGCAGACCTTTATATATCTTAAGAATGGGGCAAATGGATGTGAAAGGATTACTGAAATCTATTGGAGAAGAGGATGTGCTGTTGTTGGTAAGCTTGAGCATTTACTTAACAGCATTATGTATAAAAGAAGAAGAACTATGTAGAGTACACATGAAGGGTTCCTCGAGTTCGTACGAAGAGCTTTATTTCTGTACAAGATCACTTCTCGAGTTAGACTGCAGTCTTTGGTCAGTCGCTTTTTAAAGTCGCTTAATCCCTTGGCCTTACACAATATATGCCAATTAGGCGAGGCATAACAAACAAGAACTTTCCTGCTCAAACTGGCGCAAAAATGTAAATAGAAAATAATATATCTAATTATAAAAAAAAGAATTATGAAGTAATAAACAACGTCGCTGGTTCGACAATGATGTGCTGAACTTTATGCATAAATTTCTGACCACGAGTCGCACTCGTGGTTTTTGCTTATGGCATAAATTGTTCACCACGAGTTAGATTTTTGGGCTCTGCTTATGGCACAAATTGTTTACCACGAGTTAGACTTCTGGCTTCTGCTTCTGAAAAATGGTGGTGCCTTAAATGGTGGATGTCTTTCTGCAATGATCATATTTGGTCATGTAGCGAGATTTCTGCTGGACAAAAGCAATAATAGCAACAGTAATAATAGCAACAGTAATAATAGCAACACAAACAGTAATAATAGCAACAGCAAGAGTAATATCTACATCGTGCGACCAGGGATTGCTCAGCTACGAACGGTGGGCATAACAATTTTGGAGATCCTTGGTTTATAACATCCGCATGTGCCATCGAGATTGTTGGAGAAAGTCAATCAGTTCATGTTCGAAAATATTAAGAGTTTTTAAAACAGTTCTTCAAAAATGGTCTGATAGTCACGCATATTGTAAACCATGCTGACGGTTCGTGGCGAAGGGCTCCCTATTGTGCCTCCTTTTGTTAACCTAAAATTATGTTTAATAACATATATAAAGAGTCTTAAATATTGCTTTAACAACATTAACATCAGTAACAACAAAAGTGTTCGTAACAAAAGGCCTCTTATTATGCCCCCCTTGTGTTTCTAGCCGCTAGATATATAAACAGTTTTGTATGTATTTGTTTAGCAACATTAACATTTGCAACAACAACAGTAACAATACTATTACCATCACCACCAACAGCAACAATGATAACAACAATAGCAATAGTAACGACAGCAGCGATAACAATAGCAATAACAACAACAGTAACGATACCAACAGCAATAATAGCAGTAGCGGCAATAGTAGTAAAAATAATAGTGGCAACAGTACGTAACAGCAATAACAGAAATAATGATGTAGCAATGACAGTAATAAAAACAATAGCAGAAATAAGAATAATAGCAGTAATAGCAGTAGTAATGGCAATAAAAATAATAGCAATAACAGAAATAAGAATAATAGCAGTAATGGCAATAACAAATAAGAATAATAACAATAATAGCAATGGCAATAAAAATAATAGCAACAACAGAAATAAGAATAATAGCAACAATAGCAGTAGTAATGGCAATAAAAATAATAGCAATAGCAGAAATAAGGACAGTAGCGGTAATAGCAGTGGTAATGGCAATAAACACAATAACAATAACAGAAATAAGAATAATAGCAGTAATAGCAGTAGTAATGGTAATAAAAATAATAGCAATAACAGAAATAAGAATAATAGCAACAATAGCAGTAGTAATGGCAATAAAAATAATAGCAATAGCAGAAATAAGGACAGTAGCAGTAATAGCAGTGGTAATGGCAATAACAACAATATCAATAACAGTATTCAATATCTATCTGTATCTTTGCCATCCTTGTTTGTAATGTTGAAAATCACCATTGATTACCAATTACAGGTAACACACATTTGTGAAATAGGGCTTCTTCTGATGGAGGAAGCAACAGCTGTTTCTGGCCATCCTGTTTCACAGTGGTCCTTGTTAATAGACCTCGAAGGCTTAAATATGCGTCATTTGTGGAGACCTGGAATCAAGGTATGTAATTTATTAAATATACAATCTACAGTTCATTTCTCGCCAATAAATCACAACTCCTAGAAGACCACCAAAAACCTTATTTTATATAAACAATTAAGTTTATTTTATTATATAAAACAAATTATATAAATTATGTGAAATTTGTATAAAAGAATTTTATTACGCTGTAACGAATTTATTTAAGAGTGGCATTACATTGTTTAACTTCTTCTTTAAACATTAAGCTATTCAGTGTCCGTTAAGGACTCTTTTCCTCGAAAATTTCTTCGAAAACAGAGGATACCAGATAATCTTCCTTTGCAATACATTTTTTTTTGTATATTCTAATTTCATGCGTTTGGTTAAAATTTGTTTTTTCAAATTCAAAATAATCTATGTCACAGTATTTTTGTAACAGATATTTAGCGATATATTGTTGATGACTCAATTGCAAAGTCATAATAATGCAATATTGCATAATTTTCTACAGTGACATGAATGAATAAGAAAAAATTGTGTACTGCTATCTTCTTGTTTATTTACTTTTTTATGTACATTTTTATATATAATTGTACACTAATTTTTGAGTAATTATACAAACAGTAAACTCTTCATTTTATAAATGAGCAATAACATGATTTAAATAAGCAATAAATTAAATGACCAATATTTTAATCATCTTAAATAAGCAACAAATTAAATGATGAGTATTTTAGTCAATTTAAATAAGCAACAAATTAAATAATCAGTATTTTAATCAACTTAAATAAGCAACAAATTAAATGATGAGTATTTTAGTCAATTTAAATAAGCAACAAATTAAATGATGAGTATTTTAATTACTTTAAATAAGCAACAAATTAAATGATGAGTATTTTAATTACTTTAAATAAGTAACAAATTAAATGATCAGTATTTTAATCAATTTAAATAAGCAACAAGTTAAATGATGAGTATTTTAATGAACTTAGAGACAATTTAAAGACACAATATATTATAAAATTCATTGTAGGCTAATTGTAAATTAAAAAATAATTACGTTTAATGCAAAGAATACTGACACTTCTTTTTGAAATACTGATGACTAAAATATATAAATAATTTAAGTATACACGTATTACAATTTTAGTTAGACGAAATTGGAAAAGCAAAAATTTGATTCGAAATAGGTTTATCATTAGTTACTTGGTTACTTGGTTACTAAGTTTGTTAAGTTATTAAGTTCAGTTATTAGTTTTTTAGTAATTTAGTGAACTTAGGAACTAGTAACTTAGTAATTTAGTGAACTTAATTACTCAGTAACTAAATAGTTAAGTAACTAATAATTAAACATAATTACTAATAACTGAACTTAGTAACTTAGTAAAGTTAGTAACTTAGTTTACTAAGTTCTATAAACTTCAGTAACTTTAGTAGCTAAGTAACTGATAGCTAGTAGTGAACTTAGTAATATAGTTTACTAAGGTACGTAGTTACTGAGTAACTAATGACTAAACTTAGTAACTTATTAAACTTAATGAACTTACTAAGTTCAGTTATTAGTAACTTAGTAAATTTAGTAACCTGTAACTAGTAACTAGTAACTAGTAACTAGTAACTAGCAATTAGTAACCAGTAACAAGTAACCAGTAATTTAGTACACTTAGTAACTTAGTAAACTTAGTAACTAAGTAGCTAAGTAACTAAGAACTAAATTTGTAACTAATGACTAAAATTAGTAATTTAGTAAATCTAGTAACTAATAACTAAACTTAGCAACTTAGTAAACTTAGTAACTAAGTAGCTAAGTAACTAAGAACTAAATTTGTAACTAATGACTAAATTTAGTAACTTAGTAAACTTAGTAACTAAGTAGCTAAGTAACTAAGAACTAAATTTGTAACTAATAACTAAACTTAGTAACTTAGTAAATCTAGTAACTAATAACTAAACTTAGTAACTTAGTAAATTTAGTAACTAATAACTAAACTTAGTAACTTAGTAAATCTAGTAACTAATAACTAAACTTAGTAACTTAGTAAACTTAGTAACTAAGTAGCTAAGTAACTAAGAACTAAATTTGTAACTAATGACTAAACTTAGTAACTTAGTAAATCTAGTAACTAATAACTAAACTTAGTAACTTAGTAAACTTAGTAACTAAGTAGCTAAGTAACTAAGAACTAAATTTATAACTAATAACTAAACTTAGTAACTTAGTAAATCTAGTAACTAATAACTAAACTTAGTAACTTAGTAAATCTAGTAACTAATAACTAAACTTAGTAACTTAGTAAACTTAGTAACTAATAACTAAACTCAGTAATTAGTAAACTTAGTAACTAGTAAATTTAGTAACTAGTAACTTACTAAACTTAGTAACTTAGTTAACAAAAATACTTGGTTACCAAGTAACTAAATTACTAAGTTACGAAGTTCAGTAAGTTACTAGTTACTAAATTCACTAGTTACTAAGTTCACTAGTTATTAAGTTTACTAGTTACTAAGTTTACAAAGTTACTAGGTTAACTACTACCTATCCGTTACTTAGCTACTAAAGTTAACTAAACTTTAGTAAACTAAGTTAATAGTTAGTAGTTACTAAGTTACTAGTTGCTAGTTACTAAGTTGCTAGTTGCTACGTTGCCGTTTACTACGTAGCTAGTTACTAAGTTACTAGTTGCTGGATTTACTAAGTTACTAAGTTTAGTTATTTGTTACTAAGTTTAAATCTTAGTTACTAGCTTACATATTTACTAAGTTACTAAGTTACTAACTTTACTACGTTACTAATTACTAATTTTACTATGTTACTAAGTTACTAAGTTTACTAAGTTACTAGTTACTGAGTTACTGAGTTTACTAAGTTACTAAGTTTAGTAAGTTACTAGTTACTAAGTTGCTAGTTACTATGTTGCTAGTTACTAAGTTACTAAGTTTAGTTATTAGTTACTAAGTTTACTATGTTACTAAGTTACTAAGTTTACTAAGTTACTAGTTACTGAGTTACTAGTTATTAGTTACTGAGTTTACTAAGTTACTAGTTACTGAGTTACTAGTTATTAGTTACTGAGTTTAGTAAGTTACTAGTTACTGAGTTACTAGTTATTAGTTACTGAGTTTACTAAGTTACTAAGTTTAGTAAGTTACTAGTTACTAAGTTGCTAGTTACTATGTTGCTAGTTACTAAGTTACTAAGTTTAGTTATTAGTTACTAAGTTTACTATGTTACTAAGTTACTAAGTTTACTAAGTTACTAGTTACTGAGTTACTAGTTATTAGTTACTGAGTTTACTAAGTTACTAGTTACTGAGTTACTAGTTATTAGTTACTGAGTTTAGTAAGTTACTAGTTACTGAGTTACTAGTTATTAGTTACTGAGTTTACTAAGTTACTAAGTTTAGTAAGTTACTAGTTACTAAGTTGCTAGTTACTATGTTGCTAGTTACTAAGTTACTAAGTTTAGTTATTAGTTACTAAGTTTACTATGTTACTAAGTTACTAAGTTTACTATGTTACTAAGTTACTAAGTTTACTAAGTTACTAGTTACTGAGTTACTAGTTATTAGTTACTGAGTTTACTAAGTTACTAAGTTTAGTAAGTTACTAGTTACTAAGTTGCTAGTTACTATGTTGCTAATTACTAAGTTACTAAGTTTAGTTATTAGTTACTAAGTTTATTATGTTACTAAGTTACTAAGTTTACTAAGTTACTAAGTTTACTATGTTACTAGTTACTAGTTACTGAGTTACTAGTTATTAGTTACTGAGTTTACTAAGTTACTAAGTTTAGTAAGTTACTAGTTATTAGTTACTGAGTTTACTAAGTTACTAAGTTTAGTAAGTTACTAGTTACTAAGTTGCTAGTTACTAAGTTACTAAGTTTAGTTATTAGTTACTAAGTTTATTATGTTACTAAGTTTACTAAGTTACTAAGTTTACTATGTTACTAGTTACTAGTTACTGAGTTACTAGTTATTAGTTACTGAGTTTACTAAGTTACTAAGTTTAGTAAGTTACTAGTTACTAAGTTGCTAGTTACTAAGTTACTAAGTTTAGTTATTAGTCACTAAGTTTACTATGTTACTAAGTTACTAAGTTTACTATGTTACTAAGTTACTAAGTTTACTAAGTTACTAGTTACTGAGTTACTAGTTATTAGTTACTGAGTTTACTAAGTTTACTAAGTTACTAGTTACTGAGTTACTAGTTATTAGTTACTGAGTTTACTAAGTTACTAGTTACTGAGTTACTAGTTATTAGTTACTGAGTTTACTAAGTTACTAAGTTTAGTAAGTTACTAGTTACTATGTTGCTAGTTACTATGTTGCTAGTTACTAAGTTACTAAGTTTAGTAAGTTACTAGTTACTAAGTTGCTAGTTACTATGTTGCTAGTTACTATGTTGCTAGTTACTATGTTGCTAGTTACTAAGTTACTAAGTTTAGTTATTAGTTACTAAGTTTACTAAGTTACTAACTTACTAAGTTTACTAAGTTACGAAACTTAGTAAGTTCATTAAGTTTTCTAAGTTACTTAGCTTAGTTTTTAGGTACTTAGTAACTTAGTAACTTAGTAACTTAGTAAACTTAATAACTAATAACTTTGTAATTTAGCAACTTAGTAACTGAGTAACTGATAATTAAGCTTAGTAATTAGTAACTTAATAATTTAGTAAACGTAGTAACTTAGTCGCTAAGTGACTAATTAACCAACTGTTTCAAAATAGTTTATTATCAGTTACTCAGTTTATTATTAATAAGAAGTAGAAATCATTCACAGTACATTTTTTGTTCCAGGCCTTGTTACACATTATCGAAATCGTTGAAACAAATTACCCAGAGACCATGGGAAGGGTTTTAATAATGCGAGCACCTAGATGCTTCCCTATTTTATGGACACTAATAAGCACGTTCATAAGTAAGCAAATAATTCATATTTTTATTTTCTATATGTAATATATAATCCCCTTTATTATTTAACATATTTTATATTTTTATTTTACAACTATAATAATTACTTTTAATTCTTTTTAGCATGATAGGGTATTACATAAAGATATTTAATCCTTGCAATGTTCATATTTATTGAATTTAGGATTTTTTGTAATTGTAAATACAGATATTAAAAAAAATAAATATAAATTTATATAAATAATAATTATTTAAATAAAAAAAAATATATAAATATTTTTATCATATTACATATGTATATATATTTATTTATTTAGTTACTTATTTATTTATTTATTATATTTAATATTTGTAAATTTTTATTATATATATATAAACGTTCTTAATGTAATAAAAATGTGATTAATTTATAATTAGACTTGTGTAACACAGTATTGGCAGTTTAAATTCATCAGTTAGCAAATTAAATTCATCCTCTTGCAAATAATTAAATTTTTTTTTTAATTCAAGTTTTTCTACTTAAATATATTATTATAAATATATATAAATTGAAATATAAATAGAATTATAGATATCATTCGTTTATAAATATAAATATAAATATGAATTGACATATAAATATTTTATTATAAAAAAAAGCATCAGCTCTAAACTAGATAATAAGAAATGAAAAATTTAATTTGAAAAAAATAATGTTATTAAATCTTAACTTGAAAAAGAATATAATTAACTAATTTAGTTTGATTTTATACTGTAAATTCTGTAACGCGTGGACTACAAAATTGTCGAGTATAATTGTTTAAAATGTTGGCTGTCTTTACGATTTTGGTAATTTTAATAATCCTTTTTCGCAAATTAAATTCATCCTTCGAAAATTAAATATAACTTTTTGCAAATTAAGTTCACTCTTTGAAAATTAAATTTAACTTTTTGCAAATTAAGTTCACTCTTTAAAAATTAAATTTAGCTTCTTGCAAATTAAATTCATCCTTTGGGAATGGTATTTGCTCTATTGCAAAACAGATTTATTCTTTTGCAAACGAAATTCACTTTTTTGCGAATTAATATCATCTTCTTGCAAATTGAATTCACATTTTTATAAGTAAAATTCATTCTTTTGCGAATTAAGTTCATCATTTTGCAATTCGTATTCATTATTTTGCAAATCATTTTTATTCTCTGCAAGTTCATGCTTGTGCAAATCCAATTCATCCTTTTGCAAATCGAATAAAGGTTTTTTGTAAATTAAATACTGGTTTTTTGCAAATGAAATTTATCCCTTTATTAATCAGACATACTTCTTGCAAATTTATACTTTTTACTAGTAAAATTAAACAAAATACTTTTTAATAAATTAAACAAATATACTTTTTTGTAAATTAAATTTAATTTTTTGCAAATTAAATTCATCCTTTGAGAATGAAGTATAACTTTTTGCAAATTAAATTCATTCTCTGAAAACTGAATTTAACTTTTTGCAATTTAAATTCATCCTTTCTCAAATTAAATTCAATCTTCAGCAAATTAAATTCATCTCTCGCAAATAAAATTCACCCTTTCGCGAATCAAGTATTTCTACTCAAATATTTTATTTATTAAAAAACACCAAATGCAAATTAGATAGCAAGAAATGAAAAATTTCATTTCAAAATTTATAAATATTTATTTAAATGTAATTATCAATTCATCGAAGTCAGTACATGTTAGATAATTCATAATTATATAATTAATAATATGTATGCATTAAAATTGTGCGCTAATATATAATTTATATATCCTTTCGCAAATAAAATTTATTCTTATGCAAGTTAAATTCATCCTTTTACAAATCAGATATAGTTTTTTTGTAAATCAAATTTATCCTTTGGAAATTACATTCACCCTTTTACAAATCACATTCAACATTTTGCAAATAAAGATTCCTTTTGCAAATTAAATTCCTTCTCAAATTAATATGTTTGCAAATCAAAATTCCTTTTGCAACTTAAATGCATCCTTTTTTTAAATCACATTCACCCTATTGTAAATCAAATTCATCATTTGACAATTCACATTTACCCTTTTGCAAATCTAATTAAAATTCAAATTTCTACTTAAATATTTTATTTGAAAGAACAGCCAATTAAAACCAGCTAGTAAGAAATAAAAAATTGCAAGTCAAATTGCATGACTTGACATTTAAATTGCTTTTGCAACAAACATATTCTCCTGATTTGGTCTTCAACAGCTACTGATTATTCGCAGAATTAGACAAAAATGCTCCAGAAAAAGAAATTTGGCTAAAATAATAACTACTAATGTCTGCAGTTTTTCAGGAACATTTTAAGAATCTTAAAAACTCGAAATGATAAAAATGGATTACTTTTTTAAAATAATTGATAAATGTTCATGAATTATTTCATTAAAATTATCGTTTCAAATAATAAAACTCATAGTTTTTTATTGCTTTAAGTCATTTATAGGACATTCAGTTAATTTTGAAAATAGTCAAAGTCAATTTAAACTTTAAAAACAACATTTTTATATGAAATTCACACAAAATTTCCTATTCATAATAAATTTCCACTAATCGAGACTAATAAAATTCTAAATAAAAAGGTCGCATAATGTAAAAATATTTTTTAATTTATTCAAATGCAATTCATTAAATATCTTGAAACAAGAAATATACGACTTAGACCACTTTCATAATTATGGGCACAAGTAATTTCAGAAGTTGAATTTATTTTTAATTAATTATATTATCTTATATTATATATATTATTATTATATTAATTTACACTTTTAATAATATATATTTTATATGTTATATTAAGGACATATAAAAATGTATTAGAATTACAGATCATTTACATATATACATAAATAATTTATATAAGTAAATAATTATAGATAAAAATATATAATAACTAATAATATATTTAAAATATAAATAATAATTTAAACAAAAATATATAATAAAAATATAATAATATTATACTAAAAGTAATATAATAAATATTTATAAAGAATCATAATAATTTATAAACAGTAAAGTTATAAATAATTTATATATATTACATATATTATTATATTTATATAAATTCATAAAAATTCTAACATATTAATATATATAATAATTATTAATAAATATGTTATATATCATATTTTATATTTATATCTAATATATTATTTACAAATAATTTTTATATTATCGTTAGATAAATTTGTACATATTTGCTTTCAAAGCATGTAAGAATTTATGTTAAATTGTTCTCAGTTTCCTACAAAAATGTTTAATACTTAAATGTTTATATTATAAATGTTTAATAAAAATATGTTAATACATATTTTTTTGCCTAGATGAAAATACGAAAAAGAAATTCATATTTTATTGCGGCGCCAATTATCAAGAGCATGGCCCTGGCAGTCTAAGCGAATACATAGACCCTGAATTTATCCCAGAATTCCTTGGAGGATCATGCGAGGTAAGAATAATTAATTCTATTATAAAAATATAATATATATATAATTGTTTTTTCTTATTTAATGAATATTTATAATTATATATAATTAAGAATATATATAATTAATTCCAGTGTACAACTGTGGATGTAATTTATTAAATGAATATTAAAATATTAGTAATTTAATAAATTAATAGTAATTTAAAATTATTAGTAATTTATTAAATTCAGGTCCAAACTGTGGATTTATACCGATATGCGAATAATGTATGTAAATTACAATTTATTGTGGAGTATTAATGCATTATGACCAGGTCAGGCATTAATACCTTTTACGCAGGACTTGTTTTTTCTTATTTAATGAATATTTTGTACTGCGTAACTCTTTGTAAGTAATAATAAGAAATGTTTGATCGATCGAGTGTTTCTAAGAATATAATACATTAAAAAAATGTTAGAGTACAGATAATTAGTATATAAAAACCTAAATGGGCAATAATATGTTACTGAACATTATTACGCTTTTCTCTTATTGTATAAATTCTCTTAAAACTTTGAAAAATTAATTATTACTTTTTGCATATCGTATTATATATTAAATGAAGAAATAGAAAATGAAATTAAAAATTTCATTTCTTTTTTGAATTTAATCCATACTTTTAAGATACTATTACTATCTATTTTCCAAATTTAATATAATATTATTGAAATTACCAGAATTTAGGAGAAAGCGTCAGATTTTTAAACAATTTCTTAAGAATTTGTGGCATAAGATGAAACTAAATTATTTAATTATATTCTTTTTAAGTTTACTTATATTATTTAATTAGATTTTTTTAAGCTTACTTCTATTGTTTTATTATAGCTTTTTAACAATTTTTTTAGTCAGCATCTTAAATAATTTTTTAACAATTTATGATATAAGATGAAGCTAAATTATTTAATTGTATTCTTTTTAAGTTTACTAGTATTGTTTTGTTATATATTGTTTTTAAGTTTACTGACATTATTTAATTATATATTTTTTTTAAGTTTACTTATATTATTTAATTACATTTTTTTGTAAGTTTACTTGTATTGTTTTATTATATATTGTTTTTAAGTTTACTTATATTGTTTAATTATATTGTTCTTAAGATTTAAATGTAATTATATTGTTTTTAATTTTATATTATTTGTAGATCTAATAACATTATTCTTTGTTAATATCAGGCATACATCAGTGAAGGAGGAATCGTACCGAAGCATCTGTACAAGACAGAATTAGAGCCCACGTCTGAGCAAGAGCATAATCTCTACCATTCCATTAGTCTAAGTGGTGGACAGATTCATAGAGTAATAATTCATTCCAACGATCCAGGAGCTGTTTTAACCTGGGATTTTGATGTGATGCGTCGCAATATTTTATTTACTGTGCTGTACCAAGCTAAAGACGACATTAAAAACCTCTCTTCAGGTGTGTATATCCAAAGAGGGTGATTTTTTATCTTTAAACAGATTTAAAATAGAATTTTAGTGATTCTACATAGAAAAATAAATAAAAAATATAGAATAACAATTTTTCATTCGAGGCTTTGTTTTCAAGATAATCTAGCTATGATTAAGATTGATAGCATAATATTTGTAATCAAAATTAAGAGCAGATTCTAAGCTTTAAACTGATATAAATATTGACCAAAGTTTATTTTATAATTTATTAAAATTTCATAGATAAAGTTCAACCATATGAAAACCGACATTTATTTTAGCGTTAACTTAATATTAAATTAAGAAACTTTGTACATTTTAGGCAGGTTTTTTCAGAATTAGAAAGAATTATCAGAAAATAAACCAAGTCAACTTAAGATACAGTAGTGAGTTATTTGAAAGCTAAATTAGCCAAATATGTAACTCCATTCAATCAGTTCCAAAACATTGGGTGGTCCTTCGAAACATCAGAAAATTAAAAGATTATCTAAGAACCACTGAACAAAGTATTACAAAAGTTTAGAGACTTAAACAATAAAAAGTCAGCCAGAATTTCGACGTTCACATCTCGACGAAGAGAAAGACACGAGTCTGCAGTATTCTGGAGGTATCTCAATATTTGCATTAAGAAAAAAGATTAAAATTTTAATTAAAAAATTCCAGTAGAACGTTCATCAAATATCTCAAGCTCGTTGCAAGATGATTCATTTTTATTTAAGACATTTCTCCACATTTTTGTAAATACTTCAACGAGGTAGATTGCTAAATCCTTATTTATTCGAGATGAACTTATTATAAAAATTAAGATTATTCTACGAAATTAAATTTAATTTTAAAACTGAATACAGAGAAAGAATCGAATGCCATATGTAGTTTAATGTACAGGGTGATCACTAACTGGTGGTACAATTGAAAGGGAGGTGATTCTAGATGAAAAAGTAAGTGAAAAATATAGAATAACAATTTTTCATTCGAGGCTTTGTTTTCGAGAGAATTGACTTTCTGACTGACTTTTTATTGTTTAAGTCTCTAAACTTTTGTAAAACTTTATTCACTGGTTCTTAGGTAATCTTTTAATTTTTTTTTCTGATGTTTCGAAGGACCACCCAATGTTTTGGGACTGATTGAATGGAGTTACGTAGCTGGCTGATTTAGCTTTCAAATAACTCACTGACTACTGTATCTTAAGTTGACTCGCATAACTCTGTGTAACGAAAACTCTGAACAAATGCTTTCTCTCAAATGGTGTTCACAGAATTTCGACTCACCTTGTACTATTTATATGGAAAAGATAATAAAGACTACGACAGAATTGCGAGAAAGGCGTTAATACAAATTAACAAATAATTAAAACAAAAAGCATTGAGAGTTAATAGAAAAGTTTTGCTAGAATTAAACCAGTACTCGACGCAAATAAGAGATTAGACCATTTTACGCGTTAAACATGTGTAAATTCCAAATAAATTCCAATAAATGTATATAAAACAGTTCTAGAAAATTTCGACAAAAGAGTATCATTACTAAAAAGCTTAATGTTTTCTACCAAAATTAGTTCTTGCACGAATTTTGGGACATCCTTTGTTAGATCAGCCTGTAAAGTGAATTGTAATTTTATGTTCATTCGATTTATGATAAAATAAAAACAAGAAATGTACATTTTTCAAGGTAAATAATTTGTGATATGTACTTTTTAGAATCCGTTGCAGATGAGGATGGAGAACAGTTAGAGACGGGGGAAATCAAAGGCCACTTTATTAAGGTTGAACCCAGTATTATTTGTCACGATGGCGAAAGTATTCAAGTAAGTATATAATTGCATAATGACGTCTATAGCCGTCAGATCCTTGGCAATATGTACGCAAATGACGGTTGTAGCCGTCGCCCATATTTTAATCAATAAAAAAAGAACAACGTTAGTACGAAGTGTACTAACACGTACACTTGTTAAATTATTGAGTAACGCATCTAGGAAAAAAGTGATAGCATGCCAGACAGCATATTAGTTGTTTTTTTTTCGCTTCGGAACATTTGAGTAACTAGAGACAAATGACTGCTATAACAGTCGAGTAAAAAGTCGAAAAAGTTTAGTCTATTTCAGTTCACGCAATCGAAAGATGATTCTGTGAAGACGAACCATTTGTGCTCATAATTATGAAAGTGGTCTAAGTCATATATCTCTTGTTTGCATTTGAATAAATTAAAAAATATTTTTACATTACGCGACCTTTTTATTTAGAATTTTATTAGTCTTGATTAATGGAAATTTATTATGAATATGAAATTTTGTGTGAATTTCATATAAAAATGTTGTTTTTAAAGTTTGAATCGACTTAGACCATTTTCAAAATTAACTGAATGTCCTATAAATGACTTAAAGCAATAAAAAACTATGAGTTTTATTATTTGAAACGATAATTTTAATGAAATATTTCATAAACATTTATTAATTATTTAAAAAAAGTAATCCATTTTTATCATTTCGAGTTTTTAAGATTCTTAAAATGTTCCTGAAAAACTGCAGACATTAGTAGTTATTATTTTAGCCTAATTTATTTTTCTGGAGCATTTTTGTCTAATTCTGCGAATAATCAGTAGCTGTTGAAGACCAAATCAGGAGAATATGTTTGTTGCAAAAGCAATTTGACTGTCAAATCATGCAATTTGACTTGCAATTTTTTATTTCTTACTAGCTGGTTTTTATTGGCTGTTCTTTCAAATAAAATATTTAAGTAGAAATTTGAATTTTAATTAGATTTGCAAAAGGGTAAATGTGAATTGTCAAATGATGAATTTGATTTACAATAGGGTGAATGTGATTTAAAAAAAGGATGCATTTAAGTTGCAAAAGGAATTTTGATTTGCAAAAATATTAATTTGAGAAGGAATTTAATTTGCAAAAGGAATTTTTATTTGCAAACTGTTGAATGTGATTTGTAAAAGGGTGAATGTAATTTCCAAAGGATAAATTTGATTTACAAAAAAACTATATCTGATTTGTAAAAGGATGAATTTAACTTGCATAAGAATAAATTTTATTTGCGAAAGGATATATAAATTATATATTAACGCACAATTTTAATGCATACATATTATTAATTATATAATTATGAATTATCTAACATGTACTGACTTCGATGAATTGATAATTACATTTAAATAAATATTTATAAACTTTGAAATGAAATTTTTCATTTCTTGCTATCTAATTTGCATTTGGTGTTTTTTAATAAATAAAATATTTGAGTAGAAATACTTGATTCGCGAAAGGGTGAATTTTATTTGCGAGAGATGAATTTAATTTGCTGAAGATTGAATTTAATTTGAGAAAGGATGAATTTAAATTGCAAAAAGTTAAATTCAGTTTTCAAAGAATGAATTTAATTTGCAAAAAGTTATACTTCATTCTCAAAGGATGAATTTAATTTGCAAAAAATTGTATTTAATTTACAAAAAAGTATATTTTTCAATTTATTAAAAAGTATTTTGTTTAATTTTACTAGTAAAAAGTATAAATTTGCAAGAAGTATGTTTGATTAGTAAAGGGATAAATTTAATTTGCAAAAAACCAGTATTTAATTTACAAAAAACCTTTATTCGATTTGCAAAAGGATGAATTGGATTTGCACAAGTATGAATTTGCAGAGAATAAATTTGATTTGCAAAATAATGAATACGAATTGCAAAATGATGAACTTAATTCGCAAAAGAATGAATTTTACTTATAAAAATGTGAATTCAATTTGCAAGAAGATGATATTAATTCGCAAAAAAGTGAATTTCGTTTGCAAAAGAATAAATCTGTTTTGCAATAGAGCAAATACGATTCCCAAAGGATGAATTTAATTTACAAGAAGCTAAATTTAATTTTTGAAGAGTGAACTTAATTTGCAAAAAGTTAAATTTAATTTTCAAAAGATGAATTTAATTTGTAAAAAATTGTATTCGATTAGCAAAAAGATGAATTCGATTTGCAGTAGTGCGCAAAAGAATGAACTTAAACAGCCAATACTACAATAATAGATACAATTATTAGAAGTACGTATATAATAATCATTATCTTCAACGCAGGGTTCTCACATCATGCAAGACGCAGGAGCATACATATTGCAGTGGCATAATCAAGACGATGGAGGTGAATTCCTTTCGTCTATCAGCAGCCACAAAGCGCAACTAATGTATTTTTATGAGACGTTACCAGCAGCTCATTACAGGTATTTCTAATTAACTTCCACAGATTTCTCATTTCCTAAACTATACAATCTGTAAATTATATAATTCATTTTAAACAATATAACTTTTTTTTTAGGGGATCAATGATGAGCTTGCAATCTGCCGTAAGTGGAAAATCAGAAGCCACCTCATTTCTGTCCAGATGACCTACAGACCATACATCGCAATAGATGCACAGTGGATTATTTAAATTCTTGATCTTTAGTTGATAATAGTAATTGTACATTTTAAGCAGGCATATCACATTGAATGTTATTAACGCTAAGTAGAGAGCCTAATATTTCGACTTAAAGTAAATATATAAAACGCAATAAAGTATTTTTAACCGATTCGAAATCGGGAATCGATGTGGTACGAGCGTTAATTATTCTTACGTTTATATTCATACACTTTACGTATTATTATTTTTTATATTCCTACACTTTGTATTTGAATAACATCACAATAGTGGTTGTTCGCAGCTAAAATTATTTGCTCTTTTTCTAATAGATTCAGTTAATCGAAATTTAATGAAAACAATAGATACACCCAACTCTTCTATTACTCAATTTTGAAATAACACAGTTTATTTATTTGTGGAATTTATCCATTTCCATAGAGAATTACCAGCAACAGAATCTCTCCATTTTTATTTCCAAGCTCTGAGAGTTGGCGGAGGTCAGAACTTTTAAGTTCTGAGAGTTAAAACACGGAATTCTTAAGTTATGAGAGTTGAAGTTCTAAACTTTGAAGCTCTGAGATCTCAAGCTTTGAGAGTTGAAGCTCTGAGTTTTTCAGCTCTCAAATTTGAAGTTTTGAGCTCTGAAGCTTTGAGAGTTGAAGCTTAGAACTCCGAAGTTCTAGCTTCTTGAAGCTCTAGGATCTGCAGTTTTGATATTTGAAGCTTTGAGAATTGAAGCTTAAAATTCTAAAGTTCTGAGAGTTGAAGTTCTGAACTTTGAAGCTTTAAGAGTTGAAGCTCTGAAAGCTGAAGCTCTTAGATCTCAAGTTTTGAACTCTGAAGCTTTGAAAGTTGAAGCTTAAAATTTTAAAGTTCTGAGAGTTGAAGCTCTAAGATCTGAAGTTTTGAGAGTTGACGCTTAAAATTCTAAAGTTCTAAGAGTTAAAACTCTAATATCTGAAGGTTTGAACTCTAAAAATTGGAGAGTTGAAGCTTAGAATTCCGAAGATCTGATATCTAAAGTTTTGAACTCTGAAGCTTTGAAAGTTGAAGCTTACAACTCTGAAGGTCTGAGAGTTGATACTCTGAGATCTGAAGTTTTGAACTCTAAAGTTTTGAAAGTTGAAACTTAGAAGTCTGAAGTTCTGAGAGTTGAAGCTCTAAGATCTGAAGTTTTGAACTCTAAAGCTTTAAGAGTTGAAACTTAAAATTCTAAAGTTCTGAGAGTTGAAGCTCTAAAATCTAAAATTTTGAACTCTAAAGCTTTAAGAGCTGAAACTTGGAACTCTGAAGGTCTGAGAGTTGATACTCTGAGATCTGAAGTTTTGAACTCTAAAGTTTTGAAAGTTGAAACTTAGAAGTCTGAAGTTCTGAGAGTTGAAGCTCTAAGATCTGAAGTTTTGAACTCTAAAGCTTTAAGAGTTGAAACTTAAAATTCTAAAGTTCTGAGAGTTGAAGCTCTAAAATCTAAAATTTTGAACTCTAAAGCTTTAAGAGCTGAAACTTGGAACTCTGAAGTTCTGAGAGTTGAAGCTCTAGGATCTGAAGCTTTGCGAGTTGAAGCTTAAAATTCTGAAGCTCTGAGATCTGAAGCATCGAACTCCACACCTTTGACAATTGGAATTCAGAACTCTGAAGTTTTGAGAGTTAAAGCTCTGACATGGCCAATTAGTAATGGCAAAGCTTCAAAGTTCAGAACATTAACTCTTAGAACTTCAGAGTTCTGACCTCCAACTCTGAGAGCTTGGAAATGAAAATGGAGAGATCCTGTTGCTGGTAATTCTCTATGGAAATGGATAAATTCCACAAATAAATAAACCGCGCTTTTTCAAAATTGGGTAATAAAAGAGTTGGGTGTATCTATTGTTTTTATTAAATTTTGATTAATTTAACCTACTAAAAAAAAAGACTGAGTAATTTTAGCTACGAACAGTCGCTATTGTGATGTTATTCGAATATATCGAATGTATTGGTCGTGAGAATTGACAGAAAGCAGATGTGTCATGAATTGCTAAAATAGTTGGGTATTAATAGTTTAAGCTTGGTTGGGAAAGAATTGCAAAAGCCAAGCTTGCTCTGAAAAAATTGCAAGCTCTCAGCTTCCTAGACAATAAACAGCAAGATGCTGACAACACCATATCAGCACCACAATATACAGTAGCCCAACTCTCTGTCAGCAATTTTGATCTTGACATTTTAATTTGTATGAAAACACAGGTTCTCCATTAGCAAATGTGACCAGCCACTGCTGAGAAGATTCATGAATGGAACGATAACACGCTAGGTGTTTTATTCTCCTCTGAAGCTAAAAGAATTCTAAAAATCTTCAAATAGTTCCAATTTTCATGCAGCCTACGAATAAGGTACTAATATTAACATCAAGACAATTGAATTGTCAGAAAATCTTCGATGACGTTGGACACCTTTCATCTAACAAGCTCTTGAATTTCCTTATCGCATCGATCTTTGATCTTCCTCCTCTGAAACCGAGTTGGTTTTCTGCTAAAATCGGTTCAGTCCGCGATAGATGCTTAACGAGTCGATTATCATCTAATTTTGGGTGAAAAGACAAGCAAAACCTTGGGTTCTAAGTTCGTAAGCTTAGATACCTTTATTTAGCATAGAATAAGATTATAAAGACTGACTTCCGTGTCAGTGATCGAAACCGTCAGGACAGTCTGGACTTTGTCCGGTGTTGTAAGCATGTTTAGTTGTCACATTATTCGTCACATAAACATGTTTAATGATTATTCTTTCAAACAATTTCTCGATCTTGTCGAACAGAACAATCGGCTAGTAAATTCTTCAGTTTTCCGAGTTTGCGAAGTAGAACCAGTCTGCTGGTTTTCCAGCTTCGTGGCAATGTGCTCGTCCTCAAGCATGTCGAGAATAATCTTTGCAGTCTTAAGTTCGGAATACTAAATGGCATCGACCAGACACTGCTACGTATTACATCCTGTCCGGGTGCGGTGTTCTTCTTCGTCATGCTAGTATTGCGTGAGCCATCTCCTCTTCGGTGACGTTGTTTGCCTGTGACCAAATAATCGGGTCCGTGTCTTGAGAATTTATCGAGTTGATCATCGTCACGGACTCTTCTGGCGGGAAGAGCGTCTCATCAAGGACGGCGTCTCCAGTGATTCTGTCAGTGGGGACGTCCATGGACGTAATTTGTTATTGTTGCTCGCGCAATGTTTGCAGAAGCCTGTCCCATGCTCGTGTCTTTGACTTCTTTATGGCGGCTTGTAGCTTTACTTTTGTCCCGTATTTAATTATCATGTAATATTATATTACCATTATACACTGTATATTTTATTTTAAAATTTATTTTAAAATTATTTTATGTATACCAATACAAATATATTTATAACAAATATATATTAATATCTTAAAAGTAAAGGTATGGTCAGGTTAATGAAAATATACTTCTTATTAGAATAGAGGTATGTATACAATTATATATTACATCCTATTTTTCATTTCTTCCAACTCCTTTCTTGTTTCATATTTCAGCTACCCGATCCATCTCGATATAAATCACAGAAAACCATTTTTATGTAATAATTTAGTAGATGAAGAAATGTAAAAGAAGTAACACAATATTAAGCTTCATTTCAACTTCCTTCAGGCGTTTATTGCTCTAAAAGCTTAAAAAAGGAGACAAATAAATAATAAATACAATTGGACTTACTTCAAAATTAAATATTTCATATAAACGCACATCCATGCATTCAAAGCACATCTATGTTACATCACAGGTTAATACATAACATGTTACACAAACAAGACTGTAAAAAGAACATAGTAAACATAGTTGAAAGGGTTAACACTTTCTGAGATATAAACGTTTTTGTCTTTAGCGTTATAATCAACTTATTTACTTCCATCGTATGCAATGTTTACTTCAGTGTTCATAAACTGCATTCTGAATACCCCATTTAAGTGCCAACAGTAGATTTCATTCAGAGTCAACCTAATTTTATTATACGTAATTTGAGAGTGAGCATTTAAACACGTTGTTCGGTCAAAGATGGATTATATATAATGGAGCGTTTTTACTCAGTACACTGTGTTCTATATGTAACATATATCTTAGATAAGATATTTGTGATTTTTGCTAACACATGATTCATTTGCAGCTGTATTTTTTAATCTGCGAGTTGTTTTGTTTTAGATATTATTAGTTAAGGAGAAGGATTACAAAATTGGCTGTTAATTTCTACATAACAAATGTGACCACTGAAAATCTGAGCCGGCACGATTGTCTGTAGTCGTCATTTACCAAGATCGAGAAGTTATGCACTGGTGCTGTGTACTATCAATTCATGGATATGCTTTTCCCTGTAATCGTGCCATTGAAGAGAGTCAAGTTCAAGACTAATCTTGAACACGAGTGTATACAAAATTTTAAAGTTTTACATTAGTAATTAATTTTCTAATTATATAAACTGAGAAATGGGAAAACTCAAAGATTATATATTACTTATATTATATATTACTCGAGAAATGAGGGATGTAAAGTGGAAAACACCACTTGCTTTAGCAATTTTAATCACATAAAAGTGTACCGTTACACAAGCTGAAATTAGTCTATAACACACAATCTTTTTGTATGTGTCATATATATTGTATGTATCGTATATTATCCATTTCATATACAAACTGCGACGTCGGATCAATTAAGCGAACACATTGACGGATAAAACGAACTTTAATACAAATCATTCTCTCGCTACAAGTTACACGCTTACGTACAACTTTTCGCGTACTCGTGAGCACAAAGTAGTTTGCCGGTTCAAATGGAGAAATTCGAAACTACGAGATCTCAGGCTCTTGGGCGCCAGCTACACAAAGTGTACGTCTATAATGTACGTCTCATATAAAGCGATTTTCTGTTACGTGGAACGTTTCCCCGCGTTGTACAGGAGTCTACTATATACTAAAGCAAGACTGATATGTTTCATGTTTACTGTGATACATAGGTGTAACATATGTTAGATTCTCTATTTTGTGTATGTGTATGTGTGTGTGTGTGCGTTGCCTGTTCTAAAGATCTTTCAGATTTTCAAAATCTATTAGATCCTAAGATTTTGAAGATCAAGGATGGGTGCTTTGGGTGCTGGGTTCTTTGAATGTGGTGTAAGTCCATTTTTGATAAAAGTTTGTTAATGTAGCAATGAATGCAATCTGGTATGATCTTTTTATCTATAAACAATTTTCCAATTTATCATGACTATTTTCAAAAACTTTCTCATAATGATAAAAGTTAAAAATAGCACATATTAATATAAAGTTGTACTTGAAGCAATTTAGATGGCATTACCTGAGGAAATATTGAAATAAGGCATTTCTATTTCATTTTTTTGACATATTTAGTAAGAATTTCATAAAGAAAAGATTGGTTCGATTCAACTGAAATTCCATATTTAATATTTCATAAATGTACGATTTTCATAATTTGTTGATTTTGTAAATGATGTAAGTCTATTCGAGAGCATCAAAAGTGTAAATTTCTTTTAACTAATACTTTAAAAACGATTACATTGTAAACTTAAATCATTTTAATATTTAAAAAACATACTAATATATTTCGAACCATTCAAATACAAACCCTTAAATATCTCCATATAATATAAAACGGACTTATATCACTTAAAAAAAAGGAGCAAATAGTGTATAATTACTGGAAAATACAAAAGTCAAACTCAAACTCAAATTTTTATTGACAAATTTATTTCTATTCCACGAGCGAAGAGGATGCATCCATGTTTGCGTCATAAAGAACAGCTGTGCGTACCACTAAACAAAATACACGTACCACTTACATCCAATACTTATATTTGTACTGACACTCACACCACATATAGCACATATTACATAAACATTAAAAAAAGGAGTATTATAGAGTTTTCAAAGAAAAATTGTATAATAGAATGTAAACAGGAAGTAATGAATGAGTGCACAAAAAAAGTAGTGAATACGTATGCAAGGAGAAAAACAGAACGACAGAAACGAAAATACTGGAAAAGCAAGTTTTACGTTCGACGAGTTATTTCCAAACGACTTCGACTGATAGCAAATAATGTAAAACCAGTAG
Organism: Xylocopa sonorina; assembly: GCF_050948175.1. NCBI lineage: Eukaryota > Metazoa > Arthropoda > Insecta > Hymenoptera > Apidae > Xylocopa > Xylocopa sonorina. The sequence continues at coordinate 401,430 of NW_027490090.1, read as the reverse complement.
AACTTAATAAGCATAAAAGTCATATTGAATCGTGACGGTATTATAGCGATAGTTTTGCCATACAACAGTACCAAAATACAGCACCAAAATCCCTAGGGTGAATCCTTGCAATGTAAATAACTAATCCTGTGAAGTAGGTTACGCTCTAGGTTAAGTGTGGTTTAAGGTGGTGTTAATAAAACCGGCAGGAACAAAAGATTCTCTTACATTTGCCGCGAAAATTTCTTGTCGGTATTAGAACGAAAATTTGTGAGAACATTCTTTTCAAGGTACTTCTTCCCCTTGTATTCTTCTATATCGAAGTATCTGTTCCAGAGCTATCTAGAGCTGAGAGCTATCTAGTACAAAGCCTGTTACGTTTATAATTATTACATGGAAGCATGGGAATTGGAAACTGCCGTAGTCGTTTCGAGACGCTTAACGTAAGTTGATTGCTGTACTACTGCTGCTGAGGACACACACGAAGACATGTCGATTGTTTTAAGGTTAGTGAAACAGTTTATGTAGAATTTTAGTGTTATATGTTGCACGAAAAGTGATTTAAAAGATAGATATGTGAAAGTAAACGTTTCTGTACATACATACAGTGCTGGACAAAAGTATTGGCACAGCATGATTGTTATGATAAAAATGCTTATAACTATGAAACAAATTGTTAAAAAGGAAAAATTTGTTTACACGTTTATTTATTTATTATTCTAGATTATTATTTAACAGAAACAGTAATATAAATAAAGTGATATGCGAAATAATAACAAAAACATATTTATTGAGCGTTTTAAGCATGGACAAAAGTATTGGCACAAATGATTGAAAGTACTTAGAAATTAAAAATTAATATTTGGTTGGCCCTCCATTCCTCATGATAACTTCCTTCAATCGTTTTGGCATTGAAGTTACCAATTTTTTTGTAAAATCCGGCTCTATATTGTTCCATTCTTGTAAAATAATAGCTTTTAATTGGTTTTTGTTTGTTATATTATATTTTCTAATTTTTTTTTCTAATTCATTCCAAACATGTTCGATGGGATTCATGTCTGGACTCTGGGGTGGGGTATTTAATGTATGTGCGGTATTGTAAACGATCCATTGTCGTACAATATAGGCAGTATGTTTTGGATCATGGTCTTGTTGAAAATAAAAATCACGCGGGAGATTTAATTTATTAGCACTTTTAAATAAATTTTCCTTTAATATATTTAAATATACATATTTGTCCATAATCTCATCTATGAATACTAATTCGCCAACCCCAGACGCTGCAATGGAACCCCATACCATGACTCCACCTCCTCCATGTTTCACAGTGGCTTGTAAATGTTGTGGATCCATTTCCGTATTTGGCTTTCTCCAAACTAATACTCTGCCATCTGATTTAAATATATTAAATTTAGTTTCATCTGAAAATAATACGTTATTCCAGAATGTGGGATCCTTTTTTATAAATTCTTTTGCAAATTCTTTTCTCATCTTCCGATTCTTCTTGGATATGTATGGTTTCCTTCTTGCGACACACGCAGAATATCCCGCATCTTTTAACACTCTCCGTATAGTTTTCGAACTTACTTCTTTTTTATTTTCTTCATTTAACTTTGCTCTAAGTTGTGATGAGTTTAATTTACAATTTATTTTCACTTCCTTTACAATTTTCCGTTTTTCTCTAACTGTTAACTTTGAGGGACGTCCACTTCGATTCCTACTTTTGAAATCTGATTGATTCTCAAATCGTTTTACGACACTTCTAATAGTGAATCGACTTCTATTAACACTTTTTGCTATTTCACTATAAGATTTTCGCATTTTGTGCAAATTTAATATTATTTTTCTCTCTTCACTTGTAGTTTCTTTCCCTCTTCTTGACATTGTTGCTTGTTATATTTCCTATGTTGCTAATCGACTGAACTTAAGGATGACTGTTAGAAAAAATGACTATCAGGGAATCCCCTACCTATACCATCAAGTGACAATCGGATTTTTTTCGGAGAGATACAACTACACTAAATTTTGTATAATGTGCCAATACTTTTGTCCATGCTTAAAACGCTCAATAAATATGTTTTTGTTATTATTTCGCATATCACTTTATTTATATTACTGTTTCTGTTAAATAATAATCTAGAATAATAAATAAATAAACGTGTAAACAAATTTTTCCTTTTTAACAATTTGTTTCATAGTTATAAGCATTTTTATCATAACAATCATGCTGTGCCAATACTTTTGTCCAGCACTGTAGTCTTTTTTTGAAAAGTGAATATTTTGTACATAAATTTTATAAAAAATTATGATTTTAAAATTTTATTGCAAATTTCCTTCTTTTAACCGAATGGTAATGCATTTAAATACCTTGTAGTATCCTGTGAAATCTGATAGAAATGTCTTAGCAAGAAGGGTAGTAGCATAGGTATACCTAAAATGTCATATAAAAGCAACTAATAAATATTTTTGTCTGAAACTTTGAATGTGTAGTACTTCACATTCATTGAATGTGGGAGAGCTTGTACGAAATGAAAACCACGTGTATCTCACGAAAACTACTTTTTATTCGTCCTGTATTGCGTCTGCACACCTCTGAGGTTCCAAAAGGAATAGGACGCTGCTTTTCGTATTTTTTCTTACATGCTTCTTAGCCTAAGTGCCACCAACTATCTTATTCTAGAGTTATTAGCTAAGGACTAGATTTTTCCTTATTCTAATACTATACTATCTTAAAACTACCTTTAAGCTATTCTACTCTAGTTTACTTATTCTAACTTAGTCTAGATGTCACCCTATGTGACTTCTGTCTGCTGGTTGCCACATCAGTCCCTTCCGAGTGAGCTTATTTACAAGCTCGCGAATCGAACTGTCTTTTTATTACTGTACGTTTTCGGCGTTCCTTGAGTTTCTTGGTTTTGCTCGTGCTCCTGGAACGCTGGTTTTAACCGTTCTGTGGAAATGTTTATTATTTTTCCATTGTGATTGATTTTGTAGACCTTGTCCGATGTTCGCTCTATTATCTCGAAGGGTCCTTCGTACGGCGGCTCCAATGGCTTCTTGGTGGAGTCGATCCGGACAAATACATGTGTACATGTGTGTAATGTCTTGTGTACGAATGTTCTGTGTTTACTGTGGTGTGCTATTGGCTGTGGCTTAATATGTCTAATGTGTTCTCGAAATATATTCAGGAAATGGTGTGTGTCTGTGGAGTCTTCGGTGTTTGTGAAGAAAGGCTGTACCGTACACCATCTCTGCAGCTGAAGCCTTGATGTCTTCTTTATAGCTGGTTCGGAGTCCCAGCAATACTGTGGGTAGAATCTCGACCCAGTTTTTGTTCTGATGGCACATTATCGAAGTTTTGAGTGTGCGATGCCATTTGATTGTGGGTGATAACCAGTGGTTCGGGTTTTTTCTGCTCCTACTATTGTGGTCAACGTCTTAAATAGTTGTGACTCAAACTGTGGTCCTTGATCTGTGATCACAGTTGCTGGAGCTCCGAACCTAGCTATCCACCCTGAATATAACGCGTTTGCGACTTTTTCTGCAGAGATGTCTGTGAGCGGCACTGCTTCTGGCCACCTGGAAAACCTATCTATTATCGTTAGGCAGTACCTGTAATTGTTTACTGTTGGTAATGGTCCGATGATGTCTACATGTATGTGTTCGAACCGACCCTGTGGTACTACTATTTTTTCCGGGGCTGGCTTGTTGTGACGATTTATCTTGCCACGCTGACAAGCAAGGCAAGTGCGAGCCCACTCGGTGACATCTCTATTCATAAAGACGGCCAGACAAAGCTTTTGCTTATCAACTTCCTAGTTACTCTTCCGCTAGGATGTGATAGGCCGTGTACTTTATTGAAGATCTGTCTTCTTATTATTTGTGGCACGTATGGCCTGAATTTACCTTTTGACATGTCTCCAAATAGTTATTTATCCGAACTGTCCAAAAATTTCTTTTTGACGTTCCACCTTTTGGAGTTTTCTGCCAGTATTTTCTCCAGCTCTTCATCGTTTTTCTGCGCTGTCACTAACTCGTCTGTCGAGATAATGACAGGCATTTCGATGGGCTCTATTCTCGAAAATGCGTCTGCTATTGTATTGTCTTTTCCTTCCATATATCTAATTTTTGTAGTGAATTGGCTAATGTAATCTTGGATAAGCAATTCCCTGCCTTCTACAAAATGTCTAAAGAATTTGAGACTTTTGTAGATGGCCAAAAGCTCTCTATCGTACACATTGTACCTTGTCTGGGCCTTTTCTAATTTCCTAGAGGAGAAACCGAGTGGTTCCCACTTACCTTGGTGCAGTTGTTCCAAAACGGCTCCAATTGCTACATCAGAGGCGTCTGTACGAAGAGCTAGCGGCGCATTCTCTCTTGGATGACAGAGGAGCGCAGCTGCTGCAATTTGCTTCTTTGCTTCGTCAAAAGCGTGGTTTGACTCCTCGTCCCAACTTACCAGCCTCTTGTTCTTTTTCTTAGCCTCTTTTGTCAGATTGTTCAATTGGGGCAAGCCAATGCGCTGCCCTTGGGAGGAATCTTCTATAGAAAATAAATCCAAGATATTAAAAAACACTTGCAAAGGCCATCTCCGAGATTTATTTAGATTTTACCGAATAATTTCTGGCCATTTGGTCGGTCACATCTACGCCAAACTTGGTGCTATTATATAATTGAATTGTCCCCGGTGTTCGGGTGTCATTTTTTTCAATTTGTACGGAGTTGTGCATTGAACTGAGAATTAGAACTTTCTTTCTTGGTTTGGCTTTGTAAACTGTCAACATACAATTATTTGAGCGATAGATTTTGGTTGAAAAAAGTGCCATGCCGTCATTTTTCAGAGTTTAGCTTCTTCTGACTTGACCATTCGCTCTATCAGAGCCTGCTTGATGTCCTCGTACGTTGATTTTTCCGGGGGTGCTTCTATCACGTCTAATATGATCTTCATTGTAGCTTGATCCAGGTTTCTCGCTACCGCTGAACTCTTTACAGCGTCCGCTTTTATATTGTATGCGGCAAATTCCCGCTCTAACATGGTAAACCATAGTCGCGGTTCTTCTTTCCAAAATGTGAGTAACTTTACATTTCTAAATTCACTAGCCTGAATCGTTTGCGTTGTTTCTGCTACTTTCTTGGCCATATTTCTTCATTTCTTGTCTTTGCAACACGGGTTTCGGCACCAATGTGGCGGTTCGTTGAATGTGGGAGAGCTTGTACGAAATGAAAACCACGTGTATCTCACGAGAACTACTTTTTATTCGTCCTGTATTGCGTCTGCACACCTCTGAGGCTCCAAAAGGAATAGGACGCTGCTTTTCGTATTTTTTCTTACATGCATCTTAGCCTAAGTGCTACCAACTATCTTATTCTAGAGTTATTAGCTAAGGACTAGATTTTTCCTTATTCTAATACTATACTATCTTAAAACTATCCTTAAGCTATTTTACTCTATTTTACTTATTCTAACTTAGTCTAGATGTCAAATTAATATCATTAATTTTATCATTAATTTGAAAATTATGTTTGAATCAATTGTTTCGTGTAGCTTTTATTAAGTGTAGCGTGTCAAACGTATAAGCTACATTCTGTTCATTAACCGAAAACGTGGAATTTTTAATGGATATTCCTAAATCACGGGACAACTGTACAAGATTAGAGACGCCATGCATTGTAATTAGTACACGCACCATAGAATGAACTAAGAAGCGCCATCGCGTTGCATACAACACTAGAACTCAATTACTTTGACACGTAGACACTTAGTAGCGCCATCCTGTTGCATCAATCTGTAGGAAATACATATTTTGTAGTATAGAAGCTGATAAGCATTATTCCAGTGTATAGAAATTTACTATGTATTTACTTTGAAACATTGAACAGAGAAGTGCCAATGCGTTGTATACGACTATAGAACACATTTAATTTGACATGTAGACACTTAGAAGCGCCATTCTGCACCATAAGCACCGTAACCGTTCAATTTAATTATATCAAATATAAGGTTTTTTAATATATTACTAGGGCATGTAGACCTATTGGCATTTTCCAATTACCTGCAGCACTACGTGCCATTATAACTAAAATACTCTTTGCAGTTTTGGATGTCTGATTACCTTCATAATTTTTGGATCCAATTACTTCATAGTTGTGATACATTATAGAATAAATGAGTCTTCAAACTCATTTTATCTGCACATACTAAGTAGTAATGCTCTGTAAGTGGCAGCGTTTTTTATTTTTGATTCAAGAGCGCGAAACAATTCGTTATTAATTATGACCTCGACATGGAATTTACTCGACGATTTTGTGGGATAAACGACTACAGCAGCAGTAAAATTGTATCTCTTCGAACAAGAATTGCTGCACGTTGCGCAAAAACTTAATATACAATTTATAATATTGAAGCTCTAAAGTTGGAATAATAAAGTGGCCTTCCTTTTTTTGAATTTCGTGTCGATTTCTTTTTGGTCCAATTCGTGGAGAGTTATTATTATTATTACACGACGTCAGATTCATTGTTAATTTTTTTTGGAATTCGATGCTTGTTATTTTTCGGTTGGTAAGACTGTTATATGTAATCCATGAATTCACTACCGCTGTGTTCAGGCAAAGTTCAAATACAATTTTGTTATACCATTTTACTGATTTTCGTATCTACAGAAGACTTCCCTTCATTATAATTCACAATAACCTTCGGTTTTCTAACAATATTCCCCCTTTTCTGCACAGCCGCAGTTTCATTAGAGTGTTTCGTTGATAATAGAAGAACATCACGCTTGTCCTTCCATTTCAGTATTGTCAAACCATCATTGCTTTCCTTAGCGATATATTCATATCGTTTTAATTTTTTTTGAAAGTAGGTCTTTTGGAATTCCACGGCGATTTGATCGTATTGTTCCAATCAGATGAGTGTTTTGAGCAACTAGCTTTTTGGCTAATTCGATACTTGTGTACCAATTATCTTTACCAAATATACTTTTGCACAGTGACAGAACAACATTGGTAGGCGTTGTTTTCTCTACATCCGTTCTTTTCCCACAATAAATTTTAAAGGCCAGCGTATCTTGGTGCTGAACATAATTTGTAAATTTTAATACCGTACTTATGTCTTTTTTGCTTTATATCTTGTTTGAAGACAATGCGACCTCGAAAAGGAATCAGAGATTCGTCTACACAAACAATTTCGCCTGGTTCAAAATACTTTTCAAAATTTACATTCAACATATCAATGACGGTTTTAATTTTATACAAGCGGTCGTTTACATTTTCCTTGTCATTGTCGTTAAAATGCAACGTTCGTAGCAAAACCTCAAACCGATTTCTTGACATTATTGAACGTGGAAGAGTCTGCGAATATGCTGGATCTTTAGACCAATATAAACTTATTTCTGGAAGCTTTACGTTTTATTTCGTTTTTGTCTGTTGCTATCCATTCATCTAATCGAGATGATGTTTGTCTAGATAGACATTGTTGCGCAAACCGATTCGTTTCTGTAACGACAAGATCGAAGAATTATTCGTCACTCATAAACAAAAAATAGATATCTGTGGAGGGTTCGATATTAGACTGATAGGATGGTTCGTAGGATGTTCACTTTCCTTTTATTTCTGGAGCGTCTGCACTCGGCTAGTTCTCGAGATCAACTGACTTTCTCAGTTCTCTCGTGTGCAGCCGCGTCTGTACAAATTCTTTACGTTGCATGATTGGCTAAGTCGGTGCTTCGACCTTAGCCAATCACGTATTTGTTTATTTCTAGCCGTAGGCCTAGACCCTTTTTGCAAACCCTCGATTTATGGCGTCCGCGTTTGTTACTGAGGTCGTCGACTAAGATTTACAGCTAACATGCGGAGAAAGTTCGTTAAGGACCACTTCTCAAAAGTAACTTATTTGTGCGCATACCATAAATCGTGCTAGCTGCTTGTAGCGAAAAAGGTCTTCTATTATACCTCGATGCTAGCCGCCACACACCCCAACGCTATGGCCCATCCGAATCCGTTTAGGCAAGGTCACAGAGAGCTTGCAAGGAAATGTACGTGGCCCTTTTTGACCGCTCATGTCACACTATTGCTCGATATTTCTTACAAATATCTCAACAGAACTTTATTGTTTACAATAAAGAAGATATGTAACAATAAGGGGTAGGTTTTTCTTGATGCCTGGTGCTTCTCGTATAACTGATCTCTGTGTCTCTTCTTCTTGGGCGAAGTTTTGGAAAAACAAGCTATTGCCTGATTCAGGATTTCTTCAACTTTAATGTGATAATATTTGCAAAAATTTGTTGTGGGGCCGCATATGCATTGCAAGCAGTTTTAGGTCATTGACTTCAATTTTTGATTTCAAGACATATGCGAATGTGAAAGTTTTCAATAAATAACACTTTTAAAAAATAGAATACGATAACAAAAATAACAGGACCTGGTGCAGGTCCCGCGACCCACAGTTTAAGAAACTTTGATCTAATCCATGGAAAATCCTTGAGTGTTGGAGAATTCCAACAGGTTCTCAAGTGCTACGTTAGGTGGTATATTGCCCTAATTAATTGAGTTTTGAGCTACATTGAGGTTCAACCGACTCTTGTTCTCCTAATTTATATAAACATAAACAGGAATGATATGAATTGAATCTTGGAAATTATATTTGAATGTTTCTCGATGTAGTAGTACATTTTCGGTTTGAACTGGATGTTCTTCTAAAAACTGAAATTGATTTTAAGATATACAGGATGTGCCATGATATGTGTATCATTTGGATCCAATCATTCAAGTAATGCTTCAAGTCAGAAAGTAGAAGCTGTTGCTGAACTATTGATATTAGAGAGCATTTCTATTTCAGCATTAGTTTTAGCTTTCTATTTTTCTATTACTGGGTGACGTTGGCAACAGAAACTATTGCTAAAATTGCAATATTTTGATAGAAAATTAGAAAATGGAGTGTATTGCTAAAATTAGAAAATTGAAAGTAGAATTAGAAGACTGGAACTGTTGCAATATTTTCTAAAATAACAATATTTTAACAATAGTTTCTATTTATTCTAAAATAGTAATATTTTAGGAATAGCTTCCATTTTTTAATTTTCTCTTACTGGGTGATATTAACAATAGAAACTATTGCTAAACTAACAATGTTTTAATACAAAAAAATTAGAAAATAAAAGCTATTGCTAAAATTAGGCAATAGAAATTAAAAATTGGAAATATAAACTATTACTGAACTACTGTTAAAATAGTAATATTTTAATAATACAAAATTAGAAAATACAAAATTAGAAAATAGAAACTATTGCTAAATTATTCCTATTATATATAAAATAGCAATATTTTAATTATTATAAGACCTATAGAGACTCAAATAATCCCATGGTGCCACATGAATTGAAAAATATACTTATTATTTCATTTCGAGCTCTAAAAATGTCCCACCATACATCAAAAACTGGGACATTTTTAATCCCACTGTGCTCTAAAGAATTAATTCTGACAAGTGCTCTAAAGAATTGGGTTTATCTCATGTTTCTTCATTTGAACAAATTCTTATATTTTTTAACTGATTTGCCTTATTGAAGAAAGTGGAAAACGAACTCAGATCGCCAGAATTTAATATCACAATAATACGTCTACGTTTTGTGGATTTAATTACGTCTTTATTACCATTACAGTCGAAACTCTCCATTTTTATCGAAACTTTTTGCCTTTACCTAGAGAAATACCTCAAAAGATTCCGAGCAAATATGAACTTACGATGCAAACTACTTACCAAAATTGCAGGAACGAAAATTGGTATTTTACATGTTACATATTGGTTCCTAAGTATCGCGATTGTCTAACACCAGGGTTTCTTAAAATTTTTGGTATGAGGGGACCATAATATTTAGGAAAATTTGTTCTGGGACCCCATAAACATTGCTGGCAAATATTTTTTGCAATTTTGGTCGTAAGATAATGTGAAAATTTTCAATAACAGTCATTTTTAGCCACCCCAATTGAGCTCGCGACCCACAGTTTAAGAAACTCTGATCTAACGATTATAAAATGAACGCTTGATCGGAAAAATAATTGTTTGCAAATAACGAAAATTGTTTTACATAAAAATAACCTAAAAAAATGGTTAATTTTCGACTGCTGTTATTAAATGATGACTATTAATATAAAAAAGGCGTCGATACGATTCTAATTCTCGGATATGTAATGCAGTAATAAAATTGTACTCTGAAGCATGCACTCTCAGTAAGAACAATTAAAGGAATTGTATCAAGGGCACGTGAAACTGGAACTTCGTGTAGGAAGAAGTGCTTCCTCTTCTATGGATTATTGAAGCTGTGTTAGAAGCTGTGTAATAATAACCAGTCCCCAAATAGCAGAAGATAGCAGAAGAATTTTATTAGCAGCAGGATTTCACTGAAAAATACAGAATCTTGCATCACATTTTCATTGCTATCGTACAAATTATTGCATAGTCTGTGGAAGTAAAGAAGTAAAGAAGAAGAAAGTGATGAAAGAAGAAGAAGAAGAGAGTTAAGTGTGAAGTAAAGAAGAAAAGAAGAAAGACGACAGGAATACGATATTGTAATTGGACGAAGGAGAAGATTATTGAAGATCTGCGATTTTTAAACAAATCTTTGTTCTCTAAGAAAGAACTACCGATCTCAGAATAATCCAAATCGCATGAGAATAGTGGGTGGTTGAAGTCTTGATACTCGGTGCGGAATTTTCAACAAAGTTATTGAAGATCTGCTGTTTTTGTTCTCCAACGAAGAGCTACTGAATAATCCTCAATGGAATACAGAATAATGCTCATTGGATGAGAATAGTGGATGAATAAAATAGTTTGAAGTCTTAATACCTACTGTTTGGAATTTTTAACGATCAAATTTTTGGTGCATATTTCTTCGAGATTATATTCAAGGTTTTTCTGTGGAATGAGCTACCATATATTGAAAAGCCATTTTTATAATAAATGGTTACAACTTTAAGGTGCTTTGAGGCGTACGGGAGGAAGAACAACGCTCGACTTCTCGCTCTCAATTTTAATATATAAATCAACAATAACAATAGTGATAATAGGACAAAATATTTTTTATCACGGGAGTGGTGCTGTGGCTACAATTCTTTCGCGTCACTACGCGATTATACTGAAAGCTCTATGCGAACACAGAGCTCTCGGCAAACTCCAAACTCTGAACGAATTCACGATTCTAAACGAATTAAATGAATGTTCTAACCGAACTGCTCTGAATGAACTGTCGCGAGGGCGATAATGTCGCCCCTGAAAAATGCGTACAGCAAAGGAATGAAAAATCAAGAACGAAAATGATAGATGCGCGGACGGGTAAAGCGAACGCTTCCACAAAAACGCAAGGAACGAAAATTGGTCATAATTGAACCAAAGTTAAGGATCTACCGTACACGACTGTGCAATGCTCAGTCGCAACGAATTCTTGAGGAAAACAATTGCTTGGCCTGAATGATCGACACAAACTAGACGGATGTCAGGATTAGGATAGCGCGTGGAACTGGTCGCCAAGTGCTATAATTCGCGATGACCAGATCTGCGCTGAGTCTTGGGAACGCATTGTGATTTAGACCGAAAATTAACCAGTCTAAAAGTCGCGAAATCGTAGCCGGCACACCTTCATCCTATTATGGTTATATTCATTATTTTATTAACAGTAAGAGAATGTTTAAACAATTTAACAATAAGAAGTTGTTTAAACAATATTTCCAGTTCGATCGATTGGACGTGGACCAATGATACTCTCTGAAATACAGAATTGCTATAATATTACATTATACATATGAATGCAATAAAGTTTTGAAAATTCCCGCCATTATTTCGTGGGTAGCTTGTACTTCGACTGGCTTCGTTTGGCTTCGACTAGCTTCGCCCGACTTCGATTGAAGGAGGACAGAGATACGATGCGCTGGAGGTGAAAGGGTGAAAGAAGAGGAGCGCATGCGTAGTAACCTGGCTATCGACTATAAGACTGTTGAAGGTGAGAACAAGAAAGAAGAGGAGTGTATGCATAGTCACCTTTCTATCGAGTAAAAGGATTGCTCGAGGTGAGAGAGCAGGACAGAGATAAGGACTACTCGAGAGGGGAGCAAGAAAGAAGAGAAGCCCATGCGTAGTATTCTCCCTATCGAGTAGAAACATTGTTGAGAGTGAGAGATAGAGAGAGAAAGAAGGAACGCACCTTCTTAATTATCGTAACTCTCTTAGTAACCTTCTTATCGAGTTCGAGATGCGACATAACCTTTTATTTAAAGTATCATGAATAAATATATTAATAAAAGCAGTTGATGCACAGGTCATTAGATATAAGAACAGAAACAATTGCATTTGCGTTCAACCGTTCGTTTCGCAATAATCTAGAGCGATACTTCGGAACTGAAAATGAATATTTTGAAATTACACGATTGATGAACAAATCGATCGTTATCGGTTTTAAAGCTTTTTTCGTTCTTGCGATTTTTTATCATTTGAAGTACGTGTATTAAACTTGCTAATACGAAGATGGAAATATTGCATTTAAGAAACACGAGTATAACCTTAAAATATTGAACGTAAAGATTTTTCTTTCACAGTGGCATTCTCATGAAGAATTATAATAATATCGTGGGATACTCTGTATATCAAAGTGTAGTACTAAATCATTATCATCATGCGATGATATATTTAATATCAGTTGAGCATGCTACCGATTAAGGATATATCTACCATTGGTAACTGTTTACTTTAACAACTTCTCATAATTTCTGCTATTTTAACTACTTTTTGTGTGAAGAACTTTATTTTATTATTATAAAGAGAAATTAGTCGGAGGAACCCATTTGTAGGACTCTAGTTTGGATTGGGGAATGGAGAACAACACTTATCGGGAGGCTTCAGAGGTTTATTTAGATGCAAGTAATGACTACAGAATATCTGAGCTATAGCGTAAACTAGCTAGTATATGATCGAGGGTGAGTGAGTCAAGGTACAAAGATCAGCGAACAAGTAAAGGACAGAGGACAGGATTAGTAAGTGGATACAAGATGATAGAAGAATTGGAATTTAGGAACTATGATTAATCCTTTGCACTCCGAATACTAGCTACTCAGCGCCACTTTGTCTATTTTTTAGAATTTTCTAAAGTACGATAACGTTTGACGCAAACCCCAATAAGCACTGCAGGCTCATATTGTACACGTTGGACAACATTAATTGAGCTCTTTGTGCTAATGGTGCCTTTTCTGCTTGATGAAATGTCTTCAGTGAATTGTTAGTTATAACTGTTAGTTGTAAGTGATCGCGAAGCGTTACCTTGAAAACTGGTTTTCACTGGTTGTCTCGGTATAGGTACTCGGTTGGAAGGGCGTTGCCATTCTCTTCTTTCTTCTCGAAGGTAGTGTGATGTAATAAATCACGAAAAGTTATAAAAAAAACTTTTATTACCACTGAGCATCTCACTCAGCAGTTACCACAATGATTACAATGTTTTATAAGTACAATAAGACAGAATAATAATGATCTCGCGACTAATATTATAAAGGTGGTTATTCGATGCTCCAATTTACTCGACTTATTCTCGACTGCCCGTGGAGCCAAAATGAGCGTGCTTTTATACTAAGTTGTTATCTCTAAATACGACGTAGATATGGCCTGCATCTTGGAAGTCCGGATGTTGGGTGTCGTATTCAAAAGTGGACTTTGAACTGTTGTTTACTGATGATTCCTGGTAAGGGTGCCTGTCACATTCCCCCGGTGTTAGAGTGAATTTGGTCTCCAAATTTGAAGTGGGCTGATCGGTTGATGCCTATGATTGTCTGAGTGATCGTCTTAATATGCTCTTTGGAATACGGGCTGTCCTTGGTCGGATGATTGGCTCTATCTCTTCAAATGTTACTGTACTTGGTTCTGGTAGAGCTGGTAGCGGTTCGCTTATGTATAAATTTTGTCTGTTTAAATGATCTAATGGCATATTGTTCTGATTGTCGAAAGTTACATTTTTGGTTTTACAACATAATAAATGAAAACACAGTTTGCTTTTTGAATTACATAATCTATACAGTCCGTAGAGACTAACGAGTCCTAAGGAGATATAGCTTAATATGGAAAATACTGTCCAACTGATTTCAGTTGCACTCTTGATTCTACGTTGGGTTTGTACTTGATCTAATTGTTGGTCTAGTTGATCGAGTTCTAATTTATAGCTTTTAATATTACTGCTTGGATTTGAAATAGGTTTCATCGTTTCTAAAAGTTCATTAAGGCTTCTATTTGTTGGTATTACTATTTCTTTAGGTGGTATGCTATAAGTTATGTCTCCTTTGATCTGTCTTAATCGAATGTGCTCGTTATTAAAGATTAAATCGCATCGTTCTGTCGCATAAATTAAACTGTTTTTGCTTATTTCTAATTCGGAATGTTTCGAATCGCATAAAATGTTAACAGTAGTTGGTGTAGATGGTATTACAATGTATTGATTTGGATCGTCTAATGGAATGAATAGAATTCTTTGAACATAGTGTGCTACTTACTTCGCAATAAGAAATGTGTGTATCGAAATTAATGATTTGTCCCATACAGTCTTTAGCGTCTTTCTTGCTTTTGATTGGTTGTGTTTGTCTACAAATTGTGATTGTCATGTGAGTGTAACATTGTTTCGAAATGTACTGATCGTCTATATTCAAATAGCTGTGTTCATTTTCAAGGAATATCGGTCTATTGATATGAGGGGCTACGAATATTTTATTTTTACGTCGAGGAATGGGATATATCCGTACTATATTCCATTTCTCTTGTGTAATGACAGGTATTGATATTTTGAAAAAGATTTTAGTGTTGATAATCGCGACTGAAAGTTTACTCACGTCTAAGATGAATTGAAAGTGTGCATTGTCGGCCGTTAGTATTGTATAGATGTTCTGTGAGGTTAACAACTTGTGATAATTTCCTAGAAATATTTCTTTGTCGATTAAACTTGTGCTAATGATACCTTGTTTTGCTAAAGTGATTTGATTTAGTAATTCGTCGATTTCAAAATGTAATTCTGTACTCGCTTCCGTAAGTTGTAATGTGAGTTTAGTAAATCCTTGATTCTGATGAATCGTGTTTTCTAGGTTTCGCGTTTTGGTGTTTAATATCTCTAAATTCTGTGTGCTGTCTGTACTTACAATACGTTTGATTAACATGGTTTGATTAGATATAATTTGTTTCATACGGTTATTTTGTTCAAAAAGATTATCTATATTTTTATTAATTAAAGTTAAATCGTCTTCGTCCAGAGTACCAAATATCGTTTTAGATATTGATCCTACAAAGTTAAGTAAACCTCGTCTTTTCCTCTGGTGGGTTAAATCTCGTAGATGTGCAATTAATTTATTTAATCGTTTAACTGAACCTGTTAAACTCCGTACTTCTATGTCTAACTCGCATTTGCGTTGCAAGCATTGACTTTGTAACTCTGCGCTTAGTCGCACTAAATTCGCGTATTGAGTGTAAATATCATTCATTTCAATTCCCAATATAACATTAACTTTATCATCGTAAAGGTACGCTGTTCCTATATTCTCGTAGTATAGTGAACTATTACCTAACGGTTTTACAATTACTTCGCCTGTTCCATCGCTTGCTATGGTCCAGATGATGAAGATTGTCCTAAAAAGTAAGGCTTTAGTCTGTTGCCGTGTATCTTTTTCCAAGTATTATTAATGAAAAATTCGTAATAAGGAGTTTTGACTCGTTCAATGGTGTAGGGTCCTAACCATTCAGTGTCTAGCTTGTTTTCTTTATGATCATTATGAACTAAAACACTGTCTCCTACATTAAATATGGTTTGGGGTTTAAAGATTTTACGTTCCAAGTCTCTTTGTCTTCGCTTTTTGCTTTTCATTAAACATTGTCGTGCTGTCTATACTTGTGAATCTATCGTCTCCTATACCTAATTTGTTATGGTCTCTAATTATAAAGCTTAGCTTGTTTAGCCATTCTTGTTCATCGTACTCTCCTAATCGTTCTTTAGTGAGTTGAAAATAATTCGATTTGTTAATTGTTCGTTTCATGAGTTTAGGTAGGTCGTCTGATTGTTCCCATTGTTTAAACTGTTCGTAAAGTGTTGGTTCGTTTTCTACGTGATTTACGGCGAGAGGTTGTCGTGAAAGGAAGTCTGCTGCTTTGTTGTCTTTACCTTTTACATAGTCAATTTCGTATTCGTATTCTTCAAGTCTAAGTCTCCATCTAATTAGTCTGCTAGAAGGGTCTTTGCAATTATGAAGCCATTTGAGTGCTTGATGATCCATTTGAATTAAGAATTTCCTGCCTGGTAGATATTGTCTTAGTCGTTTCGTTGCCCATACGATAGCTAAAAGTTCTTTTTCTGTCGTCGTATAATTCTTTTCAGGTGCGTTAAGTGTTCGCGAAATGTAACAACATGGGTGGTTGTCTTGGGAAAGTACTGCTCCTAGTCCTTCGTTACTGGCGTCAGTGGTTAATGTAAATGTTTTAGTAAAGTCGGGATATTTTAATACGGGTGTTGAACAAAGTTTTTCTTTCAGAGTTTCAAAGCTTTTCTGAGTTTTGTCTGACCAATGAAAGGGTACGTCTTTCTTGGTTAATTCTGTTAGTGGTTTGGCAATGTTAGAAAAGTTACGTATAAATTTTCGATAGTATCCTGCTAGTCCTAGAAATGATTTAATGTCTGTCGCGTTTTTGGGTGTTTTAAAGTCTTTAACTGCTTGAATTTTCTTGGGGTTTGGTTTTACTCCGTCTGGTGTTACAATATGTCCAAGGTATTCTAGTTCTGGTTTAAGGAATTCGCATTTATCTGGTTGTATCTTTGATCCAACTTCTTTTAGTCTTTGTAATGTCATTGCTAAATGTTTGTTATGTTTTTCTAAACTGTCTCCAAATATTATAATGTCGTCTAAGTAAACTAGTACGTTAGGGAGTCCGCGTAAGGCGTTGTCCATCATTCTTTGAAAGGTCGCTGGGGCGTTTTTAAGTCCAAAAGGCATTCTGTTAAAATGATAATGTCCCTGTTGTGTGCTAAAACCTGTGTGTTTCTTTGATTCTTTTGCCATGGGAATTTGATGAAATCCTGAAGATAAATCTAATGCTGAGAAAAATTTGGCTTTGCCTAGTTGAGAAAGTATGTCATCTATGTCGGGTAACGGGTAAGCGTCTTGGTCTGTTGATTCATTTAGTTTACGAAAGTCAATTACAATTCTCCATTTTTGTTTGCCTGAAGCGTCTAATTTCTATGGTACTACCCATACTGGTGCATTATATGGTGAATCTGAATTTTCTATAATGTTTTTGTCTAACATTTCTTGTACTTGCGTCGCGATTTCTTCTTTATGTTTTTCAGGAGGTCTATAGGATTTGATGTTAATGATTTTGTTTTCCTTTAAAGTTATCGTGTGTTCTGTTAAATTCGCGCAAGGAAGAATGGTTTTGCTTAAGTTAAAAACGTCTAAATAATGTAAAAGTATTTTCTCGAGTGGTTCTCTAAGTTCTGGTTCAATATGATCAAGTCGAAATAGTTCTTTAAAATTTTTAGTGTCTTCGAGTTCATGATTTGTTTCAATAATGTTTGATATTCTGGCTTCGGACTTACCACCATTGAAAAAGCATACTGAAGTAGGTTGTCCGTGCAAATAGACTTCTTGTTTGACAGTTTCTGCTGGTCGAATTTCTGTTGGTTTCTGCGGTAATAAAAATGTTTTATCATCTAGTACAATCTTGTCATTTAGTTTTCCAATTTGGTCGAGTATGAGTCGCGTGTCTGATCCTACGATTGTTTCTTTCTTGTCTATTGTGTTGCTTGTACTTGGTTTACTCATCTTGATTTTACTTCTAAGTCTAACTATGTTTCCGGAGTTACTATCTGAACTGCTAGAGCTTGAGCTGGACTTTATAGAACTCGGCTTGTTTCTATGAAATTTAGATGAATCCAGTGTGGCTCACCTTATTTTTGCAGCTCACTGCGACTTCAGAGGGTGTTACTCGTAGTTCACTTCTGAATCGTTCTCCGTTTCTTCTCTTTCTCTGGTCCGCTTGATCCTCGTGTCTTCGTGTTCCCGTAGGCCGAACTCTCGTAGTTTCGTTCACTGAAGAACTGATGGATCCTGGCAGGATCGCCAAAATGTGATGTAATAAATCACGAAAAGTTATAAAAAAACTTTTATTACCACTGAGCATCTCACTCAGCAGTTACCACAATGATTACAATATTTTGTAAGTACAATAAGACAGAATAATAATGATCTCGCGACTAATATTATAAAGGTGGTTATTCGACGCTCCAATTTACTCGACTTATTCTCGACTGCTCGTGGAGCCAAATGAGCGTGCTTTTACATAATTTTAAAAGTATACTCTTGAACTTCGAGCCACCATCGGCCTACGCGCGGCAATAAATCATTCTTCGAAAAGGTTGTCCGTAAGGCATTGCAGTCGCTTACTATGGTGAAGTCGATCCCTAGCAGATAGACTCTAAACTATCGCAACGCAAAAACAACAGCTATCGCCTCGAGCTCGTAGGAGTGGTAACACCTCTGATCAGCTGTCGTCTGTTTGCTGAAATATGCCATCACTGCCATTTGCCCGTCTTCCTGTTGTTGCAGCAGCATTGCTCCAACGTCGATCGAACTGGCATTCGTGTGCAACTCGGTGGGTTAAGCTGTATCGAAAATGCGCAATACTGGTCGCGTGGTCAATTTTTCTTTTACTGGACGGAAGACTTGCTTTTGTTCTTCCCTCCATTGCCACGGCACGTTCTTGCGGGTTAGGCGCGTCAAAGGCTCCACAAGCGCGGCGAAATTCTTAATGAATTTCCTAAAATAGCTTGCCAGTCCCAAGAATTGGCGTACCTGCTTTACATTTTCGGGTGGTGACATTCCCCATTGATTTCATTGTTCTATAGAGTGCATCGCCTCTTGGATTCCTAAGAGTTGAACCCCATCGAAGGTGTTTTGCACTGTAATCTCCGCCCAAGATAAATCTCTCACCTAGCCTTTTAAAGAATTTATCAAAATTACATTCGCCTACTAGATGACTGGGTGGACAGTCAAAAACCGTGAACATCTTCGATTGTGACACTAGTTGATTGTAAAAAATCTTTTTTGAATTTTCTAACTTCAGTGTGCGGTACCTTTTCGTTAATAATAATAGCAGTTCCTCCGCGAGAAATTCCGTCTGGATGATTAGTGCTACATGCTTTGTAGTTGTAAATTTTAAAGTAGCTTCTGTCGATAAAATGAGTTTCAGAAATTAGGAAAATGTCTATCTCATTATCACTTAGGAATGATACTACTTCTCGTTTGCGTCGCTGCAAGCCATTAGCATTCCAGAAGGCTATTCTAATGCTACCAGGCATTGTTATTTTTTGTTCATGATAATGGTAAGCAAGTTTATAATCACACTAGTCTGGTCTAATGTATGTAATTAATGTAAGAAAAATTACACAATCCCGGACGAGAGATACGTAAGAAAATCTTTCACTGGTATTAGAAGGAGAAATGAATCTTCACTGTTGTTAATAAATAACTGTGTACATTATCAACAAACAGTCTTAGTCACTAATGTACTTCCTAACTCTAACTTGCTCTTTACTCAGTCGCTGTTCGCTATTCTGTTCGATGCTCACACTGTCGCTGCTCGCTAAACACTGACTAATTTTACATTCCTCAGACGCTTGCGGTCACGTCCACGTCACGTAAAATGTTATGAGGTGATTTTTAAAAATAAAATGCGAGTGAGCAATCGCTCACTCGATTCTTTATTATAATATTTGAAATACAAAGTAAAATGTCGCGACAACTTTTATCAAGAGTTTTAACAGTATAGATCGGCAGATTAATCGAGACTATAGACTGGACAATTCCCAGGTCTTCTTATACTACGTAGTTTCAGGGTGGTGGGGCAAAGATTTCGATCTTATTTCGTGGGAATCGGGGTGTCAGCAGGATGCATACCAGTAGGGTGAAAAGACTAGTCTTATTGATTGGGAGTACTTCTTGGGAATAAAGTATCAACAGGATGTGTGCCAGTAAGGTGATGACTCTAATCTTTATTGATTGGGAATATTTCTTGGGGACAAAGTATCAACAGGATGAGTGCCAGGAAGCTGACGTTGGTTTAATTATTGGTACCTCTGGTTGAAAATGTATTTGACATCACATTCCCCCCTTCTTAGAATAATCCTGGTCCTCTGGGATCTTCGTTTCAGGATGGACTTTGGTACCTTGATCGGATATTTACTGAAGTCCGGTATCTCTACTTTGAGTTGTTTAAATTCGCGCCGGAAAAATGCACAGTGCGCGTGGTTTCTTTATATATGTTGTTCTAAGTGTTAAATAGGAACTGTGTTGAATAAATCAATCATTGCTCTAATGCAATAAGTATATTTACATTTTTAATGTGGTAGGACTTATAAAATTATTCAAATACAAAATACAAAATTATAGATAAAAAAAAGTTAAATAATGCTGGACTCGAATAAAAATTGTCAGTGTATATTGTGTGACCTTGACCTAAGTATGGTTGCAAGTGTGCTAAAACAATTGCACCTGATTTTCCAATTCCGCTGATGTCACTTTCTGTAACAGTTGATTTTCCTTCATAAACAATCAGGTCTTGGACATAGCCTGTTTTGCAATCGCAGAGTATGTATGACTTTATTCCAAATCGATTCCTTTTCGAGGGACAGGCGACCTTTGTATAGCATCAAGCTTTCATCGATGCAAACTTTATCGTACGGATAAAATGTGTCGCAGAACAATTTTCGTAGCACGTTTATTATGTCACTTATTTTATATAAACGATTATCAGCAGGTTCTTGTTGACTGGTAAAATGTATCATCTGTAATATCCAAAGATACCGATCTCTGGTCATTACTTCACTAAAAATACTACTGCGTAATTATTTATCAGTACTCCAATACTCGTGCAACGCTAGTTTTTTATTACGTGTCATTAGTAGTGGCAATGCAAAGAAACAGTACATCTCCTCTACTGTCGTGTGTTTTCCAGTGTCTATGTTGTTATTGCTCTTTTGATCAGAGTAATAATTGCTCTCATCCACAATGTATTCTACGAGCTTTTGATCAAAAAAACAGTTCGAAGTAATCGATAATTTTTGACGATCTTCCCATTTTCTTCTTCAGTCCTGAATTTTCTGAGGAAAATTTATGAATACTTGGTTCGAAAATTTCCGATGTCCATATTGTGTTGCACAGGGTGACCTTTGTATTATCGCAAATTAACTCCACGTCTGATTCTGAAGTGCTGCATATATTATAGAAGCTTAGAAATATAAATCTAGATTTAGCAAAGGACAATTGTAATATGTACTCTTTGATGGCGCAGAAATAAGTGAACAATCAATTTGAAAAACGTAGAAATTTGAAAGACGTCGCAAACGAGAGTCTCTTTTTTGTAGATGACGCGAATTAATTTTGAAACAATTTCCTAACGAAAATGCACCTTCCGAGAAGCGGAAGTAGATGGCTGTGAATGTGTCTGCTAACGTCGGTAACGCCACATTACCCCCCTCCAAGTCACTTGGCTAGGAAGGACAAATAGACGATTTACATTCATAAGTTCTTAATGGAACAGAAAGTTTTCTTCAACTTCCATAAATGCTGGTATAAGCCGTTCTGTACATATACATTGATTATTGCCTCGGAAATCGATAATGAAATTGTAATCTGATACTCGTTCGATGACTTTATATGGTCCTCCATATGGTTGCTTTAGAGGTTTTTTAACAGCATCTACGCGAACAAATGTATGTGTACAGGAATGTAAATCTTTAGAAAAGAAATGTGATTTCTTAATATGATGCATGATAATAATGAGTAGCATGGCCTCACGGAATTTATCAAGTCTAAAATCATCGTTTGGTTGAGAGTCATTAAATAGTTCTCCAGGGAGTCTGAGAGTCGTTCCATATAATATCTTAGCAGCAGATGCCCCAAGATCTTCTTTAAAACTGGATCGCAGCCCTAACAAAACAGTGGGAAGAACTGCAACCCAATTCTTTTCTTCATGGCACATGATGGCTGCCTTCAAAGATCTATGCCACCTCTCAACCATTCCGTTTGAAGCAGGATGATATGCAGTTGTTCTGATTCGTTTGCATCCAATGAAATTTGTTAAAGCCTGAAATAGTTGTGCTTCAAATTGTACACCTCTATCCGTAGTTATAGTAATAGGAGCACCAAATCTCGATACCCAGGTGGCATAAAACTTCGAGGCAACCGTTTCCGCAGAAGCTTCCTTCAATGGAACGGCCTCAAGCCAAATCTATCTATAATAGTTAAACAATATTTGTAATTATTGATTTCTGGAAGTGGTCCAATTAAATCTAAATGAATATGTTCGAATCTACCTTGTGGAATAGCTATACGCTGAGGTAGGTTTATAGTATGACATGATATTTTACTTTGTTGGCAATGTATGCATGATCTGGCCCAGTGGGTTATGTCCTTGTTCATTTTTGGCCAAACATACTTATCATTGATCATCTTTTTTGAAATACGACCACTAGAATGAGCTGGACCATGAATTATGTCAAAAATGCGTCTGCGCAACGTTTCTGGTATATAAGGCCTAATGTTATTATTTGAAATATCGCAATAAATGGCAGCTTCTGATTCGACAATCTTGAACTTTTTTAACTGCAATGATGTATTATTATGTAGCATTTGTTGTAATTCCAAATCACTATCCTGATGTTCAGCAATGTCTTGCATGCTTATAACGACTGGCATGCTAATAACGTCCAGCCGTGATAATGCATCAGCTACTGTATTTTCATTGTACCACCCGGAATGTGGATAATAGTAGTTGAAAACTGTCCAATGTAGTCTAAGTGTCTTAATTGTCTTGGTGATGCTTTGTCAGATCTTTGAGAAAAGGCATAAGTTAAAGGTTTATGGTCTGTCTGTATAACAAAAGTACGTCCTTCTAAGTAGCGTTTAAAATGTTTAATTGATTTGTATATATCAGTTAATTCCTTGTCGTACGTACTGTATTTAGTTTCAACAGGTGAAAATTTTCTTCTTAAAGAAAAGTTATCTTTCGGGTGTACCAATAACGCTGCGTCCGCCAATGAATTTTTACAATTTTCAAATGCTATTTCAAATGCATTTTTAATGAATCGTCTATAAAAATTAATAATGCCTAAAAATCTGCGTAAGTCTTGTACGGTTTTCGGCTTAGTGTATTCTTGAATGCTCTTGACTTTGTCGGGTACAGGCCTGGCTCCCTTATTATCTATCTGGTAACCCAGGTACTGTACGGATGATATGCAGAAATTACATTTTGAAAGGTTAATTGATATGCCATATGTTTGTAAGCGCGAGAAGACTTGTCTGAGATGACGTTTATATTCTGCTTCATTGGCGGAAGCAATTAACAAAATGCAAAATCTAATCCTCGGAGTACAGTATCCATGAAGCGCTGAAAGGTTTGCGCGGCATTTTTAAAACCAAAAGTCATAACGTTATATTCGAAAAGGCCAAATGGTGTAATTATAGCGGTTTTTGCACGATCTTCTGGCGCCATAGGTATTTGGTGATAAGCTTTTTCTAGGTCTAATGTTGTAAAGATGTTCGTTCCGTCTAGTCTGTTTGTGAAATCTTGGATGTGTGGTATGGGACATCTGTCAGGTACGGTTAAACTGTTTAGTCGTCTATAATCCCCACAAAGTCTCCAATCACCATTCTTTTTTGATACCATATGTAATGGGCTTGCCCAAGGGCTACTCGACGGTTGGCATACCCTTGATTTAACAAATAATTAATTTCGGCTTGCGCTGCCTTAAGTTTTTCTGGAGGTAATCTCCGTGCTCGCTCTGCAAAAGGTGTCCCTTTTGTGATTCTATGATGCTGTATTTGATGTTTAGGATTATCTTGTCTGCAAATTGGTCTAATTATTTCTATGAATTCTTTAATAATGTTACTGTATGCATTATTGAAATCAACTGTTGTGAGCGTCGGTTGCGTAACTGTTCTAATCTCGCCAATGGTATGTAAATTCGTAAGTCCGTGTTGATGAACGAGAACACGAGCGTGATGAACACGACCAATGACTCCATCGATGTCGTAAGACAATTCAGTCTATCCTCTAGCAATGATATTCGACTTCCTTCTGGAGATTTTGATGCTGCCATTCTTAAATCTTTGTTATTTAAAATTAACCCCTTAACGAACAGTTTTTTTGAAAAAAACCGGCCAAAAGAAATCAATTTTTTTTAATGTAAAAAAACAAACTTTAGAACATTGCTTTGGCAAAAAATAAAAAAAATTCAAAATTTTTAGTTTGATTTTGGATTTTGATCCACATTGCAGAAAAGAGCCGAATATTGCAATGTTACACGTCCATCGACTTTTTTATTTTTCGTTTCGAATTACTATTTCGTGAAAAACATTTTTATCAGTTAAAATATTTATTTATACTTTTACAACAAAAATAATACTAATATTTATTTTAAAAAGTCATTCAAAATTTTCTTTCGTCTGGTATATTTCGAAGCAAGGTGCAGCATATAGACCAACATTGCAAATATTGCACATGTATCGACTCTCTTTTCTTTTCTTTTTTCCTTTGCTATCCCTTTTGGCACAATACACAGCGCAATATCTCGTGGGAGCTTCTTTTTTTGGTGTTGGTGGAACAAAACTGGGAAAATGACGTTCTGTTAGTCGTAGAATTCCACAAGATTTTGGTCTACCTGATTTTTTTATATTTGTATCACTATGACAGTTTTGTATGAGACTTTCCACTAATTTGCTTCTGAATTCTACATTTTTTTTTTCACCTCCATCTTTTTTATACAAAACATATGCGTTCCAAATGCTAATATCTAATAAATGAAAGAATATTTTTTTATAATATTTTTTCCCCCTTTTCCGTTTTGTTTGTAGTTGCCTTTTCGGTGTTATGAACTGTAGATAGCAAACAAATGTCTCTTTTATCTTGCCACTTCATTATCATCACTTTTCCACGTCGTGCAGCTACTATTTCACCCTTTTCCAATTTTTTGTTTTGAATAAATTTTGGTACATCTTTCCTATTCTTCCTTACAGTCCCATACGTGTCCGTTTTATGACTTATTAAAAAATTTGCTAGTTGTGGTGATGTGTAATAATTGTCAGTGGTGAGACAGTAGCCTTGGTCTAAAAGTGGTTCTAGCAGCGTCACAACAATTTGGGAAATAACTGGCAGATCTTTATATTTTTTATTATATTATTATTATATTTTTATATTTATTATTTCATAAATAGGCCAAATTTTGTAAAGTTTTGGGTTGCGATGAGTATTTCGGTCAAATGTTTCATTATTACAAAAAAGTAAATTTCTTTTTATACTTTGATATCTTCGTAGGTTCATCAATTTTGGAAAAACAGGAGTACACCATATTTCTTTAGTCGACCAATACATTCTTTCTTCTGGTTTTTTTTTATAAGGCCCTGAAGTATATTTATAGCTAGAAATATCATTATTTCATTTTTATCAACGTCTTTACGTGATCTAAAGGGAATTTTTGGTTTCTTATTTAGTTTTTCAGTCATTTCCGCGTAACTTGGCCCACTGTCCTTCTTCTTATTTTTATTCCTGGTCACTAGGTTCCACTCCCCTTCTGAATCGAACCGAGATGTTGATCAGAGGGCAACTTACGAGGGTGCTCTTCTCTAGCGCCTTCCATCTCCTGCATCCTATTTCCGATCTTCGTTCTTTTTGTATCGTTCTGCTCCGCGTGGGGAGATGTTTCCTTTCTTTTTGAGATTCTTAGATCTTCGGTTATGGTTGGTTTTTTACATGCTGGCGAAGTTTGGATGTTTTTATCAGCCATGTGTATGTTAATGACAGGTTTTTGCTTTTCTTCCGCGTACTGATTATATTCTTTTAAGGTTTTAAGTTCATCCGCGATGTTTTTGACTTTCTGCAATAGATGCAGCATGTCAGCTTTCTTAATATGTCTTATATTAGCTACTAAGTCCGTCGCAAATCTAAAAAGGTCTGTATTACGCTTTTCTATTCTGTAGATTAAGTCGGAGATCATTGCCGCTCTACTATTTGTGTCATTTTTCGCGACACTTTCTATTAAGTTATGATGCTCAATTTCCACATTTATGTCGCATTCTTGAATTTCTATGTTCTCCTGTATGCTGTTAGGTGTTATTTGTGTATTTTTAAAAGTATTTTCTTTTTTTTAGTTTCCCTAGGTTATTAGTTTCCATTATTTTATTTTACGGCAGGAGCCATAACTTCAGCCCCTCCGCCCTGGTCTCCCATCCCCAGGGAACAAAGCGAGCGGTCCATTCAGTGTGATAATTTGTTGTAAGATACAGTGCTGGACAAAAGTATTGGCACAGCATGATTGTTATGATAAAAATGCTTATAACTATGAAACAAATTGTTAAAAAGGAAAAATTTGTTTACACGTTTATTTATTTATTATTCTAGATTATTATTTAACAGAAACAGTAATATAAATAAAGTGATATGCGAAATAATAACAAAAACATATTTATTGAGCGTTTTAAGCATGGACAAAAGTATTGGCACAAATGATTGAAAGTACTTAGAAATTAAAAATTAATATTTGGTTGGCCCTCCATTCCTCATGATAACTTCCTTCAATCGTTTTGGCATTGAAGTTACCAATTTTTTTGTAAAATCCGGCTCTATATTGTTCCATTCTTGTAAAATAATAGCTTTTAATTGGTTTTTGTTTGTTATATTATATTTTCTAATTTTTTTTTCTAATTCATTCCAAACATGTTCGATGGGATTCATGTCTGGACTCTGGGGTGGGGTATTTAATGTATGTGCGGTATTGTAAACGATCCATTGTCGTACAATATAGGCAGTATGTTTTGGATCATGGTCTTGTTGAAAATAAAAATCACGCGGGAGATTTAATTTATTAGCACTTTTAAATAAATTTTCCTTTAATATATTTAAATATACATATTTGTCCATAATCTCATCTATGAATACTAATTCGCCAACCCCAGACGCTGCAATGGAACCCCATACCATGACTCCACCTCCTCCATGTTTCACAGTGGCTTGTAAATGTTGTGGATCCATTTCCGTATTTGGCTTTCTCCAAACTAATACTCTGCCATCTGATTTAAATATATTAAATTTAGTTTCATCTGAAAATAATACGTTATTCCAGAATGTGGGATCCTTTTTTATAAATTCTTTTGCAAATTCTTTTCTCATCTTCCGATTCTTCTTGGATATGTATGGTTTCCTTCTTGCGACACACGCAGAATATCCCGCATCTTTTAACACTCTCCGTATAGTTTTCGAACTTACTTCTTTTTTATTTTCTTCATTTAACTTTGCTCTAAGTTGTGATGAGTTTAATTTACAATTTATTTTCACTTCCTTTACAATTTTCCGTTTTTCTCTAACTGTTAACTTTGAGGGACGTCCACTTCGATTCCTACTTTTGAAATCTGATTGATTCTCAAATCGTTTTACGACACTTCTAATAGTGAATCGACTTCTATTAACACTTTTTGCTATTTCACTATAAGATTTTCGCATTTTGTGCAAATTTAATATTATTTTTCTCTCTTCACTTGTAGTTTCTTTCCCTCTTCTTGACATTGTTGCTTGTTATATTTCCTATGTTGCTAATCGACTGAACTTAAGGATGACTGTTAGAAAAAATGACTATCAGGGAATCCCCTACCTATACCATCAAGTGACAATCGGATTTTTTTCGGAGAGATACAACTACACTAAATTTTGTATAATGTGCCAATACTTTTGTCCATGCTTAAAACGCTCAATAAATATGTTTTTGTTATTATTTCGCATATCACTTTATTTATATTACTGTTTCTGTTAAATAATAATCTAGAATAATAAATAAATAAACGTGTAAACAAATTTTTCCTTTTTAACAATTTGTTTCATAGTTATAAGCATTTTTATCATAACAATCATGCTGTGCCAATACTTTTGTCCAGCACTGTATATTAGGTTGGGGAAAAAGAAATCCATTATTTTTATATGAACTTCAGGACTTTATTTAACATGCTTCGGATTGTCCGATTTGGGTCAAATATGCACCGTTTTGTTGTATGATTTGTTGCCATTTTAAAGGTAACTTCATAATGCCTCTCTCATAGAAGTCCTGGTCTCTATTTGCAAAAAACTCTAGCAGTCGATTTTCACAATCCTCCCTGGATGCCAATTTTTTATTATTAAAGAAATTTTGCAATGCAAGAAAAAGATGATAATCGCTTGGTGCCAAGTCCGGACTGTATGGCGGATGCATTAAAACTTCCCAACCAAGCTCCCGAAGTTTCTGGCGAGTCACTGTAGATGTGTGTGGCCTAGCGGTGTCCTGGTGGAACACGACACCTCTCCTTTTGGCCAATTCTGGCCGTTTCTGGTCAATCGCTATCTTCAAACGGTCCAGTTGTTGACAGTAGAGATCAGAATTTAGCGTTTGCCCGTATGGAAGCAACTCGTAATAAATAATCCCCTTCCAGTCCCACCAAATGCATAGCAGAACCTTCCTGGCCGTTAGTCCTGGTTTGGCCACCGTTTGAGGTGCTTCACCGCTCTTTGACCACGATCGTTTTCGCACAGGGTTATCGTATGTGATCCATTTCTCATCTCCAGTAACCATCCGTTTAAGAAATGGGTCTATCTCATTCCGTTTGGCCAAGGCTTCGCAGATGGAAATTCGATCCATCATGTTTTTTTCTGTTAATTGGTGTGGCACCCAAACGTCGAGCTTCTTTTTGAATCCAGCTGTGTGTAAATGGTTTAAAACAGTTTTATGGTCGATTTTTAGCTCCTGGGCGATGTTACGACTGCTAACATGCCGGTCAACTTCGATCATTTCTCCGATCTTATCGACATTTTCGACGACCGGCCTACCTGTGCGAGGTGCATCTTTAACATCAAAAATTCCTGAACGGAATCTACGAAACCAAAATTGCACATAATTGGCTGTTACAGTATCGGAACCGTAAACACCATTCACAATTTTAGCCGCCTGGCTTGCATTTTCGCCTTTGTCAAAGAAAAACTGTAAAATGTACCGAATTTTCTTTTTGTTCACTTCCATTTTTAACACCCTGTAACTCACAACTGAATGCACCAAACAAAGAACAGCAAAATAATTTTTTTTACTGCGAAATGTCACCTTTCCAACGAGCATAAATGTGAAACTGTTTGATCGATACTTTACGAGAAATCTATCAGTACAGCCATCTGCCGAAAAAATAATGGATTTCTTTTTCCCCAACCTAATATTACTGTAAATGCTAGTACTAATTCGTCATTTCTTTTCTTTCTTATTCTGTTATCTGTTTGTAGTTATTTCTTATATAATGTGCCGCTTTTTCACATTTTACTGCGACACTATGTATCTAATACAACAATTTTAAAAATATATATTACACAGGTACAAGTATGAACAAATAAAAGTATAAGGGTAAGTTTCTCTTTTTAATCCTATTATCCTATATTGCGTTTTATATTTCTATTCTAGTAATGCACATTTGAAGGCACTTGGTTCTGATTGTAATACTCGGAATTTGACTTAATTTAAGTGGTTTCCAGCCACCAAAACTTTTTGTGCTCCCTTTTCTTATATTCTATATAGTCTCTTCGCGGAATCGCTGTATTATATTTGAGTAGTGCTTTGTACGTTTTGTCTGCAATCGATTCTGGAGCTAGTTTCATAGCTTTATTGCTTTTATGGCGCGGGATGTGGTACAATATCGGTATTGCTTCTTCGTTTTGTATGTAGCCTTTTCTCTCCAGAAACATGAATGCTTCCGCCGGTATATATCCTGTGTTAATTGTTTTTTTAATGTAATTGTCGTCCGGATGCGGGATCGGGAAAATCGTACTATTTTCTTTGATTGTGACTGCTGTTGCAAAATAATTTCTAATAATTTTTATGATAAAATTGTCGATTCGATTTATTTCGGCTGCGTTGTAAATTTTTGCATTGCTTATATATTTTTTGTAGTTTGAGCTAGCTGATCTATAGAGGCTTAGACATGCTCTTAAACATTTCCTTTCGAATATTCTGAGTTTTTCCATTTGATTAGCGGTGATGTTAAACCAGATTTGGCAGCCATACGTGAGTATTGGGCGGATCAGGAGTTTATAGCAGAGTATTTTGATTTTATTGTTTATGTGTTTAGATTGGAATAGTCGTTTATTTATCGTGTAAACGGATTTTGCTTTTTGTAGTTGCGTTATGATGTGGTGGTTGTAGTTTAGGTTGTAATCTAGGTGTACTCCTAGGTAACGAACTGTATTTTTATGTGGGATTTTTATGTTTGTGTTTTGGCTGTCTGTTATGCAAAATTTTTTGGCGTATTTTCTTATGTCGGAGTTTGTGTAGGTGGTGTTGGATATGCTGGGTCGAAATAGTATTGTTTCGCACTTTTTTGTGTTGATTTTAAGTTTCCATGTGAGTAGGTATTCTTGTATTTTTGTGAAAGTGTCTTGGAGTAGCGATTGAATCTGTAAAGGCTTGTTGTTGGCGATGTAAACCACTATGTCGTCTGCGAAGGCTATTGCTTTTTTTGTTGGGTCGTTGTTGAGGTTGAACAGGTGTAGTAGATCACTGATGTATAGGTTAAATAGGATTGGGGAGTTGACTGTGCCTTGTTGGAGTCCGTTTTTGGTTCTGAATGTTCTGATGGAGGTGGCTTTTCCTTCTGTTATTATGAATTTTTTGCTGTGAACCATGTTCCTGAAATGAAAAAGTTGTCACGTTTTTTGAAGTCTTCGGCTGGTAGGTTTGGGTACTCGTGCTTGGTGTCTGCTGAGAGGACGTGTCGCAACTTCTTTTTGGGGTTTGTTGGCCGCGGGTTTGGTGCCTGTCCCGTTGTCGGAGGGCTTTGCTGGGGGTTTCCTTCTTTCCTCTTTATACCTGTTGAGGATTCCTTTTCTACGCTTTTCCTGCGTGTCCTTCTTGGGGACGTAACCATTGTCCACGATGTGTCCTTTGGGTTTTTTGTCTGGGAGTCTAGGTATTGAAATTCCATTTCTTCTGAGGATTTGGACCTTTTTATATTTGGAGTTTTTTCGGCCAGGGGCGTGGGTGTTTTTTCATTTTTGTGTTTTTCGTCCAGTAGTGTCTGTATTTGGTGCGATAATTGTTCTATTAGTTTTGTTAATTTTTTATTTTGATTTAGTAATTCTTCATAGGTTGGTGTGGTGGTTTTTTCTCCTTTGTCTTCTGATTGCTGTTGTTGTGATGGTTTTTCCATGGTTGATGGATCGGTCGGTTCTGTGCTGTCTTTTTGCCTTTTTGCAGATAAGTTGGGCGCTGGATTTAATCTTTTTATTTGTTTTTTTCCTTTTAGTTGTTGGTTTATGATGTGTTGCTTGTGTGCTATATTTTCTGTTTCGAGTATTTTTGACTCCTTGATTAATTTAGTCAGGTTTACTAACTTTATCTCATCTTGTTTATTATTATATTTATTTATTGATGTATTGCTTGTTTTCATTTTCTTGTGTTTTCAGTTTTCCCCTCTCTGTGGAGAGGGGATTCCCCCTTTGGGGGGTGCTCTCTATTTCAGAGAGCCCTCCGTTTGATTTTTTTTTTTTTTTTTTTTTTTGTGTATAATGTGATGGATTATTATTATTTGTAGTTACGAGACACTGTGATTTCGCTGTGGTGGCACTTCACTGCACTGTGACACTTTTTTTTTTTTTTTCTTCCTCACACTTTCACTTCTGATCGGTTTCTATTGCCTTCGCTTTCTTTGGAATTCGCACTGACCTGGGAGACGTCCGCCTCGCTCGAGTGTCAGGGAAAAAGTGATCGTTGACGAAGGTGAAGCAACGGATGTTGCTTTTGTTATGTAAAGTTGCCAACGTGTTGTTCGTGGCGCGTTGTCTCCTTGTTGCGCGCACTTGTGACGTTCTCCTGGTTTCGAGTGGATCACGGCAGGACGCGAATCCCTTTCAGTCAGGTACAAGACGAAGCGATGAAATAAAATTAGTGCGCCAATGCTGACGTTCCTCTTTGTCGTGGACGCAGCGAACGCTTCTAACACCTTTTCGCCCTTCGATACCGAAAACAGAGGAAATCGCAGAGAAAATAATTCTCAGAACGGACAAAAAGGTAATAAGAGGCAAGAAAAAAAAGGTGTAAGCCAACAACACGTGGAGTTCCCAAGCGGTCACCCATCTAAGTACTATCCGCGCCCAACGCATCTTAACTTCGGTGATCGGACGAGAACCGGTGAGTTATGCTTTTTTTTTTGTAATAATGCGTTTATTGTGCCAAAATTAACAGTATTTACAAGGAGTACAATAAACAGAAACGCACAACAGTTTCCTATCTAAAACTTATAACTAGATTAATGGCTTTATTGATCTAAAGCACTCGTAATCAGATCGGTAACTTGGTATTTGGTGATTGCACTTAATGCCGCTTATTTTCTGTCTGTGGTTGTGACCTGTTTGGTAGGGGTTTCTTGGGATTTATTTTTTTTTTGTAGATTCCAGCACGCGATCGTACAAAAGGTCGATTACATATGTTTTTGTGTAGAGCTGTGTGTTAATTGAGATTAGCCGAGGTAGACTAATGAGATGGTCCTTTTATTGGAGCCACCAATATTTTTTAGTGTTGGTTCTGTGTTTGTTTTTCGTGTCGTAACTTGTGAGTCTGCTTACGAACCGTAGCTCTTTGTGCGTGTGAGGAATGTTTTTGTCGTATTTTATTGATTTGTCGCTGATTTTTCTGTTGTAATGGTATATTAGGGGTAGGTTGTTTCTGTTTTGTATTAGTTCTAAGCTGTCCAGATGTATAAATGCCTGTGGTGGGGATAGTCCTGTAAGTATAATTCTATCGTAGTAAAGTGGATTTGGATAGGTGGAGCTGTATATAAGGCTGTTCTCTGTAATGAGTGGGATGTTTGCCCAGTGATTTCTGATTAGTCTGATTATAAAGATGTCTATTCTTTCAATTTTTGCGTGTTCGTATAGGATTTTGTTGTTTATGTATTTGGTATAGTTTGTTTTAGCCGATCGGTACATGTTTAAGCACGCTCTTAGGCATCTTCTCTCGAATTTTCTGAGTTTTTCCGCGGTGTTTGCGCTTATATTAAACCAGATCGGGCTTGCGTATGTTAGTATGGGGCGGATTAGTAGTTTGTAACAGAGGATTTTGACTATCTTATCTAATTCCTTTGCATAGAAGAGTCTTCTGTTTGCTATGAAGGCTTTTTGTGCCTTATTAATTTGGATTTCGATGTGTTTGTTGAAGTTTAGGCTAAAGTCTATGTGTGTGCCTAAGTATTTAACAATTTGTTTGTGTGGGATTTTTGTGTGTGGGTTATTTGTGTCGTGTAGATGAAAATGTTTTGAGTGTGCTCGGACTGCGTAGTTTGCGTTAGATGTACTTGAGATGTATGGTCGGAATAAGATTGTTTCGCATTTTTGTGTGTTTACTTTGAGTTTCCAGGTTCTTAAGTAATTTTGTATTTTGTCGAATAGGGTTTGGAGGGTGTTTTTTATTGTTGCCGGGCTGTTGTCTTGTGTGTAGATTACTAAATCATCCGCGAATGCTATTGCTTTTTTGTTGTGTGTTGTGTTTAGTCCGAACATTAGGAGCAAGTCGCTGGTGTAAATGTTGAAAAGTAGGGGTGAGTTTACTGTCCCTTGTTGTAATCCGTTCGTCACTGTGAATGTTGTTGTCGATGTGTGATGTCCGTCCGTTGCTATAAATTTTTTGTCATGGGTCATTTTCCATAGGATTTTTATCATGTGTCTAGGGAAGTTTTTTTTTATTAATTTGTAGAAGAGACCGTCCAGCCAAATGGTGTCGAAAGCTTTCTCCATGTCTATTAAGACTGCTCCTAAACATTCGTCTTTGTTTCTTGCCCAGCAGATGTCATCTATGAATTTGGTGATTGCGTGTATTGTGCTGTGTTTATGTTTGAATCCGAATTGATGTTCCGGTATAATGTCGTTTTTCCTACAGTGATGGGTTAATGATTCGTTTACGATGATTTCAAATATTTTACTAATGTTGGGTAAGAGTGAGATTGGCCTGTAACTTGACGGATTGCTTCCGTCTTTATTTTTCTTTTTTATGGGAATCGTTTTTGCTATTTTCCAATCCTGTGGGAAATGTGAATTGTTTAGGCAATTATTGAAAAGTATTGTATAGTGTCTTGTATAATTGTGTGGTAGGTTTTTAACACTAGAACTACCGACGATTGACATATACCTACTTGTACCGGAGGGGTCAAAATGACTTGTTTCTTAAATTACTAAGACATTTAAGAAAAGACAGCAATTTTTACGGTTTTATATATTTTTTTACTTTTATGAACAAAAATTGAATATAATCTGAATAATAATAGTAATATAATAGCAATAATTTATTAAATAATTATGCATAAAAATCAAAGACATTTTTTGCAAGTTATAGTTGTTTTAGCAGAACATTTACCACAGACTCGTTTATGGCGTGTACCACAAATATTGCTCGTTTTATTATTAGTACACTGTGCGATTTGACACCGTTTACGTTTCATCGAAATATGTGTCTGGTTTTGAATAAAAAATCTTTTCTTGAAATATTTTCTCCTGTTGTCTCTTTATATAATATCCAGGCATTTATTCCGGCAAGATCTAAGATATTGTAAAACACTTGTAATGGCCATCTTCGAGATCCAGCTTTCACAGTATATTTCCCAGCCATTTGATCCGTAACATCTACGCCAAATTTGGTATTGTTATAAAATGTAACCGTTCCAGGTAAACGTTTGCCATCTTTTTCAATTTTCACTGACTTATGTTTTGAACTGAGCACTAATACTTTTTTTATTAGGTTTACTCTTGTATATGGTCAGAGTACATTTATCTGTTTTATAAAGTACTGTCGAGAAACGAGACACGTTATCCTTTTTTGATTTTGCAAGTTTAGGTAGTTCCCTCTTATTTTGTCTAATGGTGCCAACTAAGGAAGTTCTTTTAGTTAGCAGTTTTGTTGCTAATGGCAAACTTGTAAAGAAATTATCTGTTGTAACTGTTCTCCCGCAACCAATATATGGATCTATAAGTTTTAGGACAACAAATTCACCTAAAGGTACGGATAATCTCATTTCATCTTTTCCCAAGTAGGGAAATGCATTTACAACATATTTACTTTTTACATCCGACGCCAACCAGAATTTTATACCAAACTTATTCGGTTTGTTTGGCATACACTGCGTAAATCTACATCTGGCTTTGGTCGGGAATAATTGCTCATCAACTGTAATGGTAGCACCTGGTTTATAACACATCTGACTGCTTTCAACGAATTTATTCCATACCTCTGAAACTAATGCAAATTTATCTGTTTGCAATCTTTGGCTTCTTTCATTTTTCTTATCGAACCGAATTAGCCGAAGAATTTCGACGAATTTATTTCTGCTCATTGTCTCAGAGAAAAATTTCGGACCATAAATATGGAAGTTTTAGGTTTTTTTAGGTTTTGCTTCGTATGCACCACGAGCATATAAAATTGCTATAAACGCATTCAACTCTGCTAACGATACAGTCCAGTCATGGTTATTCAGAATTCGACGACCTTCTGCTTCAGTGCAACTTTTTATATGTCTCATAACACTATTGCAAAGTATCAGAGAAAATGCTGTTCTTACACTACCTTTCATGATATGTCGTTTCGCGTATGCCGTTGGACCTGGCATTTCTTTGAAAATGTTGTGTACTGGTAATCTTCCTGGTGTTGAACCCTCTTGTAGTTTTTTCCACATAGTGCCGTCAACAGATATTTCTGATTCTTGATCGATTACAGACATTTCAACATCCTGATCACTTTCACTTTCAGAATTAGAAAAAGCTTGGATATTTTTACTTTTTCTACGCAAACGTCGAAGTACTTCATCTTCACTGTCAGTATCGGATGACTCGCTTGGACTTTCGTTGTTTGAAGGAAAGTATTCCACTTGTACTTCCAACTAGATCACTTTCATCGTACTCTGTATCGGAACAATTTTGTTCCAAATTATTTATTTCTTTCAATAATTTACTCCTTTGTGCAATTTTCCCCATTGTTTCTTTCGAAGTAATTTTATGGGTTCTAATATTTCAGCAGTTTGCGATATGACTTGCACAAACATATACTTCTAAAACTTTACAGAATATAGTTGTATAGCGAATATAGTTTGTTTCTGATAGACGACTGAGTTGTATATGGCAGCGTTTCTGATGATCGACTGAAAGTAATCTGACCTCTGATCCATCTGAACGTGACCTTGACTGAAGTAAATACTGCAAGTAATGGCCAAGCGTAAACAGTAGGGTGGTCAAAATGACTCATCTCGGTATACGTAAGTATACTGCATACAAATTTACAACAAAATGATAAAAAAAAGAAAACTGTTTTACAGAATTAATTATTTGTATGTCTTAGAAAAAGTCGTGCAAAATTTCCAGAAACAAAATGTACCTGAAATGAGTTATAATTATAAGAAATGTCAAACAAGTCATTTTGACCCCCTTGGTAGTTCTAGTGTTAGAGTTAACCCTGTCCATTCTTATTATATTGTAATCTTGAAAATTAACGATCTGTTTGGAATTTAGTTTTATTTCTGACAGGTGCGTTATGTCTGGTGAATATTTGTTTAAGCATTCTAAAAGTGTATGCCTTCGTACGTTTGAAATGATTGAATTTACATTAATCTGAATAATTTCTAATGTTTTTAAATAGAGATTTTTGTTGTTGTTTCGTCTTCCTGGGTTCGCAATTTTTAATTCGCGAGGTCTATTCCTAGTGTTTCGGAGATTATGTTAATTTTTATCGAGTTTTGTTCTACACATTTTGTAATATTGGATAGATGGTTGGTTAAGGAGTTGGAGATGATTTCTTTGATTTGTTCTATTAGTGATGTATTTGTGGGAGAGTTGTCAGTTTCTGGTTCTTTTATTTCTGCGTGTGCGGTTTTTTTATCTTTAAATATTATCGCGCTGTAGGAGATGAGCGGGTTAACGAAATTATTTATTTTCTGTAATTTTTTCTCTTTCTCTATTTTTTGTTAGTAGTACCTGCGACGTTGGGTCTTGGGGTTTTTCCTTCCAGGGCCGTGGCTGTTCCTGTTTTCTGTACGATTCTGGCCTTCCGTTCTTCCTCTAGTTGTTTAGACAAATTCTCAATCGTCTTGTTGAGATTGTTTATTATTTTTAATAAGTCCTCATAACTTGGTCTTGCCGACTTCAAGAGTACTCCTCATAGAGGAGCAGTACGACGACCTCATTACAGCAGCCCAAAAACTACAGCATCCAACTACTACGGGGAACTAATCATCATGCATCTCCCCATCGATGACATCTAGCGGACCCAACGGGGTGAAGCTTCCGAAGATCGATCTTCCCCGATTCGACGGAAGAATTGAGCACTGGTTAAACTTCAAGGCACAGTTCTCCTTCATTGACAATCAGGTATGTCTCACAGACACCCAAAAGTTTTACTACCTCAAATCCGCACTATCCAGCGAGGCAGCCGAAACAATCAACGCAGTGGACTCCACGGGAGATAATTATCCACATGCATGGGAGCTACTAAATCGGACCTACGCGAACAAAAGGTTAATAATATGGCGCCACGGCGAGCTGATACTAGAAACTCCACCCATCGAACGAAACTCGTCATCGTCGATACGTCGCCTCATCAACAATGTTCGACAACATTTAAAATCTCTAAAGTCTCTCGGGAAACCGGTTGACACGTGGGATACTGTGATCATTCTGAACCTGCTCTCCAAGTTAGATCGAAAGACAAGAATGGACTTCGAGAAAACACTCGTCGCCGACCAAATCCCAACACTGGACTGTCTTCTCGACTTCCTCATGGACAAGGCCAGACACCTCGATGCAGGAGAACATAACGCAAGGCAAGCCACCTCCTTCGCAAAGATAGCCTCAAAACCTTCTACCACGGAAGCGACAAGAAGCCGTTCCAGGCCTCAACACACATTCAATACTTCCATCATAGCCTGCCCATTATGCAAGAGTAGTACACACCGGATATACGACTACGAATCATTGCGAAGCAAACCAGTACCAGAACGAGCAAGAGTAGTCGCAGAGCCAAACTTGTGCTCAAACTGCTTACGCAGGAGTCGCTCATCAAGTCAATGCAGATCCATGAAAAGCCGGATATGCATTGGCTTGCACCACTCTCTATTACACCAAGAGATTGAAGAGCCCTCAACAGGTACGGAGCCAACAGTGTGACTCAAGGAACCCGGGACCCCTCAGCACCTGTCACTAAGCGCCAACCTGACCACGGACGAAGTCATGACCATCGCAGTTATAAAGGTGCGTGGCAGGACAGGTACGCTTCTAGACTGCAGGACGTTACTAGACACCTGTTCAACAGCCAACTTCATCACTGAAGCCCTGGCAACCAAACTCAACCTGCAAAGGAAGCGCTGCTCGGTCCCGGTAGGAGCACTAAATTCACTACATACCACATGCAATCACTACACAACAACAACCGTTTAATCAAAACACTCAGACATTCGCAAGACACACACCTTCTATATAATCAAAATCATATCAACACTCATTCCTAGCCAGTCAATGAATCGAGAACACATTCCAATACCAGCGAACATTAAACTAGCTGACCCAACGTTAGCATTCGGAGCTGGACCAACCTTATCATTTCTCAGCGTAGGTTAAATCCAATTATCAAACACACCAAACACAGACTTAATACTTCAAAAGACACAGCTAGGTTGGAGAATAGGCGGCAGCATTCTCGGACATGACAACAAGGCAAAACCTGCATCTCAAACGTACTGCAGTGCCAAAATGCAATTTGATCTCGAAAGGTTCTGGAAAATAGAAGAAAACGCAACTCAAACACATCTCTCACTCGACGAAGCATTTCAAACAGCACATACAACGGCTGGAAAAGGGCAGGTACGTAGTAGCCCTGCCATTCAAAGACAATCACAACCAATTGGGCGACTCAACGCAAACTGAAACGAGACACATAAGGGAAGAACCGACGACCAACCAGGATACTACCTGCCGCACCATGCCGTCATAAAGGAATCTAGCCAAACGACCAAGGTACGTGTTGTCTTTGATGGGTCGGCAAAAACCTCGTCCGGCTTGTCGCTGAATGACAAGCTACTGATCGGACCAACCATCCAAGGCGACCTATTATTCTCACTTATCCTGCGATTTCGACTATAGAAATACGTGCTGACTGGCGACATCGAGAAGATGTACCGGCAATTCCTTGTGCGAGAAGAGGACCGCCGTTTCCAGAAGATCCTATGGAGGAACTCCAGTGGCAACATTCAACCATATCACCTCGACACAGTGACGTTCGGACTCTCCGCTGCTCCGTATCTGGCGACGCGATGCATCCACCAATTAGCCAACGGTGAAGCAGAGCAATACCCACTGGCAGCCAATACATTAAAACAAGACCTCTACGTAGACGGTGGCGGTATAAACATACGACAGTAGGCATCCAACGACCGCACACTACTGGAAGGCCTGCCAAAAGCGGCTATACGGCTTCCTCTCCAATCAGAACAAGAGGCGACAATAAAAACACTCGGCATCTACTGGAACTCACAAACAGACACCATCAATTATTCGGTAAGTCCAGTTTCCATCGGCAACCAAGTTTCCAAACGATCTATTCTATCCGACATCGCCAAAATCTTCGACCCACTCGGTCTGCTCGGTCCGGTGGTCGTCAAGGCAAAAATTCTCCTACAACAACTGTGGCTGCTGAAACTACATTGGGACGAAACCAGTTCCACCTACAATTCACACGGCCTAGCAGGAATACTAGGCCACTAAATACTAGGCCAGGAATACTAGGACAATAAAACAACACTGGACGAGGCAGACGACATCCAATTGCACTGCTTCTGCGACGCCAGTGAGAAGGCATTCGGAGCGTGCATCTACCTGCGGACGTTCAAGAGAGGCCAAGTGCAGTGTACCTTGCTGTGTAGTCGCATACGAGTTGCACCGCTCAAGGTAATTTCTTTACCTCGATTAGAGCTATGCGCCGCTTTGACGCTAGCAAGGTTATATCACTCTGTCCAACAAGCAACCAACATCAAACCGAGGAGAACAATTTTTTGGAGTGACTCGACCATCACGCTACACTGGATACATACCCAACCATCACTTTTGAAAATCTTCATAGCCAATCGAGTCTCAGAGATACAGGACAAAACAAACGCCGCAGAGTGGCGACATATCTCATCAGAGCACAACCCAGCGGATCTATTATCCAGAGGAGTGTCCCCTGAGGACTTTACCACTTAGTGAACCAGAAACTCTTCCAGAAGTCAAAAGGCAAGTATGCTTGGGCAAGACTGCACACAATCGCATTCTCTATTTGGTACAGGCCGAATGTTTCCCATCAGAAATGCAAGACTTAAAGGAAGGAAGGGTGAGACCGGAAAGCAAACTAAATGCTCTCAGTCCTTTTCTGGATCCAGATGGCCTGATACGCGTTGGAGGGCGCCTCCAAAATTCAAATCTCACTTACGATCGCAAACATCCGATAATTCTTCCACAATCACACCACATCACATCATTGATCATTGAACAAGCACATATCCGCAACCTCCATTCAGGCATTCTGTCCACTCTACGCAACATCCGCCAGAGATACTGGCCGTCCGATGTTACCGCCTCTGCCCTCCGTATTCCAACTTTAACTTATCTCAATAGCGGGAAATACTTTCCCTGTATTTACTGTTATATATAAGTAGGAATAATTAAAATATTATATTAAATACTTTGTAAAAGGATAAACTATGTATTTATTGTAGATTGAAAATACAAAACAAATTTATTTCCAAGAGTAACATTTTATGATATAATGCTAAAAACAAAAGGTTGTATCATTTTGATGTAACACTAAGATTCTAACACTTCTGTAGATTCTACTATGTAATAAATTTAAAAAATTACTAAAAGAGCAAAATAGCTTTGTTTCGTATACAAGCTGCTGAAATATAAATTTACCTTAATAGAAAGTTGTATCTCGGATTGGTAACATCTAAAATTTAATACATAAAAAAAAGAATTATTTTGCACAAGGAGACAACTTGTAATTTATTATAGAGGAAAAGGTAAAAGTTATTATAGAATTGTACAATTGTTTGTAATAAAAGAAGTTATAATCATGAATATTGTTACATATGAAACATAAGACCAGATTGAATATAGAAAACAAAACCATCCCAAAAGTGTTAAATTGAAAGGGAAATACTATAATGATGCAGACAATTAAAAAAGTCTGCGTGTAAATACTTCACACAGTTGGCTTTAAAAATCCATCATAAAAATGAGGAAAAACCAGTGTGAAACAATGCATAGACTAACGAGTAAAATTAATTTAATAGATTTAATAACCCAAAGTCAAATGGCAAGAAGAAAGCCATATATAAATGAAATAAATAGAAGAAAAGGATTGACTTTTGCCAATGACTTCATTAAAAAATTTCAAGATTGATGGTAAGATATTACTTTTACTAACAAGAGTAGATTTTTGGTTTATAAAAAAAAAGTATAGTAGTATGGAGGCAAACAAATAAAGGTTTGTAATCAACAAATTTAAAACCTACTGTAAAATACAAAGGAGGTTTTGCAATTGTATGGGCATCCATTTAGCCTATCGCAGTCAGCGTATTTGTAGTTATCAAAGACATTTGAGATAAGACCAGATATGTGAACCTTCTAGAAAATAATTATTGGAAATGTTTAGTTTGTGATGCCATAGCGTATAAGTTGTCATATCTTCCATCATCTTATAATCTCTATCTAACAAGTGTAGTTGTTTGTTTATTTATTACAATGTGTTACCATAAATATATAATTAAAAGACTCAAAATAACCAATAATAATTTACTAAAAATAATATAAGAATAAATGCGAATAATATGCAAATAAGATAGGAATCCAAAATGTATTCAAATTTGATCAACATAATGATCCTAAACAAAAGACAAGAATCGTATAGGAATATTTGTTCTATAATGGTTTAAAAGTTTTACATCCATTTTCATAATTTCTGGTTTTAAATCCCATAGAAAACTAGTAGGTTAAATTAGTCAAATCCAAATAAATTCCAAAATTGAATTACAAACAAAACTAAAAGAATACTACTGCTTCATTTTCACAACTTCAAATCAAAAGAAGAGTATGACTTCAGCAATATTTCTTCAAAATATTAGAACAAACTATTCTTAATACGCCTAAACGATATGAGATTATTAATCCATTCGCATCATATGATTAGCTGTACTCGTAACTGTTCCTACGCCATGTAAATCATATGCAATATATACAAATGCGTGTAGCTTCCTTCCTAGCTGATAAACGGCTTTTAAATGTATCCTACAGCAATGTACAAATCTAAAGTTTACTCAAAATCATTTTTTCTTTGTCTGTTACACAGTTTTTTCACAGAAAAATAATTTCATTCCTTTATACTGTAAGGAGCCAATGGAATGGTTCTGAGCGAAATTTAGTATTGCCATGCATTACAATTATGTTAGAGACCATCAGTGATAAAGATTTCATGCTTTCATTATTACACATGCAAAATTTCAGATAAAAATATTTATTGTTTTTTTTTATATGGTTTTTCTTAATATTGCTATGCTACTATCTCTGTTACTAAAAGATTTCAATCAGATTTCATAAGAAACTAAAAGAAAAAGTATGATGTCATTGGGTTAACCACTATAGATACACGATAAAATATTAAAATCACAATCTTTCATAAACTTTATTTACAAGATATTTACTTTTCATAAAATGTCTGAATATTAACCCATTAATGCCAGTCATCCATATTTAAGGACGATTAGAATAATAAACATTGAATAATTTTTGTAAATTATTCATGAATTCTTGTTATCGCTTCGTCTATGTATAAAAATGAAGTGGTGCATTTGCACCAATTTGTCTAGGTTAAAATAGTTTAGTACCAGTTGTGTGATTAACTTGACAACGTTTTGGTTAAAATATATTTTACTTGTAAATGTTATTATTGGAAAAAAATTTGATTTAAATTTCAAACTACAATAAATAATTTATTTTTTTGTAAAACAAGTAACATAGTATTTAGAT
Organism: Xylocopa sonorina; assembly: GCF_050948175.1. Taxonomy (NCBI): domain Eukaryota; kingdom Metazoa; phylum Arthropoda; class Insecta; order Hymenoptera; family Apidae; genus Xylocopa; species Xylocopa sonorina. Next base: position 358,316 of record NW_027490090.1, on the reverse strand, counting down.
TATTGTTACTTATATATAGAAATAAATACGGGAAATGTATAATGACCGAAATTAGTTGTATGTACATATGTATGTACAAAATCGTAAGCTCGTATCTCCACATTGCCATTTTGTAAGTCACTTTTCAATCAAAATACTAACATTTTACATAAACTGTTTTACTAACCTTAAAACAATCGGCATGTCCTCATATGCATCCCCAACAATAATATAACACAGCAAACAACTTACATTAACAGGCTTCTGGAAACTACTGCGACAAACTACTTTCCTTTCCAAGTGCTTCCAAGTAATAATCATAAACGTAGCAGGCAACAAAAGAATTTACTGTACTGGTATTTGTGATCGTTAATGACCCCAGACAACACAAGATAAGATGGTGGCAACACCATACCGGCACTGTAGCGACACTTCTGAAGAGTTTCAGCAGATCCGTAGTCATCTACGTCCGCACTTGTTAGCTAAAATCACAGTATACAGTAAAACCTGTTTTTGTGCGGTGGATAGGGACCGCATAAAAGAAATCGTACAAAAAAATATTTGCAAATTTTACTAATACTTGCATATAATAAAAAACTTTGTACGATATACAACCTAAAATTTTTTTATGCGGCAGACAGGGACCGCATAAAAAAAGTCGCACATAGAAAACACATCAATTATTTACGAAATAGATAAGAGAATGCTTTCAATTAAATGGAACAATTAAATTATACCTGGAAAAATTGTAAAAACATTTAATTCTTTATTATACATATACATGGAGAAGTTTCCAAATTACATTAAATAGTTCTGCTACTCGTCGTAATCCAAAACGCGCATCTTCTTCTGACGAATTGGTCCAAAATCGCTTTCGCCGCTTGAAGATAGGATTTCAATTGATTTGTTTTTTGGTACCATAATGAACAAAGCATCGCGAAGTCCAGATATATCGTCGTCAAGGAGACCACGCAATAATTAAACTGATGCCAACGCCGCTGAGATTCATATACCGCATAAAAATAAATCGCACGAAAAAAGTCGCACAAAAACAAAATCGCATAAAAAAGGACCGCACAAAAACAGGTTTTACTGTACAGTAGCGCAACTTGCCCGATTTTATGTGTTACAAAATTTAATGCGCATGCGCGAAACAGGGCACCGAATCGCAGTGCCATCTGAACTTCTGTCTCACTTGCTCTTTAGTTTTTCTTTCTCTCTCTTTCTTAGCAAACAAAACGACGATTGAATATCTAACCAAACCTGAAGCTGAATTTCGAGGGAATTCAATATCTGTTGAAAGCTGCTTGAAAGCGTTGAAGCACGTTCAAGCTATTTCGAAGATTTTAAAAATACGATATCTTCGTTTTTTTCATTAATGAAACCTTTACTTTTAAGATATTATATGTTTGTTACCGATATATTTGTATACATAGGTATTAAGTATATATAAAATAACTTTAAAATAAATTTTAAAATAAAATATACAATGTATAATATATTTTTTGTATTTTTCATTATATTTTTTCTTGTTTATCTTGTATAATATTTATGTTCTTACATTTTTATAGTTATAGTAACATGTGTATTTTATATTTTTTCGATTTTTGCTTTCTTTCCTTGTTTTTCAGTGTATTAGAAATAATACATTTATTATTTTTATTAAATTTTGATTAACTAAACGTAAAAATAATTTGGGCAGATAGAGAGTAAAAGAATGCAAGTGAGATTGAAATCCAGGTGGCACTGCGATTAGGTTGCTTCTGTCGCGCATGCGCACTCAATTTTATGGTACACCGACATCAAAGATGCCGACAGAGAGTTTCGCTACTGTATACTGTGCTAAAATGTTGGCACGCAGTGGCAGCACGTTCTAGTCACCAGCGTAGCACGCGTGCGAATGACACTGCGCCAGCACCAGCGTGACACGCGTGTCATCGTTCCATTCAAAAATTTTTTCTGCATTCGCGTAGGCGTCACATTTGTTAATGGGGAACCACCTGTTATTCCGTACAAATTAAATACGTCAGAGTTTAGATATCCGCATACGAGTACTGACAGACGTTTTGGTAGTTCTTTGCCAACATTTATAGTTACTGAGAGAGCCATATATATTTTTTCAATTCGTCAGGAAAATTCATGCCAATAGAGAGTATTAAATACGATGGCAGCATATTGTTTAAGGAAATGTAATAAATGATACATTTACTTATAAAATGTTGAACTAATTAAGTTACGTTTACTTTACTAGCGTATCACAATTTTCAGGTGAAAATATTCAACGTAATTATTTGTTTTCCTTTGGTACATATATTCTTGTGGTAAATGGTTTTATCGTTTGTAAGGATTATTAAATATAAAATATACCTTTGTTAGATGAATTTTTAACGATGAGTTGAAAAAAATATTTATAAAATAAGTGTATGTATTTTTACGATAAAGCAATTAACGACTTTTCTGAAAAAATCGCTGTAATAAGTTATAATTTATAGAAAATAATACAAAGAAGTTTTTCTATCTTTCTTTCGTGTCAGTGTATCTATTTTCGAATAGAAATAAATAAATTGCTTAGTTTAGTCATTTTTAATATTCGTTTATAATTTTTATGCAAACAGCTTCTTCATTGGTATATATTAGCCCACGCCATTGGCACGCGTGTCACTATGGTGAGCTGATAGTGTCATTGATAGTGCCATGACACGCAGTGTCGCTCCAGTGCTAGCCCTGTGCTGTTACGAGAACTGAGAGGCAGCACCGTGCTAGCACAGTGCTTAGAGTTCCATCCGGTGCTATTGGCGCTACAATCGCTGGTTGTCTGGGTATGAAACGCTACCCCGTTTTAAGGAACTGTAAAATTCACATTCTTTGAAGTGTAGAAGCGGATAAGCATAATGCATTGCACAGAACATTGCATCTTATTTACTTTGGAACATTGAAATGAGAAGCGCCATCGCATTGCATAGAGCATTAGAATGTTTGCTTTGAAACGTAGACGAGAAGTGGAGGAAACGTGCTTGTCGCTCGCGAACCTGCTACTAGAGCCTTCTATTATGTAACTTAGGCTCGGTCGGGCCGCAACAGATCGTTTAAGCTTTTGCATTCGGTGCTTTTTCAACAATTTTCAATTGCTGGTAAACGTTAGCAATAGTTTGCATAATTTTCATTTCAATAGAAAACTCTTTTGACAAATATAAATTTCTCAAAAAATTACGGTGGAATAAGTATAACCTTCATAATCACTAGTCAGTTCCCTCACAGGAGACGACCGAGTGTCATGCTAATTATTCGAGTGCAAGGGGTTAAATTCGTTTACCGAACCGATAGACATTTCCACATTTTTAGAAAACGATTGTTCGCCTCTTAAATGCCCCGTATTGTATAGATTCTCAAATGATCAATTGGCTAGTGAATAAAAAAAATATATATATCAATTTACATAAGAGTGAATTCGTATAAATATAATTGTATAATGTATAAGTATGCATATTATGCGATTGTATAAATATACATATAAATAAATTGTATTTATATGTTCGTACATGTGCAAACATTAAACCAATACTATCCTGTGTATATATGTCGTAACCTTTCATCTATAGAGCCAGATTTGTCTTGTCGTCACCTATAGCAGATTTATCTGAAAAAGAAGAGTTTATACAAATACATATGTTACTGGTGCAAATAGAACGTATATGCACTAACTATACACAATGCCATGGATAAATATACATAGTAAAGGGAGCATGAAACTTATATTTTCTAATGCATAAGATATAATTATTACATATAAATATGTACGTATAATAAAATAATCCGTTACAGATAACAGTATATAATAAATATAGTATTGAAATAAAGCTACACCGTTGTCTTTGTTAGTTGTAATTATCACATTACCGTTGTTCCTTTAATTATTGCCATGAATATTATCGAAAGCAAGCAAAATATCAGCCCATATTACTCTAAAGTTAACGAAAACCGTTGAAAGTGGCCTACATTTTGTGGATGATGTTATTAAAATTCATCAATCGATCATTTCTCACAATCGACCACCTCATCGTCGTCGCTTTCAGAATAGGATCGATCAAAATCTAAATGATGCGAGTGGTCGAGTCATACGTGTCTACGTCTTCATCGTTGGTTACAGCAGTGTGTTGGTTCGTAAATTATTTAATATCGCTTGCGAACTTCTCTGCGCTACGATTTTTCCTATGAATGCTAAAGTATATGGCGCCACCTATTATTTTTTTTAGCGAAAGTTAGAAGCATTGTCGCGATCGACTGCTTCATTTTGTTCTTATTCTCAACATGCAAAACGTTAACCAACGTTTTACACATTTTTACAATTAGTCAATCGTAAAAATATTGGTAGACTGTTTGGATGGATATCCATAAAAATGAAATGAGAAGCAAATTTTCAAATTATCCGATACAATAATTTACTAACTGCTTTTTGCAGCAACTGGTTAACGTCTTGTGATCTGAACGCAGGTGTATATTTCATGCTTTATAGTAACTGAGGAAGAACCCGAAGCGTGATCAGATTTTCCATTGGGTTTCTCATCTTTACTTCCATTTAATTTTCTGATGTTAACATTATCGCCTTTGCTAGTTTGTAATAAATCATTGGTTAATTTATAAATAGTGTGGCAATAAGAACGAATGTCCAGGGTCCTAACATTTGTCGCGGTACATTGAAACGATGAAATTGGAGCAATGTACAATTCGTTGTCTTCGTCTATCCTTTCGGAATAAGCAATTCTATCTCTTTCGTTAGCTACGTTCTCGACATGCATGTCCCTTCTACGGCCAAAGGAGTACGGATTCCTTTCCAAGTGCAAGTCGCTCATTAGACTTAATAGTCGGTTAACCGAATCCATGAACAGGATACTGATGAACGAAAAGTTTTGAGCTCTCCTAAATTGTAGCTTTCCAATTATATGTCGTTTGAATTCCCCTTGTATCCCATTGTAATTACCACTCCAGGTACTAAATATCCTCGAGCATAAACCTTCTTTCGCGTCAACAAAAAGCAGGGCAAATTCTGATGGCACGCAATATTTGGTTAACTTGCCCAACTCGAACATTGCACCATGCTGCGAGTAAAATGGGACATTCAAAAACGGATGGTTCGCGATAATCGTAGACAACGACTCGCCACCTTCTTCTGCAACTGTGGATGATGATTCAGAGTTATCATTGGTTGTTCGTTCACCGTCGGTATCACAGATCCTCAGTAAATTACTCTCAGAACGGAAGATCAATATGCCCAAGCAAAAGATGGACCAAACGTATAAACTCGGATAACGGTCATACAGATGGGAATATTTCTTTGTATACACATCGCTCAACAATCTAAACAGATATTTTTGATCTCTAAATAAAGAATGTTTCTCGTGCAGCATAGACAACACTGTTCCATCGTCTAACAATGTCATTTTTTCAATTTTTTTAAAATCTTGTTTCAATGTATCCGTAATTACGCTATCCATGACCGTCTCCTGTTTCTTTACATTAGTCATGTCAACGGTTACTCGTCTATTATTATTCACGATTTGACTGACGGAACTGCTCGTTGGATGTTGACCCATAACTTGGTTTGTACCAAGGTTGAATGTTAGATTATTTATATTCGTTGCATGCGACATTAGCCAAACACCCTCAACCTCTTGTTTCAAATTCATCGACATCGGAGTCATGCGTTGGTTCTGGTTGGACTGCCCCATCTATGAAACAAATGTAGTAATTAAGTTAAGTCGATCACAAGATCACGCACTATTTACAAGAAAGCGTTATTATAGAGACGCACGATACTAACCATGAAACCGTTAATTATGACTAAATAATGTATCGTTTTAAGAAAACTGTTAAACGATGCTTCGATAAACAATGTCTTGATCAAACAGCTGGTGTTGGATGAACTTGATATATTAGAGCGAACCAACCGAATTATAACGTTACATTTATGACATTTTTTTTTACAAGAAAATTTCAAGAGTAGACGATTTTTCAAATTTTATTTTACAAATGATGAAACAGTTCGATCTTGAAAAAATTTCAATAAAATAGATGTCACATTTCACTATAATAGATTACGCGAAAGTATACAAGTGTATAGACATATTACCAGATCTATTGTTTTTGGTAGTGATACAAGTGAATTTTTTTTGCTGTTGAGATAATTATAGGTTTGCATTTAAAAATATTGGCTAACGCTCGTTTTTAACGCTATGAACCTGTTAAAATTTATTATTATATAATAGTAATTAATAAAAGTGTTAAAATATAAAATGATCTTTTTAGCTACAAGTGGACTTATATCTCTTTCAATGATAATAGATTATAAACAATCAAAACAGGAGCAAATTTATGCCCATATTTTAATGGAAGTTGGCTTTTCTAAAATGGATTATTTAATGTAAATAATCTTGATTAAAATGGAGACATCCAAGAATTAGTTTCAGTTATGTTATAAAAGGAAATGTAAATAAACAAGTGTAAAAAGTAAATTACTTTACTAAGATAACTAAAAATAATGAATTCATTTATATTTCTTCTTTATATTTAGCCTAGTAAAGTAATAATGGTAAATTGGAGATATGCAAGACAGTAAACTCATCAAATAGAAGAGTAACTTCAAATGGCATGTTTTCTTCCATACAGATTTTTTAAAAAACTTTGCGCGACTAATCCACGCATATTTTCAGTCAATTCATAATTTCTTCGTACGCACTTGTTTTCCTATTTTATATTGCTTTTTCTAGAGATTTGGTTCAGAAAAAATCTTCTCGTTTCATTACGTGTAAAAGGAATCTAATTTGTCGGCTACTCTGCATTACTAATGGACTTGTTTCATTTTCAAATAAATAGGAAAAAAAAGAGATCTATATCTCAATGTTTAACGATCGAATAGTTGTAAAAATATGTTTTTCCGTGTTGAGCATAACAACGATAATACCCTACGATTAAAAACCTTTACCTAAAAAGTAATAGGAAGCGCTATATAAATTCTGGACATATGTTCGTACGTACATTTTTAGGCTTTACGTTGTAGTGTAGACAGCAAAATTGAGTGTAGTGTATCGTGCACAAAAAGTATAAATGAGACAATACACACTAAATAACGTTTCGTAATTTTGTTAGCCACTGTATTGTTCGAAAAGGCTTGTCTGGCTTGTCTCAGGGACTTTAATTGACATACCTTTCCATCGAAGTGTGCAACACAGGCAACGCATTAAATACATGTAAGCGCGTGATACAGCGTTGTTTTGCACTTTGACGATAAAAATTTATTACACCCGTGTGTTCGACTGAGTAATGAATCAACCACTATAGTTGCTGCTGTAAATTTGCAATTTTCTATGTAATTGTATTTTTTGTTTGCTCGCATCCTCAGTTCGCCACTATAACGAAGTAAACGATTCGACCACAACAGTTCGCAAACTTCTCTATATTATCATCGATGCGAAGGGAATTTACGTATTTACACGTATTGTACATTTCATAACATTTTAATTCAAAAATTTCTATTGAAATTATACAGATGTTATGAAAATTTGGTGTAAATAGAATTGTTCTTCGTTAAAATATTTTTACATAAAAATTAATATTGATCAATTCTAATGAAGTATTCAAATTTTTCCTACAACTCTTTCGTCGATATAAGGAAATTATGTTATACAAATTAGTAACAAAATTATTTTACAACTTCATTTTAATGATCACGTGTTTGACAGTTACTTAAATACCATTTAATTTTTCATTTAAATAGATTATCAAGATAGGAATTTTATGAATACGCAATGAAATATTTTGGTATTTAATATACTGTAACTATATCATTTAATTTTCGCGCGTCGTCACGAAGAGGACGTAAGAGTGTTTTAAGAAAAGTATTATGTCGCAGTTGTACCATTTATGTTTACTCTACTTTACTTTACTTTATTTTTTTCTATCTGTATAATATATCTAGATTAGAAAGTGGCATTTGTAAAAGTTGGCTATCCTTATGTTGCTCAAAGGAAAGCTGTTTGTTCTTTTCGTACGTACAACATACAAAGGTCTTAGAACACTTACATTGATATAACAAATTTACATATTTGACGATTGCAAAACGTACACAGTTAGGTAGAATATATATATATATATTTTATTGTACTCATATTCTTGTACAATATGCTGTTGATAATTATGTAAAGAACATTTTGATCATTTCTTAATTACAGCATCAAGTATTCTCATACAGCTTTTTCATATGTTATTAATAATTTCCATTAGAATGTTTCGCTATTCTGTATGCAACACCTCAAACAGTTCATCCGCATTCTTCTTGCTCTGTCTAAATAAGCCCAGACATGTTCAATAATAATTAAGTCAAGAATTTAAGCTGCCCAATTGTGGACTTTTAATATTTTTGTACATATTATTTTATTTAACTGAGGCTACACAAACTTGTAACTATTATACAAAAATTCCAATAACTGAACGAATTCAACACTGAGTTACGTCGCAGTTACAATCAACATATGTTCAAAATTATATGCTGAAGATAACTATCTAATCTAATCTAAGTATATAATCTCATGATTGATGCATCACTTTTGACCTCCAGTATATGAATGACAACGTTTTATTACCAGCTGCAGACAAATTAGAGTTTGGACTTTCATATGGGCCTCTTATTGCTCCGCCTACCAAGAATTTGCATTCACCAATCATGAAGGTCTGTCTTGCGACCGTCAACTTGGCAGTGAAATGTGCCTGAATAGTTGACACTGTTGGGTGCTTGTAATATGATAGTAAACGCGTAAATAGAAGCAGGTTCAAAGTGGGTATTTTCTCTTTAGTAAATGCCAATTCTGTTTCCCTACTGTAATATCTTCGATAATTTCTATATACCTTGTTGCACGCATCGATGTTTATTATTGGAGCTTTCAAGTTTACAGAGTATTCAATTTCGTTCGAAATCACCGAATACTCGTAAATAACCGTGATCTCGCAATAAATCTTGAATATCGACGATCATCGAGTCGTCTTTAATTTTCTTCGAAACCACAAACATATTTTTCGTTTGATCCGTTTCTAATTTCGTATTATCGACAGCACTTGCACGGTTCCCGGTGTCAAACGTGTTTAGACTGACGATGTCCGTCTTGAACAGCTGCTTACCTGTTCCATAAAGTTTCGTGGCTTGTCCACCATAGCGTAGTGTCTAATCAAATAATTCGCGTTGTGTACGTGATGAAAACGATGATGATGCTTGATATTGTACACATATTACTCGGATAGTTAACACCGGACTAACGCTTCCGCAGATAAGTAATAACGTTCCTTGGTACGATGATTCATTGTTCGGAACAGGTAACAACGACGATTGATCGGAGTCACTGAGAACGCCAGTTACTATTACTATGATAACTGTAATCGATAAAACATAAATTTTTTTCTGTTGCCACGATAATCATTAATGCGATAGTTACGAAATACATGCGTAATATAATGTGATCTAAGAAATGATCTCAACTTCTATCGATCTAAATATCATATCGCCTGGCGTTATGGAAAACATCGTAACGATACAATGTAGCTTCAGTCTCGTATCTTATAAAATTTTTAAATTGATCCAAATAAATTCGAAGATACAACACTCCACAAGCATTTTTACATATTACGATTTTTTATTTCTGAATTATTATTTTTCACTTATTGGTTTGTGTATGAAAGTAGTAAAAAATACTATTTAAAATGATGATGACGTGCATAATTAAAGGAAATGTAGAAATTAGGAAAAAATCAGAGACGAGGGGGTTTGAACTTAAGACCTGTGGGATGTTAGCGAGGAACGAAACACGGTATTTGTAGTAAATAAATAAATAAATAAATATCTTGTTTACTGTACACATATGCTCCAAACAAAAATGGCCATCCCTTTATGGAACTTCTCAGCAGCATAAATAGTTGCACCGTCAGCGAAAGAGTCACATCTTCCATGGTAAACGATCATCTAAAAGCTGGTTATATAGATAGTACACATATAAAACATATATAAATCGGAGAAGATATTATTTGACCCTAGTGCAAAAACGTCCGAATAATGTTGCGGGCAAAAATAATATCGGCATCTGTCGACATTAAGCGATAAAAAGGTACCTACTAACGTTGACTACGGATGATATTTTCAATTGTGGGGTCAGGTGTGTTTGTGTGCTCCTTCTAACCGTACGATATAACAACGTGTAGTTAAATTTGAAGAGAAGAGGGATCATGTATGAGGTAGAGATAGAAAAAACAGTGTAAGATCCGTGCAGGCAGAAAATGTTCTGAAGCAACCGATAAATTTCACAACACAAAGTCGTTCTTTGCAGCTAGCGATTAAACAACGAGACTTATTGCTGGAGGAGACTTTCGAAAATCACGGAACACCTTACATAGCTATATCATTAACAGAATATAACAAATAACAAATATCACAGAAAACATTAAACAAAACACGAATTCATTGAACGTAATAGTGGAAGCATTGATTTTCTAACAATGGACCAGCTCTTGAATCACAAAAATTTGCAGAACAATAGCACAAATAAATGTGAATTTCATTATCAGAAACGAAAGAACAATTTCTAGACAAATACTGCCCAAGTGTAGTACTATTATCAGAACCTAAAGTAAATCAGAAACACATATTCCATTTAAAAAAAACTAAAAACATAATCCAAACAAACAGGTCATAATTCCAACAAAGAGATGAAACAGCCATAATTCTAAAGCAACCTCTCAAATATAAAAATATACAACCAGAAAATACAATCGTACACTCATATCTTGAAACCACGCAAATACAAATAACACTACAAACCGAAATTAAAAACATTACAATCATGTAAAGTTTGATATTAATTAACATACGTAACAAACACAGGAAAAAAAGAATTCACAGTTGAGCTAAGCTAGCTATTAGAAACTCGAAAGCCTACCCAATTATTATAATACCTACTAGCAGGAAATTTAAATGCGAGACACATTTCATAGGGCAATACGATAAACGACAACAGAGGGAGAACACTGTAAGGATAAGTAAATGATAACAAAATGAAATACAGAGTACAACTACACAGAACGGAACAACCATCATTCCCAAAAACGGGGGCTTCTATCTACCTTTGCTTGGTCGACATCAGACTGGATTTTATAAACTTAACGAAAAACCAACAACTCCGTTCCCGACCATAAATGGTGACAAGATAGAGATGACGATAGAGATATGATACAAATAAAAAATTTAAATGAGTTGCAAACTGAAACCGAAGTCTACAAACCAAGACTGATCCTCAACAAGACCGACTGGCACAAATATAAAAAATTTTTCACTGACAACGATAACGCGAACATCGCAAATAACAGAATCCTAACAAACATCGAAATAGACAGACAACTTCTACAGATAAACTAAAACGTAATCTAAGCATCAGAGCAAGTAACCCTCAAAATAAATAAAAACAAAAAAACGGAACAAAAAATCAAATATCTGCGTGAAATAAACAGCCAAATCATCAGGAAAATCAATAACCTAAGCAAAATACGAATCTGCAAAAACAATCACCACACTATAAACACATTTAAAAGAAATAAAAAAGCAGCTCAGAACAGCATTCTACAATGCATTGAGCACATACTTGAAAAACAAAATTGAAAACGTATGTCTAAAAAGCAACAAAAACAATAGTCCTTTCACTGTGAGAATTGTATTCTTTAGAAATAAAGACTTAATAATTGTCGAACCCCTAAAAATCATCCACTTCAACACCGAACTGTTAAATAGAGCAAACATAAATTATAAAACCCCCAATAACTCAATCATCACTCAACAACAAAATTAAACGTAATAGCAATACACTTCGAAGCAGTGCATGTAGAATACGAGGCACCTGGTGCAGAGCAGCTAATTAACGTTATACTACTAAAAATAAACCATCTCAAACAAGAAATAAATACAGTCATAAACAATAAAAACACAATATCTAGACTCGTAGATCGAAACACATTAAAGAACTCAGACGTAAAAGAAACACCACCAAACGAAGCCATAAACCACCGTTGCAGTAAAAACAACATGATGCCGAAACCACAATTTCAATATAGACATAAACGCAATCATAAAGTTTCTAAATGACATATACTGAGCAAGAAATAAGAGCGATTGTTTCGACGCTCTGTTAATCGATATGGAAAACTTTGTACACCATATGGCTGGAAGGATTATTCTATAAATTAATAAAAAAAAACTTCCTTAAAACCTAATTAAAATGCTATGGACTATATGATACATGACAAAAAAATGCATAATAGCAAGTGGACAGTACGCATTACATCACGAGTATCTACAGTTGAAGCAGACTTCGACAACGAACGGTCAACCCACCGATATTATTCAAGATCTACGTCAGCCGTTTATCAATAATGTTTGGACTAATTCAAAAAAAGAGAGAAAAGTAACAGCCTTTGCAGATGACATAGTAACCTAGACCAAAGCAAAGATCCAGTAACGATAAACGCCGCTCTACAAACCCTATTTAATGAAATATAAGACTGTCTAAACACATGGAGATTCAAAATCGACGTGTAAAAATATGAAAAAATACATTCAACTCTTTTTTTATACAGTTCTTTTTACCCCATTTTGAAATAGCACGATTCACCAATAAGAACGAATACAATTTTTTACACGAATTTTTTCTTCTAGCACGAATCCGAAAAGAAATTTGAAAAAAGAAGGTGAAGTTCAGCTATTAACGGCTGATTTAATTCGCGAAGGGGTTGTAAATCCCAGCTCGAATGCGGTTCATCGCGACGTGTCCGCAAACTTAATATTGTTCCGCTAGTTCTAATCGAATATTCGTTCGTTTGCGTTTCTCGAGCACAATTCGACCGTTTTTGTGAGAGGTTGTTCGTTCGTTGTCAGCCGATAATCGTGTATATCTGATTGTCTATTCTGTTTCTGATTGTCTATTGTGTATTTGAAAGTTCGTCCGCTGCTCCCACCTCCGTGTAGAGGATGGACACTGTGTTGGCATTAATATAAATAATAAAAGAAGAATATTGCAATTTTTTATGTACTTTTAGCTGTGATTCTAGCAGTATGTGTCGAAAATATAAATTCCAGAACCACTTATAGTACTGTTAACCGCCTACTAGAAAAATTCGAATATGACTCGAAGTTCTTACCAACTATACGTATTATTAACATGAGATTTTACTAAATGTATGTATTATTGACACTTCAAACATTACGCTAATTTTATATCGATTGCCTGTGCCGCGAACACGATTTTTTTATTATGCGATTTCTATGTTTTACACTGCATTCATTTCTTTGCGCCATTGTAATAAAAATAATAATTTTGAAAAATGTATTAGTATCAACATTTATTCTAATTAGGTATATCTACTAATATTGGCGCTAGCGTCAAGTTGAGTGCCGGTCAGGTTTTCACGTTTTTCATACTGCAGCGGACAAATTCAGTTTTTTCGCGTGCTCTAGCTATTTTTATAATTTACGAATGTTATTGATGCGAAGAAACTGAACTTTGTAAATAAGTGACACACTGTCGTCTATTGCGTAACTGAAATTGGAGTCCCCTGATTCCAACGTTTATTTTTCTTCGATCTGTGATCATAAGTCTCCTACCGACAGTGTCACGTAACTAAGATTACAGTTCGTTACTTTCAGGTATTGTTTTTCTTAGACCGTGATCACTGTTTGCCGCTTGCAATGTTTTAAACGGCAATAGTGCGTGCTGAGTTCGATCTTTTTTAAAAAACTTATTAAGAGAAATTTATATATACATTGTGCAGTAATTTGTGACACATAATTGCTTCAGATTTCCAAGTTCCCACTTCATAGATAAAAGATATAGAAATTCGAAAAACTTGATAGCTAATTATAATCTGAAATGTTTCGTGTATATCTGATTGTCTATTCTGTTTCTGATTGTCTATTGTGTATTTGAAAGTTCGTCCGCTGCTCCCACCTCCGTGTAGAGGATGGACACTGTGTTGGCATTTATCGGAACGATGCAAATTATCAATCAGTGTGCCCCTTCGAGTATCGTTCACATCTTGTGTGCTCGAAGCGCGCGTTCGTCTCAAAAGAACGAATTCCCTCGGTGACCATTTGAGAATTTTCGAAAGGTCAAGATTTTAGTCTGGTTCCATTATGTGCACGGTTCGATGTACTGCTCCTTGCACATATTGAACTGACCCTTAAGAAATACCTCGTTTACAATACGCGATGACTATCGACAACGTCGAAATGAACTATTCTAAAAATTATTTGTGTCGAAGGTCGCGAGAGTATACGAAATTATTTAAAACATCTTAACCTCAAGAATAGCCTTTTCGTTACGAGCATGTAACAAACGAGAACACTCTTATCGAACATGTAAGAAGAGAGTGAGAGATAGGATACAAGAGAAGCAAATATTCATACTCAATTTGTTCTTTGCTTAGGATTGTTATGTTGATCTTTTATTATTATTCGCATATTACTCGCCTTTATTCTCATAAGGCTTTTAGTAAATTATTGTTGGTTATTTTGAGTTTTTTAATCGTAAGTTTATGATAACACGTTGCGATAAGCAAGGAAACGACTTCACTTGGGCTTCGTAGAAACGCAACAACATTTACTTTAAGAAGGGCAAAGACGTATATACTTGACGGACATACATAGACAGCTGTTCTGCAAAGATTACAAGACAATGGAGGCATGATAAATTAAACGTTTCAAACAATTATTTTCTAGCAAATCCATATACATAGTTTTACGTAAAATGTCTTTGATATATACGAATTCCTCAACTCAGATGGATTAAATGTATGCTCGTGTAATTACAAAACGTTTGTAGTTTAGACTTTAGCTTTTACATTTGTTGATTACAGATATTCATTTATGAACGAAAAATCTACTCTTGTCAGCGAAAATAATATCTTCGTGTCAATTCTGAGATTTGTAATGAACTCATCGACAAAAGTCAATCTTTATCTTCCATTTATTTCATTTACATTGGGTTGTTCAATCAATTTTACTCATTACTCTATGCACTGTTTCAGCACTGTTTTCAGACTGTTTCAATTATTAAATATATTCCGGCTTTCTCTTTAATAATATTCATAACTGTAACCTCTTTCGTTACCAATGATTGTGCAAATCTGTGACGACTTTTACTTTCTCCTTTATGATAAATTGCAACTTGTTTTTTGTCAAAACGATTCCTCCTTTGCAGTATTAAACTTCAAATGTTACTACCTCGAAATACAACTTATTGTTATATCTTGTGGTTGATCTTTCGGGGTAGTTTGATATCTACGTGTGGATTAAAATCACTGAAACTATTTTCGTAGTATATCACTTGCGAAAAGTGTATAATAAATGTTTTATATAGCTTCAAATATTTAAATACAGTTTTCTTAATTTTTAGTTAGTTAAATTATGGGGCATCATGTTTATACTTCACCCTCTATTAACTAAATATGTTAAAATAAGACGATTCATTGATGCGAAGGTCGTAAAAGTAGAGCAACCAGTCAGGCATTAATCCTCTGGGCTTTTTCTCCGACTTGCATAACCTTACCTCGTTACGCTTGCCAATTGGAGGACGCGATGTCCACTGTATCCCTACTTTCACTTACACTGACAAGCAGCGTGATTGATTGTTCTTTCGTCGGTTATTTTGCCTTAGTAATCGACGCAATAAAATGACGGGTACTGTAACAACGACGCTAGACATTCTTTAGCTTTCTCCCCGGTTTTTGTAAATTATGCTGCTTTAATACATTGATGACTGATTACGGAAATCTCTATCTTTGGCCGCTCGAATAATATAAAACAAAAGGAAAGAAACATTGGCTACAATTTAGAAAGGCGGGGAGGAGGGGGTGCATTTCTCATTTTATTAAAAACTGTTAAAATATAACTATAATAAACCAATTTTTTACTGTAATGTCATTTGCCTTAAAAGAATGGAAATCAAATACTCGGTCGTCAACCATACGATTATGACTAAAAACGCAAGTGTCTCTCGTTGACGCTGAAAAATTCGATGATCTTGTAGACTTCGATAACTCGTTGGCAAATTCAGAACAAAAATTAAGAAATTCAGTCTTCATGAATTAAAAAACCTCCGTTATACCAAAAGCAACCATATTAGGAGAATCTCACAAATCAGTATGACCCTTTTCACCGATTTAGATTCAGAACTAATTACTGTATTACCCATTGACGTGGTTATTAATTATTAAAATCCTTCCAATATAACACTAAAACAAAGACCAAACAAATTGAGATAATTATTGGAGTAAAAATTAAACCAAAGAGGAGAAAAATAAAATTCTTGATGATCCAACGGTGATTATCCTATGTTAACTTATATCTTAACTTATTACACTGCTTACAAATTCAATTTAAAGTTTCAGGATTCTGAAAAGGACTTGGAAAATTTCAATTGAATTATATATTACTTAACACTAGAACCTTTCATAAGAATAGTCAATATTTTTTGTTTTCAAACAAAATACAGTGATAACTAGAATCACTAAATAGAAAAATACTGCTGATGTAAAGTGAGCGTGAAAATAATTGAAAAATAACTTTAATTTGTAAAAATACTACAAACACATTCGTAAAAATGAATTTATACAATCTCTATCAGAACTTTATTCGAAGCGAAGAACATCAGTCGAGACAAATACAGGTGTGAATAATTCATAAAAAAGCCAGCGCGCGCGATATCTTACAACGTTAGTGAAGATTGGAGCGCCCACTGTATTATTAAAACGATCAGTAAGGATTCTACGATCCCCTTTCCATAAAGAAAAGAACACCCAATTAGAATCGATGAGCTGTCGGCTGAGTCCATTTCCAGGGCCAATCAGTGAAGACTATCCACCACCATCGTGCGTCGTTCTTCATTACGAGGCAGGCCGTCGATAAGTACTGTTTGCGAAGCCGTGAGTGTTAAGTGCTTCGCGAATGGAAAACTCTAAGTATTTTTTTCGATTTTGTTTTTCTTCCTCCTTCTTTTTGTTCTTTCGATCTTTGGTTTATAATCTAGAGCGTTAAGTTTTTGTGCAAGTAGCGATAATTCATAATTTATCGATTTCACGACCACGTGTACCGGTCTATCACGTAATAACTTACGTCGTGTGAAAAAACCGGCTTGTGTATCGTATTATTAAGGTAATTTGATAGCATCTACTTATTTTATCGGTTTACATACTTATCAATGTACAAAGAAATATATCTTCATATATTTGATATGCAGCGCGGCATATTCATTCGAATGTTGTCGAATTCGAGAACATTCATAATATTCATGGTAACGATCTGTGTAACGGTATTACGTTGATACATGACTCTTGTTCGCTTTGTTTTTCGTCCCTCGCCCGTTTTCTGTAAACATCTCAGGTGTACGCCTATGTCGAATAAACACGTCGCAAAAGTAATTTAAACGTTACAATTTTCTATTTATATAACGTTACATTAACGTGTTTCGTGCCGGATGGATTTTTAGATATAATACTTTCCACTAGATATAATATATTTTAGATATAATACTTTTACAGTTAGATAGTTTAGCTTCTAGCATATATTTTGCAATTTTTACAATATCATAAAAATCATAATTATCAGGGAAAGCGTGTAGAGTATGAGATGCACGACACAAAAATGAAATAAATTTAATACGGAGGGTATTCACGTGTTAACAATGTTAAAGTAATTCCAGATGCTTATGTATTATACTATCTACATATAATACAGCTTAATTATTCAATTTTTAACATACTGATAATTACTTTTTCATACGCGCAAACAATATTTTAAACTATAGTAGGGTTTGTTAAGACAAACGAGTATTAAAACGAATAATTTCTTTACTATTAGCATGCTGTAATGAACGAAATGGACAAATATGCTGTAACGAACGTTAGGAAATATAGAGGCTTTTTTATTACGATAAAGATACAATTGTATTAATAACGGCTGTTAATAGTAATATTAGAATATTACACGTCATCTTTTATTATTATTATACTTGTAGAATTACATATTTCTGCATGTATATATTGTATACAACCGTTGGCAAAAAGTATTCGGCTAAACGGAATAGTACGGTATTAACACATTCGCGTCTGGCAAATATTTTTCGTTTTTAATAATAAGTACCAGCGAAAATAATGAAATTCTGATACTGGTTGCCGTAAATTTGTATCGTTAAAGCAAGGATAAAAATGATAAAATTTGTTTTGAAATATCAATGTCGCAGGTATGTGTCGCTTAAAATAAAACTGGCTAACTATTAGTGAGCCAACTAAGCAGAATGTGAATTCATGTCAGCGGTCGCGAATGTGTTAAGAGGAATTAAATTTTTTCGTGCGGTATAAAGTAGTATAAATAATAAAATTTATGGTACCGTTAAATTGATTTAATATAAAGTGAAAGCAAGTGAAATAATAGTAATATCTGTTTATTATGTATTAAAAATTAGTGAATTTATGAAAGACTGATTGGAAATAATTATTTAACCGTCAGAAATCCTGGAGGAAGTATTAGACCTGATAAATCTTCAGTTAAGCTGATAAATAAATAAACAATTATTTATTTTAAATTCACTTTAGCTAATATTTAATAACAGTCGATCGTGCAATCGTTTTTATGCATTCTGAATTCGTTTCTTTAATAATTTTGCACTCAGTCGCGATAATTTCATCGCACAATATCTTAAATTTTTCGTAAAATTTAATTTCTCATTTTAAACATAGAGAGTAAGTCAGTTCCTTTAGAATGCAATTACTGGATGTGTCTAGTTACTTATTTTCTTACATACATGTGAGTACAAGAACATGTGATCTATACATATATTTTATTCTAAAAGAATTATTCAATTTTTTATTTAAAATAAAAATGAATTCTGCGTTGATATTTTAACAAGAAATGTGACTTATTTTATTCTAATTGTATCATAATTAATAATTAGAGTTTCTTTTATAAATGTATTTTATTTTCCAAATTGCTAGAACTGCATACAACGTTTTTTAAAAAATCGTCTTCTGAAGAAGGTATTAGAAGACATACAAGGTATTAAGTATCTCACTATAAGACCAACTTGTATGCTAAACATACAAAGTATTCTATAAAGTTACTTATAACATTGCTTTCTTGACTTGTAGATTGTGAATCTCATTATCAGTTTCGAATGTTTATGTTTGTTGATATGAAAAAAGACATTAATGTGCTAAGGATCGATAAAGATGAGATCAATCTGACATCCTCTTGGTCGAATTTTCTTGTTCTTTTCATTCATGTCCGCTTTTTTTAAATCTTTAATGGGCAGATAGAGAATATTGTAAGAAGTTGAGGAAAATGGAGTAATAAC
Organism: Xylocopa sonorina; assembly: GCF_050948175.1. NCBI lineage: Eukaryota > Metazoa > Arthropoda > Insecta > Hymenoptera > Apidae > Xylocopa > Xylocopa sonorina. The sequence goes on along the minus strand of NW_027490090.1, from coordinate 338,910 downwards.
TCGTAAACATAATTTCTTACAATATATGTAATATAATAATTAATTAATATAAATAATATAATACAATTAATATAAATAATAAAAGAAGAATATTGCAATTTTTTATGTACTTTTAGCTGTGATTCTAGCAATATGTGTCGAAAATATAAATTCCAGAACCACTTATAGTACTGTTAACCGCCTACTAGAAAAATTCGAATATGACTCGAAGTTCTTACCAACTATACGTATTATTAACATGAGATTTTACTAAATGTATGTATTATTGACACTTCAAACATTACGCTAATTTTATATCGATTGCCTGTGCCGCGAACACGATTTTTTTATTATGCGATTTCTATGTTTTACACTGCATTCATTTCTTTGCGCTATTGTAATAAAAATAATAATTTTGAAAAATGTATTAGTATCAACATTTATTCTAATTAGGTATATCTACTAATATTGGCGCTAGCGTCAAGTTGAGTGCCGGTCAGGTTTTCACGTTTTTCATACTGCAGCGGACAAATTCAGTTTTCTCGCGTGCTCTAGCTATTTTTATAATTTACGAATGTTATTGATGCGAAGAAACTGAACTTTGTAAATAAGTGACACACTGTCGTCTATTGCGTAACTGAAATTGGAGTCCCCTGATTCCAACGTTTATTTTTCTTCGATCTGTGATCATAAGTCTCCTACCGACAGTGTCACGTAACTAAGATTGCAGTTCGTTACTTTCAGGTATTGTTTTTCTTAGACCGTGATCACTGTTTGCCGCTTGCAATGTTTTAATCGGCAATAGTGCGTGCTGAGTTCGATCTTTTTTAAAAAACTTATTAAGAGAAATTTATATATACATTGTGCAGTAATTTGTGACACATAATTGCTTCAGATTTCCAAGTTCCCACTTCATAGATAAAAGATATAGAAATTCGAAAAACTTGATAGCTAATTATAATCTGAAATGTTTCAGGATTCTGGTAGGAGAATTGCTAGGCCATGCAAATGTTGATGATTATAAGTGTAGCAGGCAGACTACCTGATGCGGAACAAGTAGTTACAGCGTCTTGGGATAGAACAGCAAATTTTAATGCCGTACAAACTGGAGAAATTATTCATACGTTACGTGAACATGATCAGGAACTTTCTCATGTATCGGCACGTCACGAGCGAGGTCAGTAATTCCCAGGTGTGGGATTTTAGGGAGCCTATCCATTCAATTTCCGTTTTCCAAGCGCATACCGAGTAAGTACATTCACTATTTTACTTCATTTGTTTACGGTACATATGATGAAAGTGTAGTATTGTACTTATTCAGCGCTTACAAGTATGTATTTTGAGTTGGCCTCGAATTACTTGTGTCACACGCTTCAAGCAACAACTTAATGGCGCCTGAATATTTAAGGTTGATGCAATGGTGTGGCTTAGTCAATTTTTTACAGTAATTTTTACAATGTATCTCAACACTTTTAATTTAATTTATTTTGTTTACGATCAGGAATTTATTTTGGACATTGTTTAGAAATTTGTGATATAAATTGTACGTATATTTTATCTATTAGTGGTACAAGTTCGTTAATGTTAAAAGCGAGATATTTAAAAATATTGGTAACTAATAACATGGTAATAGAATGGTTTTGTGTTTTTAAGGGTATATAATTTATCCACTCAATTAGCATTTGTTGGTATATTGAGGTTTGTGGTTAATGAGTAATTCTCTTCTCCAGTAAGAAATTAATATATATAGTAGAAAAGAAAACCAAAACTTTCTTATTATATACTCTATCTCGCTACGCATATTCTCGAAATAAAATATTTTTCTCCTTCTTGCAATCTTATCTTTCCCACTTTCAATCAAAATTATACTATTTACATGTATTCCAACAGCATTATTAAAATTGTGTAAAAAATAATATGTTTTTGATGCCCATAAATGGATTTAATCCTTACAAGTCTGATTTCTTTTTCAAAAGCAAGAATATATTTTTGAATTATTAGATGATTTGGAACATAATTTTTCAATGTACAAAGAATCATTGTTTATTTCATTTTTTTTGAGTTTTCTTTTACAGCATGTACATTACATTGTACACATTATCCGATATGCTGCATATGAAAATAAAATAATTTACTTAAACTGGTTTGCGATAGCATCGAAACAATGTATTTTACTTTACAACAATCGATAATGAAATTTCAGGAACTTAAAATGAAGTAAGTTGCAGTATACGATACATCAATTTTTTTTATGTTTCTTATAATAGTTACAAAAATTCACCATTTTCAATTCCAATTCCTATGAAATTTTGAGAAGCAGTTTCTATTTCTTAAGAAACATAATTAAACTCGACATTTACCACAAAAAACGTGATGACGTTTTCTTTTATATTCCGGCAACTTGCTTCTGGTGGCTTCTTTATTGTCACCTATCCTGGGCATGTTTTCTGCACGATCCTTTTAAATTTCTTTGAAAGGCCGTTTCTCTGATGTTCGAAATGTTATATTTACTGATGATGGAAATAATGTAGACGGTCTATCTCGTTTAGCTTTCTATATAGTTTTATCCAACGATATTATGCTCTTGGACACTCTCACTCTATATAAGTATATATTCCGATATGTACTTATCATTTCATTTAATAAATCTACACCTCCCGTATTATAATTATGCACATTTTTACTATTTCGGATCGTCTTACAGAAATATATTTAAATTCCTTTGTCCAATCTGAGTACTTTATCGTCATCTCCTGTCTCTATAAAATTCGATGTGAAACACATTAAATTGTTATCATGCTATTCGGGTACGACTGTATTGTCTTCGCTGTTCATCAGACCAACCTTTTTTTTCTTTTTGAATTCAGTATCAGATACCACTGATGATTTGGAAAACCTTTTGGTTCTAATAGTACCAGCGGCATAAATGTTTATTCCCTTCCATCTTAAAGGCAAATCGTATGATGAAAAGTAATTGTCAGTATAATATGTGGAATTGCAGAGTTTCGCGAAAACAAGCGTAATTCTAATTGAGTGAAAATTTTATTGAACGCGGTACTGCTTCTATTAGATATGAGCCATAGAAATAAACTTAAAGTCCGATATTCTATTTAACTGAATACTTTTATTACTAGGCTTCAGAAACCGTCTTCACGCTTCGAGAGCTATATGAGTTGTGAGAACACTCGACAGAAAATCTGGGCTCCTCCTTCTTAAGAAAAAATAACCACGCAATGTCTGTATGTGTTTATCTTTCAGGCCTTTCACTCTAAACTGATTGGGGACCACTCGAAGCGATAAATTTCTTCTCCTGTTTATATACAGGATTCTATTTCTTAATACAATATTCATTTTTGTTTCTACATTGACATGTTGAAATAATCCAACAGCTTGTCTCCAACTCAAATTTAAAATTGACTCTAACTCGTTACACATCCTTTTATACATTCACTCATCGTACATTCACGATTATTTTCCTCGGATTTCCATGCATTCAACCAGATACACTAAGTGTAATAAAATATAGTTATCTATTTTTTCTATGCAATTTTTTAAAACAGGCCAAAGAAAGTGCCAGCTTGTCCTTACAATAATTACAATACGTCATTACTATTTTTGTTTCATTCGTAGCGTACTTAGTACGTTTTAACTCTGCTAAGCGTTTGTAGCATTCTTTGCTTTCTCGTCTTTCTCGCGGATCCTTCGTACGAAGTTAGAAAATGTTTCCGTTTACTCATTATTACTTCATTAGAAAGATTCCCAATATTCATTAACAGATAATCAATAATTCTTTCTCTAAATTGTAAAATTTGGAAACACTTAGTTCCACATTTTTTATGAATGTACCACGCATTTACCAGACATATTCCGCATAACAGTTCTATAACAATTTTTCTATACCATTTCACTGTTTTTCGTAAACAATTGCAATATAAAGACATTTGGTCGGATAGATCTACTCCCTTTTTAGCGTCAGTGTAAGAAAAAACGATGTTTGGTTTTAATTTATCATTTTTGCTACGAATAATAACGCACTCGTGATTTGATGAAGTAACGTACGCAAAATAGCCGGTTTTTTGAAAAATCAAATTACCGTTTACAATTATTATCATAAAGGGAAAAATAGAAAAAGAAGAGGAGACGCTTTAGCGGATAAGAACTCACTCCTTCTCCTAACGTCCCTGTCTTTTGTTTCTTCCTTTCAAGTTACACTGCTCTCTCTCTCTCGTACTATTTATCGTTCTCTACGTAAACTCGACTACAGTAAAACCTGTTTTTGTGCGGTCCTTTTTTATGCGATTTTGTTTTTGTGCGACTTTTTTCGTGCGATTTATTTTTATGCGGTATATGAATCTCAGCGGCGTTGGCATCAGTTTAATTATTGCGTGGTCTTCTTGACGACGATATATCTGGACTTCGCGATGCTTTGTTCATTATGGTACCAAAAAACAAATCAATTGAAATCCTATCTTCAAGCGGCGAAAGCGATTTTAGACCAATTCGTCAGAAGAAGATGCGCGTTTTGGATTACGACGAGTAGCAGCGAACTATTTAATGTAATTTGAAAACTTCTTCATGTATATGTATAATAAAGAATTAAATGTTTTTACAATTTTTCCAGGTATAATTTAATTGTTTCATTTAATTGAAAGCATTCTCTCATCTATTTCGTAAATAATTGATGTGTTTTCTATGTGCGACTTTTTTTATGCGGTCCCTGTCTGCCGCATAAAAAAATTTTAGGTTGTATATCGTACAAAGTTTTTTATTATATGCAAGTATTAGTAAAATTTGCAAATATTTTTTTGTACGATTTCTTTTATGCGGTCCCTATCCACCGCACAAAAACAGGTTTTACTGTATTCGCTTGCTCGATTGCTCTCTAATTGTGATTTTTCGTGCGATCCTTCGACCTCCACGATCTTCCCGGGTCTCCTTGGTGGAGTGGGTTCTACGTTTTGGCATTGTTCTAAGCATCGATCGATAGATTTCGACGATTATCTCTTCCCGTGGCGACGGATGTCTCTCGGGTAGTCTCGATTCCTATAATTGCGGCGCGTCCCTTTAATCTTACCATTCTAGTATTATATGAATATCTCTACTTCATAATTTGGAATAACGTGCATATTTGCTACCTACCCAGACAGATGATAATTGTTTTGTAATACCTAGGCATACGAAATGCATACATTCAAAATATAGTTGTGACACCATCCCAAATGGTATCAAAGATAATGGACTCTGACCTTCTGCACGATGATCCTTGTCAACACATCTAACATATACCCCGTCACTTCTTAGGGGATAGTTTGTACCACTGAAAGCATATCGACCTTTTTCACGCACACCACTTACTTTGCACTTTGAACATAGTCGTGGAAACTTATGTCCACCGATGACTTAAAGTTAAGGTTCGAGATAGTGCATCAGCTATAAAACGTCTTAATGATATTGAAAATGTAGTGCCTCAATGATTGATTCCTCCATCGGATATGATTTCTATGTCAGAAATTAATTTTTCAAAAAAATTAATAGGACTGTGAGGGTTTTGACTACCCCTATAAATGCCAATAATTATTAGCTTTTTATTTGATGTCCTTAGATTTATCTATCGATATCCATCGATATGAATGTCTACTTTTAATTGTCTAATGTTACCGATTGAGATTGAAGAAGTCACTTAATAATTTCTGCTTTTGAGTCGAAATGAATATATTCTCCTGCTGGAACCACCGACACAACTCAACTATCGCTTGGCACATTGAGAAATGTTCTAACGTCTTTTGGCAAATTAGAAAAACATGAATGGGAACGCAGCAGGGAGAATATATTATTTCCTTTTTTATGCGTTATATTGTTATTCACAAAAAGAATGCTGAATGCTCATGAAATGATTGCCCTGTGGTAGTACTGGAATCAGAAGAAGTAGTTATTCCAATACTAAACATATTATCATTTTTTATATTTTCTTTTTGTCCTTGTTAAATATTAATTTTTTCTCTTTCCATCTCAATTATTTTTTGCAAATTTTACAGTTTTCAAATATGATCTGTTTTTACAGTGCATTGTCTGTTGTAGTAGAGGTGCAAGTCCTTTCACACTCCGATCGAACACACTCGTGGCAGTTTTGACCGTCACAACGCGAACTACACCGTCGGAACCGAGATGAGCCTTGAGCACCCTGCCCAAGATCCACTGCATCGGAGGAACGTTATCCTCCCTAAGGAGCACGATAGTGCCCTCCTTGATTGGGTGAGTCCCTTTTTTCCATTTGCCTCGTTCAGTTAACTCGTTTAGGTATTCGAGGTGCCAGCGTTTCCAAAAATGTTGTTTTAATTTTTGTATGTGTTGCCATGCTGATAAACGATTCGTGGGAACATCCACGAAATTTCGTTCTCGTAAGCTCGTGAGTGATTCGCCAATGAGGAAATGTTCGGGAGTTAAGACGATCAGATCACTGGGATCTGATGAGATAGGTGTTAATGGGCAGGAATTGAGAACCGCCTCGATTTCTATTATTAAGGTGTTAAAGTTTTCGAATGTGAATGGCTCAGTACCCGCGACGCGTGTTAAATGATATTTGAAAGATTTCACTGCAGCTTCCCAGAGACCTCCGAAATGTGGAGTGCGTGGAGGAATAAAATTCCATTTAATTGCTCGATTTTCCAGAAATTTTCCTAGCTGTTGGTTGTGATCGTCGGATTTGATGAGTTCCTGGAGTTCTTGCAATTCATTATTTGCCCCGACGAAATTCCTTCCGTTGTCAGAGTATATTGCCTTGCATAGTCTCCGTCGCGCGATAAACCGTTTAAGTGCGGCGATGAAACCTTCACTTGTGAGATCACTCACCAGCTCCAAGTGAACGGCCTTAACGGCTAGACACACGAAGACCGCAACATAAGCCTTGTGTTGCTTCGATGTCTTCGCTCTTTGATAAAGAACGGACTGCAATAGTCAATGCCAACGTGCGTAAAAGACCGCGATTCCGTGATCCTTGCTTCCGGAAGATCTCCCATAGTGTAGTTAACTGCTGGTGGTCGTGCTCGAATACAAGGGATGCAGTTCCTTAAGGCCTTCCACACCTGGCTTCGCCCGTCGATCGGCCAATACCAGCGCCTCACGGCATATAACGTGTTCTGGACGCCGGCGTGTAAATGACTGTGATGCTCAGATTGAATGATCAAGGTGGTTGCGTGTGCTTTGGGAAGAGGTATGGGGTTGTGTTGCGAAAATGGTATCGGCGAATGCCTTAATCGGCCCCCGACTCGGAGAATCCCATCCTTGTCGAGAAAAATGGCTAAGCGTTGGAATTTACCTCCCACGTCTCCCTGATTAATTTTCAATTTATGCAATTCCGTAGAGAAATGAACTCGATAGAGCAGCTTGATGAATGCATCGTGGACCCTGGCGAGCTCGTCTGCCGTGAGGCCCCCCTTTCCCTGATTGTTCTTTTTCCACCGAAGGCAGCGTGCAGCGATGCGTTGCATCTTGTGTCGTGAGGAAAATTTGTCAAGGATGTTGGCGTCGATCGTGGAGAGATTCATACAGGTTGCCGTCTTTTGTTCCGGAATAATAACGCAAGGTTCGAGTTGTTCCTTTGGCCACGAGGATTCTTCTCGACTCACCCATGTTGGTCCAAATTGCCAACTAGATGGTTGAATGAATTCTCGCGGTTGTTGTCCTCGCGAAATCAGATCCGCTGAGTTTTCGGAGGTTGAGATATGTCTCCAGTCAGCAGTATCCGTTCTGGACTGGATCTCGGATACTCTATTGGCGACAAATGTTTTGAGAAGATGAGGAGAGGCTCGTATCCAGTGTAATACGATCATAGAGTCTGTCCACATGACGGTACGATAAATTTTAATGTGCAGTGCTTCCTTCGTTGTTGTCAGTAAGGATGTTAAAAGTAGAGCTCCACACAATTCAAGTCGTGGTACAGATTGTGTCTTTAACGGTGCCACCCTTGATTTTGCCGCGAGAAGCTGTACGTGTATGTGGCCGTACTCATCTATCGTGCGCACGTAGAGACATGCTGCATAAGTCTTTTCGCTTGCGTCGCAGAATCCGTGTATTTCTACTGTCGTTGGTGACCGCGCGACTGTCCGCCGCTGGAAAACGAGTTTATTGAGTAACGGAAGTTGTTTATAATACTGGTTCCATTCCGTGTGAAGATCCATGGGGAGCGATTCGTCCCAGTCAGTCTTAATTGTCAAAATCTTCTGTAACAACATTTTGGCGAGAATTATAACTGGTCCCAGGAGTCCCAATGGATCGTAAATTTTAGCGATTTCCGACGTGATGAATCGTTTGGTGATCCTTGAAGTATCGGGTCGCGTTTAGACTTCGTAGGAGATGGTGTCGGCGGAAGAGTTCCAGACGATTCCCAGAGTTTTTAATGTCGATGATTCTCCGAGATGAAGTCGTTTGTTGATGGATTGTTCTGGCAATCCATCCAGTAAGGTCTTGTCGTTGGCTGCTCATTGTCGAATGTTCAATCCCGATGAATTCAATAATTCTGTCAATTCCTTGCGTAATTTTAGTGCCTCCTCTAGAGTTGGAGCCTTCAACTGACAGGGTACAAAACCTTGGACAGTGCCATATTCCATGTAGATTACGGCAGTAATCAAAAGATAAAGAGTCACTGGTCAATGTATAAATGTAACTATATGATAAAGGTGATTATAAGTCGTCATTTTATAAATTATTTAATTTCAGAGATACACAGAATACTTTAAATTGAATATATTATATGCCACTGAAATTTCTAAAATCTGTATGCAAAAAGGTGCGCTTGATACCACCGGTCGCTAACCTCAAAATGAAACTAAGAAAAGTGATGCACAGTATGCGAGATTCAACGATTCCCTACAGAATACACTGAAACTATTAGACGCAGTAAGAAGCTAAGTAAGCTCGACTTCTTGATAATTGGTACCATTGCAAGAATCAAGGCGTAAGGCATTTACTATTAGCGACCTCCTATTTACGACTGGTGATAAATTGAATTTTCTCAGGAATATCGACCATGCCGAATGAATGTGTTGCTTCTTTTCTATTTTATTCATTTTGTGAACTGTGAGATGGTACTACATGGTAACTGTTCCACTAAACCAGTTTATATTCTGCTCGAATCAACGACGAGACACGTGGTTATACCGAAGTCATTTTCTTAAGTCATAAGTCTTAAGTATCGAAGAAAAATTTTGCAGATCTTGGACGACTGCATTACCGGCCTGTGATTGGTCATTTTCTGAAAACCATCTCCCATCTCTTGTCTCGTGTTCCATGTAACATGGATTCTTATTCGCTTCAATAAGGACAAATCTTCTTTAAAGGTGCCAAACATTGAACGTTATGTAATTTGTTTTGTGACAGAATCAGTCGCTTTATTAAGGCTAATGGTGCATTTAATATTCTGGAAGATTTTGGAAGAGTGCCCACCACCATTGTCGGTTGAAATCAAAAGACTTGATCAAAGCAGCTGTACAATAAAGTGCTATTGCTTACTGTATGCTTGGCAGCGATAAGAATATAGGAAAATGCCGCAGGAGGAGGGAACATTCATTGAGCTTGCCTAGTGGTCACTACAAGTGTAAAATCGGCAATAAGAGACATCAGTTGTGTCTTATTATAGAGAGCAAAAGCCGTCTTAACAGTCACAAGCCATTTTGCTGAGTGCTGTCTATTTGATATCAGATAACATAAGAAAGTAGTTAACAGACCCAAAAACTGAGCCACTGAGTCTCTCTTCTCTGGTGAAAAGCTAATACTGTCATAGACAATATGATGGCAACCATAAATTCACATTGGGTCACATTAAGCACTCTTTCTTGACTGCTGCGTTCAACTAATAACATCTGATGGTGTCCAAGGCGAAGCTCTTTTCTCCTCATTGCAAACCCGGATAGGAAGTTGAACAAGATACCTGCAATCCTATATCAATTGTCAGTAGAGTTCTGAGCATAGCGACCAAATGGTATCCCTTTGAAAAGAACAGCATCGCCAACGACCATAGCGAACAATACACGTTTGAGAAGTATTATAATACTTCAGTGGTCATGACAAATGGTATGAAAAATGAAAGAAAAAGAAAATCGCATCAACAAAAAGGTCTGAAGCTGACTAGCAGTTACATTTTTGCCACAAGCCAGCAATTGTCACCTACAGTGCTATCTACACGTACTATGTTAGTCGAGAGAACAATTTTCGTACTAATTGGAACACGCTTCGAAGATTTATCGTTGTCCTATTCGGAAATCTTAGACGCAAGATTCGGATATCAGAAGATCGGAAGAGGTTGATCGCAGTAAATGAAGACTGTAACGAAAAAATTTTGAAGAACAATATCTAAGGAAGAAACTATCGTAGGCAGCCATTTTTCTTCGATCCCGGAATTGTCTGACTGCAGAATATTGGTCGTAGCATTTGAATATGAGCCAATTAAATATGATCCATGATAAAGTAAAACAATGCACACTGGCAACCAATTTATCAAGTCATTTCGATCACTGTCGAAATGTTCTGTTTATTAAATGCAGATTGTTCAAACTGGATAACTGGTTAGAGTATTTAATTCTGTAGGAATTCGTTGTGACTCGTAAACACTGCTATTGACACTAGAACTTGATTTACGCATAACTGAGGAACGATCGATTAATTTTATTTCTATTATTGCTTTCGCTTTTATTAGTGTAGGATGTAGATGAGAATGAAGTACAAAACTTGATTACTCAACGTTTACTGGGCGTATTTATTTCTGAATCACCCGAAGGTTCATACAAGAATGCCTTCTTAGGCCATTCGTACTAGCCTCGAGGACACCCTCAACGTCATGGCCCATTCGTATGTTTAGACAAGGCCCCGGAGTGGGGCGATGCCACAGGGAAATGCACACGGCCCTCGTTGACCGCCCGTGCACCCTGTTACCCGATATTTCTTACATTCGGCCATACTGACGTTCAAGTTTGCTCTCAGACTTCACATAATAAATAAACTTAAACTACTGTCATCGTGTCACGATACCGTCGTATCATTGTGACCGATGATGGATACCATCGTATCCCTTATCTGGGCGAGACGCATTTCGTACCCCTATCTGGCCACCACCCTGCCTGAGATACTCTTTGTATCCGTCTGGTTCGGTGTTCACCTTGATGGTATACCATTGCACCCATCAACGATTACCATCTAGGGTACGTCTCTCAACAGTACGAGATGCACTCTGCATCCCTTACTGGCCACCACCCTGTCTGAGACACACATCGTGTCCGTCTGATTCGGTGTCAACCTTGATGGTACGCCGTGCATCCACCAACGATTGTTGCCTAGGGTACATCTGTACCCATGCTGGGCACCTTGACACACCTCGTGTCGTGACGCACTTTGCGTCCTCCTTCCTTGGCCAGTCATCTCCATCGGAACCGTCGTGGAAGGGTGTTGTTTAGTCCGTCCGCCACAAAAGCCACCGCCTTCGCACGTCGGAACGTCTTGCCTGGTCGTCGGGCAAAACGGCTATTTGTTTGCCAAAGCCTTACGCCTTGGGCTTCTCTTTTCCTTTCTGCAAACACAATTGACAATACATGAGATAACGTTCAATTTGTATAGCAGTGGACCTTCTACCATAAACTACATTAAACAAAGGATATAATGGTCTAATCGTCGTGGTCAACTCCTTGAATCGTAATCCATGGCTTGATCCGGTCGGCTGCAACGACGGTTCGCAGGCGTTTCGAGCCTTCCCTCAGATCTTCCACCTCGTACCGATCATTGGGCAATATCACTCTTATCCGAAACAGTCCCTTGTATTTCGGTAGCAGCTTGCGGCTACTCTCCGTCGAGGGTTCACTGGTCACTTGCACCAGCACCAACTCGTCCACGGTGTACCTGCGAGCTTCCCTTCGCGTCCGGTCATACCGCTCCTTCTGCATCTTCTGCTCATGAGAGATGTGTCGACTGATTTCTGCTCTCAACGTAGCCAGATCTAGTCGATCCATTTCTTCCCGTACAGCATTCAATACGGTTCCTTCTGCCATTGTCTTCGCATCACACCCGATCAACGCTTTCATCGGTGTCGTGTCGATGCTTTTGTTGTGAATAGTGTTTATCGCACTTTGCACCTTCTTGACCTGCGTGTCCCAGTCCTGTGGATCTTGACCTGGGGCACTTGTCGCCAGAGCGTCAACAATGGTCTTATTGTAGCGCTCGCACTGTCCGTTTGCTCTTGGTGTAACCACCGCATTTAAATATATGTTTGATCCCGTACGTTTGGCATAACGTTGCGAATCTCCGAGATGTGAAACTTGTTCTACGATCACTTATAATCCTCGTTGGCACACCGAACAGATGCATAAGGTTCATCAGGACCTTCTCCGTATGCCGGGTCTTCTGATCCTTTACCGGTTCCACGATGGTAAATTTCGTAAAAGCATCTACTATTACGAGCAGGTATTTGTTTCCTTTCCGACTCGTTTCGAAGGGTCCTACGTGGTCGATATGTAGGATGTGAAACGGAGTCGGTATCTTTTCTATTATATTTAGCTTGCACTGCTTTTTGCCCGTGGTGTGCTTATAGTGTGCACAGTTTAAACATGCTTTCACATATTTATCCACGAAGCGTCGCATATTGGCAAACCAATAATTTCGCTGAATCCGTTCCAGCGTTTTCTCCGAACTCAAGTGTCTAGCCTCCTCATGACACAATCTACAGATCTGCAATCTTGCATTCTTCGGAACAACCCATGCTAACTTATCATTAGGTAAACATCTATACAATTTACCTCGTTTTAACACGTATTCCTTGAAATAGTGTTTTACTTCGGGAGATTTCTCGTTGTTAGCGAGAATCGTCCGGATGCGCGATAATTGCTCGTCCTGCATTTGGGCGGCGACGATCCATTCGTCCTCCGTGATGTCAACGCAGGCAACTTCGAGGGTGGTCGGCTGAGGGTTTCGGCTAAGGGCATCCACATGTGTCATCTTCGTCCCTGGCCGATACATAATTTTAAAAGTATACTCTTGAACTTCGAGCCATCATCGGCTTACACGCGGCAATAAATCATTCTTCGAAAAGGTTGTCCGTAAGGCATTGCAGTCGCTTACTACGGTGAAGTCGATCCCTAGCAGATAGACTCTAAACTGTCGCAACGCGAAAACAACAGCCATCGCCTCGAGCTCGTAGGAGTGGTAACACCTCTGATCAGCTGTCGTCTGTTTGCTGAAATATGCCATCACTGCCATTTGCCCATCTTCCTGTTGTTGCAGCAGCATTGCTCCAACGCCGATCGAACTGGCATTCGTATGCAACTCGGTGGGTTGAGCTGGATCGAAAATACGCAATACTGGTCGCGTGGTCAATTTTTCCTTTACTTGACGGAAGGCTTGCTTTTGTTCTTCCCTCCATTGCCACGGCACGTCCTTGCGGGTTAGGCGCGTCAGAGGCTCCACAAGTGCAGCGAAATTCTTAATAAATTTCTTAAAATAGCTTGCCAGTCCCAAGAATTGGCGCACCTGCTTTACATTTTCGGGTGGTGACATGTCCTTAACGGCGTCGATCTTCCGTTGACCTGGCCTCACCCCTTGCTCGCTTATTTCCCGTCCTAGGTACTCGATCTTTTGTTTGAAAAAGGAACATTTTTCCAGTCGAAGAGTCAGACCATGTGTTCGGAAAGCCTCCAATACTTTCCGTAGCCGGTCGATTCCTTCTTCCACTGTCGTCGACGGTATAATCACGTCGTCCAAGTATGGAAACGCTATCGTCCCTTTCAAAGATCCAAGGACTCTATTTATCAACCGCTGGAAAACAGCTGGCGCATTTGTCAATCCGAAGGGCATTCTTAAGAATTCGTAGTGCCCCTCCGGTGTAACGAATGCTGTTTTCGCGATGGAATTTTCCGCGATCGGAACTTGATAACTACCGATTGACCCGTGAATCCCCTTAATACCGTGTCGTCCACCAATTCGGTTTTAATAATTAATTTTTGGACGATACTTGCATGAATCAACGTGCTTGCGCTTCCCGTGTTCACCAGACTTTCTACTTTATGTCCGTTAACACGTATGTACATTTGGAACATATTAGAATTGTTGTGAATACGTTGCGTGACATTTACCTCTTTTCTGGAACAATCCTCTCGGCGGTGACCAAACTTGTGACATTCCGCACATTGCATTTTCGGTTTGCGACAATCTTTTACATATGCTTTATCAATTGGTTTATCCCGCTTCTGATTTGTAAGAAGTTGAGGAAAATGGAGTAATAACTCGATGGTTCAACGTCTACTGGGCGTATTTATTACTGGTTCAGTAAGAAATTAATATATATCGTAGAAAAAGAATCCCAAACTTCCTTATACTCTTTCTCGCTACGATTATTCTCGGAATAAAATATTTTACTCCTTCTCGCAATCTTATGTTTACCACTTTCATCTCTCCACTATACAGATGGCGCATGGATCAAAATTGTACCATTTGCATGTATTTCAACAGCATTATTAAAATTATATAAAAAATAATATGTTTTTAATGGCCTTAATCCTTACAGATCTGATTCTTTTTTTCAAAAGCAAGAATATTTTTTTTAATCATTAGATGATTTGGGACATAATTTCTTAATACATAAAGGATCATTGTTTATTTCAGGCTTTTTTGAGTTTTCTTTTACAACATGTACGTTATATTGAACACATTATCCGAAATGCTGCATATAGAAAGAAAATAATTTACCTAGAAAGATTTGCGCTAGCACCGAAACAATGTATTATATTTTGCAACAATCGATAACGAAATTTAACAAACTAAAGATGAAGTAAGTAGCAGTATACGATACACAAATTTTTGTTTGTGTTTCTTATAGCAGTTACAAAATTCACTATTTTCAATCCCAATCTCTATGAAATTTTGAGAAGCAGTTTCTACGTTTTACAGAACATAATTGAACTCGACATTTACCACAAATATGGCATATATATATAATATTTAACGTACATCCATTGGTATGAATGTCTACTTTTAATTGTCTAATGTTACCTACAGATTGAGATTGAAGAAGTCACTTAATAATATCTGCTTTTGAGCGGAAATGAATATATTCTCCTGGTGGAACCACCGACACAATTCAACAATAGCGTGGCACATTGAGATGCGTTCTAACGTCTTTCGACACATCAGAAAAACGTAAATGGTAACGCAACAGGGAGAATATATTATTTCCTTGTTTATGCATTAAATTGTTATCCATAAAACAAGATGCTGAACGCTCACGAAATGATTGCCCTGAGGTATTATTGGAATCAGAAGAGGAAACAATTATTCCAAGCATATTCTTATTTTTTGCATTTTCTTTTCCTGCTTGTTTAATATTAGTCTTTCCTCTTTCCATCTCAACTGTTTCTTGCAAATTATACAGTTTTCTAATATCATCCTTTTTTAAGAAATAATACATTTTTTTGAGTAGTAACAATTTTTTTTTAAGTAATAATGTTTTTTTTTTAATAAGTTCAGTATTTAGCGAGCCGCAATAGCGTAAGATTAGTCAGTGTTTAGCGAACAGCGACGGAGTGTACATCGAGGAGAAGAGTGAAACGCGATTGAGTATAGAGCGAGTTAGAGGAATGTTAACGGCTTGCATCAACGCAAACGAGAAGTAGAATTAATCCTAAATGTAAATAAGATACACATTTTCCTAATTTCTGTAACTCATTTTACCGGCAAAAGATATTTTAATATTCACAACTACAAAATATATAGCATTAATTATCCGGACGGAACTGCTAACGGAGGAACTGCTATTATTATAAACGAAAAGGTATCACGAAACGAATATTAAATCACCCCAACGAAATCATCAAGAGTCTTAATTACATTCCGCAACACGGAAGACTAAAAAGGAACAAGCCAACCTGCAGAAGTAAAGAATAGGAACATCATATACATATAATGATCACGGTAATCGCTATGAGCGCTTACTGCATGCGAATCATTTAATCCATCAAATTTTCTGGTTAGCTCAATGAAACTAGTTGTAGATGCAATATAGTAAAAAAAATAAATGAATAAATTACATACATACAAGCTGTGGAAAGCAAATCCGCGAATAGTATAAGACATAGTACATGTAACCCTGCGCTTTATACTTATCAGGATTTCATCTATTTTATAGATGGGCTATTCTGAATCCGGCCCCTGCAGGGGGCGCGAGCCTGCTACCACGCCACGAGGGCAACCGCGAATGTGCTTCCTATCCACTTGCCAACGAATACCCGTCCTCTGGATCAGGAGAGGAAAAACCCAGCAGTGCTGCGGCGATCGTTTTTCCGCGGTGTTTTCGCTAGAAAGTAGATAGGGACAGGATTACTATTTTATAGATGGAGCAGTTCGAACAGAACCAACGCATGCTTCACACGAAGTCTATAGGGGATAAAATTGAGAATTTTATTATGTAGCAAGTCATGGGCCAACAACCGTCGACCAGTTCCGCTAACAATAACACAGCTGTTACTTACCAATCACTAATGGGTAAACGAGTAAGCGTAGCTGTGACCAATGTAAAGAAACAGAAGACGCTCATAGATAGAATTATTACGGATAAATTAGAATGAAATTTTGAAAAAAAATGGAAGAAATTGCATTGTTATACATGAAACAATCGATATTATCTGTATAAAAAGAAATATTCCGAGCTGCATGATCGTTATCCGAGTTTTGTACGTTTGGTCCTTGTTACATTTGGCCAGATTAATCTCCCTATTTATTAAAGAATTTGTCATATAGATAGTAATATCAAAATTCCTAATCGAAGTTCCAATTCCGCGTGTAGTATTTTATCGTCTAAGCGTTTACGAACAAGCATATGTACATATGCGCAAGCACAAGTGATAATAGTTACTCCAAACGGATTCCTTTCTACCAAGGACGCGCTGTGCCCAGTTACATCACATATTTCTTATCCTCTTGCAGGGAACTTATATTTGATGGAGTTGATTAAACTACTCTTTACACCCGTCGAAGAGTCAGTGGTGATGATGAACGCACGTAAGGGATGGTAATAACGACATAGAGATCGTTAATGAAATTACACAACGCGAGAACGTGCTACCGAGCAGTATCGCGCAACCGGCTCTGAAAATAGATGCTATTGGTATCAACAAACGAAAATCCAGAACCGAGTCTATAACTTTGTTGCAATTAATTCAAATAATATGGAAAAAGTTTAAGGAGATGATAATTCAAAATACAAAATATAAATATTTGGGCTATTTAAGCTTTATCGAAGAACTGCTGAACCAAAGCAAAAGACAACGAATCATCAAAGCTAACTGTAGCAAATCTGTTACAGCCCTTAAGAATAATGAACTAAGGGACAAAAACAAAGAAGAGTGATGTTACAACTAACTCTGGAATACATAAACGAAGTCGAAACTGCAAACATGGCTGTTGAATTTTCAAAAGAAGCGTTAAAGTGCTTTCTTGCCACATATTCCGGGTTTATCATGCTTAACGATTTAGTAGAACCAGACACGATTGAAACGAATGAAAAACCTGATGGTATACTATTGGAATATACCAAAGATTTGGAATCGTTTCCCAGCAAGATCAGTCGTGCCGACAAAGCTGACATACAAGCTTTACGCTTCATCGTGCAACATGAAATTAAATTACTCTATGACTATTTACTACAAGCTGAAAAACATTAGACACCGTATACCAGACTGATAAAAAAAATGTTGACGATGTCAATACTGGTACACGATGGTCATCAATTCGTTATCCTACCGTTAACCATCGAAAAGGATATACAAACGAGTCTGATACATATTTTCAAAGAAAAAACGAGTACGTGATATTCGATATGCTGTTATTCAGGAAGAATAAAGTGTCGAACATTATAGATTCGAAAATAAACGGACTTGATACTATACAATATCAATGGATATATCAAATGCATTTCCACAGCCCCCAAATTAAACGATGCTAGTTATATTCAGAAAAATATTAATGGTTCAGGGACCACGTATACTTATAACAAATCAAATTTAACCGGGGAAATTGTAGCTTCATCCGGTAAAGATGTTCATGTCGCGTTTAGAGAGGACGACTAAAAGTTGATAATAAGTACAAAGTGTAACGTATCTGGCACAATGATGTATATGATTGCGTGTGCTGCTGATCGAGCGGTGGAACAGTCGGATAAAACGGACGTGACTACCGCTACGATACCATATAAAGGCAAACGATATCAACTGGTCGCTGATTTAAAGTCCATTCGCGTTTTTACCGAGGCGATACCCATGGAAATTAAAGATGGTAACGAGTTAGGTCATTCAAGCGTCAACGATATTTCGAACGTTCATGAATATATGCTGAAACGTAAAGAGTAAATAGTAATAGTATGTAGTAAACGTAAATAGTATAACTGTAGGCTGAAATCAGTTAGTTTTTAAACCGTTATTGCTCAGATACTAAATTGCCCTAAAGTTACTATAATAATAAGACATACCTGTAATGATGCGAGATTTGTTAACTTTACCGTCTTACTACATACAAATAAGGATACAAATTTCATCGTATTCCTAAAACACGAGAGACAGTAGTGAAATCGAATAGAAAAATTAATCTATTATTCTTAAGTAAGATAAGATGGGACTTCTTACAATGTATATATTACTAAGCTCCGTTTGTATAAAAGACGATAGGGCCTCGAAATCCTCCAACATTAGTCTCCAATGCTTTAAGTCATCGGCTCTCTGTCTTAAAGGAAATGAAGTTTAAAAAAGGTAAAGAATATCATAAACTGGCATTAGTTATATTCTAATCCCATTTCCAACAATATCGGTGTTGTGTTTCCGCATTCGACAGTTACAGTCGTACAGAAGTACCTTGTGATTGATCCACCCTAATTAATTCCCGGAGTACCTTACTATTTGCGTTCATAGATTAATAGTGAATGTGTATAACGATACTATATATTATTGATTACATACAAACAATCTGTGGAAAAAAATACTCGTATATTGTATCACATAAAAGATGTGACCTTGTATTTTATATTGTCGATCGTGTTTTTCTTTCAGGCCCTTCGGTCTAAACTGTTTGGGGACCTCTCGAATCGATAAATTTCTTTTCCTATTTATATACAAGATTCTATTTCTTAACACAAGATTCATGTTTAGTTCTACATTCACACGTTAAAATAATCCAACAAGCATACGCTAATACACATGCACGTGGTACGTACAAATGTCTGTATAATAACATAATCCATTACTATGTAACAGTCTACATTATATAATAAATATAGCACTGAAATAAAGCTACACTGTTGTCTTTCGTAACAAATTTTTCGGTTTTAAAGTTTCGTTTCGCTTACGCCACGCCATATATCGTCCATCCGAACTAGATACGTTCAATTTCGATTCGTCGACGAAAATGAAGTCACTCCATCACGGTATATGGTTTCTTTATTGCCAACCTCTCATTATAACCATTTTCTTTAAGCAATCGTCGAACTGATCGTGCATTTAACGATTTATCATTTTCATCTCGAAACGCTAATGTTACTGCAGGAGCATTTAATCCCGGGTTTCTCGTCCACTTTACAAATAATCTTCTAATTAAATTCTATTCTCGTTCTTAAATCTATTCACGATATCTGCCACCGTGGTTTTTTTTTTATTAAGCATAGCAGCGATCCGTCGGTACAATTATCCTTTTTCGTGATTAAAATATACTAATTGATAAAGATATCATAAGATAAGATGACGTATCTATTGAGACTTTCCACGATTTGAAGCCAGACAAAAAGCCAAAATGGCTTTCCACACGCAGGTCAACGTTATTTTCAGGTAAGAAGCTTCCACCTAAAACTCCAGCCATTTGAAGGATAAAGAGTTTTCTATCGGAAAGGAAACTCAATTGCTTCAACAAATTACAATATATAAAATTGAGAAATTCGTGCAAAAGTTCTTTGCTCGTTCAATATTTTTTTTTAGATAGGCGAACAGTTTCATTTTGAAACGCTTGTCAACGTATCCGACATTGACTACGATATCGCATCTCTCGCATCTACTCGGCATCATTCTCCATATAATTAGGTTAGGCTCCTGGCCTTGAGTAATAGCGTGGATTTATGACACGGACACCCGACCGTACCACTTTTCAAGATTTTCAACATTTCTATAGTTCACCGTTCTTTAGTCTCCTTTTTTGCAAGCCAGAAGTCACATGTACACTCTAACCTTCGCTTCTGAACTCAATGGTAATTGACGTGTCATAAATCCGACCCTGCAGTGAGCGAGTGCAGTATCACTTTTGGCCTTGAACTCCCAACCCGTCAAACCTTATGAGGATTTTGGGTGGACATTTCGTCTTTGGGCCGGTCAGTTATACATGGGGGATAAAACATTCCTCATTCGCCAGCTTGGTTACTTTAGTTTTAAAATAGTCTATTTAATGCATATGCTCACTAGTTTTAACATATTCGCTTAGAAGTCTCTTAGGCACCTAGACACATAGAATAAAAAATTGTTATCGTATAGAATAAACTGTTGCTGAGCAAAAACTGAAAGTAAATAGTTTCGTCTGAAATACACTACTTTCTCATTTCTAAGGTGGTCCGTCAAACGAATTACTAAAGCCATCAATAGCTTAACATGCGGCAAATATTTGTCCGATCGGCTCATTTTCTATTGTGGAAATAGAAACTTACTGATCGTTACATATGTACAAGCGCTATTGTTCCGATAGGGCATTAACATCTTTCGAAAAATCAGTTTTATAAAAATCTTTGAACAGTCCTTCCGAGACGACTATCACAAACAGGTGCTGTAGGGCATAATATATATACGGAAGGATATTGTCAGTTGAGTCGGTTGGGTTCAGACATTCGGGGAAAGGCACTACAAAGATAGTGTTACATAGTCTTCTATTAATGATAAATGCTATATTCCTAACTCTACTCTAGAGTTCTACTCTACTCTCTTCAATACCTTTTCTGAATCTAGCCAATAAGCGTTGTCTTCCTGAGCAATTATGTACTTCCAAAAATTTCGACGTCTAGTCACTTCTCCCCGTCCGAGGTGCTCTCATCCCTCGACGGAAATTTCCCGGCTCGCAGTGCCATCTGAACTTCTGCCTCACTTGCTCTTTAGTTTTTCTTTCTCTCTCTTTCTTAGCAAACAAAAAGACGATTGAATATCTAACCAAACCTGAAGCTGAATTTGGAGGGAATTCAATATCTGTTGAAAGCTGCTTGAAAGCGTTGAAGCACGTTCAAGCTATTTCGAAGATTTTAAAAATATGATATCTTCGTTTTTTTCATTAATGAAACCTTTACTTTTAAGATATTATATGTTTGTTACCGATATATTTGTATACATAGGTATTAAGTATATATAAAATAACTTTAAAATAAATTTTAAAATAAAATATACAATATATAATATATTTTTTGTATTTTTCATTATATTTTTTCTTGTTTATCTTGTATAATATTTATGTTCTTACATTTTTATAGTTATAGTAACATGTGTATTTTATATTTTTTCGATTTTTGCTTTCTTTCCTTGTTTTTCAGTGTATTAGAAATAATACATTTATTATTTTTATTAAATTTTGATTAACTAAACGTAAAAATAAGTTGGGCAGATAGAGAGTAAAAAAATGCAAGTGAGATTGAAATCCAGGTGGCACTGCGATTAGGTTGCTTCTGTCGCGCATGCGCACTCAATTTTATGGTACACCGACATCAAAGATGCCGACAGAGAGTTTCGCTACTGTATACTGTGGTGCAGGTATGGTGTCGCCACCATCTTATCTTGTGTTGTCTGGGTATACATAGACGAAGCGATAACAAGAATTCATGAATAATTTATAAAAATTATTCAATGTTTATTATTCTAATCATCCTCAAATATGGATGACTGGCATTAATGGGTTAATATTCAGACATTTTATGAAAAGTAAATATTTTGTAAATAAAGTTTATGAAAGATTGTAATTTTAATATTTTATTGTGTATCTATAGTGTTTAACCCCATGACATCATATTTTTTCTTTTAGTTTCTTGTAAAATCTGATTTAAATCTTTTAGTAAGAGGGATAGTAGCATAGCAATATTAAAGCAATATTAAAAAAAATATTTTTATCTAAAATTTTGCATATGTAGTAATGAAAGCATGAAATCTTGATCACTGACGGTCTCTAACACAATTGTAATGCATGGCAATGCTAAACTTCGCTCAGAACCATTTCATTGGTTCCTTACAGTATAAAGGAATGAAATTATTTTTCTGTGAAAAAACCTTGTCACAGACAAAGAAAAAATGATTTTGAATAGACTTTACATTCTGAGACTTTACATTATGAGCAGACTCTACATTGTTGCAGGATACATTTAAAAGCCATTTGTATACAATGCATACAGCAATGTATACAGCTACATGCATTTGTATATATTGCATATGATTTACATGCTGTAGGAACAGTTGCGAGTACAGCTAATCACATGATGCAAATGGATTAATAATCTCATATCGTTTAGGCGTATTAAGAATAGTTTGTTTTAATACTTTGAAGACATACTGCTGAAGTCATACTTTTCTTTTGATTTGAAGTTGTGAAAATGAAGCAGTAGTATTATTCTAGTTTTGTTTGTAATTCAATTTTGGAATTTATTTGCATTTGTCTAATTTATCCTACAAGTTTTCTATGAGATTTAAAACCAGAGATTATGAAAATGGATGTAAAACTTTTAAACCATCATAGAACAAATTTTTACTCTATACAATTTTTGTCTTTTTGCTTAGGATCGTTATATTGATCAAATTAGAATACATTTTGGATTCCTATCTTATTTGCATATTATTCGCTTTTATTTTTATATTATTTTTAGTAAATTATTGTTGATTATTTTGAGTCTTTTAATTATATATTTATGTTAACACATTGTAATAAATAAACAAACGACTACACTTGTTAGATAAAGATTACAAGATGATGGAAGATATGACAACTTATATGCTATGGCATCGCAAACTAAACATTTCCAACAATTATTTTCTAGAAGGTTCAAATACCTAGTCTTATCTTAAATGTCTTTGATAACTACAAATACGCTGACTGCGATAGGCTAAATGGATGCCCATACAATTGCAAAAACTCCTTTGTATTTTACAGTAGGTATTAAATTTGTTGATTACAAACCTTCATTTGTTTGCCTCCATACTACTATACTTTTTCTTTATAAACCAAAAATCTACGTCTCTCTTGTTAGCAGAAGTAATATCTTTCCATTAATCTTGAGATTTTTTAATGAAGTCGTTGGCAAAAGTCAATCCTTTTCTTCTATTTATTTAATTAATATGTGGCTTTCTTCTTGCTATTTGATTTTGGGTTAGTAAATCTATTAAATTCATTTTACTCGTTACTCTATGCATTCTTTCACACTGGTTTTTCCTCATTTTTATGATGGATTTCTAAAGCCAATTGCGTCAAGTATTTACACGCAGATTTTTTTAATTGTCTGAATCATTTCAACTTCTTTTATTACAAACAATTGTATAACTCTATAACTTTTACCTTTTCCTCTATATTAAATTACAAGTTGTCCTTTTTCCAAAATAATTCTTTTTTTTATGTATTATATTTCAGATCTTAACAATCTGAGATACAACTTTCTGTTAAGATAAATTTATATTTCAGCAGCTTGTATACAAAACAAAACTATTTTACTCTTTTAGTAATGTTTTCAATTTGCTACGTAGTAGAATCTACAGAAGTGTTAGAATCTTAGTGCGACATCAAAATGATACAACCTTTTGCTTTTAGTATTGTATCATAAAATGTTACTGTTAGAAATAAATTTGTTTTATATTTTCAACCTACAGTAAATACATAGTTAATCTTTTTACAAAATATTTAATATAATATTTAAATTATTCCTACTTATACATAACAGTAAATACAGGGAATGTATACTATCTAAATATATGCATATATGTTCAGTATGATGTATTAAATGCTTATTTCTTTCAAATGCGCCAATGTGACTTCTTCCAAGACTAAAGGTTGACTGCCCAAGAAGATACGGCGAAAGGCGAACGTGTCCTCTTGTGAAAGTTTTCCCCGTTTTCGTATGGGCCGTTTCCCAAGTTCACTTGGATCTGGTCTATATCCCCCGCTCAAGATGGATAGGCAACGCCATATATCAAACTCCAAATGCCTATGAAAGATTCTGTCGACTAAGAGTTTATTTTGCGTATTCAGGATGTTCGGGACAGGGTGCAAAGATACGAAGTCGTTTTTAGAGCTTTTTTATTTAATGTTTTACCAAGGGATTCTCGAAAGAGGCTGATGTCTTGCCGACCATCTTTTACCTCGCCGGCGCGATACAGATTTCCCGCGCCAATCAATTGGTTATTCTCGTTTTTACTAAGTGCCAGTCGCTAACATTTTCTACCCTTACGCCACTGCCTTCTCAGAGAAGGATAGTGCTGTCTCTGGTGGGAGCTGACTTTATCATTACCATATTTGGTCATGTAGCGAGATTTCCGCTGGGCCTGATACCTGCACTGGGTGACCAAGGGTAGCTTCGCCACTGGCAGTGGACCCTTCGGAAATCACCAGTTCATAGCTTCCGCATGTGTCATCGAGGCTGTTGGAGAAAGTTAATTGTCGCATACCCGGAAAATGTTAAAAGTTTAAAACGGTTCCACAAAAATGGCTTGCTGCACATACTATAAACCGTAATAGTTGTTTTTAGCGGAAGGCCTTCTATTGTGCCATACTGCTAGCCGCTACAGTCTGTTGCTTCACTTTCATTAACGATCATACCACGACAGTCCGGTCCCAACCCTCGTAGGGTACGGACATCCCTTGCGAGCGACTGAAAAAACTACCTGCGACCAAGTGCCTTAGACCGCACGGAAAACCACGCCGCGAACGCACGCGAAACAACGAACCCGCAACATTCGTGTCAACTTAGTATCAATCAAGTGATATCAGTGTCAGTGTCAGTGTCACATAAACGTGACCAAATATACTTCTCAAACCCAAGATGCGGGACTCCAGGTCCTGGACCCATTAACCACGAGGAGGTCGACCGCCGCAACTAAAACCAAAATACACATTATACCACCGAGTCAAGCAAAGGAAATTATGAAGCAGGTGAAGCAAGCCTCCCTAAACCCAAAAACACGCCCCAAAAAACAAACAAGGCCAGATACCGAATCCGAAATGGATACAGACTCTGAAGTGGCAAACGTGCCGACATCGAACTCCTTCGCGTTGCTGTCAAACGCGCCAGAGTCCCCGCCTGAACCTCCAACGAAGGAGAAAACCCCGCCTATAGTTCTAAACGGAACCCCAGCGGATATCAACGTATTTATCAGTGAACTATCTAAAATAACTAAGAAATTTCAACTGAAGTACACTGGAAGAACCACCCAGATACACACCACTACCCCAAAGGACCACCAACAAGTTGCAGCAATGCTAAAGCAGAAAAATATTGAATTCCATACATACGGGCTCAAATCTGAGCTCAAGAGGAAGTATGTAATCAGAGGCCTCCCGTCCACCTTCCAACCATGCGATATCCAAAAGGACATCGAAAGCCAACTCGGCAAACCCATCACCATCCACCAGATGACGAAAACACTGGAGGATGGCACTAAAAAACCGCTCCCACTCTTCATACTACTCACCCCATCAGAGATAACACTAAACCACCTAAGGACTGTAAGCTCAGTCCTTTACCATAAGTGTACATACGAAAAGTATCTACAAAGAGCATCTATCACGCAATGCTACAGATGCCAGCATTTTGGACACTCCAGCGCGCACTGCAACCTAAAACAAAGGTGCGTCAGATGCGGTAAGGACCATGACGCAAAGCAATGCGACCGCACAAGCACCCAAATTAGATGCGCAAACTGTAACCAGCAACACGTTGCCAGCTACAGGCAATGCCCAGCGAGGCAAAATTACGCAGAAAAAAAATCCAGCAGACCCACGGGCCCGCACAACCCGGCAATCGCCCATCCTCTTCAACAATATAGAAGAAGGACGGACAACTTCTCCTACGCGGAAGCAGCTAGGAACCAGATGCGCACCGCGCACCAACCAGTCAACCCTCCGCCTGCCGTAAACCCTCCGAAACCAACCAGGCAAGACCCCCCGCGACCTCCGCCTGGACACCCATCGGAGCTCCAAGGACTATTCGAGGAACTAAACAGCTTGAACATCACCCAACTCATTTCGCAAATCAAAGCATTCATCAGCGAGTACAAGCAAGCCAGCTCAGGTATAGATAAAGCAAAGGCCATTCTGAAATACAGCCACATTTTCGAACAGAACGATCCCTAAACGAACCCAACCCCCTACACTAATGATTTACAACCTACAAGGCATCCGCAAACATGCACTCGAGCTCCAACACATACTACATACAAACGACACTGACCTGGCAGTTATAACCGAAACCTTACTCTACCCATCCTCAAAACTAACCATTAAAGGATATAATATAATCAGATTCGATCGCCCTACACATGGCGGGGGCGTTGCACTTTTAATAAAAAAACAAATCTCACACCTACAATCCACCCCCCCACCCACCAAAAACAAATCAATAGAAACAGTATCGGCCAAAATTAAAATCAACAATCGCACAATCACACTAATAGGCATCTACAACCCCCCGACCTCCCACCTCACCACACAAGACCACCGAACGCTACTGGGAAATACCCCTACCATCCTGGCAGGTGACTTCAATGCCAGACATCAACTCTGGCACTGTAAGACTAAAAATCGCAATGGTTCAGCCATCTGCGATCTCATCACAAATCACCCAATCACCATCTCCGCCCCCACCCACCCCACTTACATCCCCTCCACCCCAAATCGCTCCCCAAGCACCATAGACTTCATCATAACAAATAAAAAGCACATAGTAACAAACCCTCGCACCATCACCGCTGGCCCCTCCGATCACGTACCTGTCATATACGACCTACCGGCCATCCCTCCCCCCCTCACTGTCGCACTCACCAGGCCAGACTATAGCCGCGTAAAATGGTCAGAATACAAAACATTCATAAACGAAGCCATTCCAAACGCCAAACCCATACTCCACTGTCCTGAAGATATTGAGCACGAAGCATCCCGCTTTACCAATATCATCTCCGAAGCCGCAAAACACACAATCCCGCACAAACAGATCCGAATACACCAACCAAAACTGTAGGCTTACATCATCGACCTAATCAGGAGGAAGAATCGGTTAAGGGCACTCTGGCAAACCCACAGAACCAAAGGACTCAAAACAGTTCTAAACCGGTACAGCAAAAAAGTAACGCATCTCCTCACCACCTGGCGTAATACTAACTGGGATAGTAAACTAAAAACATTAAACCTAAGCGACAATAGTTTCTGGAAAGTGACCAAATTCTTCAACATGACCAACCATAAAACAGTCGCACCGCTCACTACCACCAACCCCCCAGCATACACAGACCTAGAAAAAGCAGACACCTTGGCAGCGCACTACCACAACATACACCTCAATACCCTCAAAAATGGAAATCGCTCATTCACACAACAAATAAACGCAGCCGTTAAAAAAAACACTTGGAAAACAAACTCCCGCCGTCGAAACTCCTCAAATCAAGCTCTCATCCCCTAAAGAAATCTCCGCCATCATTAGAAAACTGAAAAACAATAAAGCACCTGGACAAGATAACATACATAACATCCTCATCAAAAATCTACCAAAAAAAGCAATAGTACGCTTAAACTACCTAATTAATGCCATCTTCACGCACTCCTATTTCCCTACCCTCTGGAAACTAGCCACAGTCATCCCCATCCCTAAACCAAACAAAAACCCTTCGCAACCCTCCAGTTACCGCCCAATCAGCCTCCTCCCCTGCCTCTCAAAAATCGCCGAAAGAATCATCCTCAACCGTCTCACTCCCATCCTAGAAAGCAACAACATAATCCCGTCAACCCAATTCGGATTTCGCCAAAAACATTCTACAATCCATCAGCTCGCAAGGGTCGTAAACGACCTCAAGACCCACATGGCAAAAAAAGAAACCGTGGCTCTCATCCTCCTCGACACCGAAAAAGCCTTCGACTCCGTATGGATCGAAGGACTGACACACCACCTCCTAACATACAACATCCCCTTACAAATAGTTAAACTTGTTCACTCCTTTCTCACCAATCGCCAAATTAAAGTCAAAGTCAACCAATCCACTTCAACCACACACCTTATACCCGCCGGTGTCCCACAGGGCTCCGTCCTTTCACCGACACTCTTCAACATATTCATAGCACACGCATTCACCAACCTGCCCAAAGAAGTACGCATCGCAGGATTCGCAGACGACATCGCGTTATACACAGCCAGCACATCCCCTAAAAAAGCCATCAACCGCATCCAAAACGCAGCCCACCTCATCATCAGCCGAACGACCAAATGGAAACTAAAAACAAACACCGAAAAAACTGAAGCCATCCTCATCACACACAAGAATAAAATCCCACAAACAATAAAAATACACAACACCCCGATAGACATACAAAAAACGGTCAAATACCTGGGAATCTTGATAGACTCCAGACTAACCTGGGCAAAGCACATCTCCGCATCCACCAACAAAGCAAATAGCATCCTAGCCCGATACTTTAATCTCCTAAAATCGTCCTCTCTCTCAATAAATCTGAAACTCCTCCTATACAAAACCCTCATACGCCCGGTACTCACATACGCTAGCCCAATATGGCACACAGCAGCACCCACCCACACACAAAAACTACAAGTCACACAAAACAAATGCCTGCGAGTAGCTGCCAACATCCCAAGACGCACACGCATCTCCGTTATACACAGCCTCCTAAACATACCCACACTCCAGGACCATATAATGAAAATAGTCACCACCTTTAACACAAGGCTCCCAATCCACCCAAACCCACACATGAAAAACATACAAACCAACCGCAAACCCACATGGGGCCGCCCCCACAGATCACCTACACACGCTTAACCCACAAGCTGGCTTGCTTGTTCCCAAACACTCACCAAGCAGCCGATAACAATGTAAATAGTATAAATAAGTAACAATGTAAAAATGTAAATATGTACCAAAAACAACCGTAATTATAAATACTAACCCACTAACCTAAAATAAGGGATCCAACTAACCAACCGTAACTAACGTACCCCCACCCCTCCTCACCCCCCATAGTAAATAAGACCAACCCTACCTCCCATGTATATAGGTTTTGTCACAATTTTCCCTAACCACCTACCTTAAACCACACCAATCAAAACAAGCATCGAAAGTTAACCCATGTATAAAGTAAAGCGTCAGATGTCCCCGGACAGGAAACGCAATTGTAAACACCAGATACATGGTAAAATATTGTATACTACATGTAACATTATCTAAGTTAATAAAGACATTTAAATGGTAAATGGTAAAAATCATACCACGCATAACTCACCGGTTCTCGTCCGATCACCGAAGTTAAGGTGCGTTGGGCGTGGATAGTACTTAGATGGGTGACCGCTTGGGAACTCCACGTGTTGTTGGCTTACACCTTTTTTTTTCTTGCCTCTTATTACATTTTTGTCCGTTCTGAGAATCATTTTCTCTGCGATTTCCTCTGTTTTCGGTATCGAAGGGCGAAAAGGTGCGGAAATACGCCCCTTTTGCATAAATTGTAAAAGTTACGAACATCCAGCATCCTATAGAGGTTGTCCGAAGATAAAAGAAATAAAACAAAAAATAACTGATAGAATTTTTATTTCGACTGATAGTAGCCGAGCCTAAATCTCATTGTTAGTCCAACGACATTAAGAAATCAGAGCCTACCGACTCTGTGGACACAATGCCCAAGAAGAAACCCACGAAGACTGGATCGGGATCTCGTTCTAGACGGACTGATGCTTTTCATCTGAAGAAGAATGATGATACCGACAAAGCTATTACAGCTGGCATCTTTGCGAGATTAGGGATAAGTGACCCCACAGCTGTCACAGCTCTTGAAATCCATAAGGAACGTCATCCAACGACCGTTCCCATCGCATTTCGCCAACAACACGAGCTAATCACGCGTACTTGGGATGCCATAGAGGCCATTGGGACGCGTCCATTCCAGGCCTTGAACGTGCATGGAAATAGGCAAATCTTTGCGAAGGCTATGCTGATCATCTCAGAAGCTAAACTTGCTTTCGCGCATAGGGCCCATATTGATAAACCTGATGAAGATCTTCTGGGACGATGGTATTATACAGCTGAAGAGCTGAAGGATATCAACAATATGGTGACTTCGCTACCCCTGCCCTTAGCCATGTATCTTAAGTGCATCGGCAACGTCAAGACGAGTGACGGTATCGTCACACCTGTGCTTGCCAAACATCAAGACGGCCAGTTGAGTGGTGTGCTAACGTATGCACCACGGCAGCTGCTTCCGCTGCTTCGGATTTTAAGGGTTAGAGTACCCCTGGCTGGAATGGTCTTCCAAGTCGCTCAAGAACTTGTTGACCTTCCAGGTATCGCCTGGGAAGAATTTGTTCCTCCATCGGTTGGTCAGATAGAATACTTAATGGAAATTGAAAAACGGCAGGAAGTTGCGGCGAACTCCAATTAGGCACGAAGGAGGAGTAGAAATGGAGGAACGTAAGGCACAACGTGCCCGAGGGAAAGGGGTTGATGGATACTACACACAAGACGAACAGATAGAGCTGGAACTGAGAACACCCAGCCGTGAGGTCTTACATGTAATGCAAAAGAGTGAAGGAGGTAAGATAAGACCTGTAGTTAAAATCGGTAACGAGATCAAACGGAAAATGAATTTGTTATCAAGCTATCTGGAAGTCAGTTTGTACAGATCAACCTTAACCGTTTGAGCGCCACGTGTCTTTGCTGTTTTCCCGTTCAAAAGTACCAAGCGGCGCGATGGCGCTTGTCTTATTCCCTCTCCAAGAATGCCAAGGAGCGCTATTGCGCTGTTTTCAGATTTATACAGTAGCTGTAATTGTTTCAATTCGTTGTTGTTCTGCCATCTTTCTGAGCGTAAGTACAGATTTATCAGCATCTGGGTTGCGTCATATAATATAAGAATATAATTTAAATTCGTATTTGTTGTACAAGGAAACTGTGGGAAGAGAAGCAATGTCACGACTTCAATATATATCGAATATTATTTCGGAAATAGAACATGAATGGTTAGGTACAAGGGAAAATGAATTAAACATAAGGGGTAAAAAGGTATATGGACTAGAAAAACTACCAGGACGCAACTTGAGGCCTTGCGTAGTTTGCAGTACAAAAAACAGTACTATAAAAAGATCTGGACTAATTTGTGCAGAATGTAAAAAAGGTTTGCATGCATTATGGTTTGACAATCATATTTGTGTATTTTAATTAAATATTATATATTATATATTATAACTGAAATTAAAATTCGTTCTTTTACTAGTATCATTCATTACTTTTACCTAAAATGGAGTGGTAACCGTACAGTCGCGCATCTACAAAAACCGAGCATGTCGCTGTTATCGGTTTCGCAGCCTAGTGCGCTGGTACTGTTCGAGAGACAGAGGAGAAGCGCAAAATCGCTCCGTGGCACTCAAACGGTTAAGCACCCTTTTTGGGGGTGAGGACGGGAACGAGAAGATCGTTTACGACCTCATAGATGCGGTCAGGAACAAGTCCCTACGCAAAGTACCCCTGGATCAAGCATGATTTGATCAACATCAGAGTAAGGAGTCGATTCGCGTTGTCTTGGTGGAAATGAGACGGTATATAAGTAAAGCTGTACAAAACACAGAGTTCAATGAGGTCTTCGAAGCGTTGTGAGTATGTCTGCTGTTCGATATTGGGGACAGACGATTCATCTGGCGAAACGGGCTACCTTCCGGCTGGCGGTGGACAGCAGTATTTGACACGATCCTTACCATATGTAGCTTCAGGGCTATTAAACGAGTTCCGGAGGCAATCCTAGGGAATAAAGTTACCGTTGAGCACTTTTACGCAAGGGGAATGCTGTGGTTTTTGCTACTCAAAATTTGGACTTCATTCAGACACTCATCAACTGCTACCAGGGGTGGGGTACGAAGTGCATCCTCTGAAGATGTGCATATCTAGAGGGAGAGTAGAATTGCTAGGAGAGTTATCAGGAAGGTGAGGTAACCGGGTACCTGCCCCGCAGTTTTGAAAACATCAGGTTTAGGAACCCGGTATAGGCATTTCCTCTCACTCCGGGAGAGCGTTTATATTTCAACTTAAGTCACCTGCTATGGCTGCGCACTGCATCACCAGACGGATGTGAGGGTCCAGACAGGAAGAGGGTCACCGCATACGCTGTAACATCCACCGCCCTAGGTGGGTGTGGAGTAGACGCCAAAAATAGGCTCGGTGCGTGGATAGCGGAGGCCTCTGACGGGTAGTTAAACACCATGGAAATAAAGAAGGAGATGAGGTCGGTTAAAAGAGACCTAGGGGGATGGATGGATCGGTTTGATCGATTGGGATGGAAATTAAGTGAATCGGAACGTGAAAGAATTATTATCCAATTAGCCTCTACATGGGGTCTAGGAAAATCTACCTTGGTAAGGGACAGTCACTCTGACTTCGTGGAAGTGGCTCCGGTGCTACCTGCGCTGCCAATAAGTCCAGTTACGATTCCAGACCCAGCTAGTCTGTAGGACTTGAAGCACCCTTCGGATGATCAGCAACTACAAGAGGAAATTAGTGAGCGAAGGTAGAGAGGAGAAAGGATGTAGAGCAGGATGTGGACCGATCCTAAGAATACTACGCAAAAGGATGATTCTCCGCGTGTATACCGGATGTATGAGCGAGGAATGGGAACACCGCACACCGACGGAAAGAGTGGAGCCCAGGTATGGGAAGAGGAGGTATTAAGAAATGGGCAACACGCATGGTTTGTAGAGCTCTTAGATCCCGGCGTATAAGGCTGAGACGTTTAAGTAAGCACCTGTTATGGATAGAGGGTAGGATGAAGAATATGCTAGGAGAGCTAAGCGGATGAGTCTTACTTGCACAATAAAGGGGCGAAAGAAGAAGGACTGGAAGCTAGGAGAGGAAGGATGAAGGCTTAGGCCGACCACCGCCAATTAGGGCGGTATCACGGGCAGTACGACTTTGTATTTGGTGAATAATACCACCACTCATACAGCTGTCGCCAGACGGCACATCGGGAAACCCCCTGACAGAAAACAAGAAAAAGCGGCAAGGCCTTACCGGGGGACTCTGCAGAGGCGCTGCAAAGAAGGTAAAGGGGAGTTTCGTTTGGACAACCATAGCGTGCGGACGTGTTCTTAAGCGCTCCGAATGCAGTGATTGTGCGACGTGGTTTTTTTGGGAATACGGTTAATACTCTGGTTTAAGAGATAAGTGCAGGAGTTCCTTAATCCAGACACGAGGCGGAAGGCTGTAAGTGTTCGAAAGAGTTCCCCGCTTTCTACTGTCAAGTGCGAGGATGACCATAGCGGGGTTTTAGTCGGTAAGAGTCCGACATAATCAGTCGCGTATGCCCTTGTGATCCCTTCCGGCACCGGGTTCCGAATAGTCCGACATAACCACGGATTTCCAAAGAAATCCATGGTAGCCATGAGGATTTCCCAGCGTGAAAATAAAGGATAGGTTGGGCTAGGTTAGGTTAGGTAACCCGCCGGACGGTGGGCAAATAGATAAATAACGCTGCCCACCACTCCTGTGAGCGCAAAGTGCCCCGCGTCCCTGGTAGGCGTTCGCCTTCTTGAGACCGCACGGCTGCGCCTATTGTGTGCGATGCCACGAACGCGGGGCAACATAATACTCAAGGATGAGAAAGGAAGAAAAAGGAAAGCAAATCTAAAAATAGGATAGAATAACCTTTGCGCAATGCTATACAAAAAACATTCTGAATTTTACCTTAGCAATAGCTAGGCTGTTTGATTACGGATAAACAATTTCTTATCTAATCAACCGTTTGAAATCATATAGAATAACCTTAGTCGTACAAAACACAAATAACATTTTAGAACACATTCTAAGTCTTAATACATTGAACGCCCAGCGTAAATCGGTGGAGTTTCTCCCGGGGCCCAAATCCGGGAGTGTAAACAGCACGATAAGGAAGAGCGATACAATGCAATGCGTCGTATAAATATAACCACAGTTTATTTTTTTGAAAGAGTATTAGAAGATAACTTTGTAGAAAGTGCTTACAAAGTATAAAGGGCCTCGAAGTGGGGAATGCGATCAGCGTTCCGGACAAAATTCACTATGACAGATCTCATAGCATTTACACTAGAACTTTCAGTCTCCTCAGAACCTTTAGTTGTCTCAGAACTTTCAGTTTCTTCAAATCAGTCAGTCAAACAGTACTTTTTGCATATTTTTGACATTTTTATTTACTTCTTGATCCCTAAAATGTTCGTTAGACAGCGCAAAAGTGTAGATGAAAGTGAGCCGAATAGTGACGAAGAAGTATTCAGGTTTCCAAGAAAAGTTAGAAATATTGTTGTGTCAAGTTCAAGCTCGGAAAATGAGGATTTGTATGAGAGTGAAGATTTTGAAGAACTAATACCTGGCTGTAGAGGAAGAGGATGAACAGATTGATACTGTCGGTTCATCTGACAATATCCAGTGGAAGGAGTTCACCGGAAAACAAAAATCATTCGAATTCACCGGGAAAAGTGGACTTCTTGTGGAACTACCTTCCAATATTACAGCGGGTGAAGCCCTTTCTCACTTCCTGAATGAACAAGTGATAGACCTTATGGTGAAAGAAACAAACAGGTATGCAGAAAACAAATTAGATCACAATACAAGCAGCGAACACGCTCGAATGAACAGATGGAAACCTACAAATTCCGAAGAGATCAAAATATTTCTTGGACTGTTGCTTTGGATGGGTTTAGTGAAAGTTCCATTAACTAAATATTGGTCAACGGATTCTCTTTATAATTTTCCGTTTCCTCGAAGTAAAATGTCTCGCAATCGATTCGAATTATTGTTGTCGAATTTACATTTCGCAAACAACGAAGCCATACAGTGTAATAATCGACTTGGGAAAGTGTTGCCATTAGTGGAGATACTTACAAATAATTAACAACAAATATTCTTACCCGGCGCAGAAATTGTAGTTGATGAGACTATGGTTCCTTGGAGAGGAAGGCTCATATTCAGGCAGTACATACCGACAAAATCACACAAATATGGGATAAAACTCTTCAAATTGTATTCTACAGAAGGATATACGTGGTCCACTAAAATATATGCTGGACGCGATTCCAGCGGAATCCAGCGAGTTGGCATGGCCGAAAACGTTTGCTTCGAACTCATAAACAAGCTGTTGAACGAAGGGCGAACTTTGTTTATCGACAATTTCTATACTAGCTACGAATTAGCAGTAAAATTGTTAAATTTTAAAACCCATGTTGTCGGAACGGTACGCCATAATAGGAAATTTATGCCAAAAGCTGTTATGCTTCACCCACTGAAGAGAGGTGAAATAATATCACGGGAGGACGATAATGGCATTGTAGTGCTGAAATGGAGAGATGTCCGTGACGTCAGAATATTATCATCGAAACATGCACCTATTATGGTATCAGTTTCGAACTCGTCCACTCTTCGCGGACGTCCTCCAAAAATAAAACCTTTAGCAGTCATAGCTTACAATACTGGAAAGTCTGGCATTGACAGAAGTGACCAAATGGCATCATATGCAACGACAATTCGAAAGAGCATAAAATGGTATCGGAAACTAGCAATTCATTTCCTAATAGGTACTTCTCTAGTGAATGCACACGTTGTTTATCAAAAAGCAACGAACCGGAATATACAAATAAGAAAATTCCGAGAGCTTATAGTTCGGGAGTGGTTGGAATCCGAAAACGCAAGACCCCAAGCAGTAAAGAAAGCATCTCACCGCCTACAAATTCGCAAAAATCCTCAGGGCAAATCTATTAGAAGAATGTGCGTTCGGTGCTATGCAAAACAGAGGGAAACTCTCGAACGCCATGACGCAAAAAAAATGTGTGAAAGACAATAACGTATTGTCCAGAGTGTCCACAGTCACCTCAATTATGTTTAAAATGTTTTAACGACTACCACCTAACTACCAACTAACTAACTACCACCAGGCGGTTTCTAACTCAACTCAGTTGAATCCTAGTCGATTTAATTGGTTTATTTGAGCCTAGAAACAGCTTTTCGTTAACCTTTTATTGGAGCGCTCGCGTTTTTTTTTTCTACTCAGGAGGTGAGTGGCCAGGGCGGGAGTGTTGATGATATGGCATCTGCCGGATCCAGCATTCCTGATGCGAGGAAAAAAAAGGTTAGGTTAGGTGGGGTTTTCGAGCGCTCCGTAAACGCTATACACAAAGACGCGACTTGTGTCGAAAAAGACGTGAAACTTTGGTTTTACGTCTTCCGTGGTGGATCGCGGAAGCTCCCGGAGTGAAATCCAGGAGCAATTAGCGATAATTTTGTGGTTTTTACGGGAAATACGTGTACGCGTCTCCCTGCCACGTGGCGTGCGCGCGAGTGTGTGAGTTCGTCGAATTCACCGCGTTCGAGCGCTGGAAAGCGACCATAGTCGCTTCCAAAGACAATATAAGAACTGTTATTCACGCGAGTGACGGTGAAAAGTGTGTGAAAGGGTGATAAATCTGCGAAAAAGAGCCGAGAGAAGCGAGGGCGTCGCCGCCGCCATCTTGATTCGCGGGCGTGGCACGTACGCCACGCCATCGCATTTTGCGATTAGAGCGGCTTCTCTCGCCCCTTTTGAACGGGTTTACATCCTCCCAGTGCCGAGGAACTATCCGTGGACTACTAGAGACGCTGTTTTAACCCTCTGAAAGGGTTAAAACAACGAAAAAAGACTGAAAAACGCTCGCAGATAGGAATCGACGGTAACGCCATCCATCGGCGAGTGCAGGCGCAACTGCAACGGGAGTAAAAGAAACTTTTCCGTATAACCGTTGCTACGAGCGCGAGAGAGACAGCCTCTGTGCCTGAGACAGCCAGTGTGTGTGTGTGTTTGTGTGCGTGTGTGTGTGTGTGTGTGTGTGTGTGAGAGAGAGAGAGAGAGAGAGAGAGCCGGTTGCGCCGTAGTGTGAAAGAGACAGAACTATAGTCGGCCAACCGTGCAATAGTAAAGGAGAGACAATCGACCGCCGTGTACGAGCGACAAGGACACGCAGTGCGACCGAATAATCCGTGGAAAGTGCGGTTTTTTCCACGCGCGCGTGTCAGTGCAGTGCGCGAATCGATATTTTCTCTCGGGAGAAAATCGAGTGCGCGACCGACTCGCCAAATATAAAATCGCGCGACGCCTTGCTTGGAATTCCAAGCATGGCCTCGCGCGAAATCGCGACCGCGACGATTGGGGACGGGGGGGGAAGGCCCAAGTGGCCCTTTTTCAGATGATTCTTCGTGGTTCGTGCGAACAACGAGGCAGACATGCGTGGCCACGAAGAAAACAACGAAGAGGAGAGTCATAGAAGAATAGAGACGTCGATCATCTATAGAAAGAAGAAGGGGCGTCCCCTGACCACGGGAGACTACATCGGCCTCGTTCAGGCGAAGAGGAATGCTCGTTTAGAGCAAAAAAAAAGACGAGGAACGTGCTCTCGAAAGAGAGATTTTATACGGAGACTGCGTTCCGCCGCCCGCAGGGCGGTCATCAAATCCAGTTCCTCCACAAGAGGAGTACGATGAGGAGGCTCGACTTATGCCGACGCCTGATTTAGCGGCGATAGCTCTCAAAGCCGCGAATCAGGTGGAGATGGCGGCAGCGAAGAGTACGCAATTGAACGGCGCGATCAAGCGCCAAATGAGAATTGCGGCGCGAATCCTGCGAGGAGCCACGACCGAAGCTGTCCAGAGGACAAGACAGACGGTCGATGGCGAAGATGAAGAAGGAGTTCGCGTTAGGAACAAGCTACGCGAACTCGAGGAAGAAAACGCGCAGTTAAAAGCGCGCCTCGCCGCTTTCGAAGAAAGAGCGACGAGAGACACTTCCCCCGTGCTACTCAGCCGGGGAAAATCCGGAATTCCCCGACAGGAGAAGCGAAAGAAACCCCTCGCGACCACTGACGCGTTATCAGAGGGGATGCTGAGCTGCATCATGGAGCAGCTCAGCAAGCTGGTTAGAACCGAATTGAGCGTCTTCTGGGTACAGGCGGAAGCGCGATTCGCCCAAAAAGCGAAGGAGCCCGCACGCGACTTTCTCGCGCCGGAAAGTCGCCTCCAACCTCCCAGGATGAAGGGGAAAAGCAGGCGAAAAAGCCTGACAAAGCCCCGGTGAAAAGCGGAAAGGCAGATCCGCCACAGAAACCAGGGAAATTGACCGAGAAAACCGGTCGTAAAGAAGAATCATTCGTGCAGCAGCGCATGAATGCGATCCAGGACGCGCAAATCGCCAAGGAGGAGGCGAAAAATGCGCAAAAGGATCCCAAGAAGGACACTGCGGTGGCAAAAACCGCGGAAGAAACGCCGTGGACGAAAGTCCTCGGCAGGAAGGCCAAAAAGGCCGCAGAAAACAAAAAGGAGGCGCCGAAAAAGGCGGTGAACGCGCAGAAGGGCGCAGAAACCGCAAAAACGGCCCCAAAGAAAGAAACAGCGAAGAAAGAGGCCGTTAAGATTCCGAAGAATCCGTCGACGGCCGCGGTCTCGCTCGCGCTTCCAATCGGAAGCAAAGCGACGCACGCCGATGTCCTATCGACAGCCAAAAAGAATATTAAGCTGTCGGACATCGGAATCGAAGAGGTGAGGGCGAAAAAAGCCCCCACTGGAGCCCTCGTGCTGGAAATCACGGGGGGGAAACGAGAAGAAAAAGCGGACATTCTCGCAGAAAAGCTGCAAGAATTATTCGCCGGGGGCGAAGTCAAAGTGACACGCCCCTGCAAGAAGGTTGACATGAGGGTCTACCGAATAGAAGATTCCCTCTCGGCGAACGAAGTCGTCGAGGCGATCGCGGCAGCAGGAGGCTGCCAGAAGAAAGATATCCGTTCAGGGCCGAAAAAAAATCGGCTTTAACGGAATGGGGCACATCTTCGTGCAATGCCCGGTAGCGGCAGCGAAGAAAATCCTGAAAGAGGGAAAAGTGCGCGTAGATTGGACCTCGGTGAAAATCGAAGCACTGGAAAAGAAGCAGTTAATCTGCTTCAAATGTTGGGAGATCGGGCATGTGCTCGCAAAGTGCACAGCCGCCGAGGACCGCCGCAACGCCTGCTACAGGAGCGGTAAAGTAGGCCATCGATCGTCGGAATGCGAGGAGAAAATTCCGACGTGTCCGATGTGCCAAAAAGCGGGCAGACAAGCCGATCACTGTGTGGGCGCCAAAGCGTGCAAGCCAGCCCTGCCTGTAAAGAAGGACGGAGGAAGGGTCCCACCTTCCAAGACGGCCGCCAAACAAGGACAGGCGACCGTCGAGAAGAAAAAGGACGGCGCGAAAAAGGTCGCCGTCGAAAAGAAAGAGACAGAAGCAACGCGCGAGGCTTCTAAAGCGACCACGAGTCGCGAAGAGGCGATGGAGATCGCTTAAAATTCAACCTTAAAGCGAAAATTCTCCAGGCTAACTTAAACCACGCCGCAAGAGCACAAGATTTGTTAATCGAAAGCTTGCAAGGCGGGGAAATTGAGTTAGCCGTTGTTGCTGAACCGTACTCGATCCTGCAAAAACCATCGTGGATCGGGGACGACGAGAAAAAGGTCGCGATTATCCAGGCGACGCCGACACGCATCCGGCCAATCTCGCTCATCGCGCGAGGGCGGGGATTTGTCGCTGTTTCGTGGACGGATTGCGTTGTCGTGGGATTATACGCGCCGCCGAGCTGGTCATTGCAAAATTTTGACCAGCTTCTGGATGAAGTGGGAGGGGTGGTAAGACGCCACGCCCACCTACCAACGTTCGTCTTGGGAGATTTGAACGCGCACTCAATGCTTTGGAACTCATCAAGAACGAATCAACGCGGCCACTCTACGATGGACTGAGCAGCTTCCTCAAATTTAAAGCTTTTAAACCACAGAAACGCCAGTACATGCGTGTGTCAACAGGGCGAGAGTAAGGTCGACCTCTCGTTCGCGAATGGCGCCGCAGCTCGTAGAGTCACGAAATGGATTGTAGATACGACTGAGACCTTATCGGATCATCTTTATATAAGGATCAGCGTATCGAAGATTCAAGAAAGAAGATCAACGACCAAAAATCAAAATAAATGGTCGCTGAAACGCATGGACGAGGATGCTT
Source organism: Xylocopa sonorina (assembly GCF_050948175.1). NCBI lineage: Eukaryota > Metazoa > Arthropoda > Insecta > Hymenoptera > Apidae > Xylocopa > Xylocopa sonorina. The sequence goes on along the minus strand of NW_027490090.1, from coordinate 298,656 downwards.
TTATGGCAGTGACCCTCGCGACTACCTGGCCAGACGAACCGACCGAAGAGGCCACAGTCGAGAGCGAGGCCGAATGGTTTACGAGGACGTTGACCTCGGCATGCAACGCAAGCATGCCGAAATTAAAATCTAATCCTCCTCGTAATCCCGTCTATTGGTAGAATGACGAAATCTCGAGACTCCGTGCGGATACGACGATCGCACGAAGAAATTACACGAGATACCGGAGACGGCGAAATTCCATTCCGGAAAGAAGACAGCAGCTGTACGACATCTACAAAGGAAAGAAAATAGAGCTGCAAGCTGCGATTTAAACATCGAAAGCACGAGCCTGGGACGGGCCTCTTCAAACGCTGCGCGAGGACCCGTGGGGGCGCCCTTACAAGATAGTAATGAATAAATTACGACCATAGACGCCCCCAGTGACGGAAACTATGGAAACTTCGCTCCTGGAAAGGGTCGTCGACACGCTCTTCCCGTCGGAAGATCCAACATCGGCGCCAGAATACAAAATTCAACGATCAATACATCGATGAATGACCCGAACATCTGGTCGCAGGAATTCGTAGTTTCGGAAGAGGAAATGTTCCGCGCCATAAAGCGTATGACAAAGAAGAATACCGCGCCCGGTCCAGACGGAATTCCAGGCCGTGCGTGGTCCATGGCGAACAGCATCCTCGGCACAAGACTTCGGAAATTCTTCTCGACGTGCTTGAAGACCGGGATGCTGCCCACAAGTTGGAAAACCGGCAGATTGGTCCTCCTCAAGAAGCCAGGAAAGCCCGAAGATTCTCCGTCCGCGTATAGACGAATTCGGAAAATTATTCGAAAGAATAGTTCACGACCGTCTCGTCCAGCATCTATCGCGAGTCGGACCAGATCTAGATGAAAACCAATATGGCTTCAGAGAAGGAAGATCGACTATCGACGCGATACAAAAAGTAAAATGTCTCGCGGAGAATGCGATCAAAGAAGGGGGAGTCGCAGTAGCGATTTCTTTAGATATAAAGAACGCCTTCAACTCCCTCGAGTGGAAAGCGATTCGAAAAGCGCTCGAAGATCACAGATTTCCACGATACTTGCGAAGGGTCGTGGAAAATTGCCTGAGCGAGCGAGCGACCTTCGAGAATCGCAACGGCTTCGTCAAGAAGAATATAAGCCGCGGAGTTCCACAGGGGTCCGTTCTCGGTCCCCTCTTGTGGAATATCGGTTATAACGCGGTTTTAAAATTGCCAATGCTGTTAGGAGTTCATCTCACGTGTTACGCGGCTGATACTCTGGTATTGGCGGTTAAGACGAGCCGTAAACAAACTATCTGCCGTCAAAAAGATGAAAGAACTGGGGCTTCAGATGGTGCCGGAGTAGACGGAAATCCTCTGTTTCGAGGGGAAAAGAAGAAATCCGCGTGAAGGCAACGAAATGGTTACCATTGGTCCAACGAAAGTCAAAGTCGGAAGCGACATGTGTTATCACGGCGCACCTCGACTATAAATGGGCCTTTGATCGCCATTTCGCTCGTCAGGCCGTCCGATTGGATGCTGCGGCTAATTATTTAAGTCGTATCGTGCCAAACATAAACGGTCCAGACGAGAAAGTAAGAAAACTTTACGCCGGTGTTATCAGAAGCATCGCGCTTTATGGAGCCCCGGTGTGGAGCAACGCGATTAGCATGGGGAAAAGAAGCTTACAAATCCTGCGAAGTGCGTAGCGCAGAATCGCAATTCACGTCGTAAGAGGATATCGAACCATATTTTACGACGCGGCAACGTTGTTGGTGGGCTTTCTGACAGCTGTAAGACAACAGCCTACTCCAGTATTCGAACTACCGCTACCTACGTAAGAGGACGAAGAAGACGAATTACCAGCACCAGTCACTATGCTAAGAGCAAAAGACGCAGTGCGATACATTCCAACTCTTAACCGAGACGATGATGTTGGAGTTGGAGACTTTATCGAAGAGGTTCGAGACATGAGAAACAGATGCAACGAAAAGGATCTCTTACTAAAAACAATCAAAGTAGAGAAGATAATAGGAAAAGCAGCACAAGGTATACGCAACTTTCCGATTTCTACTTACGGTGATTGTATATGACGCTCTACGGACAAACGTCGCCACTCAGATCACCTCGAATGAGTACCAGGAACAGCTGTACGATTTAAAACAAGATAGGAACGGGAGTTTCCAATTATTTAACATCAGATTCAGACGCATATACAACAAACTGACAAATGCAATCGGTAACAAATATCCACAACCATTAACAATACGTATAACGCTTGAAATATTGAACTCCAAAGCTCCAACAATCTACATCCGTGATTTAGACAGAAACATTGGCAGAATATTACTGTCAATTAGGCCTACCACACTGTTGGAAGCCGAAGAAAAAGGCGATAGACATAGAACGCTACCTTCGAGGAGAAAGAAGAGAATGGCAACGCCTTTCCAACCAATTACTGAGACAATCAGTGAAAACCAGTTTTCAAGGCAACGCTTCGCGACCAGTTACAACTAACAGTTACAACTAACAACCCATCGAAGCCGATTTATCAAGCAGAAAAGGCACCATTAGCACAAAAAGCTCAATTAATAATATCAAGCATGCGCAATATCAGCCTGCAGTGCATATTGGGGTTTGCTTCAAATGTTATCGAACTTTCGAAAATTCTAAAAAATAGACAAAGTAGCACTGAGTAGCTAGTATTCGGAGTACAAAGGGTTAATCATAGTTCCTAAATTCCAATTCTTTTATCATCTTATATTCGCTTACTAATCCTGTCCTCTGTCTTTTACTTGTTCGCTGATCTTTTTACCTTGACTCACTCACCCTCAACCATATACCAGCTAGTTTTCCCCATAGCTCAGATGAAGTCTTCTGATAAATGTTGTACTCTATTCCCCAGGAACTATCCAAACTAGAGTCCTACAATTGGGTTCCTCCGACTAATTTCTCCTTACAATAATACGGTAAAGTTCTTCAAACAAAAAGTAGTTAAAATAGCAGAAATTGTGAGAAGTTGTTAAAGTAAACAGCTACCAATGGTAGATATAACCTTAACCGCTAGCATGCTCAACTGATATTAAATATATCATCGCATGATGATAATGATTTAGTACTAAGCTTTGATATACAGAGTATCCCACGATATCATTATAATTCTTCATGAGAATACCACTGAGAAAGAAAAATCTTTACGTTCAATATTTTAAAGTTATACTCGTGTTTCTTAAATGCAATATTTCCATCTTCGTATTAGCAAGTTTAATACACGTACTTGAAATGATAAAAAATCGCAAGAACGAAAAAAGCTTTAAAACAGATAACGATCAATTTGTTCATCAATCGTGTAATTTCAAAATATTCACTTAAAATTCCGAAATATTGCTCTAAGTTATTGTGAAACGAACGGCTGAACGCAAGTGCAATTGTTTCTGTTCTTATATATAATGACCTGTGCATCAGCTGCTTTTATTAATATATTTGTTCATGATACTTTAAACAAAAAGTTATGTCGCACCTCGAACTCGATAGGAAGGTTACTACGCATGCGTGTTGCTCCTTCCCCTCTCACACCCTCAGCAATGCTTCTACTCGATAGGAAGGTTACTACGCATGCGCTTCTCTTCTTTCTTGCTCCAATCTCGAGTAGTCCTTATCAGCAGTCCTTTGACTCGATAGAGAAGTGACTATGCATGTACTCCCCTTCTTTCCTGTTCTCACCTTCAACAGTTCTTATAGTCGATAGACAGGCTACTACGCATGCGCTCCTCTTCTTTCTCTCTTTCACCTCCAGCGCTTTATATCTCTGTCCTCCTTCAATCGAAGTCGGACGAAGTTAGTCGAAGCCAAACGAAGCCAGTCGACGTACAAGCTGCCCACGAAATAATGACGCGAATTTTCAAAACTGTATTGCATATTACAGTTTCTTTTCTCCTTTTCATTCATAATAAAATTATAGCAATTCTGATTTACACAATTCTCTATTTCAGGTATTTTAGAGGGTATCCACGTCCAATCAATCGAACTGGAAATATTGTTTATACATCTTCTTATTGTTACATTGTTTAAACATCCTCTTACTGTTAATAAAATAATGTGTATATTCATAATAGGATGAAACTGTAGCGGCCACGATTCCGTGATTTTTAGAGTCGTAAATTTTCGGTTTAAATCACATTGCGTTTCCAAGACTCAGCGCAGATCTGGTCACCGCGGATTATAGCACTTGGCGACCAGGTCCACGCGCTATCCTAATTCCGACATCCGTCTGGTTTGTGCCGATCCTTCAAGCCACGCAATTGTTTTCCTCAAGAATTCATCGCGACTGAGCATTGCCCAGTCGTGTACGGTAGATCCTTGACCTTTTTTTATTTATGACCAATTTCCGTTTCTTGCATTTTCGTGGAAGCGGTCACTTTTCTCATCCGCGCATCCATCCTTTTCGTTCTTGGTTTTTCCATTCTTTGCTGTACGCGTTTTTAAGGGGTGACATTTTCGCTCTCGCGGCAGTTCGTTTAGAACACTAAGTTTGTTCAGAGCAGTTCGTTCATTCGTTAAGAATCGTGAATTCGTTCAGAGTTTGGAGTTCATCGAGAGCTCTGTGTTCGTTTAGAGCTTCCCATACAGTCGCGTATAGTGACGCGAAAGAATTGTAGCCACAGCACCGCTCCCGCGATAAGAAATGTTTTATCCTATTATCACTATTGTTATTGTTGATTTATATATTAAAATTGAGAGCGAGAAGTCGAGCGATGTTCTTCCTTCCGTACGCCTCAAAGCACCATTAAGTTTTCTAACCATTCATTCTAAAAATGGCTTAAATTAACATTTTTCAATATATGGCAGCTTATTCCACACAAAAACCTTGAATATAACTCGAAGAAATACAGATCAATAATTTGATCGTTAAAAATTCCAAATAGTACGTATTAAGACTTCAAACTACTTTATTCATCCACTACTCTCATCCAACGAGGATTATTCTGTATTGTGTATGTGGATTATTCAGTAGTTCTTCATTGGAGAACAAAAACTTTTTAAAAAACAACAGATCTCCTATAATCTTCTCCTTTGTCCAAATACAATATCGTATTCCTGTTGTCTTTCTACTTTTCTTCTTTACTTTACACTTCACTTTATTCTTCTTCTTTTCATTACTTCTTTACTTCAGACTTGACTTTCTTCTTCTTCTTCTTTCATCACTTTCTTCTTCTTTACTTCTTTACTTTCACAGACTATGCAATAATTTGCACTACAGCAATGAAAATGTGATTGCAAGATTCTGTATTTTTCAGTGAACTCTTGCTGCTAATACAATTCTTCTTATATCAATTTAGGAACTGGTTATTATTACTTCTAACACAGCTTCAATAATGCATAGTAGAAGAAGGACTTCTTCTTAAAGGAAATTCCAGTTGCACGTGCTCTTGATATAATTCCTTTAATTATTCTTGCTGAGGGTACATGCTTCAAAGTGCAGTTTTATTACTGCATTACATGTTCGAGAATTAGAGTCGTATCGACGCCTTTTTTTATACTAATAGTCACCATTCAATAACAGCAGTCGAGCAATTACGGACAAATAGAAAAGTAGCCATAGTTCTAGGTTATTTTTATGTAAAACGATTTTCCTTATTTGCAAACAATTGTTTTTCCGATCAAGCGTTCATTTTATAATCGTTAGATCAGAGTTTCTTAAACCGTGGGTCGGGAGCCCAATTGGAGTAGCTAAAAATGATTTTCATTGAAAATTTTCACATTATCTTACGGCTAGAATTGCAAAAAATATTTGCCAGCAATGTTTATGAGGTCCCAGAACAAATGTTCGTAAATATTATGGTCTCCTCATATTAAAAATTTCAAGAAACCCTGACGTTAAACAGTCGCGATACTTAGCGCACTAATATGTAACATGTAAAACACCAATTTTCGTTCCTGCAATTTTGTTAAGTCGTTAGCATCGTAAGTTCATATTTGCGAGGAATTTCTTGAGGTATTTTTCTGGGCAATGACAAAAAGCTTCGATAAAAATGGAGAGTTTCGATTGTAATGGTAATAAAGACGTAATTAGGTCTACAAAAACGTAGACGTATTATTGCGATATTAAATTCTGGCGATCTGAGTTAGTTTTCCACTTCTTTCAATAAAGCATCAGTTAAAAAATATAAGAATTTGTTTTTAAAAAAAACATGAGATAAACCTAATTTTTTAGAGCACTTGTCAGAGTTGACTCTTTGGAGCACAGTGGGATTAAAAATGTTCCAGCTTTTGATGCATGGTGGAACATTTTTAGAGCTCGAAATGTAATAATAAGTACATTTTTCAATCCATGTAACACGATGGGATTATTTGAGTCTCTATAGATCTTATAATAATTAAAATATTGCTATTTTATATATAATAGCAATAATTTTGCAATAGTTTCTATTTTCTAATTTTTCGTTATTAAAATATTACTATTTTAGCAGCAGTTCAGTAATAGTTTATATTTCCAAATTTTAATTTCTATTGCCTAATTTTAGCAATAGCTTTTATTTTCTAATTTTCTAGTTTCTAATTTTTTTTATTAAAACATTGCTATTTTAGTAATAGATTTTATTGTTAATGTCACCCAGTAATAGAAAATTAAAAAACGGAAGCTATTCCTAAAATATTACTATTTTGGAATAAATAGAACCTATTGTTAAAATATTGTTATTTTAGAAAATATTGCAATAGTTCCAGTTTTCTAATTTTACTTTCAATTTTCTAATTTTAGCAATACACTCCATTTTCAAATTTTCTATCAAAATATTGCAATTTTAGCAATAGTTTCTATTGCCAACGTCCGAAAGGGAGTCGAGTGCAAAGCATTACTTCAATGATTGCATCCAAATGATACACATATCATGGCACATCCTGTATATCTTAAAATCAATTTCAGTTTTTAAAAGGACATCCAGTTCAAACAGAAAATGTACTACTACATCGAGAAACATTCAAATATAAATTCCAAGATTCAATTCATGTCGTGTATGTTTATGTTTATATAAATTAGGAGAACAAGAGTCGGTTGAACCTCAATGCAGCTCAAAACTCAATTAATTAGGGCAATATACCACCTGACGTAGCACTTGAAAACCTGTTGGAATTCTCCAACACTCAAGGATTTTCCATGGATTAGATCAAAGTTTCTTAAACTGTGGGTGACATGTGGGTGTGACATGAGCGGCCGAAAAGGGCCACGCACGTTTCCTTGCAATCTCTCTGGGACCTTGCCTAAACGGATTCGGATGATCGAGGCCTAAGAAGACATTCTATGGTTGTAAACGAAGGAGATAATGTAGTAGTGGTAGTATTGGATGTAATAGCCTTGATCTAAATTAACGTGACTATAGGACAGCCCAACTGAAGAAGACAAAACTGAACACTTCAACGAGATTCACCTTGACCTAACTTTGATATCAGAACTCTATCTGACAATGCAGATCCAGGTCCTCATAGAGAAACACTGAGAGCTAGAAAAATGCTCAGATCTAATGGCATCTTATCTACACCATTCCACATGACAGTATTTAACTTAGATTCAGAGAACTGAACATTGGAGGGAATTCGCCTCTTAATGCTAACATTTTTCCTAGCCCTAATTCTATACCAAAACGCGACTAGAAGCAAGATTCAACACAAAAAACAAATGAGAACGGTTTGAGAAGACACTCTAGAAGAGGTCTGCAACAACTCGGAGATGATCAAGGAAAAATCCTTGAAAAGAGAGGAAGCACTCTACAGGAAGACCTCTGAACCAAGAAGCACTGCACAACGACAAGGACGCTTTGAAAGAGAAACACCAGAAGCTCAGATGATTGATGACCCACAGAGGCCAATCAATACAATCCCAATGACTTTAGCAACGTCAAGACTAGGCCACAGAATGCAGAAGGACAGTCCTTAACGAAGAGTGACCTAACGAGGAGATCCTTTGGGTGGCCAGTGAAAATGTGGCGTAGAAAGTAACAATCGCATCTTTCAGCAAGATTTAAGTGTCATCAGTCCCCTCATGAGAGAACTAGCTACAGACCAATATCGAAACGCACAGTCCAGCCCATTAAGAACACCCAAAGATCTTGGAAGAAGAGGACACCTCATCCAAACACTTCCACAGCACGAGTGCGAGCAATAAGACGAATATTGAACCGAGCCAACAAACCAAAAAGAACTAGCGTGAATGCTTAATCCCTAAAGCGTCCAATTTTTATTGTTCCATCTTTAGAGCTCCCATATTTTAAATTATATATTAAGATTTTGCGCAACGCGCGGCAATTCTTGTTCACTTATACTTAGAGCATCACTGCTTATTATGTGCAGATGAAATTAATTTCAAGACTCACTTATTCTATAATGTATCACATGATGAAATAATTGGCTTCGAAAATTGTAGAGCTTACCAGACATCCAAAACTGCAAAGAATGATTTACTTATAATGACAAGTAGTATTGCAAGTAATTGGAAAATGCCAATTTACTTTTGTTTCGTGGAGTCTGCATGTCCTAATAACATGTTACGGTGCTTATGGTGCACAATGGCACTTCTAAGTAATTGGGTTCTAAAGTTGTATACAACGCGTTGGCGCTTCTCAGTTCAATGTTTCAAAGTAAATACATTGTAAATTTCTATACACCAAAATACTGTTTATCAGCTTCTATACTACAAAATATGTAATTTCTACAGATCGATGCAACAGGGTGGCGCTTCTAAGTGTCTAGGTGTCAAAATAAACGAGTTCTAGTGTTCTATACAATGCGATGGCGCTTCTCAGTTCATTCTATAGTGCATGCACTAATTACAGTGCATGGCGTCTCTAATTTTGTACAGTTGTCCCGTGATTTAGGAATATCCATCCAAAATTCCACTTTTTCGGTTAATGAACAGAATATGATTTATATGTTTGACACGCTACACTTAATAAAAGCTACACGAAACAATTGATTAAAACATAATTTTGAAATTAATGATAAAATTGCTTCGTGCTCGCATATTGTTCAATTTTATAACCGAGATAGCAAACAATGAATAACTTTTTCAAAATTAAAGTCAAATATGCTGTACAAGTATTTGGTAACCATGTAGCTGCAGGTATGTACACACTACTGCTTAACCGTTTACTTCCAAATGAAGTCGGCGAACAGTAGAATTCATTGATCATTTTGATAAATTATTTGACATTTTAAGTTCGTCAACCAGAACTAATTCTAAAGAACATGGTGTAAAGTCTTTGTTGGAAGTAAAAACCAGACAAATTTTTTGTGTTAGTCATTACTACTTTTAAATAGTATAAAAGTAATTAGTAATAATAATAAACACGTTCGAATGAAATGCTTTAACTGCTGGCAGGTAAGAATAGAAGGATCGCAACATCTGCTCTCAGAGAAATGAACCTGGCAAAAGACATTAAACAAGATAATATTGGGATAATTATTCTAAAAAACCAGGCATGCATCTTGGCAATTGTTGTATGAGATATCATACATCACTAACTTAGAATATAGATGCGTTAAATGCGACCAAAAACATAACCCAGGCGAATGTGAAAAAACAATCGCAACTCCAAGATACTTTTGTCAAATCCAACTATCCTATTCAAACCGAGTATCTGAAGCATCTCCTACACAAGTCACAACATAAAGGAATATGCCACAAAATTCAGAATAACAGACAACCAAAACCTAGCCATAGAAATCTCCCACGAAAACGCAGTACGATACTTAGGCGTACACTTAGACTTCAATCTAAACTACAACCATCACATCACAACACACTTACAAAAAGCAAAATGCGCATATCTGATCAATAAACGCCTATTCCACTCTAAATACATGAACAAAAAAGTCAAGATACTCTGTTACAAGTTCCTAATCCGACCAATCCTCACTTACGGCTGCCAAATGTGGTTCAACATCAGCGCAAACCAAATAGAATAACTCCCGACTATTCGAAAGAAAGTGCCTTAGAATATGCATCACCATGTACAAAGCACCCGAATCCAAGTACATAAAAACAATAAGCAACATCAAACTGTACAGTAAAGCAAAAATAATACGACTAGACTTATACATTATAAAAACCATAAAAAAACACTGAGCTAACAAACACTTAAGAGAAACTAACAGCCATATATACTCGCAATCCTATCCAAACCCTCAATACCATATGAAAACCATCCAAACAGGTCACAACCCCCTGAATCCTTCATACACCTAGACCAAAAAGGCCTTATCCAAATCCCATCCAATCAATCACTAATCTGCTTATACAACAGAAAATATTTCAACAAAAGAATAGCATATGACAAAAACATTAGACTGGATGACTCCAGCCTAAAATATATCAATAAACTAACAGTAAAACACCTTAAATATTTGTGTCTATAAAAAGGAAAAACAAGAAACAAAAAAAATATCATAGAAAGTATACTCGATTAAAAATGGGTGGGAATCCATGGATGCGGAGGACAACAAGACCATAAGGGTCCTAGGGAATAGGGTGACGGCCAAAATAAGAGGCTTAGATCCCTTAATTGAAAAGAATGACATAGTGGAAGCAATAAGGAAGAGCGTGGAATGTGAAGATGAGGAGGAGGAACAGATAGTCGTGCAAAGAATCATAACTGAGCCATGGCAGGAAAAAGTCGCGTTCGTCAGGCTTTCAGATAGGATAGCGACGATACTGCAAGAAGGAGAAGGCATAAGGATAGGCTGAACGAAGAATAGGGTTAGGATATTGCCCAATTCAATATACAGATGTGGGAGATGTGGGATGTGGGGTCACATCAATACACAATGCAGGAAGGAAATTCACATTAACAAAAGGAATGATGAAAGGAAAATCATAGAGGACAAAGAAGAAAAGAAGGGAATCACGAAAGAGAAAAGAACAGAGGAAATGAATGACTCAAACAATGATATAGACATTGATAGGGAATCCGTAGGAGCGCTAAGGAACCTGCGGGAGGTAAGGAGTATCATGGAAGAAATCATGGGAAGTTACAATTATGGAGACAGAGAGATATAAAGTCATCCTGACGAATGTAAATAACAGCAGGGCAGCACAGGAGCTATTAATGACCCATACGGTACACAAGAAGATAGGGATTGTATGTATAACGGAAACAGCAACTGAAGGAGCGGGAATATGGTTTAGGAGCGCAGACAATAAAGCGGCAGTGTTAGTTAATAAGGAAGTTGGGTTAAAGGTTAAGGTGCTAGAGCAAGAAAAGGGAATAATAGTGGTACAGGTGGAAGATATGGCTTATTTGGTAGGGTATTGCTCGCCAAACTGCAGCAGAAAGGAGTTTATGGGGTACTGGGATAGGGTAAGGAGCCTAATATCTAGAGGTGGGAGGAACATAATTATTTTGGGTGACTTTAACGCAACGGACTACGCGTGGTCAAGTAAATCAGATGTAAGAGGCAGGATAATTACAGAGATAATGAGTGAATGTAGCTTAGTATGTATGAACGAATGGGACAAGCCGACATGTAGGAGGTGGAACGGGTCATCGGTGATTGATATCACACTGTGTTCAGAAGAGATAAAGAATCGGGATCGCCCGATCTGGGATCGCCCAGTTCGTGCTGAATTCATTGGTTAATCACTTTGGGAGTTGTATTCGTGATTCATGGAATGTTCTTTGGACCTATTTGACGACAAGGCAGTAATTGCCTTAATCTAACACCTCAATCTGTAAAAAGGATAAAGATTGTAACTTCTCAGTCGAGAAACAGAGGAAGCATTGTTTCTACTCGGAGAAACTTTCGACAATATTTCACTACCATATGGACCTTCTAACTACACAATATTGTAACTTGTAGTCAAATTCGAAGAGACAGAGTCAATAGAAGACGCAACGGAGGCTACAAACATTAAAAAGGTGTTTATAGAAACAATATCTCCAGATTCATCAAGCTAGTGCAACAAGTTAGTATTACGCCAGGTGGTGAGGAGATGCGTTACTTTTTTGCTGTACCGGTTTAGAACTGTTTTGAGTCCATTGGTTCTGTGGGTTTGCCAGAGTGCCCTTAACCGATTCTTCCTCCTGATTAGGTCGATGATGTAAGCCGGCAGTTTTGGTTGGTGTATTCGGATCTGTTTGTGCGGGATTGTGTGTTTTGCGGCTTCGGAGATGATATTGGTAAAGCGGGATGCTTCGTGCTCAATATCTTCAGGACAGTGGAGTATGGGTTTGGCGTTTGGAATGGCTTCGTTTATGAATGTTTTGTATTCTGACCATTTTACGCGGCTATAGTCTGGCCTGGTGAGTGCGACAGTGAGGGGGGGAGGGATGGCCGGTAGGTCGTATATGACAGGTACGTGATCGGAGGGGCCAGCGGTGATGGTGCGAGGGTTTGTTACTATGTGCTTTTTATTTGTTATGATGAAGTCTATGGTGCTTGGGGAGCGATTTGGGGTGGAGGGGATGTAAGTGGGGTGGGTGGGGGCGGAGATGGTGATTGGGTGATTTGTGATGAGATCGCAGATGGCTGATCCATTGCGATTTTTAGTCTTACAGTGCCAGAGTTGGTGTCTGGCATTGAAGTCACCTGCCAGGATGGTAGGGGTGTTTCCCAGTAGTGTTCGGAGGTCTTGTGTGGTGAGGTGGGAGGTCGGGGGGTTGTAGATGCCTATTAGTGTGATTGTGCGATTGTTGATTTTAATTTTGGCCGATACTGTTTCTATTGATTTGTTTTTGGTGGGTGGGGGGGTGGATTGTAGGTGTGCGATTTGTTTTTTTATTAAAAGTGCAACGCCCCCGCCATGTGTAGGGCGATCGAATCTGATTATATTGTATCCTTTGATGGTTAGTTTTGAGGATGGGTAGAATAAGGTTTCGGTTATAACTGCCAGGTCAGTGTCGTTTGTGTGTAGTATGTGTTGGAGGTCGAGTGCATGTTTGCGGATGCCTTGTAGGTTGTAAATCATTAGTGTAGGGGGTTGGGTTCGTTTAGGGATCGCTCTGCTCGAAAATGTGGCTGTATTTCAGAATGGCCTTTGCTTTATCTATACCTGCTGTTTAGTTCCTCGAATAGTCCTTGGAGCTCCGATGGGTGTCCAGGCGGAGGTCGCGGGGGGTCTTGCCTGGTTGGTTTCGGAGGGTTTACGGCAGGCGGAGGGTTGACTGGTTGGTGCGGGGTGCGCATCTGGTTCCTAGCTGCTTCCGCGTAGGAGAAGTTGTCCGTCCTTCTTCTATATTGTTGAAGAGGATGGGCGATTGCCGGGTTGTGCGGGCCCGTGGGTCTGCTGGATTTTTTTTCTACATAATTTTGCCTCGCTGGGCATTGCCTGTAGCTGGCAACGTGTTGCTGGTTACAGTTTGCGCACCTAATTTGGGTGCTTGCGCGATCGCATTGCTTTGCGTCATGGTCCTTACCGCATCTGACGCACCTTTGTTTTAGGTTGCAGTGCGCGCTGGAGTGTCCAAAATGTTGGCATCTGTAGCACTGTGTGATTGATGCTCTTTGTAGGTACTTTTCGTATGTACACTTATGGTAAAGGACTGAGCTTACAGTCCTTAGGTGGTTTAGCGTTATGTCTGATCGGGTGAGTAGTATGAAAAGTGGGAGCGGTTTTCTAGTACCATCCTCCAGTGTTTTCGTCATCTGGTGGATGGTGATGGGTTTCACGGTCATGGTCATGGGTTGGCTTTCAATGTCCTTTTGGATATCGCATGGTTGGAAGGTGGACGGGAGGCCTCTGATTACATACTTCCTCTTGAGCTCAGATTTGAGCCCGTACGTATGGAATTCGATATTTTTCTGCTTTAGCATTGCTGCAACTTGTTGGTGGTCCTTTGGGGTAGTGGTGTGTATCTGGGTGGTTCTTCCAGTGTACTTCAGTTGAAACTTCTTGGTTATTTTAGTTAGTTCACTGATAAATACATTGATATCCGCTGGGGTTCCGTTTAGAACTATAGGCGGGGTTCTCTCCTTCGTTGGAGGTTCAGGCGGGGACTCTGGCGCGTTTGACAATAACGCGAAGGAGTTCGATGTCGGCACGTTTGCCACTTTAGAGTCTGTATCCATTTCGGATTCGGTATCTGGCCTTGTTTGTTTTTTGGGGCGTGTTTTTGAATTTAGGGAGGCTTGCTTCACCTGCTTCATAATTTCCTTTGCTTGACTCGGTGGTATAATGTGTATTTTGGTTTTAGTTCCGGCGGTCGACCTCCTCGTGGTTAATGGGTCCAGGACCTGGAGTCCCGCATCTTGAGTTTGAGAAGTATATTTGGTCACGTTTATGTGACACTGACACTGACACTGATACCACTTGATTGATACTAAGTTGACACGAATGTTGCGGGTTCGTTGTTTCGCGTGCGTTCGCGGCGTGGTTTTCCGTGCGGTCTAAGGCACTTGGTCGCAGGTAGTTTTATCAGTCCCTCGCAAGGGATGTCCGTACCCTACGAGGGTTGGGACCGGACTGACGCGTGGTATGATCGTTGACGAAGGTGAAGCTACAGATGTTGCTTTTGTTATGTAAAGCTGCCAACGTGTTGTTTGTGGTGCGTTGTCTCCTTGTTGCGCGCACTTGTGACGTTCTCCTGGTTTCGAGTGGATCACGGCAGGACGCGAATGCTTTTCAGTCAGGTACAAGACGAAGCGATGAAATAAAATTAGTGCGCCAATGCTGGCGTGCCTCTTTGTCGTGGACGCAGCGAACGCTGCTAACCCCTTTTCGCCCTTCGATACCGAAAACAGAGGAAATCGCAGAGAAAATAATTCTCAGAACGGACAAAAAGGTAATAAGAGGCAAGAAAAAAAAAGGTGTAAGCCAACAACACGTGGAGTTCCCAAGCGGTCACCCATCTAAGTACTATCCACGCCCAACGCATCTTAACTTCGGTGATCGGACGAGAACCGGTGAGTTATGCGTGGTATGATCGTTGACGAAGGTGAAGCTACAGATGTTGCTTTTGTTATGTAAAGCTGCCAACGTGTTGTTTGTGGTGCGTTGTCTCCTTGTTGCGCGCACTTGTGACGTTCTCCTGGTTTCGAGTGGATCACGGCAGGACGCGAATGCTTTTCAGTCAGGTACAAGACGAAGCGATGAAATAAAATTAGTGCGCCAATGCTGGCGTGCCTCTTTGTCGTGGACGCAGCGAACGCTGCTAACCCCTTTTCGCCCTTCGATACCGAAAACAGAGGAAATCGCAGAGAAAATAATTCTCAGAACGGACAAAAAGGTAATAAGAGGCAAGAAAAAAAAAGGTGTAAGCCAACAACACGTCGAGTTCCCAAGCGGTCACCCATCTAAGTACTATCCACGCCCAACGCATCTTAACTTCGGTGATCGGACGAGAACCGGTGAGTTATGCGTGGTATGATCGTTGACGAAGGTGAAGCTACAGATGTTGCTTTTGTTATGTAAAGCTGCCAACGTGTTGTTTGTGGTGCGTTGTCTCCTTGTTGCGCGCACTTGTGACGTTCTCCTGGTTTCGAGTGGATCACGGCAGGACGCGAATGCTTTTCAGTCAGGTACAAGACGAAGCGATGAAATAAAATTAGTGCGCCAATGCTGGCGTGCCTCTTTGTCGTGGACGCAGCGAACGCTGCTAACCCCTTTTCGCCCTTTGATACCGAAAACAGAGGAAATCGCAGAGAAAATAATTCTCAGAACGGACAAAAAGGTAATAAGAGGCAAGAAAAAAAAAGGTGTAAGCCAACAACACGTGGAGTTCCCAAGCGGTCACCCATCTAAGTACTATCCACGCCCAACGCATCTTAACTTCGGTGATCGGACGAGAACCGGTGAGTTATGCGTGGTATGATCGTTGACGAAGGTGAAGCTACAGATGTTGCTTTTGTTATGTAAAGCTGCCAACGTGTTGTTTGTGGTGCGTTGTCTCCTTGTTGCGCGCACTTGTGACGTTCTCCTGGTTTCGAGTGGATCACGGCAGGACGCGAATGCTTTTCAGTCAGGTACAAGACGAAGCGATGAAATAAAATTAGTGCGCCAATGCTGGCGTGCCTCTTTGTCGTGGACGCAGCGAACGCTGCTAACCCCTTTTCGCCCTTCGATACCGAAAACAGAGGAAATCGCAGAGAAAATAATTCTCAGAACGGACAAAAAGGTAATAAGAGGCAAGAAAAAAAAAGGTGTAAGCCAACAACACGTGGAGTTCCCAAGCGGTCACCCATCTAAGTACTATCCACGCCCAACGCATCTTAACTTCGGTGATCGGACGAGAACCGGTGAGTTATGCGTGGTATGATCGTTGACGAAGGTGAAGCTACAGATGTTGCTTTTGTTATGTAAAGCTGCCAACGTGTTGTTTGTGGTGCGTTGTCTCCTTGTTGCGCGCACTTGTGACGTTCTCCTGGTTTCGAGTGGATCACGGCAGGACGCGAATGCTTTTCAGTCAGGTACAAGACGAAGCGATGAAATAAAATTAGTGCGCCAATGCTGGCGTGCCTCTTTGTCGTGGACGCAGCGAACGCTGCTAACCCCTTTTCGCCCTTCGATACCGAAAACAGAGGAAATCGCAGAGAAAATAATTCTCAGAACGGACAAAAAGGTAATAAGAGGCAAGAAAAAAAAAGGTGTAAGCCAACAACACGTCGAGTTCCCAAGCGGTCACCCATCTAAGTACTATCCACGCCCAACGCATCTTAACTTCGGTGATCGGACGAGAACCGGTGAGTTATGCGTGGTATGATCGTTGACGAAGGTGAAGCTACAGATGTTGCTTTTGTTATGTAAAGCTGCCAACGTGTTGTTTGTGGTGCGTTGTCTCCTTGTTGCGCGCACTTGTGACGTTCTCCTGGTTTCGAGTGGATCACGGCAGGACGCGAATGCTTTTCAGTCAGGTACAAGACGAAGCGATGAAATAAAATTAGTGCGCCAATGCTGGCGTGCCTCTTTGTCGTGGACGCAGCGAACGCTGCTAACCCCTTTTCGCCCTTTGATACCGAAAACAGAGGAAATCGCAGAGAAAATAATTCTCAGAACGGACAAAAAGGTAATAAGAGGCAAGAAAAAAAAAGGTGTAAGCCAACAACACGTGGAGTTCCCAAGCGGTCACCCATCTAAGTACTATCCACGCCCAACGCATCTTAACTTCGGTGATCGGACGAGAACCGGTGAGTTATGCGTGGTATGATCGTTGACGAAGGTGAAGCTACAGATGTTGCTTTTGTTATGTAAAGCTGCCAACGTGTTGTTTGTGGTGCGTTGTCTCCTTGTTGCGCGCACTTGTGACGTTCTCCTGGTTTCGAGTGGATCACGGCAGGACGCGAATGCTTTTCAGTCAGGTACAAGACGAAGCGATGAAATAAAATTAGTGCGCCAATGCTGGCGTGCCTCTTTGTCGTGGACGCAGCGAACGCTGCTAACCCCTTTTCGCCCTTCGATACCGAAAACAGAGGAAATCGCAGAGAAAATAATTCTCAGAACGGACAAAAAGGTAATAAGAGGCAAGAAAAAAAAAGGTGTAAGCCAACAACACGTCGAGTTCCCAAGCGGTCACCCATCTAAGTACTATCCACGCCCAACGCATCTTAACTTCGGTGATCGGACGAGAACCGGTGAGTTATGCGTGGTATGATCGTTGACGAAGGTGAAGCTACAGATGTTGCTTTTGTTATGTAAAGCTGCCAACGTGTTGTTTGTGGTGCGTTGTCTCCTTGTTGCGCGCACTTGTGACGTTCTCCTGGTTTCGAGTGGATCACGGCAGGACGCGAATGCTTTTCAGTCAGGTACAAGACGAAGCGATGAAATAAAATTAGTGCGCCAATGCTGGCGTGCCTCTTTGTCGTGGACGCAGCGAACGCTGCTAACCCCTTTTCGCCCTTTGATACCGAAAACAGAGGAAATCGCAGAGAAAATAATTCTCAGAACGGACAAAAAGGTAATAAGAGGCAAGAAAAAAAAAGGTGTAAGCCAACAACACGTGGAGTTCCCAAGCGGTCACCCATCTAAGTACTATCCACGCCCAACGCATCTTAACTTCGGTGATCGGACGAGAACCGGTGAGTTATGCGTGGTATGATCGTTGACGAAGGTGAAGCTACAGATGTTGCTTTTGTTATGTAAAGCTGCCAACGTGTTGTTTGTGGTGCGTTGTCTCCTTGTTGCGCGCACTTGTGACGTTCTCCTGGTTTCGAGTGGATCACGGCAGGACGCGAATGCTTTTCAGTCAGGTACAAGACGAAGCGATGAAATAAAATTAGTGCGCCAATGCTGGCGTGCCTCTTTGTCGTGGACGCAGCGAACGCTGCTAACCCCTTTTCGCCCTTCGATACCGAAAACAGAGGAAATCGCAGAGAAAATAATTCTCAGAACGGACAAAAAGGTAATAAGAGGCAAGAAAAAAAAAGGTGTAAGCCAACAACACGTGGAGTTCCCAAGCGGTCACCCATCTAAGTACTATCCACGCCCAACGCATCTTAACTTCGGTGATCGGACGAGAACCGGTGAGTTATGCGTGGTATGATCGTTGACGAAGGTGAAGCTACAGATGTTGCTTTTGTTATGTAAAGCTGCCAACGTGTTGTTTGTGGTGCGTTGTCTCCTTGTTGCGCGCACTTGTGACGTTCTCCTGGTTTCGAGTGGATCACGGCAGGACGCGAATGCTTTTCAGTCAGGTACAAGACGAAGCGATGAAATAAAATTAGTGCGCCAATGCTGGCGTGCCTCTTTGTCGTGGACGCAGCGAACGCTGCTAACCCCTTTTCGCCCTTCGATACCGAAAACAGAGGAAATCGCAGAGAAAATAATTCTCAGAACGGACAAAAAGGTAATAAGAGGCAAGAAAAAAAAAGGTGTAAGCCAACAACACGTCGAGTTCCCAAGCGGTCACCCATCTAAGTACTATCCACGCCCAACGCATCTTAACTTCGGTGATCGGACGAGAACCGGTGAGTTATGCGTGGTATGATCGTTGACGAAGGTGAAGCTACAGATGTTGCTTTTGTTATGTAAAGCTGCCAACGTGTTGTTTGTGGTGCGTTGTCTCCTTGTTGCGCGCACTTGTGACGTTCTCCTGGTTTCGAGTGGATCACGGCAGGACGCGAATGCTTTTCAGTCAGGTACAAGACGAAGCGATGAAATAAAATTAGTGCGCCAATGCTGGCGTGCCTCTTTGTCGTGGACGCAGCGAACGCTGCTAACCCCTTTTCGCCCTTTGATACCGAAAACAGAGGAAATCGCAGAGAAAATAATTCTCAGAACGGACAAAAAGGTAATAAGAGGCAAGAAAAAAAAAGGTGTAAGCCAACAACACGTGGAGTTCCCAAGCGGTCACCCATCTAAGTACTATCCACGCCCAACGCATCTTAACTTCGGTGATCGGACGAGAACCGGTGAGTTATGCGTGGTATGATCGTTGACGAAGGTGAAGCTACAGATGTTGCTTTTGTTATGTAAAGCTGCCAACGTGTTGTTTGTGGTGCGTTGTCTCCTTGTTGCGCGCACTTGTGACGTTCTCCTGGTTTCGAGTGGATCACGGCAGGACGCGAATGCTTTTCAGTCAGGTACAAGACGAAGCGATGAAATAAAATTAGTGCGCCAATGCTGGCGTGCCTCTTTGTCGTGGACGCAGCGAACGCTGCTAACCCCTTTTCGCCCTTTGATACCGAAAACAGAGGAAATCGCAGAGAAAATAATTCTCAGAACGGACAAAAAGGTAATAAGAGGCAAGAAAAAAAAAGGTGTAAGCCAACAACACGTGGAGTTCCCAAGCGGTCACCCATCTAAGTACTATCCACGCCCAACGCATCTTAACTTCGGTGATCGGACGAGAACCGGTGAGTTATGCGTGGTATGATCGTTGACGAAGGTGAAGCTACAGATGTTGCTTTTGTTATGTAAAGCTGCCAACGTGTTGTTTGTGGTGCGTTGTCTCCTTGTTGCGCGCACTTGTGACGTTCTCCTGGTTTCGAGTGGATCACGGCAGGACGCGAATGCTTTTCAGTCAGGTACAAGACGAAGCGATGAAATAAAATTAGTGCGCCAATGCTGGCGTGCCTCTTTGTCGTGGACGCAGCGAACGCTGCTAACCCCTTTTCGCCCTTCGATACCGAAAACAGAGGAAATCGCAGAGAAAATAATTCTCAGAACGGACAAAAAGGTAATAAGAGGCAAGAAAAAAAAAGGTGTAAGCCAACAACACGTCGAGTTCCCAAGCGGTCACCCATCTAAGTACTATCCACGCCCAACGCATCTTAACTTCGGTGATCGGACGAGAACCGGTGAGTTATGCGTGGTATGATCGTTGACGAAGGTGAAGCTACAGATGTTGCTTTTGTTATGTAAAGCTGCCAACGTGTTGTTTGTGGTGCGTTGTCTCCTTGTTGCGCGCACTTGTGACGTTCTCCTGGTTTCGAGTGGATCACGGCAGGACGCGAATGCTTTTCAGTCAGGTACAAGACGAAGCGATGAAATAAAATTAGTGCGCCAATGCTGGCGTGCCTCTTTGTCGTGGACGCAGCGAACGCTGCTAACCCCTTTTCGCCCTTCGATACCGAAAACAGAGGAAATCGCAGAGAAAATAATTCTCAGAACGGACAAAAAGGTAATAAGAGGCAAGAAAAAAAAAGGTGTAAGCCAACAACACGTGGAGTTCCCAAGCGGTCACCCATCTAAGTACTATCCACGCCCAACGCATCTTAACTTCGGTGATCGGACGAGAACCGGTGAGTTATGCGTGGTATGATCGTTGACGAAGGTGAAGCTACAGATGTTGCTTTTGTTATGTAAAGCTGCCAACGTGTTGTTTGTGGTGCGTTGTCTCCTTGTTGCGCGCACTTGTGACGTTCTCCTGGTTTCGAGTGGATCACGGCAGGACGCGAATGCTTTTCAGTCAGGTACAAGACGAAGCGATGAAATAAAATTAGTGCGCCAATGCTGGCGTGCCTCTTTGTCGTGGACGCAGCGAACGCTGCTAACCCCTTTTCGCCCTTCGATACCGAAAACAGAGGAAATCGCAGAGAAAATAATTCTCAGAACGGACAAAAAGGTAATAAGAGGCAAGAAAAAAAAAGGTGTAAGCCAACAACACGTCGAGTTCCCAAGCGGTCACCCATCTAAGTACTATCCACGCCCAACGCATCTTAACTTCGGTGATCGGACGAGAACCGGTGAGTTATGCGTGGTATGATCGTTGACGAAGGTGAAGCTACAGATGTTGCTTTTGTTATGTAAAGCTGCCAACGTGTTGTTTGTGGTGCGTTGTCTCCTTGTTGCGCGCACTTGTGACGTTCTCCTGGTTTCGAGTGGATCACGGCAGGACGCGAATGCTTTTCAGTCAGGTACAAGACGAAGCGATGAAATAAAATTAGTGCGCCAATGCTGGCGTGCCTCTTTGTCGTGGACGCAGCGAACGCTGCTAACCCCTTTTCGCCCTTTGATACCGAAAACAGAGGAAATCGCAGAGAAAATAATTCTCAGAACGGACAAAAAGGTAATAAGAGGCAAGAAAAAAAAAGGTGTAAGCCAACAACACGTGGAGTTCCCAAGCGGTCACCCATCTAAGTACTATCCACGCCCAACGCATCTTAACTTCGGTGATCGGACGAGAACCGGTGAGTTATGCGTGGTATGATCGTTGACGAAGGTGAAGCTACAGATGTTGCTTTTGTTATGTAAAGCTGCCAACGTGTTGTTTGTGGTGCGTTGTCTCCTTGTTGCGCGCACTTGTGACGTTCTCCTGGTTTCGAGTGGATCACGGCAGGACGCGAATGCTTTTCAGTCAGGTACAAGACGAAGCGATGAAATAAAATTAGTGCGCCAATGCTGGCGTGCCTCTTTGTCGTGGACGCAGCGAACGCTGCTAACCCCTTTTCGCCCTTTGATACCGAAAACAGAGGAAATCGCAGAGAAAATAATTCTCAGAACGGACAAAAAGGTAATAAGAGGCAAGAAAAAAAAAGGTGTAAGCCAACAACACGTGGAGTTCCCAAGCGGTCACCCATCTAAGTACTATCCACGCCCAACGCATCTTAACTTCGGTGATCGGACGAGAACCGGTGAGTTATGCGTGGTATGATCGTTGACGAAGGTGAAGCTACAGATGTTGCTTTTGTTATGTAAAGCTGCCAACGTGTTGTTTGTGGTGCGTTGTCTCCTTGTTGCGCGCACTTGTGACGTTCTCCTGGTTTCGAGTGGATCACGGCAGGACGCGAATGCTTTTCAGTCAGGTACAAGACGAAGCGATGAAATAAAATTAGTGCGCCAATGCTGGCGTGCCTCTTTGTCGTGGACGCAGCGAACGCTGCTAACCCCTTTTCGCCCTTCGATACCGAAAACAGAGGAAATCGCAGAGAAAATAATTCTCAGAACGGACAAAAAGGTAATAAGAGGCAAGAAAAAAAAAGGTGTAAGCCAACAACACGTGGAGTTCCCAAGCGGTCACCCATCTAAGTACTATCCACGCCCAACGCATCTTAACTTCGGTGATCGGACGAGAACCGGTGAGTTATGCGTGGTATGATCGTTGACGAAGGTGAAGCTACAGATGTTGCTTTTGTTATGTAAAGCTGCCAACGTGTTGTTTGTGGTGCGTTGTCTCCTTGTTGCGCGCACTTGTGACGTTCTCCTGGTTTCGAGTGGATCACGGCAGGACGCGAATGCTTTTCAGTCAGGTACAAGACGAAGCGATGAAATAAAATTAGTGCGCCAATGCTGGCGTGCCTCTTTGTCGTGGACGCAGCGAACGCTGCTAACCCCTTTTCGCCCTTCGATACCGAAAACAGAGGAAATCGCAGAGAAAATAATTCTCAGAACGGACAAAAAGGTAATAAGAGGCAAGAAAAAAAAAGGTGTAAGCCAACAACACGTCGAGTTCCCAAGCGGTCACCCATCTAAGTACTATCCACGCCCAACGCATCTTAACTTCGGTGATCGGACGAGAACCGGTGAGTTATGCGTGGTATGATCGTTGACGAAGGTGAAGCTACAGATGTTGCTTTTGTTATGTAAAGCTGCCAACGTGTTGTTTGTGGTGCGTTGTCTCCTTGTTGCGCGCACTTGTGACGTTCTCCTGGTTTCGAGTGGATCACGGCAGGACGCGAATGCTTTTCAGTCAGGTACAAGACGAAGCGATGAAATAAAATTAGTGCGCCAATGCTGGCGTGCCTCTTTGTCGTGGACGCAGCGAACGCTGCTAACCCCTTTTCGCCCTTTGATACCGAAAACAGAGGAAATCGCAGAGAAAATAATTCTCAGAACGGACAAAAAGGTAATAAGAGGCAAGAAAAAAAAAGGTGTAAGCCAACAACACGTGGAGTTCCCAAGCGGTCACCCATCTAAGTACTATCCACGCCCAACGCATCTTAACTTCGGTGATCGGACGAGAACCGGTGAGTTATGCGTGGTATGATCGTTGACGAAGGTGAAGCTACAGATGTTGCTTTTGTTATGTAAAGCTGCCAACGTGTTGTTTGTGGTGCGTTGTCTCCTTGTTGCGCGCACTTGTGACGTTCTCCTGGTTTCGAGTGGATCACGGCAGGACGCGAATGCTTTTCAGTCAGGTACAAGACGAAGCGATGAAATAAAATTAGTGCGCCAATGCTGGCGTGCCTCTTTGTCGTGGACGCAGCGAACGCTGCTAACCCCTTTTCGCCCTTTGATACCGAAAACAGAGGAAATCGCAGAGAAAATAATTCTCAGAACGGACAAAAAGGTAATAAGAGGCAAGAAAAAAAAAGGTGTAAGCCAACAACACGTGGAGTTCCCAAGCGGTCACCCATCTAAGTACTATCCACGCCCAACGCATCTTAACTTCGGTGATCGGACGAGAACCGGTGAGTTATGCGTGGTATGATCGTTGACGAAGGTGAAGCTACAGATGTTGCTTTTGTTATGTAAAGCTGCCAACGTGTTGTTTGTGGTGCGTTGTCTCCTTGTTGCGCGCACTTGTGACGTTCTCCTGGTTTCGAGTGGATCACGGCAGGACGCGAATGCTTTTCAGTCAGGTACAAGACGAAGCGATGAAATAAAATTAGTGCGCCAATGCTGGCGTGCCTCTTTGTCGTGGACGCAGCGAACGCTGCTAACCCCTTTTCGCCCTTCGATACCGAAAACAGAGGAAATCGCAGAGAAAATAATTCTCAGAACGGACAAAAAGGTAATAAGAGGCAAGAAAAAAAAAGGTGTAAGCCAACAACACGTCGAGTTCCCAAGCGGTCACCCATCTAAGTACTATCCACGCCCAACGCATCTTAACTTCGGTGATCGGACGAGAACCGGTGAGTTATGCGTGGTATGATCGTTGACGAAGGTGAAGCTACAGATGTTGCTTTTGTTATGTAAAGCTGCCAACGTGTTGTTTGTGGTGCGTTGTCTCCTTGTTGCGCGCACTTGTGACGTTCTCCTGGTTTCGAGTGGATCACGGCAGGACGCGAATGCTTTTCAGTCAGGTACAAGACGAAGCGATGAAATAAAATTAGTGCGCCAATGCTGGCGTGCCTCTTTGTCGTGGACGCAGCGAACGCTGCTAACCCCTTTTCGCCCTTCGATACCGAAAACAGAGGAAATCGCAGAGAAAATAATTCTCAGAACGGACAAAAAGGTAATAAGAGGCAAGAAAAAAAAAGGTGTAAGCCAACAACACGTGGAGTTCCCAAGCGGTCACCCATCTAAGTACTATCCACGCCCAACGCATCTTAACTTCGGTGATCGGACGAGAACCGGTGAGTTATGCGTGGTATGATCGTTGACGAAGGTGAAGCTACAGATGTTGCTTTTGTTATGTAAAGCTGCCAACGTGTTGTTTGTGGTGCGTTGTCTCCTTGTTGCGCGCACTTGTGACGTTCTCCTGGTTTCGAGTGGATCACGGCAGGACGCGAATGCTTTTCAGTCAGGTACAAGACGAAGCGATGAAATAAAATTAGTGCGCCAATGCTGGCGTGCCTCTTTGTCGTGGACGCAGCGAACGCTGCTAACCCCTTTTCGCCCTTCGATACCGAAAACAGAGGAAATCGCAGAGAAAATAATTCTCAGAACGGACAAAAAGGTAATAAGAGGCAAGAAAAAAAAAGGTGTAAGCCAACAACACGTCGAGTTCCCAAGCGGTCACCCATCTAAGTACTATCCACGCCCAACGCATCTTAACTTCGGTGATCGGACGAGAACCGGTGAGTTATGCGTGGTATGATCGTTGACGAAGGTGAAGCTACAGATGTTGCTTTTGTTATGTAAAGCTGCCAACGTGTTGTTTGTGGTGCGTTGTCTCCTTGTTGCGCGCACTTGTGACGTTCTCCTGGTTTCGAGTGGATCACGGCAGGACGCGAATGCTTTTCAGTCAGGTACAAGACGAAGCGATGAAATAAAATTAGTGCGCCAATGCTGGCGTGCCTCTTTGTCGTGGACGCAGCGAACGCTGCTAACCCCTTTTCGCCCTTTGATACCGAAAACAGAGGAAATCGCAGAGAAAATAATTCTCAGAACGGACAAAAAGGTAATAAGAGGCAAGAAAAAAAAAGGTGTAAGCCAACAACACGTGGAGTTCCCAAGCGGTCACCCATCTAAGTACTATCCACGCCCAACGCATCTTAACTTCGGTGATCGGACGAGAACCGGTGAGTTATGCGTGGTATGATCGTTGACGAAGGTGAAGCTACAGATGTTGCTTTTGTTATGTAAAGCTGCCAACGTGTTGTTTGTGGTGCGTTGTCTCCTTGTTGCGCGCACTTGTGACGTTCTCCTGGTTTCGAGTGGATCACGGCAGGACGCGAATGCTTTTCAGTCAGGTACAAGACGAAGCGATGAAATAAAATTAGTGCGCCAATGCTGGCGTGCCTCTTTGTCGTGGACGCAGCGAACGCTGCTAACCCCTTTTCGCCCTTTGATACCGAAAACAGAGGAAATCGCAGAGAAAATAATTCTCAGAACGGACAAAAAGGTAATAAGAGGCAAGAAAAAAAAAGGTGTAAGCCAACAACACGTGGAGTTCCCAAGCGGTCACCCATCTAAGTACTATCCACGCCCAACGCATCTTAACTTCGGTGATCGGACGAGAACCGGTGAGTTATGCGTGGTATGATCGTTGACGAAGGTGAAGCTACAGATGTTGCTTTTGTTATGTAAAGCTGCCAACGTGTTGTTTGTGGTGCGTTGTCTCCTTGTTGCGCGCACTTGTGACGTTCTCCTGGTTTCGAGTGGATCACGGCAGGACGCGTATCCTTTTCAGTCAGGTACAAGACGAAGCGATGAAATAAAATTAGTGCGCCAATGCCGACGTTCCTCTTTGTCGTGGACGCAGCGAACGCTTCTAACACCTTTTCGCCCTTCGATACCGAAAACAGAGGAAATCGCAGAGAAAATAATTCTCAGAACGGACAAAAATGTAATAAGAGGCAAGAAAAAAAAAGGTGTAAGCCAACAACACGTGGAGTTCCCAAGCGGTCACCCATCTAAGTACTATCCACGCCCAACGCATCTTAACTTCGGTGATCGGACGAGAACCGGTGAGTTATGCGTGGTATGATCGTTGACGAATGTGAAGCTACAGATGTTGCTTTTGTTATGTAAAGCTGCCAACGTGTTGTTTGTGGTGCGTTGTCTCCTTGTTGCGCGCACTTGTGACGTTCTCCTGGTTTCGAGTGGATCACGGCAGGACGCGAATCCTTTTCAGTCAGGTACAAGACGAAGCGATGAAACAAAATTAGTGCGCCAATGCTGGCGTGCCTCTTTGTCGTGGACGCAGCGAACGCTTCTAACACCTTTTCGCCCTTCGATACCGAAAACAGAGGAAATCGCAGAGAAAATAATTCTCAGAACGGACAAAAATGTAATAAGAGGCAAGAAAAAAAAAGGTGTAAGCCAACAACACGTGGAGTTCCCAAGCGGTCACCCATCTAAGTACTATCCACGCCCAACGCATCTTAACTTCGGTGATCGGACGAGAACCGGTGAGTTATGCGTGGTATGATCGTTGACGAATGTGAAGCTACAGATGTTGCTTTTGTTATGTAAAGCTGCCAACGTGTTGTTTGTGGTGCGTTGTCTCCTTGTTGCGCGCACTTGTGACGTTCTCCTGGTTTCGAGTGGATCACGGCAGGACGCGAATCCTTTTCAGTCAGGTACAAGACG
Organism: Xylocopa sonorina; assembly: GCF_050948175.1. Lineage (NCBI taxonomy): Eukaryota > Metazoa > Arthropoda > Insecta > Hymenoptera > Apidae > Xylocopa > Xylocopa sonorina. The sequence continues at coordinate 271,596 of NW_027490090.1, read as the reverse complement.
AAGCGATGAAATAAAATTAGTGCGCCAACGCTGGCGTGCCTCTTTGTCGTGGACGCAGCGAACGCTTCTAACACCTTTTCGCCCTTTGATACCGAAAACAGAGGAAATCGCAGAGAAAATAATTCTCAGAACGGACAAAAATGTAATAAGAGGCAAGAAAAAAAAAGGTGTAAGCCAACAACACGTGGAGTTCAAAAGCGGTCACCCATCTAAGTACTATCCACGCCCAACGCATCTTAAATTCGATGATCGGACGAGAACCGGTGAGTTATGCGTGGTATGATCGTTGACGAATGTGAAGCTACAGATGTTGCTTTTGTTATGTAAAGCTGCCAACGTGTTGTTTGTGGTGCGTTGTCTCCTTGTTGCGCGCACTTGTGACGTTCTCCTGGTTTCGAGTGGATCGCGGCAGAACGCGAATCCTTTTCAGTCAGGTACAAGACGAAGGGATGAAATAAAATTAGTGCACCAATGCTGGCGTGCCTCTTTGTCGTGGACGCAGCGAACGCTTCTAACACCTTTTCGCCCTTCGATACCGAAAACAGAGGAAATCGCAGAGAAAATAATTCTCAGAACGGACAAAAATGTAATAAGAGGCAAGAAAAAAAAAGGTGTAAGCCAACAACACGTGGAGTTCAAAAGCGGTCACCCATCTAAGTACTATCCACGCCCAACGCATCTTAAATTCGATGATCGGACGAGAACCGGTGAGTTATGCGTGGTATGATCGTTGACGAATGTGAAGCTACAGATGTTGCTTTTGTTATGTAAAGCTGCCAACGTGTTGTTTGTGGTGCGTTGTCTCCTTGTTGCGCGCACTTGTGACGTTCTCCTGGTTTCGAGTGGATCGCGGCAGAACGCGAATCCTTTTCAGTCAGGTACAAGACGAAGGGATGAAATAAAATTAGTGCACCAATGCTGGCGTGCCTCTTTGTCGTGGACGCAGCGAACGCTTCTAACACCTTTTCGCCCTTCGATACCGAAAACAGAGGAAATCGCAGAGAAAATAATTCTCAGAACGGACAAAAATGTAATAAGAGGCAAGAAAAAAAAAGGTGTAAGCCAACAACACGTGGAGTTCCCAAGCGGTCACCCATCTAAGTACTATCCACGCCCAACGCATCTTAACTTCGGTGATCGGACGAGAACCGGTGAGTTATGCGTGGTATGATCGTTGACGAATGTGAAGCTACAGATGTTGCTTTTGTTATGTAAAGCTGCCAACGTGTTGTTTGTGGTGCGTTGTCTCCTTGTTGCGCGCACTTGTGACGTTCTTCTGGTTTCGAGTGGATCACGGCAGGACGCGTATCCTTTTCAGTCAGGTACAAGACGAAGCGATGAAATAAAATTAGTGCGCCAATGCCGACGTTCCTCTTTGTCGTGGACGCAGCGAACGCTTCTAACACCTTTTCGCCCTTCGATACCGAAAACAGAGGAAATCGCAGAGAAAATAATTCTCAGAACGGACAAAAATGTAATAAGAGGCAAGAAAAAAAAAGGTGTAAGCCAACAACACGTGGAGTTCCCAAGCGGTCACCCATCTAAGTACTATCCACGCCCAACGCATCTTAACTTCGGTGATCGGACGAGAACCGGTGAGTTATGCGTGGTATGATCGTTGACGAATGTGAAGCTACAGATGTTGCTTTTGTTATGTAAAGCTGCCAACGTGTTGTTTGTGGTGCGTTGTCTCCTTGTTGCGCGCACTTGTGACGTTCTCCTGGTTTCGAGTGGATCACGGCAGGACGCGAATCCTTTTCAGTCAGGTACAAGACGAAGCGATGAAATAAAATTAGTGCGCCAACGCTGGCGTGCCTCTTTGTCGTGGACGCAGCGAACGCTTCTAACACCTTTTCGCCCTTTGATACCGAAAACAGAGGAAATCGCAGAGAAAATAATTCTCAGAACGGACAAAAATGTAATAAGAGGCAAGAAAAAAAAAGGTGTAAGCCAACAACACGTGGAGTTCAAAAGCGGTCACCCATCTAAGTACTATCCACGCCCAACGCATCTTAACTTCGGTGATCGGACGAGAACCGGTGAGTTATGCGTGGTATGATCGTTGACGATGGTGAAGCTGCAGATGTTGCTTTTGTTATGTAAAGCTGCCAACGTGTTGTTTGTGGTGCGTTGTCTCCTTGTTGCGCGCACTTGTGACGTTCTCCTGGTTTCGAGTGGATCACGGCAGGACGCGAATCCTTTTCAGTCAGGTACAAGACGAAGCGATGAAACAAAATTAGTGCGCCAATGCTGGCGTGCCTCTTTGTCGTGGACGCAGCGAACGCTTCTAACACCTTTTCGCCCTTCGATACCGAAAACAGAGGAAATCGCAGAGAAAATAATTCTCAGAACGGACAAAAATGTAATAAGAGGCAAGAAAAAAAAAGGTGTAAGCCAACAACACGTGGAGTTCCCAAGCGGTCACCCATCTAAGTACTATCCACGCCCAACGCATCTTAACTTCGGTGATCGGACGAGAACCGGTGAGTTATGCGTGGTATGATCGTTGACGAATGTGAAGCTACAGATGTTGCTTTTGTTATGTAAAGCTGCCAACGTGTTGTTTGTGGTGCGTTGTCTCCTTGTTGCGCGCACTTGTGACGTTCTCCTGGTTTCGAGTGGATCACGGCAGGACGCGAATCCTTTTCAGTCAGGTACAAGACGAAGCGATGAAATAAAATTAGTGCGCCAACGCTGGCGTGCCTCTTTGTCGTGGACGCAGCGAACGCTTCTAACACCTTTTCGCCCTTTGATACCGAAAACAGAGGAAATCGCAGAGAAAATAATTCTCAGAACGGACAAAAATGTAATAAGAGGCAAGAAAAAAAAAGGTGTAAGCCAACAACACGTGGAGTTCAAAAGCGGTCACCCATCTAAGTACTATCCACGCCCAACGCATCTTAAATTCGATGATCGGACGAGAACCGGTGAGTTATGCGTGGTATGATCGTTGACGAATGTGAAGCTACAGATGTTGCTTTTGTTATGTAAAGCTGCCAACGTGTTGTTTGTGGTGCGTTGTCTCCTTGTTGCGCGCACTTGTGACGTTCTCCTGGTTTCGAGTGGATCGCGGCAGAACGCGAATCCTTTTCAGTCAGGTACAAGACGAAGGGATGAAATAAAATTAGTGCACCAATGCTGGCGTGCCTCTTTGTCGTGGACGCAGCGAACGCTTCTAACACCTTTTCGCCCTTCGATACCGAAAACAGAGGAAATCGCAGAGAAAATAATTCTCAGAACGGACAAAAATGTAATAAGAGGCAAGAAAAAAAAAGGTGTAAGCCAACAACACGTGGAGTTCAAAAGCGGTCACCCATCTAAGTACTATCCACGCCCAACGCATCTTAAATTCGATGATCGGACGAGAACCGGTGAGTTATGCGTGGTATGATCGTTGACGAATGTGAAGCTACAGATGTTGCTTTTGTTATGTAAAGCTGCCAACGTGTTGTTTGTGGTGCGTTGTCTCCTTGTTGCGCGCACTTGTGACGTTCTCCTGGTTTCGAGTGGATCGCGGCAGAACGCGAATCCTTTTCAGTCAGGTACAAGACGAAGGGATGAAATAAAATTAGTGCACCAATGCTGGCGTGCCTCTTTGTCGTGGACGCAGCGAACGCTTCTAACACCTTTTCGCCCTTCGATACCGAAAACAGAGGAAATCGCAGAGAAAATAATTCTCAGAACGGACAAAAATGTAATAAGAGGCAAGAAAAAAAAAGGTGTAAGCCAACAACACGTGGAGTTCCCAAGCGGTCACCCATCTAAGTACTATCCACGCCCAACGCATCTTAACTTCGGTGATCGGACGAGAACCGGTGAGTTATGCGTGGTATGATCGTTGACGAATGTGAAGCTACAGATGTTGCTTTTGTTATGTAAAGCTGCCAACGTGTTGTTTGTGGTGCGTTGTCTCCTTGTTGCGCGCACTTGTGACGTTCTTCTGGTTTCGAGTGGATCACGGCAGGACGCGTATCCTTTTCAGTCAGGTACAAGACGAAGCGATGAAATAAAATTAGTGCGCCAATGCCGACGTTCCTCTTTGTCGTGGACGCAGCGAACGCTTCTAACACCTTTTCGCCCTTCGATACCGAAAACAGAGGAAATCGCAGAGAAAATAATTCTCAGAACGGACAAAAATGTAATAAGAGGCAAGAAAAAAAAAGGTGTAAGCCAACAACACGTGGAGTTCCCAAGCGGTCACCCATCTAAGTACTATCCACGCCCAACGCATCTTAACTTCGGTGATCGGACGAGAACCGGTGAGTTATGCGTGGTATGATCGTTGACGAATGTGAAGCTACAGATGTTGCTTTTGTTATGTAAAGCTGCCAACGTGTTGTTTGTGGTGCGTTGTCTCCTTGTTGCGCGCACTTGTGACGTTCTCCTGGTTTCGAGTGGATCACGGCAGGACGCGAATCCTTTTCAGTCAGGTACAAGACGAAGCGATGAAATAAAATTAGTGCGCCAACGCTGGCGTGCCTCTTTGTCGTGGACGCAGCGAACGCTTCTAACACCTTTTCGCCCTTTGATACCGAAAACAGAGGAAATCGCAGAGAAAATAATTCTCAGAACGGACAAAAATGTAATAAGAGGCAAGAAAAAAAAAGGTGTAAGCCAACAACACGTGGAGTTCAAAAGCGGTCACCCATCTAAGTACTATCCACGCCCAACGCATCTTAACTTCGGTGATCGGACGAGAACCGGTGAGTTATGCGTGGTATGATCGTTGACGATGGTGAAGCTGCAGATGTTGCTTTTGTTATGTAAAGCTGCCAACGTGTTGTTTGTGGTGCGTTGTCTCCTTGTTGCGCGCACTTGTGACGTTCTCCTGGTTTCGAGTGGATCACGGCAGGACGCGAATCCTTTTCAGTCAGGTACAAGACGAAGCGATGAAACAAAATTAGTGCGCCAATGCTGGCGTGCCTCTTTGTCGTGGACGCAGCGAACGCTTCTAACACCTTTTCGCCCTTCGATACCGAAAACAGAGGAAATCGCAGATAAAATAATTCTCAGAACGGACAAAAATGTAATAAGAGGCAAGAAAAAAAAAGGTGTAAGCCAACAACACGTGGAGTTCCCAAGCGGTCACCCATCTAAGTACTATCCACGCCCAACGCATCTTAACTTCGGTGATCGGACGAGAACCGGTGAGTTATGCGTGGTATGATCGTTGACGAATGTGAAGCTACAGATGTTGCTTTTGTTATGTAAAGCTGCCAACGTGTTGTTTGTGGTGCGTTGTCTCCTTGTTGCGCGCACTTGTGACGTTCTCCTGGTTTCGAGTGGATCACGGCAGGACGCGAATCCTTTTCAGTCAGGTACAAGACGAAGCGATGAAATAAAATTAGTGCGCCAACGCTGGCGTGCCTCTTTGTCGTGGACGCAGCGAACGCTTCTAACACCTTTTCGCCCTTTGATACCGAAAACAGAGGAAATCGCAGAGAAAATAATTCTCAGAACGGACAAAAATGTAATAAGAGGCAAGAAAAAAAAAGGTGTAAGCCAACAACACGTGGAGTTCAAAAGCGGTCACCCATCTAAGTACTATCCACGCCCAACGCATCTTAAATTCGATGATCGGACGAGAACCGGTGAGTTATGCGTGGTATGATCGTTGACGAATGTGAAGCTACAGATGTTGCTTTTGTTATGTAAAGCTGCCAACGTGTTGTTTGTGGTGCGTTGTCTCCTTGTTGCGCGCACTTGTGACGTTCTCCTGGTTTCGAGTGGATCGCGGCAGAACGCGAATCCTTTTCAGTCAGGTACAAGACGAAGGGATGAAATAAAATTAGTGCACCAATGCTGGCGTGCCTCTTTGTCGTGGACGCAGCGAACGCTTCTAACACCTTTTCGCCCTTCGATACCGAAAACAGAGGAAATCGCAGAGAAAATAATTCTCAGAACGGACAAAAATGTAATAAGAGGCAAGAAAAAAAAAGGTGTAAGCCAACAACACGTGGAGTTCCCAAGCGGTCACCCATCTAAGTACTATCCACGCCCAACGCATCTTAACTTCGGTGATCGGACGAGAACCGGTGAGTTATGCGTTTTTTTTTTTTTTTTTTTTAATAATGCGTTTATTGTGCCAAAATTAACAGTATTTACAATGAGTACAATAAACAGAAACGCACAACAGTTCCCTATCTATAACTTACAACTAGATTAATGGCTTTGTTGGTCTAAAGCACTCGTAATCTGATCGGTAACTTGGGATTTCGTAATTGCACTTAATGCCGCTTATTTTCTATCTGTTGGTTGTGACCTGTTTGGTAAGGGTTTCTTGGGATTTTTTTTTTTGTAGATTTCAGCACGGGAGTCGTACAAAAGGTCGATTACATATGTTTTTGTGTAGAGCTGTGTGTTAATTGAGATTAGCCGAGGTAGACTAATGAGATGGTCCTTTTATTGGAGCCACCAATATTTTTTAGCGTTGGATCTGTGTTTGTTTTTGTGTCGTAACTTGTGAGCCTGCTTACGAACCGTAAATCTTTGTGCGTGTGAGGAATGTTTTTGTCGTATTTTATTGATTTGTCGCTGATTTTTCTGTTGTAATGGTATATTAGGGGTAGGTTGTTTCTGTTTTGTATTAGTTCTAAGCTGTCCAGATGTATGAATGCCTGTGGTGGGGATAGTCCTGTAAGTATAATTCTATCGTAGTAAAGTGGATTTGGATAGGTGGAGCTGTATATAAGGCTGTTCTCTGTAATGAGTGGGATGTTTGCCCAGTGATTTCTGATTAGTCTGATTATAAAGATGTCTATTCTTTCAATTTTTGCGTGTTCGTATAGGATTTTGTTGTTTATGTATTTGGTATAGTTTGTTTTAGCCGATCGGTACATGTTCAAGCACGCTCTTAGGCATCTTCTGTCGAATTTTCTAAGTTTTTCCGCGGTGTTTGCGTTTATGTTAAACCAGATCTGGCTTGCGTATGTTAATATGGGGCGAATCAGCAGTTTGTAACAGAGGATTTTGACTGTCTTGAAGGAATATGTGTACTATGTATGCGTGTTCAGGAGGTTACGAACAAAGTGTAGAAGTCAAGAATCTTTTGAAGAGCTTTTTTATTACTTGTTTTCTCGAGGAATTCTCTGCGGAGACTTCTGTCTTGCAGTTTTCCTATTTTCCTCGTAGGCGCGTTACATACCTCGCGCCTGTTGATTGGATATTCCCTATCTTAAGCCACCGCCTTCTTAGAGGAGAGTGGTGGTGTTTCTGGTGGGGGCTTACTTTGTATGTTACCATATTTGGTTATGTAGCGAGATTTCCGCTGGGCCTAATACCTGCGCCGGGTGACCAAGGGTAGCCTGGCCACGGGCAGTGGGCCCTTCGGAAATCCCCGGTTTATAGCTTCCGCATGTGCCATCGAGGCCGTTAGAGAAAGTTAATTACTGCATGTCTGGAAAATGTTAAAAGTTTAAAACGGTTCCTCAAAAATGGCTTTATTGCTGCGCATACCCTAAACCGTGCTAGCCGTTTGTAGCGAAAGGTCTTCTATTGTACCATACTGCTAGCCGCTACATATCCTTCTCGATGGTTAACAGTAAGATAACAAATTGACGACCATCGTGTACCAGTATAACGCAACGCGTGACGAGTACAACCGTTCGTTTGAATTTCGACACTTGAATTTTGACGTAATTGACATCGTCAACATTTTTTTTATCAGTCTGGCATACGGTGTCTAATGTTTTTCAGCTCGTAGTAAATGGTCATAGAGTAATTTAATTTCACGTTGCACGATGATGTGTAAAGCTTGTATGTCGGCTTTGTCGGCACGACTGATCTTGCTGGGAAACGATTCCAAATCTTTGGTATATTCCAATAGTATACCATCAGGCGGCAATGGGGTATTACTTCTGTCACGTTTTTCATTCGTTTCAATCTATTAAATCTTCTATTAAATCGTTAAGCATGATAAACCCTGAATATGTGGCAAGAAAGCACTTTAACGCTTCTTTTGAAAATTCAACAGCGATGTTTGCAATTTCGATTTCGTTTATGCATTCCAGAGTTAGTTGTAACATCACTCTTCTTTGTTTTTGTCTCTTAGTTCATTATTCTTAAGGGCTGTAATAGATTTGCTACTGTTAGCTTTGATGATTCGTTGTCTTTTGCTTCGGTTCAGCAGTTCTTCGATAAAGCTCAAATAGCCCAAATATTTATATTCTGTATTTTGAACTATCGTCTCCTTAAACTTTTTCCATATTATTTGAATCAATTGCAACAAATTTATTTCTGAATTTCCGTTTGTTGATACGAATAGCATCTATTTCCAGAGCCTCGGAATATATATATATATATATATATATATATATATATATATATATATATATACAGTGCTGGACAAAAGTATTGGCACAGCATGATTGTTATGATAAAAATGCTTATAACTATGAAACAAATTGTTAAAAAGGAAAAATTTGTTTACACGTTTATTTATTTATTATTCTAGATTATTATTTAACAGAAACAGTAATATAAATAAAGTGATATGCGAAATAATAACAAAAACATATTTATTGAGCGTTTTAAGCATGGACAAAAGTATTGGCACAAATGATTGAAAGTACTTAGAAATTAAAAATTAATATTTGGTTGGCCCTCCATTCCTCATGATAACTTCCTTCAATCGTTTTGGCATTGAAGTTACCAATTTTTTTGTAAAATCCGGCTCTATATTGTTCCATTCTTGTAAAATAATAGCTTTTAATTGGTTTTTGTTTGTTATATTATATTTTCTAATTTTTTTTTCTAATTCATTCCAAACATGTTCGATGGGATTCATGTCTGGACTCTGGGGTGGGGTATTTAATGTATGTGCGGTATTGTAAACGATCCATTGTCGTACAATATAGGCAGTATGTTTTGGATCATGGTCTTGTTGAAAATAAAAATCACGCGGGAGATTTAATTTATTAGCACTTTTAAATAAATTTTCCTTTAATATATTTAAATATACATATTTGTCCATAATCTCATCTATGAATACTAATTCGCCAACCCCAGACGCTGCAATGGAACCCCATACCATGACTCCACCTCCTCCATGTTTCACAGTGGCTTGTAAATGTTGTGGATCCATTTCCGTATTTGGCTTTCTCCAAACTAATACTCTGCCATCTGATTTAAATATATTAAATTTAGTTTCATCTGAAAATAATACGTTATTCCAGAATGTGGGATCCTTTTTTATAAATTCTTTTGCAAATTCTTTTCTCATCTTCCGATTCTTCTTGGATATGTATGGTTTCCTTCTTGCGACACACGCAGAATATCCCGCATCTTTTAACACTCTCCGTATAGTTTTCGAACTTACTTCTTTTTTATTTTCTTCATTTAACTTTGCTCTAAGTTGTGATGAGTTTAATTTACAATTTATTTTCACTTCCTTTACAATTTTCCGTTTTTCTCTAACTGTTAACTTTGAGGGACGTCCACTTCGATTCCTACTTTTGAAATCTGATTGATTCTCAAATCGTTTTACGACACTTCTAATAGTGAATCGACTTCTATTAACACTTTTTGCTATTTCACTATAAGATTTTCGCATTTTGTGCAAATTTAATATTATTTTTCTCTCTTCACTTGTAGTTTCTTTCCCTCTTCTTGACATTGTTGCTTGTTATATTTCCTATGTTGCTAATCGACTGAACTTAAGGATGACTGTTAGAAAAAATGACTATCAGGGAATCCCCTACCTATACCATCAAGTGACAATCGGATTTTTTTCGGAGAGATACAACTACACTAAATTTTGTATAATGTGCCAATACTTTTGTCCATGCTTAAAACGCTCAATAAATATGTTTTTGTTATTATTTCGCATATCACTTTATTTATATTACTGTTTCTGTTAAATAATAATCTAGAATAATAAATAAATAAACGTGTAAACAAATTTTTCCTTTTTAACAATTTGTTTCATAGTTATAAGCATTTTTATCATAACAATCATGCTGTGCCAATACTTTTGTCCAGCACTGTATATATATATATATATATATATATATATATATATATATATATATATTTTTTTTTTTTTTATACAGATAATATCGATTGTTTTATGTATGACAATGCAATTTCTTCCATTTTTTTCAGAATTTCATTCTAATTTATCCGTAATGATTCTATCTATGACCGTCTTCTGTTTCTTTACATTGGTCATAGCTACGCTTACTCGTTTACCCATAAGTGATTGGTAAGTAACAGCTGCGTTGTTATTAGCGGAACTAGTCGACGGTTGTTGGACCATCACTTGCTTCATAATAAAATTCTCAATTTTATCTCCTATAGACTTCGTCTGAAGCATGCGTTGGTTCTGTTCGGACTGTTCCATCTATAAAATAAATGAAATTGCCATAAGTATAAAGCGCAGGGTTACATGTACTATGTGTTATACCATACGCGGATTTGCTTTCCACACATTGTATGTATGTAATTTACTTTTTATTTTTTTTTACTATATTGCATCTACAACTAGTTTCATAGAGCTAACCAGAAAATTTGATGGATTAAATGACTCGCCTGCAGTAAGCGGCTCATAGCGATTACCGCGATCATTATATGTATATGATATCCCTATTCATTACATCTGCATTTAGGATTAATTCTACTTCTCGTTTGCGTTAATGCAAGCCGTTAACATTCCACAAGGCTATTCTAGTGTTACCAGATATTGTTATGCTTTGTTGATGATAATGATAACCAGTTTTATAAATATATAGGTTCGATTCAATGTATGTAGTTAATGTAGGAAAAATTTCACAATCTCGGATCAGCACCAAAAATTGGTAGGAAAATCTTTCACTGGTGTTAGAAGAACAAATGAACCTTCACTGTTGTTAATAAATAACTATGTATATTGTCAACAAATAGTTTTAGTCACTAAACGCTCTGTACTTCCTAACTTTAACTCCCACTATACTCAATAGCTTTTCACTATACTGTTCGATGTACACTCCGTTGCTGCTCGCTAAATACTGACTAATTTTACGCTATTGCGGCTCGCTAAATATTGAACCTCTTGCTCCCACAAATCACCCTGTTCCGCTCCATCGGTATCCATTCCTATGACCCCCGCGCTCACGTACAATCCATAACCGGGAACTCTGGACGAAAACGAGAAAGAAATTTCGAGTTAGGTCAAAAACTAATATTACAACTGAAAAAAAATGATATTACGGGAAAAAGGATACCAATAGACAGAAAATAAATATTGTTACGTCAAAAAAAATTATTACTACTCAAGAGAAATATATTATTGCTTAAAAGAGTATAACATTACTCAAGAAACGTCGAGTTAGGTTAAAAATTAATACTACAACATAAAAAAAATATTACGAGAGAAAGGATATCATTGCCCGAAAACAAATACTGTCACTTAAAAAAAAAGTATTACTAACTTGAAAAAAATATATTATTGCTCAAAAAAGGATAACATTACTTAAGAAATATCGAGTTAGGTCGAAAAGTAATATTACAACTGAAAAAAAATGTTATTACGGGAGAAAGGATATCATTGCCCGAAAACAAATACTGTCACTTAAAAAAAAAGTATTACTAACTTGAAAAAAATATATTATTGCTCAAAAAAGTATAACATTACTTAAGAAAAATCGAGTTAGGTCAAAAAGTAATATTACAACTGAAAAAAAATGATATTACGGGAAAGAGGATACCAATAGACAGAAAATAAATATTGTTACGTCAAAAAAAATTATTACTACTCAAGAGAAATATATTATTGCTTAAAAGAGTATAACATTACTTAAGAAACGTCGAGTTAGGTTAAAAAGTAATATTGCAACTGAAAAAAAATGAGATTACGGGAAAGAGGATACCAATAGACAGAAAATAAATATTGTTACGTCAAAAAAAATTACTACTAGTCAAGAGAAATATATTATTGCTTAAAAGAGTATAACATTACTCAAGAAACGTCGAGTTAGGTTAAAAAGTATTACTACAACATAAAAAAAATATTACGAGAGAAAGGATATCATTGCCCGAAAAAAAATACTATTACTTAGAAAAAAATTATTACTAATTTGAAAAAAATATATTATTGCTCAAAAAAGGATAACATTACTTAAGAAAAATCGAGTTAGGTCAAAAACTAATATTACAACTGAAAAAAAATGATATTACGGGAAAGAGGATACCAATAGACAGAAAATAAATATTGTTACGTCAAAAAAAATTACTATGTCGAGTTAGGTCAAAAAGTAATATTACAACTGAAAAAAAATGTTATTACGGGAGAAAGGATATCATTGCCCGAAAACAAATACTGTCACTTAAAAAAAAAAAAAGTATTACTAACTTGAAAAAAATATATTATTGCTCAAAAAAGTATAACATTACTTAAGAAAAATCGAGTTAGGTCAAAAACTAATATTACAACTGAAAAAAAATGATATTACGGGAAAGAGGATACCAATAGACAGAAAATAAATATTGTTACGTCAAAAAAAATTACTACTAGTCAAGAGAAATATATTATTGCTTAAAAGAGGATAACATTACTTAAGAAATGTCGAGTTAGGTTAAAAAGTATTACTACAACATAAAAAAAAATATTATTACCGGAGAAAGGATGTCATTGCCCGAAAACAAATACTGTTACTTACAAAAAAATTATTACTAATTTGAAAAAATATATTATTGCTCAAAAAAGGATAACATTACTTAAGAAATATCGAGTTAGGTCAAGAAGTAATATTACAGCTGAAAGAAAATATTATTGCGGGGAAGATAATATCATTACACGAGAAATAAGTACTATTACTTTAAAAAAATGATTGCTACTTGAAAAAAATATATAATTGCTTAAAGCAGAATACCATTACTTGGGAAAAAGTAGTATCGTTACTTATATGAATGATTATTACCGAAGAAATATGGTATTCCTTAAGTAAGGAAATATTACTACATAAAAAAAATATTACTAGTTAAAGAAAATATATTATTACTTGAAAATGGATTTCATGACTTAAAAAAATATTAATACTTATAAAAATATTATTGCTTTAGAAAAAGATTTTACTAAAAATATTACTAAAATATTACTTATAAATGTACCCATTAGGTTGCCTAAGTCATTATATCATTACTACGTGATATAATGCAGGTATATTAAAAGTCTATCGTCTTTGTGCGAGTCAAATAGAATTTTTTATGGATTATATTCATTCTTTTGCGATTCAAATTTAATATCTGCGAATTTATACGTTTAATGAAACAGTTTCATCCTTTCGCAAGTTGAATTCATACCTGTGCGACTCAGATATAGTTTCTTGTGAATTAAATAGAGTTTTTTGCAAATTTAATTTACCGTTTGAAGGTGGCAATCACCTTCTTACAAATCTCGTTCACCCTTTCGCAAATCAAATTTATTCTTTTGCAAATTGAACTCATTCTTTACAATCAATCAAATTCGTCCTTTTGCAAATCAAATTTATTCTTTTGCAAATAGAAATTCCTCTTGCAAATTAAATTCATTCTTTGGAAATTACATTTACCTTTTAGAAATCACATTCATCCTTCTGCAACTTAAATTCATCCTTTTACAAATCGCGTTCATCCTTCTGCAAACAAATTCGTCCGTTTGCAAAATAAATTCATGCTTTTACAAATGCAATTCATCTTTTGACAAGTTAAATACAGTTTTTTGTAAATTAAATACATCTTTTTATTATATTTATATTACAGTACATTACATTAAATATACATAAACAAATACATTTTTCTACAAATTAAATTTATCCTTTGAAAATCAAATTCATCGTTTGGCAATTTAATAATTTTTTTAATTATAATTTTCTTGCAAATCAAATCTCCCCATTTGTACATTATATATCCCCCCCCCCCCCCCCCGATTTGTTTCTCGAATGAAATTTATTCTCCTTCAAATTGCATTCATCCTTTCGCAAATCCCAATTATCCTTTCACAAATAACGCTTATATTTTCAATCCTTCTGCATAAATTAAATACCGACCAAAGGGATTAAAATACTGACCAGTAAAAATATTTGGTCGACGCAAAAGGATCAAAGGAAATAATAAAAGGATACAATAAATACAAGGGATATGCAACCAATTATGGACACCTTAACATTGGTCTGTTTAGAAAATCATTTCGGTTTTTTTTTATGAAAATGAAATATAGTTTTTATAGAGTACATAAACATTTTATTAAATTATATATCCTCCATTTTGAACCAATACTTTCTAAAAAATTCATTATGCAGTCGATTATGAATATCTTAATATTGGTTTGTTCGAAAAGTCCTAGAGAGAAAGAGGAATATTTCATCATTCAACTTGCCACTTTGAATCACTAGAATTAATATTCCTGCCAGTTTTAAATAAAAAAAAAAAGATATGTAAATTGTATAAAGTGACGTGAATTACAACAAGTTTTAGTATAACACGAGTTACAGTACAAGTATTCAGTATAACAATAAGTTTGGATAAAAGTATTCAGTACAACAAGGTCTTGTACACTTATATTTAAAGTTCTAAGTGTTTATATTCAATGTTCCACTAAATATTTAAGGTTCTTTATTAAGTACTAATAGTACAAGAACGTTGGTTGCGAGTGCAAAGTTACGCTTGCTAAATAAATCAAATGTTAATAACGTTAGCGGAGTAACAAAAGTTTTTCGTTGTACCTCAAGTTCAAGCTTCATCTTCCTGGGCCAACAATCTATGGGTCCACATTTCTACTTACAGTATTAAATTCTCGTTTCTCGTTACGGTAGCACACTTTTTCTATTTGTTACGTGGAGAAGAACTTGAAAGAGATAATAAATAGAATAGTATAAAATATTAAGAATACTATATGATATTTATTTTCAAAAATAAGTTAATGATACACATGTATATGTTACTATGAAAGGCAGTAAGTTACAACAGTGGAAAAATGGTTTTTGACTTGAACTGCTGGTACTGTTAAACCTTTACACTTGGATGTCCTCTCTAATTTTTGCCAGAATTATTTTATATACAACTGTTTTTATAAATTTAGTATACAGTCAACCTATATTATAGGAGGGTTTACGGTTTTGGAAAAGTTTTATTTTTTATTGAAAAGGTTTTTAATATTAAATATGTTAGACGTTTCCAATTTACAAGGAAACTTGGCAATTCGAAAATATAAAGAATCTTAAACTTTGCACTTACGCTACTAAAAGAAGTATTAAAACTTTTCATATTATCGGTTTCTATCATCTATATAGCGAATATCAAAAATTTGAAAATAGAAAACATCCCAGACAACCAGCGATTGGTACACGAGTGACACCGGGTGGAACGAAGCACTGTGCTAGCACAGTGCTGCTACTCAGTTTAGCACAGGGGCTACTCCGCCGTGGCAATGACACTATCAGCTCACCATAGTGACACGCGTGGCAGTGGCATAGGCTGATATTTATTAATGAGGAAGTTGTTTCCATAAAAATTATAAACGAATATTAAAAATGACTAAACTAACCAGTTTATTCATTTTGATTCTAAAATAGATATACTGACACGAAACAAACATATAAAAACTTCTTTTTATTATTTACTATAATTTATAACTCGATACAGCGATTTTTTTCGCAAAGTCGTTAATTACTTTATCGTAAAAATATATAAACTTCTTTTATAAATATTTATTTCAACTCATCGTTACAAATTCATGCAATAGAGGGTATATTAAATACGATGATAGCATGTTATTTAAGCAAATTCAATGAATGATATATTTATATTTATGAAATAATCAACTGAGTTATGGAAACAATCTATGTATAGTAAATAATTTAATGTATAGAATAAACTATATATATTTATTTTACTATTGTATTACAACTTTCAGATGAAAACACTGAACATAATATACAATACCTTTACTATTCTAATGTACAATACATTTATGACTTTCTTTTGATACATATATTCTCGCGATACACGGCTTTACGGTCTGTAAAAATTATAAAATATATATATATATATAAAGTACATGGAATGAAGAAAATTCACTTCAATTCCTTCTTTCATTTCCATCCTGCTTTGCAATTCTTCTTTCCAAGTCCCTGCTCTTTGCCCTTGTATTATGTCTTGTACGGTTCTCTCTTTTGTTCTTCCATTGCAGAAAGTGCTGGAAAAAAGGAGAAAATATTTTAATTCCAATGTCAGTAAGGAACAACTGGTAATATACATATTTTGCGACAAAATAGTGAAAAATATGAAAGTATAATACTTCACGTAAAATGTAATTCCTTCTTGTACACCTGGTTGCTCCTGTCTATGATAAAGTCCTGTCTACGCATATATAGACCACGTTCTGAATGCCATAAAGGCCTGTAAAAAGAATACAGCAACAAAAGCTACTAAAAAGAAATTAATATGGAGGATACACGATAAACAAATATTATACTATACATCACTCAATAGAAACCAGCTACAAATTATGGCGACTACTATGAAGAAAAAAATTTTCGGTGACCTGTAGAAGCATTCTATAACATTTTGCATGTACTTCTTGCGGCTGAATGAAGAATGTTTCAGTGCAAAGTGTACTGCATTTATATATATCGAGCGCCGAAGACAATATACCAACTGAAGCGGCTGCACTGCTTCGGTTTGCTGTAAAGATGGAGGAAGAAAGAAGGAAGGAAGGAAAAGAGAGAGGAAGAACGTTTTGTCCTGGGCCTGCTAGTGGACTCATCAGTAAGGCTACCTAGCAGGCCCTGCCTTAGACGCTGGGATATTAGGGACAGTTCAGAACTTCTATATATTGGAAAGGATGGGTCATCGGGTACTTTCAGGAAAGTGTAAACGGTGCTGTCCCTCTAGTGGCGAGTGCCGCCACACAACGTTATAAAAGTCAGTGGTTTCCACAAATCTTTTTGCAACTAATGTGGCAGTATTATTATGATGGTAAATATCTTGTATGATGCAGATACGACCGTCATATAAAATGCGACAATTGTCGCGTGTATCTATACCTAACGATATATTAGCAAATTGTATCTTTTGGAACCGAAGACCATGAGTACCATTACCAAATGGATGAGATACACGAATGAATGAAGAATTAACATCCTGGTTGTGTCTTGTACCATGCTGCTCTTCATCCATCTTTCTATTGAAAATTTGCGGAAGTGGCAAATGTGGCTTGCTGCAATACTTTTTAAAGAGAGACATATTGCTTTTATAGGGCAAAACAGAAAAAGAACCTAAATTACTTAAGTGTCTTGCATCATTGGGTAAATGAAGTAGACCATGAACATTATAACTATTGAAGAGACAGCCATAGTAAAGTTCACTTCTAATAACAAATCTCTGCAGAGCTAGTTCTGCATAAACTCCCTAATAATATGGGTAAAATTAAAATCATCGAGGCATGAAGAAAAAGGAAATGTTTGTACAAATTATTACTTCACAGGCCATGTGTAACAAATGGTCCTGTATATAGAAGAAATTTCCAGAATTCGGTAGTTTTAAATTTAGAAAAGATTTCGATTTCCCTGGGACGCCTTGTAAAATCAGAGGGGCAGTATTTTTTTAATCTCATTAACCTACTGGATATTATCCGAATATCTTTACTTGATAATTTGGAAGAATGAGAATATTTGCAGTCTATCCAGGCTGATAATAATTTTTTCATTACACCATGCACGTATTCGAAAGATACTTGTGATACCATTCAAACGGTATCAAAGATAATGGACTTTGACCTTCTTTGCGATGGTCTTCATCAAGACATCTAACGTACATCTCATCATTTCTGAGAGAATGGTGTACACCAGTGAAAATATATCTACCTTTCGGACGTACATCACTTACTTTGCATTTGGAGCAAAGTCGGTAAGACGTATAATATGTCCCCGACGATTTAAGATAAAAGCTCGAGCTGGTGCATCGGTGAATCAATTACATTTTCTGTAGGAAATTGTAATCGAAATTTAGAAAATGGTCATTAGACCGATCGTAGTAGGTTTAATGTCAAAACTACAATATTTTCGTTTTATTCTGTGATAATCCCATGCACGGAATTGCATTTAAATTATAAATAGTCTGTAAATTTAATTCCTGTGAATTTAAATCATCCAACACGCCTGGTTTTCGTCACCTTCGAGCCAAGCTGAAGAAAAGGGAAAACGATAAATTAGGCCCTTCTCTGCTGCGCTCCATTATGGAAGGAGGACCGCGCGATTGCCATGCAAGAACAGCTATTCTTTCTAAGAATTACTGAGACAACCTACAAGCCTATTGTAAATTTAATTCTATAATAATTCTTTAGTAACAAACTAACGTGTTTGCTTACATTTTCAAAAACGTCTTACTCGTTTTTAAGTGCCTGCTCTTGAGGACCTCTTTGGATTTCTTTTTTAAGGCCCCTTATTTATATGTGTCTTTCACATAAACATCCCTCGGTAGAAGCGTAAGACCCTTCAAAAAACGCAATCTGGCGCGCAGATAGAGTGACAATTGAGATATTCCTTAGCCATCTTTTCCGGCATCAGGGATAGGTTGCCGTACAATGTAGAGGGAGGTGAATAAACAAAAAATGCCTTACGCGATCAAGAGGAATGCGATCACCCGTCAGTTAAAATTTGGAAATCAGTGAAGCAGCATGGAGCGAAGAAAACGTATAGTAGCAAAACCGACGCGCTATCTCACAACTGATTCGGAGGACGAAGTGCCACGGAAAAAAAGGACAAGGAACATAGAATTGAATATTGAAAGTGACATCAATATGTTTCAACAAATGCAATTTTGCAAAAATACAAGTACACAATCACCGCACACACATCGTACCACATACATGTACACACTGACATGCGCAACGCATACAGTTCCAACTACACAAATTCACACATCAACATGCGCAACGCATACAGTTCTTCCTATACAAGTGTACACACCGACATACGCAACGCATACAGTTCCAACTACACAAATTCACACATCAACATGCGTATCAATTTCTACAAACTGCCAATCCACATAAGCACATCACACAGACACATCCGCACCCGCTATCATGGAAAAATTGGATGTCATCCTTAACAGTCTACAGGAGATGAAAATGTATATACAGTAAGTATACAATATATATATTATTTTCAATTGTCTAATAAAATTCGTTTCTATATCTTCTCGTGTGAAGTACTGCAAAAATATGTGTGCATTGAACATCATGGCACGCCAGAGAAAGATCTCCGAATATGTCGACGGCCAATGTTTCGAGCCAAAAAAGTGAATGGAATGTTATTCCTTTAAAATCTCTCTAAATACTAAAATTGTATTTCATGGATTTTAATTATCTTTTTCTAATTAATCGATCAATTTTTATTATTATCGAATCACGTTGCCTATTAACTTTTCAACCCATCATTTCTGTACAGGATGTTAGAAAAAAATCATTCAACATTTACATGGTATATAGAACAGACTGTACCCGGTAAAAAAGAACATAGTAAACATAGTTGAAAGAGTTTAACACTTTCTGAGATATAAACGTTTTTTTCTTTAGCGTTATAATCAACTTACTTGCTTCCATCGTATGCGATGCTTATTTCAGTGTTCATAAACCGTATTTTGAATGTACCCCATTTAAGTGCCAACGGTAGATTTCATCAAGAGTCAGCCTAATTTTATTATACGTAATGTGAGAGTGAGCATTTAAACACGTTGTTCGGTCAAAGATGGATTGGATATAAAAGACCATTTTTAATCAGTACAATGGGTTCTATATATAATATATATCTTAAATAAGATATTTGTGTTTTGCTAACGCATGATTCATTTGCAATTGTATTCTTTAATCTGCGAGTTGCTATGTTTTAGATATTATTAGTTAAGGAGAAGGATTACAAACATGGCTGTCAATGTCTATGCAACAAATGTGATGACTGAAAATCTGAGCTGGCACGATTGTCTGTAGTCGTCATTTACCAAGATCGAGGAGTTTTGCACTAGTGCTGTGTACTATCAATTCATGGACATGCTTTTTGCTGAAAATCGTACCATTGAAGAGAGTCAAGTTCAAGATTAATCTTGAACATGAGTGTATACAAAATTTTAAAATTTTACACTGGTAATTAATTTTCTAATTATATAAACTGAGAAATGGGAAAACTCAAAGATTACATATTACTTGAAAGGAGTCATATTTAATAAGTACAGGGTAAATCGAGAAATGAGGGATGTACAGTAAAATATCTACAGTATAGTAGAAAGCACCACTTGCTTTGGCAACTTTAATCACATAAAAAGTGTACAGTTACACAAGTTGAAATTAGTCTATAACACACAATCTTTTTGTATTATTTATCCATTTCATATACAAACTGTGACGGGGTTCCGGCGTTTCCTCGCCCTGGGAGCTCGGGGAAGGATCAATTAAGCGAACATGTTAACGGGTAGAACGTACTTTAATACAAATCGTTCTCTCGCTACAAGCTACACGCTTACGTACAACTTTTCGCGTGCTCGTAAATGCAAACTTTGCCCGTTCAAATAGAGGAATTCGACTCTCATTCGACGATCTCAGACTCTTGGGTACCAGCTACACAAAGTGTACATCTATAATGTATGTCTCATATAACGCGATTTTCTGTTACGCAGTACGTTTCTCCCGCTTAGAGGAGTCTACTATATATTAAAGCAAGACTGATATGTTTCATGTTTACTGTGATACATAGATGTAAGATATGTTAGATTCTCTATTTTTTTTGTGTGCGTTGCCTGTTCTAAAGATCTTTTAGATTTTTTAAATCTATTAGATCCTAAGTTTTAAAAATCAGGGAGGGTGCTTTGGGTGCTGGGGTCTTTGAATGTGGTGTAAGCCCATTTTTGATAAAAGTTAGTTAATGTAACAAAGAATGCAATCTGGTATGAACTTTTTATTTAGAAACAATTTTCCAATACATGATGACTATTTTCAAAAACATTCTCATAATGACAAAAATAAAAAATGGCACATATTAATATAAAGTTGTACTTAAAGCAATTTAAATGGCATTACCTGAAGAAATATTGAAATAAGACCTTTCTATTTCATTTTTTTTTTTTTTTTTTTGACATATTTAATAAGAGTTTCATAAATAAAAGATTGGTTCAATTCAACTGAAATCCCATATTTAATATTTCATAAGTGCATGATTTGCATATTTTGTTGACTTTGAAAATGACGTAAGTCTATTCGAGATCATCAAAAGTGTAAATTTCTTTTAACTAATACTTTAAAAACGATTGCATTGTAAACTTAAATCATTTTAATATTTAAAAAACATACCAATATATTTCAAACCATTCCCAGACAACACAAGATAAGATGGTGGCGACACCATACCGGCACTGTAGCGACACTTCCGAGGAGTGTCAGCAGATCCGTAGTCATCTGCGTCCGTATTTGTTAGCTAAAATGCCGGCACGCAGTGGCAGCACGTTCTAGTCACCAGCGTAGCACGCCTGCGAATGACACTGCGCCAGCACCAGCGTGACACGCGTGTCATCGTTCCATTCAAAAATTTTTTCTGCATTGGCGTAGGCGTCACATTTGTTAATGGGGAACCACCTGTTATTCCGTACAAATTAAATACGTCAGAGTTTAGATATCCGCATACGAGTACTGACAGACGTTTTGGTAGTTGTTTGCCAACATTTATGGTTACTGAGAGAGCCATATATATTTTTTCAATTCGTCAGGAAAATTCATGCCAATAGAGAGTATTAAATACGATGGCAGCATATTGTTTAAGGAAATGTAATAAATGATACATTTATTTAGAAAATGTTGAACTAATTAAGTTACGTTTACTTTACTAGCGTATCACAATTTTCAAGTGAAAATATTGAACGTAATTATTTGTTTTCCTTTGGTACATATATTCTTGCGGTAAATGGTTTTATCGTTTGTAAGGATTATAAAAAATAAAATATAAATATAAAATATACCTTTGTTACATGAATTTTTAACGATGAGTTGAAAAAAATATTTATAAAATAAGTGTATGTATTTTTACGATAAAGTAATTAACGACTTTTCTGAAAAAATCGCTGTATTAAGTTATAGTTTATAGAAAATAATAAAAAAGAAGTTTTTCTATCTTTCTTTCGTGTCAGTGTATCTATTTTCGAATCGAAATAAATAAATTGCTTAGTTTAGTCATTTTTAATATTCGTTTATAATTTTTATGCAAACAGCTTCTTCATTGGTATATATTAGCCTACGCCACTGCCACGCGTGTCACTATGGTGAGCTGATAGTGTCATTGGCACGCCGTGTCGCCTTTGTGCTGTATCGCCGTGCTTTGATAGTGCCGTGACACGCAGTGTCGCTCCAGTGCTAGCCCTGTGCTGTTACGAGAACTGAGAGGCAGCACCGTGTTAGCACAGTGTTAGCCGAGTTCCACCCGGTGTCATTGGCGCTACAATCGCTGGTTGTCTGGATTCAAATACAAACCCTTAAATATCTCCATATAATCTAAAATGGACTTATACCACTTAAAAAAACAGGTTCATATAGTGTATAATTATAGGAAAATAAAAAACTCAAACTCAAACTCAAATTTTTATTGACATCGCCTATGGCGTGCTTACGAAGTAAATTGCTTCAAATTTATCTTCACTCCACGGGCGAAGAGGATGCATCCATGTTTGCGTCATAAAGAACAGCTGTGCGTACCACTAAACAAAATACACGTATCATTTACATCCAATACTTATATTTGTACTCACACTCGCACTACATATAGCACATATAACATAAACATTAAAAAAAGGAGTATTATAGAGTTTTCATAGAAAAATTGTATAATAGAATGTAAACAGGAAGTAAAGAATGAATGCGCAAAAAAAAAAAGTAGTGAATACGTATGCAAGGAGAAAAACAGAACGACAGAAACGATAATACTGAAAGGGCAAGTTTTACGTTCGACGAGTTATTTCCAAACGACTTCGACTGATAGCAAATAATATAAAACCAGTAGAAATTAATAAGCATAAAACTCATGTTGAACCGTGACGGTAATATAGCGATAGTCTTCCCATACAACAGTACCAAACTATAGCACCAAAATCCCTAGGGTAAATCCTTGTAAAGTAAACAACTAATCCTGTAAAGTAGGTTACGCTCTAGGTTAAGTGTAGTTTAAGGTGGTGTTAATAAAACCGGTAGGAACAAAAGATTCTCTCACATTTGCCGCGAAAAATTTTTATTGATATTAGAACGAAAATTTATGAGAACATTCTTTTCAAGGTACTTCTTCGCCCTGTATTCTTCTATAGTGAAGTATCTGTTACAGAGCTATCTAGAGCTAAGAGCTATCTAGTACAAAACCTGTTACGTTTATGATTATTACATCGAAGCATTTGAATTGGAAACTGCCGTAGTCGTTTCGAGACGCTTAACGTAAGTTGATTGATGTATTTCTGTTGCTGGGGACACGCACGAAGACCTACCGATTGTTTTAAGGTTAGTGAAACAGTTTATGTAGAATTGTAGTGTTATACGTTGCACGAAAAGTGATTTAGAACATGGTAAACGTTTCTGTATATACATATGTACATACAGTCACTCACATTAATTACAGACACTATACATTGCTTGCATTTATTGCTATATGTAAGTAAGAATAATTTAAATACTAAGTTACTTATTTGATAAAAAAGTAGTAGTTTGAAATTCAGAACAAATTTTTCTAACAATAACATTTAGGGGTAGAATACATTTTAGACAAAAAGTTGTCTCAATAGCCCACTAATGCAGATAGAGAAACTGACAAATGAAAATTGTGTAACTAAACACAAAATACATATGTAACATACATGTATAAAACACTAAAGTACTTCAACTAATACAAATTGAAGCAACATACCACTTCATTTGTATATGTAGACTAAGCAATAACAGGAAGAATTCACAAAAAATTTATATAAACCCTTATATTGGGACGACTGGCACTAATAGGATAATATATAGTATTTTTTTGGGAAATAAATATTTTGTACATAAATTTTATAAAAAATTATGATTTTAAAATTTTATTGCAAATTTTCTTGATTTAACCCAATGGTAATGCATTTAAATACCTTGTAGTATCCTGTGAAATCTGATAGAAATGTCTTAGCAAGAAGGATAGTAGCATAGCTATACCTAAAATGTTATATAAAAGCAACTAATAAATATTTTTGTCTGAAACTTTGAATGTGTAGTACTAGAAGCAACTTGCTTTTTAAGGTATGAAGAAAATGAAATCATTTTTCCTTAAAGCAAACCATGTAAGATGCAGAGAAAAGATAGTTCTGAGAAGGGTTTACGTCTGTACATTGCTATAGAATACATTTATGAGTTATTTATGAGCTATGAAAGAAATTACATTCATTTGAATATAAAGCTGAACTCATCATATAATTTATATAGAACATGTGCAATTATAGGTAGTCATATAATGTGAATGGATTAATAATCTTACATCATTTAAGCACCTTAAGAATAATTTTTTTTTATATTTTGAAGAAATAGAGCTGCAGTCTTCTTTCAGCTTTATTTGCAATTCAATTTTGGAATTTATTTCCATTTTTCTAATTTGACCTATGTGTTTTCTATAGGATTTAAATTTGGAAATGGATGTAAGACTTTCAAACAATCGTAGTATAAATATTTCTGCATAATTCTTGTTTCTTGTTTAGGATCATTATGTTGATAAAATTTGAATATATTTTGGATTCTTATGTTATTCGCATTTATTCCTATAAAATTTTTAGTATATTGCTATTGGTTATTTTGAGTGTTTTCACTGTAATTTCTGGTAACACATTGGAATAATTAAAGAAATGACTTCACTTGTGCTTAGAAACAGGACAAAATTTATTTTGAGGAGTACAAAGACACAGACTTGGCAGAGATGTATATACAGTTCTTGGATGGAATTATGACTCAGTAGAGGACATGACTACATATACCCGATGGCATAATAAATTAAACATTTCCAACAATTGTTTTCTAGAAGGCTGAGATACCTAGTTTGTTCTTAAATGTCTTTGATAAATACAAATTTCCCAATTTTGATAGGCTAAACGGATACCCACACAATTGCACAACCTCCTTTGTATCTTAAAGTAGATTTTGCTTTTATTAACTATAGACCTTCATTTATTTGCCTCTATACTATTATACTTTTCCTTTATGAACCAAAAATTTCTCTCTTGTTAGCAAAGTAATATCTTCCCATCAATCTTGAGATTTTTTAACAAACTCTTTGGCAAAAAACGACCCTTTTCTTCTATTTATTTCGTTTATTTATAACTTTCTTTTTGCCATTTGATTTTGCATCATTTAATTCATTAAATCCATTTTTCTTATTACTCTGTGCATTGTTTTAAGCCCTGTTTTTCCCTCATTTTCATGATGGATTTTTGAAGCTAATTGTGTGAAGTATTTACATGCAGCTGTTTTGTCATTTTCTACATTATTATTCTTTTTCCCCTTTCATTTCTTGTGAAAGTCTTTCAGACTTTGAGATGGTTCTTTAAATTCAATCTGGTCTTCTTTTTTATACGTTTTAGTAATATTTATAACTGTTATCTCTTTCATTACTATCTTTATGATAAATTGCAAATTGTATTTTGTAAAAACAATTCTCTCTTTTTTGTATCAAATTTTAGATGTTAAGACTCTGAAATATAACTTTCTACTAAAGAAAATTTATACTTTAGTAGTTTAGACATAGAGCAAAGCTATTTTGCTCTTAAAGTAATCGTTCAGAATTACTAAGTAATAGAATGTACAAAAGTGTTAGGATATTAGTGTTACATTAAAATGACATCAAAATGAAAGATAATAATTCTGTTTTTAGTATTGTATCATAAAATGCTATTGTTAGAAATAAATTTATTTTGTATTTTCAATCTACAATAAATGGTTTAGATTCTTATAAAATAAGCAATAACTATTTCTACTTATACATAACATTAAATACAAGGAATGTATAGTGCTTGAATATACATATTAACCAGATTTATACTTGGTAACCATATTTACACTTGGTATATTATTTATATTTATTTTATTATTTAAACTAAGAAATAGCTGAAACATAAAAAGTTATTTGAAAACTAAGAATGCGTTAAAAAAAAATAGGCTGCAAAAGGAATAAGGTAATGTCCTAGTAATTACAATTATTAAAACTGTTTATAATTTAAAATAAGATGGAGTCTTTTTCAGTCAATATATATTATTACCTATAATTTTCTTAAAAAGAAGTATTAAAATTTATGTATATCACCATGATAAATTGGTTGAGTGGTTAGATAGAATAAAATTATAGTTCTAAAGAATTCTAGTGGAAATGGTTGATAAAAATAATGAACAGTTTTTCACACTGTACAATCTTGAAACATTTGAAAGCGGATATGAAATTAATATAAAAAATGTAAAGGCTTACTAATTAATCTAAAATATAATGTTGTATTGTCATAAAGCAGGGTTTCCTTCATTCTTCTGGAAACTTGCAATTCAATTCAATTCTGGAAACTTTTTCACATAGTTTCTATTCCCTCTTCTTCCAAATTATTTCCAGCTTGTCTATTTCTTTGCCTTCCTTGTTCTCTAATTTATGATTCTATCTTTCTAGCACTTTCCTTCCTATATTAACATAAATTGAGTATATTTTCCATTATATTTTCAATGGATTGCAATAGATTTCAAATCTTAATTGATTTCTTATTTGAACTGTTTGTAATTTTACAATTAATTCTTAATCTTTATTATGTTCATCTCTCTGCAGTGTCTTTTAATAGTTTTTTAAATGATTGGCAATGTAAAAAGTCAGCAGAGATAATTATTTTATTTTTTTAGCTTCATGTATAGTTTTTTAAAATTCAATATTGACAAATATTGTTGATAGTGTCCAATCATTAAGTCGGGCCTAATAGCTAGGACTTTTACCTTATATGACTAGATATGTATGTTATAAATATTGACTTCATTGAAACAATTTGAAAGACTGGAGAATAATTAGTTACTTAATGTGTTTCATATGTTTGTAATAAATGGAGGTTACATGTTACAAATTAACACAATTTATACAAAGGCAGAAATTACACTCAATAGTAGATACTACACTATCCTCTATTT
Source organism: Xylocopa sonorina (assembly GCF_050948175.1). NCBI lineage: Eukaryota > Metazoa > Arthropoda > Insecta > Hymenoptera > Apidae > Xylocopa > Xylocopa sonorina. Next base: position 244,457 of record NW_027490090.1, on the reverse strand, counting down.
TTTTAAATTCGTGTTAACAAAATTCTATTAAAACATTTCACAGTTTAACCTAAAACTGTTTATACCTTTTTAAAGAAAATATAAAGATGTATCAATTCATGAGAAAGAACAGTTATGTTAAAAGGGCTAACATGATTTTAGCTTTGTATTAAATAGAGACTTTTTGTATTGTAATTCTTTTGTATGTTATTTGTTGATATATGATTATTAACTAACTCTTTGTTTGGTAAAAACATGTTTATCATCTTATCGAAAATGCATGCAAGTGAAAAATTGAAACGCCTGTTGAGTATGTGACATTTAAAGATAAGCATAAAAATATTTACATTTGTTTGAAATTTTTAAAAATATATTTTGGAAATAAATTATATATTACATATATAATACCTAAATTTAAATCATAACATGAATTGATGTTCGCATTGGATATTTCAGAACCTGACTCACCTACTATTAACTATTGTTTTGTGTTTGATAAATTATGTATCTTATTTTTTCCATATATGTATATTCATTTTGTAATGGAATATTGTTATTATTGCCTCAAAATCTTTCAGCTATAGCGATCTCTTATGCATTTAATATTTTTATGGTTTGCTTTCAAGGCGTCTTCTGATGACTTTCCCACAAGTACTATTGCATTTGATATATGTAATATCTGTTGCATGAAATAATAATTTCTGCAAGATTGCCAATCTGTCGTATCTCAACTGTATAACAATGAATATAACAATCTTGTTTTATTAATTTTTGTAAACTCTATTATATTAATTTTGTTTTCACGTTAAATAACTTCTAAAACTGTAGCCAAACTGAAGATCAGTTTATCCTACTTTAAGCAAATCCTTATTTAAGTACATTAATTAATAGTCACATTTTTTTAATTGCTTCTAAATTCTTTTTGTTGAAGATTTATTTATTATGATTATCTTCCCTTACTTGCCATGTTTTAAAGGGCAAACCACTTGTGATATATCAACAATTGTTAAAGCATTGAATCAGAGATGGATAAACGACAACTGAAATTTATATTGGACAGACAATAATTGAAATTTATACTGTTGGATTCCACATAAATGGAATTATACTTATTAAATCTCAGTTTATAAATGGTCATTTAGAATAAAAAACACCTTGTGGAGGGTTATTCTATTAACCTATTCTCAGCTAGACCATTTTTTTAAATACTTTCCATACAGGCCGCTTGTGTTGTATGTGCGCCATGCTTTGTATTGTTTTGTTTCTGGCATATGCCTTACAAGGTTTAAAATAGTGCAAAAATCATAACTATCAAGGAAAGAGTGTACAGTTTAAGATGCATAACATAACAAAGCAATAAATTTATTTTGAACATTACCAAGCAAGTTGCATCCTCACATATAACATTTTTGTATCATGCCTATATTAGTTTAAAATAAAACATTTTAATTAAAATCAAATTCGTATAGAATTACAAAGGATGTTACAGTGAACTTTGTTAAAACATATAACCATATTACCAGCTAACCAATTTAATATTCCAAGAAGATCGATAAATGTTCAATTTTTAATTACACAAAAATTTTATTTCTAACATTATTTTAATATTATTAAATTAATAGTAATATTTAGAAGCATTACAATTTCAATTGCCTAATTTTTCTGCATCAAAAACAAACACTTTTCTACCTTTCTTAACATTGCTTTCTGAAATATTAATTTTTGTAATTTGCTATTCCAACGAGAATGATACTTTCTTTAATACGCGTTTATTCGTATATTAAATTAAATATATACTTTTAGACTGGTGAAGGACTTATTATGCCGTAAAGCGTATGAAAATATAATTTTATTAAAAAAAAAAAGTTGCAAAATTTGAACATAATAGTTCGAAGTTCATCTTTTACGCTAACTGAAATAAATAACCAGCAATATTTGTTCTGAAAACAATCGTTCTCTAAATTTTTAATTTGTGACGTTAACACGTCACAAACTATTATAAAGAATGAGAATAACGGTTGAAAGGAAAATTTATGAATGTAAAATAGTTAATAACTTTCTATTGTTACTATTTTTCTACGTTTTCTTATGTTCCGTTAATGCTTAATATATGCGCATGCGGAGATATAATTTTATTAAAAAAATCATTGGGAAATTTGGGCATAATTGTTCAAAGTTCATCTGTTGCGCTAAATGAAATAAGTAATCAAGTAATATTTTTGTGAGAACACTTGCTCCCAAAATTTTTAACGAATATTTCCTCTAATTTTTTCAATGTGTTTCATCAGTTAGGAAGGAACAATATATTGTAATCTTGTATTTATAAATTGTATACACAAATTGCAAGAGTGCATTTCTGGGTATTTTTTTTTTTAAATAACCGTGCACGTAATCGAATGCATTTGATTCTGGCAGGTAATCATGCTTCTAAATATTTAAAATTGGATGATGCTACAAATTCTGTGAACTCTGTAGAATTTAACGCGTCGAAAACATTTAATATCTCGTCAAGATAATTTATACAGTTCTGCGCTTTCAATGTTCCATAAATTTCATACTAAAAAATTGATTAATGGCGCGCATAAATTGTAGAGGTGTTGAATTAATGCAATTGCTGCCTTATTGTTTAATAGATCCAAAGAATATTAGTTATATGAAAAGAAGAAATAACTGGTTGAGGTCTTGTGGACTTAATTGTTGCACTAGCTTGATGAATCTGGAGATATTGTTTCTATAAACACCTTTTTAATGTTTAAAGCCTCCTTTGCGTCTTCTATTGACTCTGTTTCTTCGAATTTGACTACAACTTGAGTAAAAACAATGCTTCCTCTGTTTTTTAAATAAGAATTTACAGTTATTATGCATTATTATGCAGAGGTGTATCAAAACTCTCAAATCTTTATTTTAATACGAGAAAGAGAAACTCGATGGATATTAATTCCAGGAAGAATGATTAAAATTTGAAGTCGCTAGGTACCATTTCAGAGTTCTCCAAACGGTGGTAATGGAATTTAAAATCGTATTAGTTGTAGCGATTATAATCTACTATGATTCTTGGTTTTAATATTGATGCCCTCGTTTCAACATCCTTTTTTTTCTATATATTCGACAGAATGATAATATTTCTTTTGAGCACCTAATATATTGGATGCGTTAGCCATTGTATTATTGATTTCCTTTACTGTTCCAAATGCGTTTGTCTTATTTTGATGTAGGAGTATTTGATGTTCGAACTAGGATGAACCATAAAGTGACCTTCATTCAAATACAGTGGTTTTTTTAAAATATCGTCGAAAGTTTTTCCGAGTAGAAACAATGCTTCCTCTGTTTCTCGACTGAGAAGTTACAATCTTTATCCTTTTTGCAGATTGAGGTGTTAGATTAAGGCAATTACCGCCTTGTCGTTGAATAGATCCAAAGAACATTCTACGAATCACGAACATAACTCCTAAAGTGATCAAATACTCGATTAACCAACGAATTCAGCACGAACTCGGCGGAAAGAACGCTCAAGACCGAACAGTCACGTACTTTTGACCGACTATACTTCATATGATATCTTTTTTTCTTTTTTTTCTTTTTATAGCTACCAATCTTTAGGGCGTTTTGCTGTTTCGTCGTATTTTGTTAGTTTATTGATATATTTTAGGTTGGTGTCGTCCAGCCTGATGTTTTTGTCATATGCTATTCTTTTCTCGAAATATTTCCTATCATATAAGCAGATTAGTGGTTAATTGGATGGGTTTTGGATAAGGCTTTTTTGGTCTAGGTGTATGAAGGATTCAGGGGGGTGTGACCTGTTTGGATGATTTTCAAATGGTACTGAGGGCTTGGATAGGATTGCGAGTATATATGGCTGTTAGTTTTTATTGGGTGTATGTTAGCTCAGTGGTTTCTTATGGTTTTTATAATGAATAGGTCTAGTCGTATTATTTTTGCTTTACTGTACAGTTTGATGTTACTTATGTTTTTGTGTACTTGGATTCGGGTGCTTTGTACATGTTGATGCATATTCTAAGGCACTTTCTTTCGAATAGTTGGAGTTATTCCATTTGGTTTGCGCTGACGTTGAATCACATTTGGCAGCCGTATGTGAGGATTGGTAGGATTAGGAACTTGTAACAGAGTATTTTGACTTTTCTGTTTATGTATTTGGAGTGGAATAGACGTTTATTGATCAGGTATGCGCATTTTGCTTTTTGTAGCTGTGTTGTGATGTGATGGTTGTAATTTAGATTGAAGTCTAAGTGTACGCCTAAGTATCGTACTGCGTTTTTGTGGGGGATTTTTATGGCTGGGTTTTGGTTGTCTGGTGTTCTGAATTTTGTGGCATATTCCTTTATGTTGTGACTTGTGTAGGAGGTGCTTCAGATGCTCGATCTGAATAGGATAGTTTCGCACTTTTTTGTATTAATTTTGAGCCTCCAAGTAAGAATGTTATCCAAGTAAGTGTATGATATCTCATACAACAATGTCTTTTGTCAGGTTCACTTCTTTGTGAGCAGATGTGGCAATCCTTCTATTCTTATCTGCCAGCAGTTAAAGCATTTCACTCAAACGTGTTTATTATTATTACTAATTACTTTTATACTATTTAAAAGTAATAATGACTTACGCAAAAAATCTGTTTGGTTTTTACTTCCAACAAAGACTTTACACCATGTTTTAGAATTAGTTCTGGTCAACGAACTTAAAATATCGAATAATTTATCAAAATGATCAATTAATTCTACCGTTCTGCCGACCTAATTTGGAAGTAAACGGGCAAGAAATAGTGTGTACATACCTGCAGCTATATCGTTACTAAATACTTGTACAGCGTATTTGACTTTCATTTTGAAAAAGTTATTCGGCTCAATGTATGCTTTTGATAGTTTTGGAGCCGATTTAATACATTGTTTACTATCTCGGTTATAAAATTGGACAATATGCAAGCAGCCTGCAAGTAGCTTTTATTAAGTGTAACGTGTCAAACATGTAAGCCACACTCTGTTCATTAACCGAAAACGTGGAATTTTTAATGGATATTCCTAAATCACGGGACAACTGTACAAAATTAAAGACGCCATGCACCATAGAATGAACTGAGAAGCGCCATCGCGTTGCATCAATCTCTAGAAATTACATATTTTGTAGTATAGAAGCTGATAAGCATTATTTCAGTGTATAGAAATTTACAATGTATTTACTTTGAAACATTGAACTGAGGAGCGCCAACGCGTTGTATACAACTTTAGAACACAATTACTTTGACACGTAGACACTTAGAAGCGTCATTCTGCACCATAAGCACCGTAACCGTTCAATTTAATTATTATATCAAATATAAGATGCTCTAATATGTTACTAGGGCATGCAGACTCCACGAAACAAAAGTAGCAGTTTTGGATGTCCGGTAACCTCTACAATTTTTCGAAGCCAATTATTTCATCGTGTGATACATTATAGAGTAAGTGAGCCTTGAAACTCATTTCATCTGCACATAATAAGCAGTGATGCTTTGTAAGTGGCAACGTTTTTATTTTTAATTCAAAAGCGCGAAATAATTTGTTATTAATTATGATCTCCACATGGAAGTTACTCGACGGTTTCATGGGATAGACGACTACAACAGCAATAAAATTGTATCTCTTCGAACAAGAATTGTCGCACGTTGCGCAAAATCTTAATATGCAATTTACAATATTAAAGCTCTAAAGGTAGAACAATAAAAATTGGACGCTTTTATTTACGCTAGCATTTACGCTAGTTCTTTTTGGTTTGTTGGCTCGGTTTAATATTCGTCTTATTGCTCACACTCGTGCTGTGGAAGTGTTTGGATGTCGGGTCCTCTTCTTTCAAGATCTTCTGGGTTTTCTTAATGGGCTGGACCGTGCGTTTCGGTGTTGGTCAGTAATTGGTTCTCTCCTGAGGCTTAACCCTTTCGCTACAGCAGTGAACGGACCACCGTACCGCCGGAGTAGCGGCACTGAACGGAGCACTGCGCCGAAATGCGTGCGTATCGCGCTTAGGTAAACTGGTGTTCGAACTTACATCGTTCGGTGCAGCCTTGTCATTCTCTTGATTGTACGATTCTTTAAGTACTATACAAAAATATTTGGAGATTTTGCAATTATTATCAATATAAATGTATTTAAAAATTAACAATTACACTTTACAAAAACAAATTAATATTCTTAATAATTTAATTCACAGTGATAAATTTGAAAACAAGGGTCGACACATAATCCCACATTACAGTTTTTCATACACCGTTTCGCGTCTTCTGTCGTTCGCATGGTAAACGACACACCTTGTGAAAATGTCGTTCTGTTAATCTCAATGGATTATTATTCCCCGTTCTATGTGGATGACTCATACTTTCATGGTACTTTCCCAGTATCTCCCTAATTAGTTGCAATTGAAATCTTGCTATAGATATTGGTTGTTTCCTCTTATGTTTGTACAGACAATAAGCGTTCCAGACACAAATGTCTGTTCAAAGATTTCCGTGTCGAGTTTACAGTGCTTATGACCATATTCGCTTTATCCACTGCTCCCATTGAATTATTATAATCTAACACGCATACAGGTTTCTGGATAACTTTTTCTATTCTGTGCCTGACTAACGTTTTAAACTCTGCTGTATGCATTGTAGAAATCATATACACCTTTTTCTTATCCATCCATTCTAAGACCAATAAATTATCGGATGATCTAAATGCTGCTTCCCCCTTTTTTAATCGTTCGGCAATTTTAGGCATTACTTTTCTCCTTTTGTTTACAGTCGCGCACGCGTTTGTGCCATTATGATGCAAAAATTTAACACGTTCCGTCCCGCGTAACCCGTACTTGGGTTACGCTTTTCTTGTTCAAGTTAAATATGATTTTCTGTTGCATTTTGAAAACAAATTTATTGAAATAAGTTCTGGGGTATAAATATAGAATATACAACATGAAAATTTAAAAAATACACAAATAACACTCTATTTTTTATTAATTTATATAGGATAAGATATTACATTATACTATCTCGTATGATATTCGTTGAAACAGTCCAAGCACATCTGTGGCGATTTTGGGCAATTCAAACAATAAGTTGTCGTTTTTTTAAGGTTTTTTTTTTGCTTGTTGGCGTCCTACGTTTTTCCTCTTCTGTTGGTAACACAGTACGCACATCCTTCTTACAGGCTTGCCCTGCTGATTCTTGCGAATCTCCAAGTAGTGAGACAGATTCCTTCTTTCGTGTCTATTAGTGTTGGGCACAGTATTTTTTGAGGACAACCATTCTGTGACTAAATATTCACGGAATTTTCTTATCTCTATTTTTTTTTTGTGTAGCTCTCTGATACACTATATGTGCGTTTACGATCGTTGTCCCTAAAAGTAAATATATTGCTAATTTGCGATACCATTTGATGCCTTTTCGTATATTTGTTGCATATGACACCATCTGGTCGCTTCTGTCGATGCCCCTTTTACCAATATTGTACTCTATTATCGCCAAAGGCTTCATTTTCGAAGGACGACCGCGATGTGTAGAATCAGAGCTTCGAGTCATGATGGGAGGATGTTTTGTGGATAAGATTCTGACATCGCGAACATCTCTCCATTTTAGTACTACAATACCATTATGATCTTCTCGTGCCACCGTTTCACCTCTTTTCAACGGATACGACATTACAAAACTTGGCATATTTATTTTATTACACCTTACCGTTCCAACCACATGCGTTTTAGAATGTAAAAATTTATGTGCTAATTCATAACTAGTGTAAAAATTATCAACAAATAAAGTACGTCCTTCGTTCAATAATTTGTCTGCAAGTTCAGTGCAGACACTTTCTGCTATGCCAATTTTTCTTTTTCCGCTGGTATCTCGTCCAGAATATATTTTTGAAGACCATGTGTATCCTTCGGTGGAGCATAGTTCGAACAGTTTTACACCGTACTTATGTGACTTTGTTGGAATATACTGCCGAAATACTAGTCGTCCCCTCTACGGAACCATTGTCTCATCGACAACAATTTCTTTGCCTGGAGAAAAAACCTTCTGATAATTAACCATCAATATGTCTACAAGTGGTAAAACTTTTCCAAGTCTGTTATTTTGTACTATCGTTTCATAGTTAGCAAAATGCAAGTTTGATAGCAGTAATTAAAAACGATTGCGGGACATTATGCTGCGCGGCAATGAAAAATTGTATATAGGATCCGTTGACCAACATTTCTTTAGCGGTGTTTGTACTAGACCCATCCAAATCATCAATCCAATAAATTTTTTAATTTCTTCGGAAGTGGTGAGATTCCATTTATTTTGTCCAGCGTGACCAGTCATTTCATGTTCAAGTAATTTCTGCTCTGCATATCTATTAGTTTCTGTGACTAAAAGACTTATTACTGTTTCATTCAACAATAGCGAAAGAACTTCACCTGGGCTAATGTCAGACGGCAAATCCAACAAAAGCCCGCTTTTTCCAGTGAACGGAAATGATTGTTGCCTACTATCGAACTCGTTCCATTGGATATTGTCCAATGAATCATTAGCTGTATCCAATTTCTCTCCTTCGTCTAAAACTAGTTCTGTTAATAATTCTTCAATATCTTCACTTGCATATGATTCATCAGTATCTGAGCCTGAACTTGACGAAATTCTATTTATAACTTTTCTTCCAAAATTCACAACGTTTTCATCACTACGCTCACTATCAATTGTACTTTCGCGCCGTCCAGTGAACATTTCTGGGAGAAAAAGTATGCTTCTCAACTGAATGATCTAGGATAACTGCAGTGAGATCCATTGCAGACCTCTAGTCGAAACGCTTATCGCTTTCAAAATCCAAAATAAACTTACACATAAGATTATTTCGTAACAAAACAATTTATAAATTTCATAGGTTGATAGTAATGTAAATAAAGATAATCGACAATGCACGGACCTACTAGAGTTACATTGTTTATATTCCCGCATATCTCTCCGCTATCGTTCTAGGGGTGAGATTGGCGTTCTAGCGCGCCGACAGTAAAACTTGGGCCGACAGGAAACTCAACGAAATCACGCTTGGTACGGAACGTGTTAAATAAAGCGGGACTCGTATACCAGTTATTTACGTAAAGGGTATGGCCCTTTCCTAGATGCGGCTTCATAAGGGTTTCCACAATTGCTCTGGATTTTCCAATCTCTAGATTTTCTGTATCCACCATGGTAGATGATCCGGCATAAATTATTAGGTCTACCACGTACCCTGTTTCACAGTCGCTCAAAATAAACAATTTTATACCAAATCTGCTTCCCTTCGATAGTATGTACTGCTTAAACGAAAGCCGCCCTTTATACAAAAGCAGACTTTCGTCAATGCATAGCCGTTGATAAAGTTGAAATGATTCGTTAAATGCTTTCCGTAGTATATCAATGACGTTTCGTATTTTGAATAAACGATTATTAGTACGACCAACATCATCGATGAAATGTAGCATTTGTAGTAATTTGAAGTAACGGTCTCTCGTCATTACTTCCTCAAAGATTTCGCTACGCAGAAGTTTATCTTTGCTCCAGTACTCTGCTAAGGATAATTTCTTGTTGTGTGTCATCAATAATGTCACAGCAAAAAAACAATATAATTCGACTAGTCCTGTTTCATCTGACATATTTACGTTATTATTATTTTTTCGAGACCAATATCGATTACTTTCCCTTGCAATCAACTCTACGAGTTCTTCAGAAAGTAAAAGTTGAAATAAGTCTAAGATTTTTGCGGATCTACTAATTGTTTTTTTATTCCTGAATCCGCTACCGTAAACTTATGTATTTTGGGGACGAATGTTTTTGACGTCCATACTTGAGAGTTATTGTCATGGGTTTCAATCTGTTCAGCTTCTGATTCAGAAGTACTACATACAGCTCTTCTATTTATGCGTCGGATTACATTAATTTGATTTTCAATATCTGAATCACTGTCGAAATCAGTTAAGTCATTAGAGGATTGAATTCTTGTCGAGCTTCTCTGTGACATTCTAATGAGGAAGATACAAAAAGATTTTAAAAAATAAACTAAACAGAGCCCCGAGTAAAATTTTCAAATAAATGTTACAAACCTTGAAAACTTAACATCTGCTGTCCAATTTCTTCTAATGATTTAAGGATGATTTCTTGTTACGTCATGCTATTGTTCAATACAAACACTTCACTCTCGAATAGAATACAGAAGAAATTTGCTTTCACGTACAGAATATATACATTTTCAAATATACATATTTCACATTCAAAATATACCTTTACTCAGATTAATTCAAGACGATTGAATATTAGCCACTGACGGCTTGAATGAGACTGGAGCGCGATTCTCGCCCCGATGTTTCGAAACGAATGCATGTTTATATTTCACTTGTCTAAAGAAGCGGAAAAAAAAGATAATAACACAAATGTGATCGATGTATACTATTTGTAAAAATAAACACATCGCGGGGCTCATGGTCAAATGGTCAAGTGTTATACATTGACGTCGTCTACAAGCGACGCTCGTACACACAGATCGTTGCGCGGATGTCGTCTATAGGCGACCATCGTAGCAAAAGGGTTAAATCTTCCTGAGAGATGCTTTCTACGCCACATTTTCGCTGGCCACCTTAAGAATTTCCTCGTTATGTCAGCTTTCCTCAAGGATTCTTCTTCTGCATTCTGTGGCCTAGTCTTGGCGTTGCCAAAGTCATTGGGATTGTGTTGATTCTTCTCTGTGGGTTGTCAATCATGCGAGTTTCTGGTGTTTCTCTTTCAAAGCTTCCTTATCATTGTGCAGTGCTTCTATTGTGCTTATCTCCTGGAGGTCTTCCCGTAAAAAGGATGGTCCGTTCTCCTCGCTACCTTTCTTTTCAAGGATTCAAGGATTTCAAGGATTTCTAAGTTAAATGCTGTCATGTGGAGCGGTGTAGATATGATGCTATTAGATTTGAGTATTTTTCCAGCTCTTAGTGTTTCTGTATAAAGACGTAGATCTGCGATGACAGGCAGGGCTCTTATATCAAAGTTAGGTCAAGGAGAATCTCGTTGAAGTGTTCAAGTGTTTAATTTAGATCAAGGCTATAGTTCTCCTAATTTATATGAACATAAACACGAGCGATATGAATTAAATCTTGGGAATTATATTTGAAAGTTTTCTGCAATCTTTTAAGTAGTAGTACATTTTCTGTTTGAACTGGATGTTTTTCCAAAAATTGAAATTGATTTTAAGATATACAGGATGTGCCATGATATGTGCATCAATTAGATGCAATCATTAAAGTAATACTTTGCATTCGGCTCCCATTCAGATCTTAACAATATAAACTATTGTTAAAATAGCAATATTTTAGTACTAGCTTCTATTTTCTAATTTTCTGTTACTGGGAGACGTTGGCAATAGAAACTGTGGCTCAAGTAGCATGTTTAAATGATAGAAAATTAGAAAATACAATGTGTTGCTAAAATTAGAAATTAGAAACCTACTGCAATAGTTTATAAATTAGCAATAGCTTCTATTTTCTAATTTTCTATTATTGAAATATGCTAGCAATGGAAACTATTGCTAAGATGGCAATGTTTAAATAATAAAAAGCTAGAAACCAGGAAATTAGAACACAAAAGCTATTGCTAAAATTAGACACTAGAAACTAAAATTTGGAAATATACACTAATACTGAACTATTGCTAAAATAGTAATATTTTAATAATAGAAAATTAGAAAATACAAAATTAGAAAATAGAAGCTGTAGCTAAAATTAGACTATAGAAACCATTGCTAAATTATTGCTATTATATATAAAATAACAATATTTTAATTACTGTAAGATCTATAGAAACTGAAATAATCCCATCGTGCCACATGGATTGAAAAATGTACTTGTTATTACATTTCGAGCTCTAAAAATGTCCTACCATACATCAAAAGCTGGGACATTTTTAATCCCACTGTGCTCCAAAGAGTTAACTCTAAGTGCTCCAAAAAATTAGGTTTATCTCATGTTTCTTCTTTTAAACAAATTCTTATATTTTTTAACTGATTTGCTTTGTTGAAAAAAGTGGAAAACTAACTCAGATTGTCAAAATTTAATATCGTAATAATACGTCTACGTTCTTGTCGACCTAATTACATCTCTATTACCCTTACAATCGAAACTCTTCATTTTTATCGAACTTTTTGCTTTTACCCAGAGAAGTACCTCAAAAAATACCGCACAAATATGGACTTGCGATGGAAACGACTTAAAAAAATTCCAGGAACGAAAATTGGTATTTTACATGTTGCATATTGGAACGCTAACTATCGCGATTGTTTAAGGTCAGGGTTTCTTAAAATTTTTAATATGAGGAGACCATAATATTCACGAACATTTGTTCTGGGACCTCATAAACATTGCTGGCAAATATTTTTTGCAATTGTAGCCGTAAGACAATGTGAAAATTTTCAATAAAAATCATTTTTAGCTACTCCAATTGGGCTCGCGGCCCACGGTTTAAGAAGCTCTGATCTAACGATTATAAAATGAACGCTTGATCGGAAAAACAATTGTTTGCAAATAAAGAAAATCGTTTTACATAAAAATAACCTAGAAATATGGCTACTTTTCTATTTGTCCGTAATTGCTCGACTGCTGTTATTAAATGGTGACTATTAGTATAAAAAAAGGCGTCGATACGATTTTAATTCTCGAACGTGTAATGCAGTAATGAAACTGTACTATGAAGCATGCACCCTCAGCAAGAATAAACTGGAACTTCCTGTAGGAAGAAATGCTTCCTCTTCTATGGATTATTGAAGCTGTGTTAGAAGTAATAATAGTCCCCAAATTGATATAAGATGAATTGTATTAGCAGCAAGAGTTCACTGAAAAATACAGAATCTTGCAATCACATTTTCATTGCTATCGTGTAAATTATTGCATAGTCTGTGGAAGTAAAGAAGTAAAGTAAAGAAGAAGAATAAAGTGAAGTGTAAAGTAAAGAAGAAAAGAAGAAAGACAACAGGAATACGACATGGTATTTGGACAAAGGAGAAGATTATTGAAGATCTACTATTTTTTAAAAAGTTTTTGTTCTCCAACGAAGAGCTACTGAATAATCCACATACACAGTACAGAATAATCCTCATTGGATGAGAATAGTGGATGAATAAAGTAGTTTGAAGTCTTAATACTTACTATTTGGAATTTTTAACGATCAAATTATTGATCTGTATTTCTTCGAGTTATATTCAAGGTCTTTGTGTGGAATAAGCTGCCATATTTTGAAAAAACGTTAATTCAAGCCATTTTTAGAATGAATGGTTAGAACTTAATGGTGCTTTGAGGCGTACGCAAGGCAGAACAACGCTCGACTTCTCGATCTCAATTTTAATATATAAATCAACAGTAACAATAGTGATAATAGGATAAAATATTTATTATCGCGGGAGCGGGTGCTGTGGCTACAATTCTTTCGCATCACTATGCGACTGTATTGGAAGCTCTAAACGAACACAGAGCTCTCGACGAACTCCAAACTCTGAACGAATTCACGGTTCTTAACGAATGAACGAACTGCTCTGAACGAACTGAGTGTTCTAAACGAACTGCCGCGAGAGCGAGAATGTCACCCCTTAAAAACGCGTACAGCAAAGAATGGAAAAACCAAGAACGAAAGGATGGCTGCGCGGACGAGAAAAGTGACCGCTTCCACGAAAATGCAAGGAACGGAAATTGGTCATAAATAAACCAAAGTCAAGAATCTACCGTACACGACTGGGCAATGCCCAGTGGCGACGAATTCTTGAGGAAAACAAATGCTTGGCCTGAAGGATCGGCACAAACCAGATGGATGTCGGGATTAGGATAGCGCGTGGACCTGGTCGCCAAGTGCTATAACCCGCAGTGACCAGATCTGTGCTGAGTCTTAGGAACGCATTGTGATATAAACCGAAAATTTACGACTCTAAAAATCACGGAATCGTAACTGCCACAGTTTCATCCTATTATGAATACACTCATTATTTTATTAACAGTAAGAGAATGTTTAAACAATGCAACAATGAGAAGATGTATTAGGTTGTCCGGAAAGTTCTTTTCACGGTTGACACTCAGGACCTTATCTCGCTCCGCTTAAGAAAACAAACATCTAGATCACTCTACCGTCAATCGTATTGTCCTTAGTTATCCTCTGGTAAGTCAAGAGAACAGATTTCGACGTTAGTAAAAAGTGTATAGAGTGTTTTTTGCGTGGTACAATATGGAAGACGGAAAGGTGCATTTTCGTCATGTTATGCTTCACTGTTTTAAAAAAGGCAGTACGTCTAAAGACACTGCAAAGGAGATTTGTGACGTTTATGGTAAGCGTTCTATAACTGTTTAAACAGTCCGGAATTGGTTTAGGAGGTTTAGAGCCATCCACCACCGATACTGACCTCATCAAGGCCTACATCGATGAAAACCCAAGATCTAGTGTTCGTGAGGTAGCAGATGCTATAAACATTCCGCGAACAACAATTCATGAACATTTAAGAAAGCTTGGGTACGTTAATCGCTACGAAGTCTGGGTACCACATCAACTGACAGAGAGCAATCTTCTGAATCGGATCTCGACATGCGATTTGCTAATCCAACGCAATGAAAGAGAACCATTTTTGAAAAAGTTAATTACTGGTGATGAAAGTTGGATTCTCTACGACAACACTGCGCGCAAACGATCTTGGTCGACTCGAGATAAGTGTCCTCCAACCATAGCAAGACTTGGACTTCACCCGAAGAAAGTGCTGCTTTCAATTTGGTGGGACTGGAAGGATATTCTCTATTACGAGTTACTTCCGGAAGGACAGACAATTAACAGTGAAAAATATTGCACACAATTAGAAAAACTTAAGGACGCCATTAGAACGGAACGGCCTGAACTGGTGAACAGACGTGGCGTTGTGTTCCATCACGACAGCGCAAGGCCGCACGTTTCTTTAGCGATTTTTCTAGAGTTTGATTGAGATGTTTTACTACATCCTCCATACTCCCCAGACATTGCACCATCAGACTACTATCTGTTCCTTTTCCTAAAGAATTTTCTTCGTAACTAAGAATTTAAATCAATAAACGAAGTGAAAAATGGCCTCGAAGAATATTTTAATAGTAAACCAAAAGAATTTTGGAAAAATGGTATTATGATGCTCCCAGAGAGATGGTAAAAGGTGGTACAACAGAAGGGATCATATATCACATAAGAAAGGTACATAGAAGGAAATATATTTTATACTTACCGCCCATCAAACAAACGAAAAGAACTTTCCGGACAACCTAATATAAACAATATTTTCAGTTCGATTGATTGGACGTGGACCAATGATACCCTCTAAAATACATGAAAGAGAGAATTGCGTAAATCAGAATTGCTATAATTTTATTATGAATGAAAAGGAGAAAAGAAATTGTAATGTGCAATACAGTTTTGAAAATTCGCGTCATTATTTCGTGGGCAGCTTGTAATTCGACTGGCTTCGTTTGGCTTCGACCAACTTCGTCCGACTTCGATTGAAGGAGGACAGAGCTACGAAGTGCTGGAGGTGAAAGAGAGAAAGAAGAGGAGCGCACGCGTAGTAGCCTGTCTATCGACTGTAAGAACTGTTGAAGGTGAGAACAGAAAAGAAGGGGAATACATGCATAGTCACCTTTCTATCGAGTAAAAGGACTGCTGGAGGTGAGAGAGCAGGACAGAGATAAGGACTACTCGAGATGGGAGTAAGAAAGAAGAAAAGCGCATTCGTAGTTACCTTCCTATCAAGTAGAAGCATTGCTGAGGGTGTGAGAGGGGAAGAAGCAACACGCATGCGTAGTAATCTTCCTATCGAGTTCGAAATGCGACATAACCTTTTGTTTAAAGTATCATGAACAAATATATTAATAAAAGCAGTTGATGCACAGGTCACTATATATAAGAACAGAAACAATTGCGCTTGCGTTCAACCGTTCGTTTTACAATAATCTAGAACGATACTTCGGAACTGAAAATGAATGGTTTGAAATTACACGATTGATGAACAAATCGATCGTAATCTGTTTTAAAGCTTTTTTCGTTCTTGCGATTTTTTATCATTTCAAGTACGTATATTAAATCTTGCTAATACAAAAATGGAAATATTGCATTTAAGAAACATGAGTATAACCTTAAAATATTGAACGTAAAGATTTTTCTCTTACAGAGGCATTCTCATGAAGAATTATAATAATATCATGGGATACTCCTGTATATCAAAGTTTAATACTAAATCATTATTATCATGCGATGATATATTTAATATGAGCTGAGCATGCTAGCGATTAAGGTTATATCTACCATTGGTAACTGTTTACTTTAACAACTTCTCATAATTTCTGCTATTTTAACTACTTTTTGTTTGAAGAACTTTACTTTATTATTACAATATAAGGAGAAATTAGTCGGAGGAACCCAATTGAAGGACTCTAGTTTGGATAGTTCCTGAGGAATAGAATACAACAGTTATCGGGAGGCTTCAGAAGTATATTTAGATACAAGTAATAACTACAGAATATCTGAGCTATGGCGAAAACTAGCTAGTATATGGTTGAGGGTGACTGAGTCAAGGTACAAAGATCAGCGAACAAGTAAGGGACAGAGGACAGGATTAGTAAGCGGATACAAGATAGAAGGATTGGAATTTAGGAACTATGATTAACCCTTTGCACTCCGAATACTAGCTACTCAGCGCCACTTTGTCTATTTTTTAGAATTTTCTAAAGTACGATAACGTTTGAAGTAAACCCCAATATGCACTGCAGGCTGATACTGTGCACGTTTGATATTATTAATTGAGCTCTTTGTGCTAATGGTGCCTTTTCTGCTTGATGAAACGGCTTCGGTGGGTTGTTAGTTGTAACTGTTTGTTGTAACTGGTCGCGAAGCGTTGCCTTGAAAACTGGCTTTCACTGGTTGTCTCGGTATAGGTACTCGGTCGGAAAGGCGTTGTCATTCTCTTCTTCTCGAAGATAGCGTTCTATGTCTATCGCCTCTTTTTCGGCTTCCAACAATGTAGTTGGCTTAGTTGACAGTATTATTCTGCCAATTACGGATGTAGATTCTTGGAACTTTGCGGTTCAATGTTTCAAGCATTATACGTCTTGTTAATGGTTGCGGATATCGTTACTGATCGCATATGTCAGTTGTATATGCGTCTGAATCTGATGTTAAATGACTGCAGACTCTCGTCCCTACCTTGTTTTGAATCGCGCAGCTGATCCTGGTATTCATCCGAGGTGACGTAAGTGGCGACGTTTGTCCGTAGAGCGTCATATACAATCATCGTAAATAGAAATTGGAATGTTGCGTATACCTTGTGCTGCTTTTCCTATTATCTTCTCTACTTTGATTGCTTTCAGTAAGGGATCTTTTTCGTTGCATCTGTTTCTTATGCCACGAACCTATTCGATAAAGTCTTCAACTCCACCATCATCTTTTCCGTTAAGAGTTGGAATGTATCGCACTGCGTCTTTTGCTCTTAGCATAGTGACTGATGCTGGTAATTCGTCCTCTTCGTCCTCTGACGTGGGTGGCGGTAGTTCGAATACTGGAGTAGGCTGTTGTCTTGCAGCTGTCGGTTGGTCGAGCGGCTGCTTTTGGACTGCTGTCCTTATGCTTTGTCGACTTGACATGTCGTCTGTGATTATTGAGTAATATTCCGTACCAATGGTTGATACAGCTGTCCGTAGACTGGCTATATTCTGCGATTTTGGTCGTTCTTTTCTCGTTTCCTCCCTTAACCTGTTCTAATTGCCTTTCATATCGGCCATTTATAAGTTGTGTTTTTTGTTTTGCTTTTGCATCGCATCGACTATAGCGCGTACGTTAAGGTCAATCCATGTGGAAGCGACATTGGCGATTTTAACACATTGCGGACAGGACACTCCGATGTGCAAGTGTTCGCCTGGACGGGTAGGGGAGTATTTCGTGCGACACTAGTATACGAATGAAATTGCGTTTGCAACAATTATATAGTTCATTCCATATAAACAAATGGTTGCTAAATGATTTACATGTCTGTTAGACTTTTTTTGATAATTTCAATTTTATTTTTTAAAATCTTCTAGAGTATGATATTTCTGAAAACAGTTGCCTATACACATAAATGGTTTTTTCGGACATGTGTCACAGTAGATACGTGTTTGTTTCCTTCCTCCTTTTATTTTCGATTTGAGCACACAATGCAGTCCCTGCTTTTTCCATTATCGTCATGACGAATGATGTATAAGCCATTATTTAGACTTTTTGACTCATTAATGGTAGACGGATCCGTATTCCTTTGAGATCCATCACAAACATCGCTAAAGAGTTGATCGACGAAGCGTCGTACAATCTTCAGATGTGAAATTGGCTCTCGATTGTTTTTCGTATGTATACATTTGTACATTATACATGCATTTACAACACACATTTCGAGACCCCAAAAAACAATTTTTAGGGCTCCCGGGTCCCCCCGCATCTCACCAATCGGGGAATGTGGCGGGAGTGAGGCCCGGGTGCTGGAGAGTCATGGCGAGGGCATCCGCTGTAGCGGAGTTGGAATGCGCTCCAACTCCGTGATGCGCGCTCTTAGCGCGTTATTCTCCGCCTCTAAGGCGAAGATACGCGCGTAAAGGCCTTACATTTCGGTCTTTTCCTCTCCCATAAACGGGGAGGATTCTCGCCGCTGCTGCACCTCTTGAAGGAGGGCGAGCCATCTACCGTCGAATGAAGCTGCCTTTGACATTGCTGGACTTCGCCGCGGTCCACTTAATGTCATTGGCGATTATATAGGTCCTTTCGGTCAAGAGCCGCCATATCCTCCTCCCTAAACCTCCGGACATAATCGGCCACTTCGGGGATGCGGTTGGCCGACTTACCCGGAGGGAGCCCAGGCTCCTCCGAGTCGCGACTGAAGAACTCAGACTCTTGCTTGAGTCTGAGCCTCGCCTCTTCGACCCGGAGGAGATTTTCCTTCGCTTGAGCGAGAGCTATATAGTCCCCCGTAGTAGGGGGGGGGGGGCGACCCCTCCTCTCTCGATGCTCCCCCAATTGCTTGAGGAGCATAGCAGAGCGTGTTGGCGGGAAGGGGGGGGGGGGGGGATAGGTCTCCGCGGAGTCACTATCTTTTTCCTACCGTCCCGACAATACTGATCTAACGGTCATCTAACGGATACTGACGAGGCCCGAGATCGGCTGGGCTTGTCCAGCGTCCAAAGGCGCTATTTTCCTCTGCCCGGGACGAGGGGCGTATGCTACTAACAGCAGCAAGACGCTCCACTCCTCCGGGACAGAGCCTCTAATCGCTTGCGTCTCTCGGCGACAAGCCGGAGCTGCGGTATAGAAACGCCTCACTCCGCACTACTTCCGAAAGCGCCCTCGGGGCTCCGACCCCATTATTCCCCTCCTCTTTCTTCGCCCCCTGCCCCGGGTTTATATTAAAGGTTCCATGATTTGTCCTACGATTGGGATCGGGAAAAATGTCGCTTACAGTCGCCATACCGGGTGAAGGCTTAACCTTTTGCACTCGAGGCCGTTTACGCGCGGACCTACCAGCAACTCGAGACGTTTTTTAGCGCTTTTCGTGACTTTACTACCGCTAACATAAAATGATTACACACGCAAAGTAACATACAAAACTTTTATATTTTAATACTTAATGTATCTTTACATGTTTACAAGGATAATTTGTTTAACATTATTCTTTGTAATTTTGTTTTGTGTGATATTTTATGTAACAATTGCCAAGATGCATGCCCGGCTTATCGGGACAAGTATCACAATAGTACGTTGTTTGATGTCTTTTGCCAGGTGTACTTCGTTGAGAGCAGACTTTGCAATCCTTCCTAACTCCTGTTAGAATATTGTGCAGCTTTCCATTTAAGCGGTCGTTTTCAAAACTGGACGTTGAGGTTGAAGCTCGAGCACGTGCTTGATGAAAATCTCATTCGTGCTCAGTTCGTGCTGAACTAAGGTTTTCGCATACCTCAAGTGACAAAGCGGCTGTTCTCCTCTCTGCTGTTTAGTCATTTTATAAAGCAAATATGAATTTACTGAACAAATTTCAAGTCCCCAAAAAAATAGTTTACGCCACCATTTCAAGGATTTTCGTAAGAAACAGTACGTTCCGCATAATTGATCTGCACGATCGACACCACCCATATATTTTATATAATTTATTACATTAGGCTTCTTGACCGTAACTTCAACACCACCTCGTAACATTCTTCTCACAGAAGTCATTCCTGCATTGTTCCAATTTGTCAAGCACGTGACAACCCTTTTGTCTTTCCATGATAAAACTAATGTATTTCCCTTGCGGAATGCTACTGTCGATTTCCTGCCGAAATTTGGTTTTTTGATTTGATTTGGCAAATGCTTCCTATTTGTTAGTATTGTTCCTGACAAGTGGCATTTCAATTTCAATAACTCTTCAGCCAGGATAAAGCTGGTGTAGTACCGATCGGTGAACATGTGGTGTCCTTGGCTACCAGGTACTTTCTCCAGGAACATCGTATAAAGCTGCAGCGGTATTCTTGCAGATACCGGAAGGTCAGGCCTTATCAATTTCTCCGTGATAAGGCTTCCATAATAAGGAAGAATACCACAGATATAACCAGTATTTGAGTCTGCCATTGTGTAAACTCTAATACCCCATTTCGTTGGTTTCTTCGGATTATATGTAATAAAAGAAATCCGGCCTTTGAACTTGATAGTAGATTCATCCACACAAATTTCTTCTCCCGGTGTAAAATACTTCAAAAGCTTGGAATTTATATATTCTAGAAAGCAGCTTACTAGCTGCAACCGGGTTCTTGGACTTGCATCTCTTGTTGGGATTGTTTTTAGATGAAGCATCCGAAAAATCTGGCTGAATCTGTCTCTCGTAAATTTGTTTGAATAAAAAGGTATGTAACTGACATCATTCCGTGACCAGTACTCTTGCAAATTGGCGAGCGGCATTGTCCCCATATTTATTATAACGCCAATAAATGCCCATATTTCTTCAGTAGTCACATTCTTCCAAGTTCGCCATATCGAGTACAGTGATAGTCTTTTGTTTTCTAACTTTCTTCTAGCGTAATTATTTGTTTCTGTAACTACTTCATTTATGAGTTCATCGGTAAAAAATAGTTTAAAAAAAATCTAACGGTTCTTTCGTGTCTGCCAATATGTGCGGTCCTGCAGGATTGTTGCCGGCTATAAACGGTATTCTCTGGGGTATTTCTTCGGATTCTGGACAGCTAATCCATTCGGAACTGTCGGATTGTGGGACATCTTCAGCAACACTGTCATTGTCACTGCCACCTTCACTGTCTGTTATTCTTATTTTTCGACTTCTTACACCTCTTACTTCCTCATTCTCTTCATCACTGCTCGCGTTCTCTGTTTCGTCAAGCTCTCTGTGTATAGCTGTAATTTCCTCGTTTAGCAACTCTAAATCAAACTCATCTTCACTAGAGTTTATGTCGTTATCACGATTCATGGTAATGGGGATCAAAAACTTTAACTTTTCTAGACTCTTTGCCACGGCTGTCAGGTTCGAACTGAGACCAAAAATGCAGTCCGGTTCGTGGCTGCGTACTAATTTCAGATAAGAAAGTTTTATCTCCATTTGAAGGGATATCATTTTACACTTCATAAGATTATACAAAGAGAGCGTAGGAACCCGTGTCGAAGGAACTAAACGTAAACAACTATCGCCGCGCATCAAGTTACCGCAGCGTACGAAGTGGTGAGCGACAGTCACCTCTCGAATTGCGGCATAAAATCGCGTGGTGAGTGAGACTCACCTCTCGAGTGCAAAGGGTTAATACCCCGGGGAGCGCCAGTATCCCCGTGGTGGTCCCTAGAGACCAGTGCCCCCATCGTCCAAGCCCAATCGCGAGAACTGGGCGAGCCCCTTCGCCGCGTGCCGCAGCTTGAGGCTAGGGACTTTTTATGGAGGTTTATCCCCTCCTGGGCTCGCCAATGAAGGCAAGCCCCCCGCTCCGGCGGAACATGACCATCGGTTTACAGTATTACGACGGGGGCAACACCACCCCTGCCGAGGTATGGGATCCCCCCCCCTACCAGGACCAGAACTGGCCGTGGCCCCAGGGAGAGGGACCGCTTCAACCAATTTCACTCCTTTAACTTTGGGCTTTACAGACCTGCCAGAATTCGAAGATCCCACCGGCATCGCCCCAGAGCATCACGCAGGCTACTAAGTATCCACAATCCCCGAAAGCCAGAGCCCCGTTAGCCGCCGGAAAATTCCGGTGTTACCAGGTTCCACCACGTGGAGGTGGGGATGGCACATGTTGTCACAAACTGCAACAACTTTAGAACCCACTCCAACCTAACCTATTTTATTTTTTTAACGCAGGGAAATCCTCATGAATACCATGGATTTTTTGGGAAATCCATGGTTATGTCGGACTCTTACCGACTAAAACTCTGCGGTGGTCTCTCTGCACGTCGCGGAGGATAGCCGGGAACTCTTTCGAACACTTCCAGCTATCCACCTGTGCCCAGATCAAAGATCTTCAATCTTAAATTCGCTCTTTTTCGAGCTCGTCCTTTTAAAAGGCACCTGCCGCGCCCACCACGGTCGATGCCCTCGTCTAAAGCGAGCGTTAAATGGCACGTGCTTAACCCAAATCTGGGGCGTGTCTCGCTCGCTAAACGGTCCCTTGTTTATGACCCCCCCCCCCCCATCGTAAAACGTCTAGACGGAGGGTCGCCAAGAGTTGTCCTCTTCTTTAGGTATTTTTTAATTCTTCCACACCCGAATTCCAATTACAAAATTTAGTTATTCGTAGTTGTATTGAATTCGCGTGCGTTTTCTACTTCTCTTACTTCGTTCCTCCGTTCGTATCTTCTCGCCCGTGGCGACGAGATGGACGGTGGCGTCGAAGTTTCGCTTCCCGGTGAGTACTTTGAAGCGACTTTCACCTCGAAGAAGTGAAAGTCCCCTACCTTGAAGCAAAACGTGGCAAACATCCACGACGTCGGCCACGTAAGACTCGTCGAGCAGGGAGCGTATGCTCCCTTTCACGTTCGGCGGCTTCCTTCGCGGCCATAACTCTGTCGCAAAACAGAATTACGGCCCGCCAGCATCTCTAACTTTTCAGCATTTTTAGAAGAATGCTATTCAGTCAGAGATCCGTACCAATCTCCGCCGCAAGGGCATGACCGCAACGTTTCCCACGCTGAACAAAATTCCAATATGTGTTGCGCCGTGTCTTCTTGTTCCTCACAATGGAAACACGTAGCCGCGGCGTCTTTTCCGATCTTCTGCAGGTATTGAGCGAAACATCCATGTCCCGTCAATACCTGCGTCACTCTAAAGGTGAGCTGACCTTTCCTTTCTTTCACCCATTTTTCCAACATGGGTAGAATCGCCCCCACGGTTGTTTTTTATGTCTAAAGAAATCGCGATAGCGACTCCCTCATTTTCGATCGCGTTCTCTGCGAGAGTTTTCACTCTTTTAATCGCGTCGATCGTCGAACTTCCTTCTCGAAAGCCGTACTGCTTGTCATCCAGATCCGGCCCGACATGCGACAGGTGCTCGACGAGTCGATCGTGAACTATTCTTTCGAATAATTTTCCGATTTCGTCGAGCAAGACTATCGGTCTGTATGCGGACGAAGAGTCTTCGGGTTTTCCTGGCTTCCTGAGAAGGACCAATCTGCCGATTTTCCATCTTGTGGGAAGCATCTCGGTCTTCAAGCACATCAAGCAAATTCATTTCTTCAGTCTTGAGTCGAGGATGCAACATGTCATGAACTACGCACGTCCTGGGATTCCATCTGGTCCGGGCGCAGTGTTCTTCTTTATTATTCTTTTGATGACGCGGGCCATTTCTTCCTCGGAAACTTCGTATTCCTGTGACTAGGTGATCGGGTCGTTAATTCTCGAATTATGTAACATATTCGTAGAATTTTGGCTATTTGTCGCCGACGTTGGGTCCTCCGACGTTGGGTCTTCTGACGGGAAGAGCATGTCGACGACTCCTTCCAGGAACGAAGTCTTCATTATTTCCGTCAACGGGGGTGTCTATGGTCGTAATTTATTCATCACGATTTTATAAGGACGCCCCCATGGGTCCTCGCGCAGAGTTTCGAGCAGCCCGTCGCAGGCTCGTGCTTTCGACATTTTTATCGCGGCTTGCAACTCTATTTTCCTCTCCTTATAGATTTGATAGAGTTGCTGTCTTCTTTCCGGAATGGAATTTCGCCGTTTCCGGTATCTCGTGAAATTCCTCCGTGCGATCGTGGTGTCCGCTTGGAGGCGTGATATTTCATCACTCCACCAGTAAACGCGGTTACGAGGAGGGTTTGATTTTAATTTCGGCATACTTGCATTGCATGCAAGCGCGTCCGCCTTTCCATGCTGGTCCTCTCCTGTCACTTCAAGAATGAGGGCTCCTGTGAGAGCTTTCTTCGCCCTCACTTCTTCGATTCCAAGATCCTTCGAGTTTATCCGTTTCTTGGCCGTAGCCATAACGTCGGCATACGTGGCGGCGCTCCCTTGCGGGAGGGCAAGCGTCACGGCGGCCGTTGTCGGATTCCTTGGCGTTTTGGTCTCCTTCTTTTGGTTTTTTGTTTCCTGTGCCTGCTGCGTGTTTTTGGCGCCTTGTGTAGGCGCCTCCACTTTCTTCGGCGCGTCCTTCTTTGTATTCTCGGCCTTCTTGACTTTTCTGCCGAGGACTTGAGTCCACGGCGTTTCTTTTGCAGTTTTATCCGCAACTTTTGTGTTGGTTGCGGATTTTCCGGCGTTTTTGGCCGCCTCCCTGGCAACCTGCTTGTCTTGAATTTTCTCCATCCTCTTCTGGATGGAGGAAATTTTCTGGCGCGCGGATTTATTCTTCGCCGGCGCCTCGTCGTTCTTATTTGTCGGCGGAGGCGTTTTCTTTGCCTTTTCCGCCGTTTTGTCCGTTTTTTTCTCAGATGCGGTCCCTTTCGGTACGGGGCTTTCCCCTCGAGAAATATCCATCGACCTTTATGGTGGAGTAGTCGACTCTTTGGGCGCGAATCGAGCTTCCGCTCGTGCCCAGAAATCGTTCAGCCGGTCGCTCACCAGCTCGCCGATTTTCTCCATAAGGACGCTCCAGTCTACGTCCTTTCTCAACGAACTTGGCGCAGGTTCTTCCTGGCAGAAATCCCTTGAATTTCCGCTATTTTTCCTTGCTGCAATCGGCGAGGAGGGTCCTCTCGCCGATCGTTCTTCCAGCGCGGCGAGGCGTTCCCTCAACCGCGTGTTTTCTTCCTCCATTTCTTGGAGTCGCATACGGATCACGTATGGCTCCGTTTCCTCGTTTGGTGGGGGACGTTTTGTCCTCTGAACCACCACGGTGATCGCCGCGCGTAATATGCGCGCGGCGATCCTCATTTGTCTCTTAATCGTCTCGTTTAACTGGGACGATTTTGCGGCCACCATCTCCACCTGATTTGCGGCTTTTAATGCGGCAGCCGCTAAATCAGACGTCGACATGCGTCGCGCTTCTTCGTCATATTCCTCCTGCGGAGGAATGGGATTTGTGGATTTTCCCGCGGGCGGCTGGACGCACTCTCCGTAGAGAAGCTCTCTCGAGAGAGCTAACTCCGTTTCTTTTTCGATCTCTAGCTTTACGGCTTTTTTTGCCTCGGCTAGTCCGATGTATTCCCTCGTTGTGGGGGGACGCCTCCTCTTCACGGACGATCTGGAGGACGTTTCTGACGATACCGTCAGGATCGACGTCACAGAAGCGTCCGAATCCTCTTCTTGGATTATCCGCCGCTTGGCCTTTGCTCGTCGCGGGAGAACCGTCCTCTCGAACTTCCTCTCTTGGAAGTCCTCCGTGTCAGAGCTGGTCCGGGTCTGGATCCAGTCTGAAACATGACCACTAGGGCCTGCTCCCTCTCCCCCAGTCGCCGTGGTCGCGTAATCGCTCGAGGCCATGCTTGGCGCGCCAAGCAAGGTGTCGCGCGTTTTAATTTTACGCGAATCGGCCGCGCACAGGGATATTTTCTCCCGGGAGAAAATCACTCCGCGCACTGTCGTTCACTCCAGTGTGGAAAAAACCGCACTTTCCACCGAATTGTTCGCACTTCTTCTACTCACCGTTGCAGCGTAATTTCTTTCGCTGGGCCAAAGATGGCGCCACCTCTGTCCACGTTCGGCGAGCGTTTTTCTCCTTTTTTCATTGTTCTTTCCCCGCGGAGGGTTAAAACAACGTCCAAACAACACTTTTTAAATGGTTTTTGACACTCTAAGTACTAAAAAATCACTCGAAAGGGGCGAGAGAAGCTTCTTTAGTCGCAAAACGTGGTGGCGTGGCGTACGTGCCACGCCCGCTATCCAAGATGGCGGCGGTTACGCCCTGGCTTCTCTCAGCTGTTTTTCGTAGATTTTTTTACTTTTCTTCACTTTTCACAGTAACACGTGTGATACATCGTCTGTTGGGTGTCCTGGGAAGCGGCGAAGGTCACTTTCCGGCACTTATTCGCGGCGAAAACGTCACTTTCGCGAGGTTTACCGCCGCGCCACGTGGCAGGGGAGACGCTTACTCGTATTTCCCCTTTTTTCCTCTTAATTTCGCTACTTGCTCCTAGATTTTACTCTCGGAGCTTTCACGAAACACACACGAAAGGATGAAATCAAGGTTTCACCCTTTTTCAACTTAGAGTCGCGTTTTCACTTCCAGGGCTTACGGAGCCCACCGAAACACGTCCGTTCATTATGGCGGCTCGAACGGGACTCCCACTTAACCTAACCTTTTTTTTTTAATGTAGGGAACTCCTCATGGATCCCTCGGAGCTGGAGAACTCCGGGAAGTTAAGGCAAACGTCTACGATGTCAACCACGCAGGACTCGCCGAGCAGAGAATGTGCGCTCCCTTTCGCGCTCAGTGAAAATCTGCGTCATTCTGAAACTTAGTGCACCATTTCTTCTCTGTAACCACTTATTGATTATTGGACATAAGGCTCCTATAGTCCAGTGATTCGTATGGCGGCTTAAGACCGTTTTCCACTTCGTCATTGTTATTTTGCGCGCGTCTGCACGCAAATCTCTGGTGTTTGGACCTCTTCTTACCCCTCGCAGATTATCGTATACGTAAGAATCTTCTTCTGCGAGGAGTTCGATGGGCGCCATTCCCGCCAAAGCTATAGCTGCATCATACGATATGGTTTTATATCCTCTTATTACCCTTATCGCGATTCTCCTCCATGGTTTTTTCACCCTATTGATATTTTTCTTGCTTGCGGTAAGGGCAGAGCACCATATCGGAGAACCATACATAGCGATGCTTCGCACGACGCTAGCATACAGTCTTCGAACATTTTCGTTCGAGCCACCAAAATTTGGCATTAATCTGCTAAGTTTAAAGATAGATTTATCCAATCTTGGCGCCAGGCGGGCGAAGTGATTCTCAAAATTCCATGTTTTAATCTCAACCGATTTACCGGCTACTTTTACTCTCTGCCCGCAATTTGAGCTCCTTTTTCTTTCGAATGCGCTTACGAAAAGGAGAGCTTCCGTCTTGTCGACAGATTAGTTGTAGCCCGAGTTCCAGGAATTTTGACGTTACTGCCGCTATCCCCACTTCAGCTCGGCTAATGGTTCCATTCTTGCTTTTTCCGATGGAGAGCAACATCGTGTCATCTGCGTAACACGTAATGTGTACCCTCGGCGGAACTGACTCGCAAAGAGTTCCATTGTAACCAATATTCCACAGTAATGGAGCCAAGACTGATCCCTGTGGAACTCCGCGATCTGTGATTCTAGTTATCACTTTACCGTCGCGATTCCGATAGATAATCGCCCTTTCGTTCAAATAATCAATGAATTATCGCCCGTAAATAATTAGGAAATTCATGCATTAATAATCCTGTACGGATGGCCGACCATGAGAGGGAATTGAATGCGTTTTTTATGTCAAGCGACACAGCGAGCGCAATTCCTTCCATTTCCGTGGCCGCTTCCGCGATAGATTTTACCCTCCTTATCGCGTCTATCGTGGAGCGGCCCTCTCTAAAGCCAAATTGGCAATCTGCGAGGTCTGGTCCATCCGATTTCAGATGCTGGACGAGTCTGAATTGAATTATTCTCTCGAAGATTTTTCCGACTTCGTCCAGGAGGACTATCGGGCGATACGCGGACGGTGAATTCGCGGGTCTTCCCGGTTTATTAAGCAGAACCATTTTGCCTGTCTTCCACATTTTTGGAAACTTTCCGGTCTGCAGACATTCTGTATAGATTCTCTGCAGCCGGGGGCCGTAAAAAACGATCGCTTTCGTCCAAAATCGACCTGGGATCCCGTCCGGACCGGGTGCGGTGCATTTTTTCTTAAGTTTCTGCACCGCACGCGCGATATCCACCATTGTCACTTCCTGATTAATGTCACGGAAATTTCTAAAGCTCTCCAGCAGGTTAATATCACCACTTATAGAGTCTGTATCTCCTCGTGGGAATAAACTGTCCACTACCTCCTCGGGAAGCTCGTTACTCATCGTTTCCGTGATAGGGGGAGCCCATGGTCTTAATTTGTCCATAACTATTTTATATGGGCGCCCCCATGGATCTTTTTGCAGTGTGGATCGCAATTGTTCCCAGGATCGAGACTTTGGTTCCGAAATTCCGAGTTTAAGCTCGTTCTTTTTGCTTTTATATTTTTCGCAGAGCTGCTTTATTTTTTCCTCGCTTCTGCTGTTCTTACGACCTTTCTCTCTTTTGTATTGGCGGCGTGCGAGCGTGCATTCGGCTCTGTTTTTCGAAATTCCTTCCGTCCACCAATACACGGGTCTCCTCTGCGGGATCGATTTAATTCTCGGCATGCATGTATCGCATACCGAAGATAGTGATTCCATCGGGTCGTCTACTTCCTTTTCCACATTTATCGGACTTTCGTCCACCGTTGTCCATGTGGCAGCGATGGCAGCAGCCTGCAACAAATCCTCGTCCAGTTTTTTAACGGCCCATTTTTTTCGGTTGGTTATTCCGGATAATTGGACCGTGATCCGACAGGCTCTCTGTTAAGTCGACCCTCCAATCTGCAATTTTCCTTGCTGCGAGAATATTTCCGAAGGAGATGTCCACTATACTTTCCCCCTGTGGGCGGGAGCAAGTGGCCACCGCACCTTTGTTTAATAAAATTAATCTCGCAGCACTGGCCCACTCCAGAACCAAGTGACCTTTTTCCGTTGTATTTCTCGAAGACCACGCAGCCGCGTGTGCGTTAAAATCTCCGAGAACGAGCACCGGGCGATTTTTTGTTTCGTTATCATTTAAAACCACGTCCAGTTCGCCTAAAAAATGCTCGAATTTGGATATCGGCCAGCTTGGCGGTGCATAGATGGCCATAACCAACCACTCGCACCAGTTTACCGCCACGAAGCCGTTTCCTGCAACCAGGGGCGTAATTGGCTTGTATGCCGACAATGTGCACTGCGCGATTGCGACTTTTCCTGTCGTGTCTCCAATCCAGTACGGACTTTCAAGAATACGATATGGTTCAGCGATAACAACTAGTTCGATCTTGCGATTTTTCATTTCGCTGATAATCAAATCATGAGCTTTGGCCGCATGATTCGCATTTATCTGGAGGATATGGCACGTATCGGCGAATTTTATGCCGTATCCATCGCCTCCTCCTGGCTAATTTCCTTCTCCTGGTTTTCCTCTTCTATTTCGAGCGCTGCGAATCTATTTTCCACGGAGATTCCTCCTGTAGCGAGCTCGATTTTTTCCCCTCCACTGGTTCCTTTGCTTGTGGAGGGAATTGCGTTATCCTTAAGTATCATGGTTGTATCGCCGGTTTTGTGGAAGAACTTGGTGATCTTTTGCAGACCGTTTAACCTCTTGTCTTTGTCTTTGTTCTTGCTTTCCTCGTTTTTTAAATTTGTCGTGCTTCTTGCTGCAATTTTTGCAGATTTTGCTTGGTTGGCCCGGGCCCCGCACGCAGTGCCCCCAGCCCCAATTCGCCTTAGCGGCTCTGCACTCGCCTGCACGGTGTCCTTGCTTACCGCACCTGTAGCATAGTTCGCTGCGATCTTCCAGTGCCGTACACGTCTGCGCGACGTGCCCGGATCCCCAGCACTTATAGCACGCTTCTTTCCTGGTGTTTAATATCTGCACTTTGACGGTAGTCCATCCTATCGTGATTTTGCCTTTTTCGGCAATTTTTCTAGCTGCCGCGATAGGGCATTGCACCCATACGGTGTTAAGGCCCGTGTAGGTGCGTCTTAACGGCCCGGTTTTAATGTCGGTTTCCGCACATTCGCCAATTGTTGCTAAATTCCTGAGGACTTCGTCCTTCGAGATAGAATCCTCTATCCCGTGCAAACGAACTTCTCCCTTCTTCGTTGGTGTTGAAATTGTAACACCGTCTTCGGAGAGCGCAGCCCTCAGTTTCTCGGCCAGTATTGCGGCCTTGGCTTCGTTACTTTCTCCAGTTATCTCCAGAATCAAGCCCCCTGTCCTGGCTTTCTTCGGTTTGACCGACTGGATGCCAATTTCCTCGAGTTTTACCCTTTGTCTCGCCGCAGCCATGGCCTCCGCGTAAGATTTTACTTTAGAATCGGCGTTATTCACAGGAACTGTGATGACCACCGCAGCCGTTTTTGGGACTTTTGCCAGTTTTGGCGTCTCCTTTTTTGTTCTATTTATTCGCTCGGTCCTCGATGAGGCTTTTGTCATCAAATTATTATTATTATTTGATTTCTCGGATCTCGTTATTTCCACCGAGCTTGCCGCACTCTTCGCCTTTCTCCCCACGACTTTGGTCCATTTCGTTTCACCGGCAGATTTGGAGGCTTTTTTCGCCTCCTTGACTTTATCCTCCGCAACTCTGGCCGCCGGAGATTCTCTCACTCTTCTGTGGATGTCTAACATCCTCTTGTTTAAAGGTGACTCAACTTTCGCCTTCGCCAACCTTCTTTCTTCTTCGCGCTTTCCTCTGCACACCTTTGCGTTTGATACCAGGTGCGATGCTCTGTGAGGCGCCATTTTCTCTCGTATTTTGCTTGTATCTGCGATTTCTGTTGTTTTCCTCGCTTTTAGTGTGCTCGAGGCCACTTTTGTTTGCGAGTCCACATTTTTCTTCTTGACTAATTCATTCTCAATCTTCTCGAATCTACTCGAAATGAGCGTATCTATGTGCTTGAGAATTGCGTTGAGTGGAAAGTCCACTGCCCGTGCTGTTCCGTCTGAACTCGTCGCGTGTGATTTTTCCTTGCTTTTCTTCGGGCTGCCACTCGGAGAAGAACGGCTGTTATTTTCCTTTCCTGTTCTGTTTTTGCGTTCGTTCGCCATTTCGGAAAGTTTATCCGTTAATTCGGATAGTTTCGCACTCAGTAAGTCCACTTGCTTCCTTAATTGTGCCTTTTCCACCGCCAGGGAGCTGATTCCCCCTTCCATATCATTGCTTAAAGAAAATGGTTATAATGAGAGGTTGGCAATAAAGAAACCATATACCATAATGGAGTGACTTCATTTTCGTCGACGAATCGAAATTGAACGCATCTAGTTCGGATGGACGACATATGGCGTGGCGTATGCGAAACGAAACTTTAAAACCAAAAAATTTGTTACGAAGGACAACAGTGTAGCTTTATTTCAGTGCTATATTTATTATATAATGTAAACTGTTACATAGTGATGGATTATGTTATACAGACATTTGTACGTACCACGTGTATGTGTATTAGCGTATGCTTGTTGGATTATTTCAACGTGTGAATGTAGAACCAAAAATGAATCTTGTGTTAAGAAATAGAATCACATCTTTTATGTGGTACAATATACGAGTATTTTTTCCACAGATTGTATGTATGTAATCAATAATATATAGTATCATTATACACGTTCACTATTAATCTATGAACGCAAATAGTAAGGTAATCCGGGAGTTAATTAGGCTGGATCAATCACAAGGTACTTCTGTACGACTGTAACTGTCGAATGCGGAAAAACAACACCGATATTGTTGGAAATGGGTTTAGAATATAACTAATGCCAATTTATAATTTATGATATTCTTTACCTTTTTTAAACTTTATTTTTTTTAAGCCAGAGAGCCGATGACTTGAAACATTGGAGACTAATGTTGGAGAATTTCAAGGCTCTATCGTCTTTTATATAAATGGAGCTTAGTAATACGTACGTCGTAAAAAGTCCCATCTCATCTCATTTGAGAATAGTAGACTAATTTTTCTATTTGATTTCGCTACTGTCTCTCGTGTTTCGAGAATACGATGAAAATCCTTATTTACATATAGTAAGGCAATAAAGTAAACAAATCTCGCATCATTACAGGTATGTCTTATTATTATAGTAATTTTAGGACAATTTAGCAACAGAGCAATAACGGTTTAAAAGCTAACTGCTTTCAGCCTATAGTTATACTATTTACGTTTACTACATACTATTGCTATTTACTCTTTACGTTTCAGCATATATTCGTGAACGTTCGAAATATCGTTGACGTTTGAATGACCTAACTCGTTATTATCTTTAATTTCCATGGGTATCGCCTTAGTAAAGATGCGAATGGAGTTTAAATCAGCGATCAGTTGATATCGTTTGCCTTTATATGATATTGTAGCGGTAGTCACGTTCGTTTTATCCGACCGTTCCACCGCTCGATCAGCTGCACACGCAATCATATACATCATTGTGCCAGATACGTTACACTTTGTACTTACTACCAACTTTTCGTCGTCCTCTCTAAACGCGACATGAACATGTTTACCGGATGAAGCTACAATTGCCCCGGTTAAATTTGGTTGGTTATAAGTATACGTGGTCCCTGAACTATTAATCTTTTTCCGAATATAACTAGTATCCTTTAATTCGTGGGCTGTGGAAATGCTGGAATTTGATGTCTGGAAACCTTTCTGATATTAATTTTAATCGTTCCAAGTAATTGTCGGGTATAGTATCAGGTCCGTTTATTTTCGAATCTATAATGTCCGGCACTTTATTCTTCCTGGATAACAGCATATCGAATATCACGTACTCGTTTTTTTCTTTGAAGATAAGTATCAGATTCGTTTGTATATCCTTTTCGATGGTTAACGGTAAGATAACGAATTGATGACCATCGTGTACCAGTATAACGCAACGCGTGACGAGTACAACCGTTCGTTTGAATTTCGACACTTGAATTTTGACGTAATTGACATCGTCAACATTTTTTTTTATCAGTCTTGCATACGGTGTCTAATGTTTTTCAGCTCGTAGTAAATGGTCATAGAGTAATTTAATTTCATGTTGCACGATGAAGCGTAAAGCTTGTATGTCAGCTGGGAAACGATTCTAAATCTTTCGTATATTCCAATAGTATACCATCAGGCGGCAATGGGGTATTACTTCTGTCACGTTTTTCATCCCTTTCAATCGTGTCTGGTTTTACTAAATCGTTAAGCATGATAAACCCGGAATATGTGGCAAGAAAGCACTTTAACGCTTCTTTTGAAAATTCAACAGCGATGTTTGCAGTTTCGATTTCGTTTATGCATTCCAGAGTTAGTTGTAACATCACTCTTCTTTGTTTTTGTCCCTTAGTTCATTATTCTTAAGGGCTGTAACAGATTTGCTACAGTTAGCTTTGATGATTCGTTGTCTTTTGCTTCGGTTCAGCAGTTCTTCGATAAAGCTCAAATAGCCCAACTATTTATATTTTGTATTTTGAACTATCGTCTCCTTAAACTTTTTCCATATTATTTGAATTAATTGCAACAAAGATATAAACTCGGTTCTGGATTTTCGTTTGTTGATACGAATAGTATCTATTTTCAGAGCCGGTTGCGCGATACTGCTCGGCAGTACGTTCTCGCGTTGTGTAATGTCATTAACGATCTCTATATCGTTATTACCATCCCTTATCACCACTGACTCTTTGACGGGTGTAAAGAGTAGT
This sequence comes from Xylocopa sonorina, assembly GCF_050948175.1. Taxonomy (NCBI): domain Eukaryota; kingdom Metazoa; phylum Arthropoda; class Insecta; order Hymenoptera; family Apidae; genus Xylocopa; species Xylocopa sonorina. Next base: position 210,611 of record NW_027490090.1, on the reverse strand, counting down.
TTAATCAACTCCATCAAATATAAGTTCTCTGCAAGAGGATAAGAAATACGTGATGTAACTGGGCACAGCGCGTCCTTGGCGAAAAGGGATCCGTTTGGAGTAACTATTATCACTTGTGCTTGTGCATATGTACATATGCTTGTTCGTAAACGCTTAGACGATAAAATACTACACGCGAAATTGGAACTTCGATTGGGAATTTTGTTATTACTATCTATATGACAAATTCTTTAATAAATAGGGAGATTAATCTGGCCAAATGTAACAAGGACCAAACGTACGAAACTCGGATAACGATCATGCAGCTCGGAATATTTCTTTTTATACAGATAATATCGATTGTTTCATGTATAACAATGCAATTTCTTCCATTTCTTTTTCATAATTTCATTCTAATTTATCCGTAATGATTCTATCTATGAGCGTCTTCTGTTTCTTTACATTGGTCACAGCTACGCTTACTCGTTTACCCATTAGTGATTGGTAAGTAACAGCTGTGTTGTTGTTAGCGGAACTGGTCGACGGTTGTTGGCTCATGACTTGCTTCATAATAAAATTCTCAATTTTATCCCCTATAGACTTCGTGTGAAGCATGCGTTGGTTCTGTTCGAACTGCTCCATCTATAAAATAGTAATCCTGTCCCTATCTACTTTCTAGCGAAGACACCGCGGAAAAACGATCGCCGTGGCACTGCTGGGTTTTTCCTCTCCTGATCCAGAGGACGGCTATTCGTTGGCAAGTGGATAGGAAGCACATTCGCGGATACCCTCGTGGCGTGGTAGCAGGCTCGCACCCCCTCCAGGGGCCTGATTCAGAATAGCCCATCTATAAAATAGACGAAATCGTGATAAGTATAAAGCACAGGGTTACATGACTATGTCTTATACTATTCGCGGATTTGCTTTCCACAGCTTGTATGTATGTAATTTATTCATTTATTTTTTTTACTATATTGCATCTACAACTAGTTTCATTGAGCTAACCAGAAAATTTGATGGATTAAATGATTCGCATGCAGTAAGCGCTCATAGCGATTACCGTGATCATTATATGTATATGATGTTCCTATTCTTTACTTCTGCAGGTTGGCTTGTTCCTTTTTAGTCTTCCGTGTTGCGGAATGTAATTAAGACTCTTGATGATTTCGTTGGGGTGATTTAATATTCGTTTCGTGATACCTTTTCGTTAATAATAACAGCAGTTCCTCCGTTATTAATGCTATATAATTATATAATAATTAACGCTATATATTTTGTAGTTGTGAATATTAAAATATCTTTTGCCGGTAAAATGAGTTACAGAAATTAGGAAAATGTGTATCTTATTTACATTTAGGATTAATTCTACTTCTCGTTTGCGTTGATGCAAGCCGTTAACATTCCTCTAACTCGCTCTATACTCAATCGCTTTTCACTCTTCTCCTCGATGTGCACTCCGTCGCTGTTCGCTAAACACTGACTAATCTTACGCTATTGCGGCTCGCTAAATACTGAACCTCTTGCTCCCACAATTCACCCTGTTCATTCCTCCGGTATCCATTCCTCAGACTATCGCGGTCACGTACAAACCATTCCTGACATCCTCAGTCACAAGATCCTGCCACTAGGCCCTGCGGAATATCATTATTAAAAAAAAACATTATTACCGTGTCATTACTGCCGTGTCATTAAAGAAAGCTTGTATACATTTGAAAGCTATGTTTTATTAACACAATTACGATGTAAAGAATATAACAATACATAAAAATAACAATTATCTTTTAAAATTCTTCATAGTATGATACCATGAAAAGCAATCCCCAAGATGCATTCGTGGCTTGCCAGGACAAGTATCGCAATATTCACTGGTTTCATGCCTTTCACCTTTCTTCAGATGCAGAAGATGAAGCTCTCGATCTTTCTTGTCGAAAATCGTTAACTAGTTGATCTACTAGCAGTTTCACATATTTCAAATGTGTCAATGGTTTCTCATTTCGATTTTTTTTTACAGTCTTATATATAATATATGAATTGATCACACAGACTTCCATGCCCCAAAAAAACATTTTCCTCCACCACCTCAGTGATTTTCTCAAAAAACAATACGTGGCTGCGTATTGATCGGCTCGATCAACGCCGCCCATGGAAGCTGTATAGCTTACAATTGCATTAGGTTTCCTAATGTTTATCTCCTTCCCTCCTCGCAGAATTCATCTTGCTGTCATCATTCCAGCATCATTCCACGTGCTCAAAAGGGAAACGACTCTTTTGCCTTTCCAGGCTAAAAACATGGCTTCCCCTTTTTTTCTAATAAAGATTTCCTGCTGTGAAAACTTTTTTTTCGGTAGCTTTGGAATACCTTTTCTATTTGTTTTTATAGTTCCAGTTAAGTGGCACATCATTTTCATTAATTCCTCTGCCAAAGGTATACTGGTATAATACCTGTCCGTAAACAGATAATATCCCTCTGCCTCGGAAATTTTATTTAGGAGTTTCTGATACAAATGTAGCGGAATCCTTGTCGTAACCGGTAGATCCGGACGAACAAGACGTTCCGACGTGAGACTTCCCCTTAAACTGCACTATCGATTCGTCCACACAGATATTGTGCATAGTTATTCGTTCGTCTTATTATATCATCAATAAGATCATCCGTGAAAAAAAGCTTGAAAAATTGGATCGGTTCAGGAGAACCGTACGATAAATCAGACTTAGGCTCAATAGCGGTGGTCTGGTCGCCTTTCAAATTTCATTTTTTTGTGTTTTACGCTGACAGACAAAAATACGATTGAAAGAAACGGAGCAAGCTCGGTCGCCAGACCGATGACACTTATCGTTAGCGCGTGCCGAAACATCTTCCTACCCGTATAAAGATACAATGTTGCCTGTAGATGCTGGCGTGCCGTGTCGCCGCAGCGGCGACAACGGAGTGCTATGGGTTAATAATGCTGTTGAAATACATGCAAATGATACAATCTTGATCCATGCGTGATCTGTATAGAGGAGAGATGAAAGTGGTAAATATAAGATTGCGAGAAGGAGCAAAATATTTTATTCCGAGAATAATCGTAGCGAGAAAGAGTATAAGGAAGTTTTGGTTTTTTTTTTCTACGATATATATTAATTTCTTACTGAAGAGGAGAATTACTCAGCCACAAACCTCAATATATCTACAAATGCTAATTAGGTGGATAAATTATTTCCCCTTAGCAATTTACCCTTACAAAAACATTCTATTACCGTTTCATTAGCTACCATTACTTTTAAATATTTTGCTTTTAACATAAATGAACTTGTACCACTTTCAAAATGAACGGCTAAGTGTCGGGACTAAAAGCTGATTAATAGACTATCGGTTGAGTAAGCGTCGACTAAAAAACGATTAATAAGCTACCCTCCGAGTAAAAGCATTGGAAACAAAAACCAATTACTAATAGGTAAAATATACCTACAATTTATATCACAAATTTCTAAACAACGTCCAAAATAAATTTCTGGTCGTAAACAAAATAGATTAAATTAAAAGCGTTGAGATACGTTGTTAAAATTACTATAAAAAATTAACTAAGCCACACCATTGCATCAACCTTAAATATTCAGGCGCCATTAGATTGCAGCTTGAAGTGCGTGACACAAGTAATTCGAGGCCAACTCAAATTACAAACTTGTAAACGCTGAACAAGAATAGTACTGCACTTTCATCATGTATACCGTAAACAATTGAAATATAATAGTGAATGTACTTGCTTGATATGTGCTTGGAAAACAGAAAATGAATGAATGGGTTCCCGAAAATCCCACACCTGGAAATTACTGACCTCGCTCGTGACGTGTCGATACATGAGAAAGTTCCTGATCATGTTCACGTAACGTATGAATAATTTCTCCAGTTTGTACGGCATTAAAATTTGCTGTCTATCCCAAGACGCTGTAACTACTTGTTCCGCATCAGGTAGTCTGCCTGCTACACTTATAATCATCAACACTTGCATGGCCTAGCAATTCTCCTACCAGAGTCCTGAAACATTTCAGATTATAATTAGCTATCAAGTTTTTCGAATTTCTATATCTTTTATCTATGAAGTGGGAACTTGGAAATCTGAAGCAATTATGTGCCACAAATTACTGCACAATGTATATATAAATTTCTCTTAATAAGTTTTTTAAAAAAGATCGAACTCAGCACGCACTATTGCCGTTTAACACATTGCAAGCGGCAAACAGTGATCACGGTCTAAGAAAAACAATAGCTGAAAGTAACGAACTTTAATCTCCGTTACATGACACTGCAGATAGGAGACTTATAATCACAGTTCGAAAAGAAATAAACGTTGGAATCAGGGGACCTCCAATTTCAGTTACGCGATAGACAACAGTTCGTCTTTTAGTTACAAAATTCAGTTTCTTCGTAAATTAGCAAGTTAACTACAGCACGCGAAAAAACAGAATTTGCCCGGTGCAGTTTGAAGAACGTGAAAACCGTAACGTTTGAAGTGCCAATAATACATACATTTAGTAAAATCTCTGAGTCACATTAGCATTTGTCTAGTCTAGGCTAGCGGTTAACAGTACTATAAGTGATACTGGAATTTTCTATGCTAAAATACTATGCTCTAATACTTCTTTTATTATTTATATTAGTTACATTATATTATTTATATTAATTAATTATTGTATTACATATACTCTCTATTTGCCCATTAAAGATTTAGAACACGGACATGAATGAAAAAAACAAGAAAATTCGACGAAGAGGACATCAGATTGATCTCTTCCTGATCGGTTCTTAGTACATTAATCTCTTTTTCTATATCAACAAGTATAAACATTTGAAACTGATAATGAGATACGTAATCTACACGTCAAGAAAGCAATGCTATAAGTCACTTTATAGAACACCTTGTATGTTTAACATAGAAGTTGGTCTTATAGTGAGATACTTAATGCCTTGTATGTCTTCTAATACCAACTTCAGAAGAAGATCTTCTATGAAACGTTGTCTGCTGTTCTAGTAATTTGGAAAATAAAATACATTTATAAAAAAATTCTAATTATTAATATTAATATTATGATGCAATTATAATAAAGTAAATGACACTTCTTATTTAAAAAAACAACGCAGAATTCATTTTTATTTTAAATAAAAAATTGAATAATTCTTTTAGAATAAAATGTATGTATAGATCACATGTTCTTGTATTCACATGCATGTAAGAAAATAAGTAATTGGACACATCCAGTAATTGCATTCTATAAACGTTTAAAAAATATGTCTTCCACACTTTACTTAATTTGCATTTAGTATTTTTAAATAATAGTATACATATAGTTCATATATCTGTATTTTATTAAGATTTTGTACATTTTAACTATTATTTATTTTACAAATTCAATGCAATGCTGTTTGGCACAATTGACAACAATATCTTGTTTCGCACCTTTTTCCATTGCACGAACAAACTTTACATTGTTTGGTTGGGAACTTTTTTTTGCCTTTACTCGTTATTGGTCCCAATATATGCCGTTTCATATTCCCAGAGAGTCTCCATGGTGGGTCGACACGTAGGTGATTTGTTGTATTTGGAATAGTTTGTTCTACATCCATAAATGTATCCGTTGATTTTTCTTCCGTCGTCCACAATTTCATCACGGCAAGTAGAAAATCTTTATATTTAATTTTTTCATCATTACACGAATTATAAATCTTCAATGCATTGAACAGGCCGCAGTTGACGATATACAATATTACCTTTTTAGGCCATTTAATTGTTTTTCTCAATATTGAGTAATATGATAGATATTGATCTGCAAGATCTACACCGTTCATATTTAAATTATAATCAACAATGCATTTCGGTTTTTGTATAGTTTTATATTTTCCAGTGCATTCAACCATTTCAAATTTATGAATTGTCGAAATCATTCGAACCTCTCTCTTATCTTTCCAAATTTGCAACAAAATATCACCTTTCCGTTTAAAAACAGAACCGTTAAAACTAAAAAAAAGGGGAGACTGTTTTCAAACATTTTGGCAATCGATTGGCGCGTATTGTGCCACATATTCGTATTTTATTTTGTAATAAATGTTTGGCAATGTTCAAAGTATTATAATAATTATCCATGTAAAGATGGTGCCAATATCCAAAATACGGTGTAAGAATCGTTGTTACCGTGTCTCGCATTTTTTTGCCTTGCCCACAATAAATTTCAATTGCATTCAATTGCATATGTATCCCGTCTGACTCTCCGACAATACTCGTACGAGTATTCCATATTTAGTAAGTCTACGTGGATTGTACGTTTTAAATTTTAATTTTCCCCGCCAAGGGATCATGGCTTCGTCTAGCGAAAGGTTCTGATGCGGAGTATAAACGGTTTTAAATTTTTCTAGTAGGTAATTATAAACAGGTTCTATTTTGTAGAGCCAATCACAATTTTCATTCATTTTCGTATTATCGTTGAAATGTAAATACCTCGTAATCTGATCAAATCTGTTCCTACTCATTAATTTTGAAAAAATAGGTGTTGTCAAATATGGATCCACGGACCAGTATTCTTTGATGTTATCCTTTCTTATTTGTCCCATCAAAATAAATATTCCGAACAAATTCTTTATTTCGGAACATGAGACATTCCTCCATTTTCCTTGTTTATGAATAGCCTTATATTTATGTACATTTTGTAAGTAATAGCGATTTGTTTCGTCAGTAATAATTTGGAAGAATTTATTGCCAAATATACAATCAACAGCTTCTTTCACGCTGCAGCTTCTTTGTAAGGATGTTGTACTACAAAATCTTTCAAAAGGTTCCAGATTTGGAAACGTATCCACATTTGTCCAATCTTCAATTATATACTCATCAGCCTCCACTGGCCAGTTAATAGCCATTTAAGAATTGACTCGCTTATGAATTAACAGATAGCTAATATTGATTTATACACACTTTGAAAATTTCTCGATCTGTTTAAAATGAGAAATTAAATTTTCTTTAAATGTTTCCATGTGTAATTTAATTATTTATTTTGTTTGTTGTCCCTCTCCATCGCATGAAAAGAATTTTCTTCATTATATTATAAAAAGTTATGTGTTAAGCTATTTATAAAGTTTCCAAATAATTTCTTTGTGCGGTTTCTTTTGTTCTGTCTCTATTTACTGCACAATAACAAGTTCGACTGTACACGCAAAAATACCGTAAAACAAAGAATAACTTTCAGAAACAATACATTGTGCTGCTTTAATTTGCTTGATTTGAAGGTATTTACGAGTATAATCTACAATGTAGGTATATGTATTATATATTATATTGTTTCAATGCTTCTGCTTATCTTGACGCTAGTATTTCCTTTTATTAATGACTACTTTAAAGTAGTATACATTTTATAAACTTCCTAGCAAATCAGACTGTATGAATGCAAACAATGCTTTCTATTCTGGTATCGTCAAATCTATATTGTCCAATTAACAGGTTACAAATTTTACTCACAGATTTCAACAATGTATTTGAAGGGCCATCAAAGACTTTATGTAAATAATAAGATAATTGAAGAATAAATATATTATAGAAACTAAAATTACATGTTGGTAATGCTTTTTGCAAATCAAAGGAGGAAGCAAAATAATAATCCGAATTACGTGATACTTGCTCCTGAGCTTGTTTTAGTGAATTTCTAGCTGATTCTGCTAGTCTTAAATGGGCATCGTGTTCTCCGGTGAGTTTATTCTTTTCTTCATCGTTATTCGATGCTTTAATTTTAATGTTTAATAAGTCGCATTTTTGGCATGTATCTTTGCGCGGTTGGTGGAAATGTAAATTAAAATCTCTTTTAAATATTTTCCTATAAGTCCACTCATTAACGGCTTTTATTCCATTTTCCTCGCAGTGAAGCACGTATAAATTAAACATTTTCCTGATAGTTAGATCTGGATGTAAATAATTTCTATTAGGATTATGAGATCTGGTATAATGGGATTCAAAATTAGGGAAACTTTCAATATGTTTTTGGACGTGCTTTTTCGCTTCTTCAGATAATTTTCTTGATGATCCAAGCATCCTCCCACGTATATCATTGCCCACATTTGCAGAGTTCAGTACTCGTTTTAAGCGTCCTTCGCTAAGTTTAAATGTATCCAAAAAGAATTTTTTACACACGGAAATTTTTCCGTTTCTAGAACGTAACAAATATCTAAAACTAAAATTTCTTGGTGAACCCTTTCCATTCGTTGGACGTCTTCGTTCTACAATTTTACGCTCGACAGCTTCGTGAAGTAATACATTTTGTTTGTTAAGATCTGTCAAACCCCAAAACTTCTCAAAAATATTCCTTCTTTCTACTTCATTGTAATTTTTTATGCAAGCATTCCGACAACCACAATCTTTGTTTTCGAAAATTTTTTCAGGAACAATATTTCCGGTATTAGTGCAATACCCTTTTCCCGAATTTCGTCTAATCTTTCGCACTTTTTGGATGTATGGTGCATCAATCTTTTCTATATTATTATTCGGATCTTCATCCTCTGAAGACGAATATTGTTGTACAATTCGGTTTCTTTTTCGATTTTTTTTTTAAATTATTAATTACTATTTCCTCTTCACTATCTGAACTAATTAATAGTCTTGTTCTGTTTTTCGTCATGGGTGAAATGATCTCTAAAATTTAATATAAAATTCTAAGTTTTATATTAATTAAACGTACAGGTTATTCAACTAACGCAATTGTCCCAAAAATTAGGTTAACTTGTAAATACTAATTATTAATTGGAATTACCTTCATCACTGCTTTCCGACATTATCGATAGTGAATATGTTGAAGTAAGACGTATAAATGGAGTTGGGCCATTTTCAAACTACACGGCTCAGTTATCTAATTAACTCCGAAAACTTATGTGTGAAAAATTTATTGTATTTGCTCTGAATATAAGCAACCTGAAATGCTTCACTGATATATAACATAAAGTTGTACATGTAACCATGGTAACCTTCGAAAAGTTGAAAAATGGAGTTAGGTCACTTTCAAAATAAACGGCTCAATTATTATGAAGTATATATTTTGCATTTCAAATGTATTATGTAACAAGATAAACAATATTACATAACAAAAATAAAAGAAGAGATCGTTTGCATAGTGCGGGCGATAAACGGATTTTATTTGCTGCAAGACAAGCAATTGGTATAGGTACTACAACATTGCTGAAACAAAATTTTACTATCACAAATATTGCTATTTGGTTATCTAGCTATTGCAAATATGTAACATTTCATTTTTATAACTCACCCAAATCATTTGCGTATTATAGCATTGATGTTTGCTAATACATACACCGTGTAACCCTTTACCGCAATGAATACAAATTGTGCGTGATCTTCGTACAGGCCCATCGTCCCTCCTACTACAAACAATGCAAACTTTTTCTCGCCTTCGAGGAAGTTTGCGAATACCTGGGCCTGCGGTATTGCCCGATGTTTCACACACTGGCCTTTCAGCATTACTCTTTACCGTCATCCATTCGGTTGTTATTGATTGGATGATACCGGTTATAAATTCCAGTCGGGTCATAGCCGTTCCTTCTGTGTTCAGTTGATATAAAATATACGCATTCAGAACCATGCGTGAAAATACGGAAAATACAACTTTTTTCCAATACTTCACTGCTCTTCGTCCATCTAAATATGCAAAAACCATCATGTCTGAAACATCTATACCTTCCATATATTTATTATAATCAGTTACGATAGCTGGTATTTCTCCTTCTCTCTCCTGATTGGACCTTCGCCTTGATCTGGTTGTATTTGCGGCTGTTCCGTGTGTTGATAATAGTAACACATTTTTTGTTTGTGATTTTTTTTCTCTATAACCTAATAATAGTAATTCACGATTTCGCAAATATTTAGATTCGCCCACATTTAGTTTTTGCTTCATCTGCAGTGGGATATATTTCCTGTTACTTCGAATTGTTCCGGTGAAAAATGTTTGCTTGCTAAACAGATATCTTGCTAACGTCATACTGGTAAAAAAATTATCGGCTATTATATGGTATCCCTTCATCAAGTAATTACCCATATTTAGTAACTTGTCTATTACGACATGAGCAAGGCCTTTTTGTTTTATTTCAATTTTGTCACGTTCGTCTTTGGCTCCTCGATAGCAATAAAATGAGAGACAATAGTGTGTGATTGCATCAGTTAGCATCCAAAATTTGATCCCCCATTTATGGTGCTTCTTATTCGGCAAATACTGAGTTAGTGATGATCTGGTCTTTGTGCCTACCAATGATTCGTCTATGCTGAGCTGTTGATTCGGTGAATAACGTCGTAGTCTGGGCTGTTCCGTGGTGCTAAGGTTGTATTGTCCACAGTATGAAAGAACTTACATAATAATTATTATCTATTACGGCTAAACATTTGCCCAAACCATGGAATATACCTATGGTTTGTTGACCAATAACTAAACATTATATAAAAGCTATAAAAGGCTATAAAAGCCTTTATCTCTGGAACTGTTGTTTTCTTCCAGTCCATTGTTCTAGATGCAACTGATATTCTGGGCGTGCTGTCGAAAAATGCTTTTGCGTACCGATTTGTTTCTGTTTTCAAGATCTCAAGAAATTCAAGAGTGAAGAATAAATTGATATAAATAATAGGTAAAGAATTCTTCGGTGGCATATGTTTTGGACCCACAGTTTCCAAAAATAATGGGCGTGGGTTATATTGCGTATCATTTTCAACAGTAACTTCAGTGAAATCCCTAAAGGATTCCTCACTATCGCTAATATGTACATCTTGCCCCTCTTCTTGGTCAGTTTCACTATCGCTTAGTATTTGGCGAACATTCCGTCGTCTCGGTACACATAACTGATCACCACTATCAGAATCTTCTTCATTTATTTCAAGCTCGCTAATAAACCGAACTATTTCTTCGTCCTCCATATTTGGAAAAGGGCACAGCTTTTTCAAGAAAACTGTTGAAAAACGTGTCGGTTTTTGTCACAAAAGAACGTCACAGCACACGGGTTAGAAACTCTCTCTATAAAAGTCAAGCAAAGACTGAAAGAAGGATCTTAGCCTCGATGAAGTCGTGGCATACGAACTCTCAGATAACTATCATAAACAGTTCAACTTGGGGGCTAGAAGAGTGTCTGGCGTCGAGTGTCCATCTTATCGCTCCAGCGTAAACGGGGTCCCAGCACACTCCGGTATAGAATGTGTAAAATGTCAGACTCAAATCGGTTTACAAATTCTTTGTCAACGAAATTTGATTATTTACAATCAAATTAGATCATCTATAAATTTATTAACAGACAAAGTTGTCTCGCAATGCGAAGAATAAGACGTTATTACACGCACGACGATATATCGTCGTCCGGCACTAAAAGGGTTAAAGACAGATTTATCCAATCTTGGCGCCAGGCGGGCGAAGTGATTCTCAAAATGCCATGTTTTGTCAAGATAAAGTCCTAGATATTTTATCTCGTCTCTAATCTCAACCGATTTACCGGCTACTTTTACTCTCTGCCCGCAATTTGAGCTCCTTTTTCTTTCGAATGCGCTTACGAAAAGAAGAGCTTCCGTCTTGTCGACAGATAGTCGTAGCCCAAATTCCAGGAATTGACGTTACTGCCGCTATCCCCACTTCAGCTCGGCTAATGGTTCCATTCTTGCTTTTTCCGATGGAGAGCAACATCGTGTCATCTGCGTAACACGTAATGTGTACCCTCGGCGGAACTGACTCGCAAAGAGTTGCATTGTAACCGATATTCCACAGTAATGGAGCCAAAACTGATCCCTGTGGAACCCCGCGATTAGTGATTCTGGTAATCACCTTACCGTCATTCAGAAAATCATGAATTATTGCCTGTAGATAGTTGGGGAATTCATGTATTAATAATCCTCTTCGTATGGGCGACCATGAGTCGCTCTCCTCGTCTCTCCTCGTGGAAATAATCCGTCCACTACCTCCTCGAGAAGTTCATTCTTCATCGTTTCCATAATGGGGGGAGCCCATGGTCTTAATTTGTCCATAACTATTTTATATGGGCGTCCCCATGGATCTTTTTGCAATGTGGATCTCAATTGTTCCCAGGCTCGAGATTTAGACTCGGAAATTGCGATTTTCAGCTCGTTCTTCTCGCCTTTATATTCGTCGCACAGCTGCTTTATTTTTCCATCGCATCTGAAGGTTTTTCTACCCATTTCTCTTTTATATCGGCGACGCGCGAGTCTACATTCGGCTCTGCATTGAGATATATCTTCGGTCCACCAATATACTGATCTTCTTTGCGGGATTGATTTGACTCTTGGCATGCATGTATCGCATACCGCTGTTAATGAGTCAATCAAATCTTCGACCTCTTTTTCCACATTTACGGGTCCTTCGTCGACCGTTATCCATGTGGAAGCGATGGCTGCGGCTTGCAACATATCTTCGTCAAGCTTTTTAACGGCCCATTTTTTCGGTTGGTTATTCCGGATAATAGGGCCGATTGATTGGGTCGCAGATACCTGTATTCGAATATATCGATGATCCGACAGGCTCTCTGTCATGTCAACACTCCAATCTATAGTTCTTCTCGCTGCAATGGCGTTTCCAAAAGAGATGTCCACTATACTCTCGCCCTGTGGTCGAGAGCAAGTGGCCACCTCTCTTGGTTGTTTTTCTTGAATGCCACGCTTCCGCGTGTGCATTAAAATCTCCAAGAATGAGCACCGGGCGGTTTTTAACATTAATATTGCTCAAAATCGCCTCCAGTTCTTCCAGGAAGTGCTCAAATTTAGTTATAGGCCAACTCGGTGGTGCATAAGTGCCCATAACCAACCAGTTGCTCCAGTTCACCGCAACAAAGCCATCTCCTTCTGCCAGGAGCGTAATTGGCTTGTACGTCGTTGGTGTGCATTGTCCAGTTGCGACGTTACCATCCTTGGCTCCGATCCAATATGGATTTTCGGGAACGCGGTATGGTTCAGCAATGATAACCAGCTCAACGTTATGGTTTTTCATCTCGCTGATTATCAAATCGTGTGCTTTAGCCGCATGGTTTGCGTTCACCTGGAGGATATGGCTCGGAGCGGCGAATTTTATGCCGTATCCATTAGCCTCCTCCTGGCTGACGTCTCTTTCTCTGTTATATTCCTCAATTTCGAGTGCAGCGAATCTGTTTTCCACGGCGATTCCTGCCGCATTGTCTTCTATTTTTTCGACGCGAGTTCCCTTGCTGGTGGACGGAATTGCGCTATCCGTTCTTTCTCTGGCCTCAGTCTTGCGAAAAAACTTGGTTATCTTCTGTAATCCGTCAATTTTACTGTTCTTATTCTTCACAGGCTCCTCGTCTTCGGGGTTCACCGTGTTTTTAACAGTTATTTTCTTCGAGTTGGCCTGGGCGCCGCAGGCAGTGCTTCCGGCCCTGTGTCCCGCCGGGCGCCTCGCTGCGCTACAAACCGCGGAATTAGCCTTTACGGCTCTGCATTGACCTGCTCGGTGCCCCTGCTTCCCGCACCTGTAGCTGAGCTCGCTGCGGTCCACCAGTGCCGTACACATCTGTGCAACGTGTCCGGATCCCCAGCATTTAAAGCAGGTTTCTCTCCTTGCGTTTAGGATCTGAACCTTCAATGTGGTCCATCCTATGGTAACTTTACCTTTTTCGGCGATCCTTCTCGCTGCTGCAATGGGGCATTGAACCCACACGGTATTAAGTCCCGTATAGGTGCGCCTTAACGGTCCTGTTTTTATCTCAGTTTCCGCGCATCCGCCGACCATTGCTAGATTTTTGAGAACTTCATCCCTGGAGATGGAATCTTCTATCCCGTGCAGGCGTAGTTCCTCCTTCTTTGTTGGTGTGGAGACCCTCACACCGTTCTCGTTCAGCGCCTCTCTCAGTTTTTCCGCAAGCATTGCGGCTTTCGTCTCTTTATCTTCTCCTGTTATTTCCAGGATTAGACCGCCTGTCCTGGCCTTCTTTGGCTTGACCGCCTGTATGCCAATTTCCTCAAGTTTTACTCTTTCCCTTGCAGCGGCCATCGCCTCTGCATAAGATGTTATTTTGGCGTCACCGTTATTCGTTGGAACGGTGATCACCACTGCCGCTGTTTTTGGTACTTTCGCCAGTTTCGGCGTCTCTTTCCTTAGTACCGTAGTTTTTTCCATTCTTACTACGTCCTTTTTCACCGTCTTTCCATCCAGCACGGTTTTCTGTGTCGACTTTGTCGGATTTCTTACTTTCCTCCCCACCACTTTTGTCCATGGGGTTTCATTGTCATTTTTGGAGGCTTTTCTAGCCTCCTCGACTTTCTTCTCGGCTACTTTCGCCGCCGGAGATTCTCTCACCTTTCTTTGGATGTCTTGCATCCTTTTGTTTGAGGGTGAATCATCTTTAACTTTCTTCACCCTTTTTTCCTCTTCTGTTTTCTGCGCTTTCACGCTTGTTTCCGGGCGCATCAACCTGTGAGGGGCTGCAACTGCACGTGTTCTGCTGTCTTCAGCAATTTTTCCTCTCTTAACAGAGTTCGCCATACTTGCGACAGCTTCCCTCTGCAGATTTTCGTTCTTTTTGATGTTTACCTTCTCTCTTTCTAGCTTCTCAAATCTACTAGAAATGAGAGCGTCTATATGCGCTAGGATCGCACTTAGGGGAAAATCCTCCGCGCGCGTCGTCTCTTCTTGCCTCACAGGCGGTTTTTCTTTCCCCTTTTTTGGGCTTCCGCCTGGGGAAGATCGGCTGTTATTGACTCTTGCCGTTTTGTTCTTTTTTTCATTAGTCACCTCGGACAATTTGGACAATTTGTCCGTTACTTCTGCGAGTTTCGCGCTTAGTATATAAATTTGTTTTTTAAGCTGCACGTTTTCGGCAGCTAAGAAACTTATACCGCCTTCGGTATCGTTTCCCGTCTCATTATCGGTTGCTGTCTCGCTGAGTTTATGTGCCAGCTCATCTGTAATGACATCCATGTGGATGGCATTCACACGGATGTCTTTTTTGACCGTTCCTTTTAGGTTCGATGAAATATACGCTGCTCTTTGCAGTTGCGTGGCGTTTCTTTTCGCCCACGCTCCTAACTCAGCCAAGGATGCCTTTCTGGCCATAATCCTCGCTTGGTTTTCTTCCTCGGTTATCTCTTTTCTGTTCGACTTCGGGGAAACAGCGGTACCGAAGACAATTTCCTCCTCTTCTTCGGACCATTCTTCTCCCCTGTCCTTCCCGACATACGTGTCTTTTTCATATTTGTTGTATTTATCGGCGTTTCTGGAGCACTTTGATTTACTCGATGTGGCTCCTGATTTCCTTGGGCTCGCCGTTTTGCTCCTTATGACCACGGACTTAACCGACTCCTCGGAGTCGCTGGTATAAGCCGTGGTAATTCTTCTTTTCGGGGCTTTCCTTCCCCTTGCTACTCGAGACTCTTCCATGTATTTCTCTTCTTCCACGTATAGTTGTTCAGAGTCCTCTCCTGCCTCTTCTAATTCATTTGTGCCAAATCTATACAGCGGCGGAAACTCCTTATCGAAGTCTTCCCCGCAGTTAAATTCAGTAGGGTCGTCGCTGACTTCTTCCGTCTCCGGACGATAGGACGACGGGGAAGCCATGTTTCTGGCTTTTTCCGCCTCCTTTGCCCTCTTTATTATGCTTTTTGCAAAAGGAACTAAGGTTCTTTCTGGGGAGTTACTAGCTTTTAAAGTTTCAACTATTTGCAGGCCGCTTTTTACGTTGTTGCATGTAAAAAACTTTGCATGTAAAAAGAATTGCAGTTAGCGTTCCACCACCTGGAAACACTTCGTACAGTTATTATTTATACGCAAAGTTTATTATTCCACAGGTAAGTCCGTTATACACCACAGGCACCCAGTGTTCGTGTTATACACACTCTAGTCTTCTTACACGAGTGTTTAATAACTATTTATGTTGATTTCGCCCTTATTAAGTATACAACAGTTTTAACCTAATTTCTTTCAGCCCCTTCACACTTCCCCTGAGTTGTTGCCTTCAATAACCCCTTAATGGATAGAAGGTACTCTTTGGCGAGCAGTACTGACCAACAATAGATGCAATAACACAGTTTGTTGTTCTACTACCCTAACCCTACTTCTTAATTTATCACTTACTTTAATTTCAAAGTTCTGAGTTTGTAATTTACGTCTTCTTTCTTTTCAGGTGCTATTTTATATGATCAGATTGCAGGTCTACCACCGTTCTAGTGCTCACAGGTCGCAGATCCAGCCAATATATCAAATAACACCTGTCGCACATATGCATAGTACGTGTACGCTTCCTCCTCTTCGGTTGTCCTACCGCATATCTTTCTACGGTAAGCTACCCTACTCTCGTAACCACCTTTTCTCACTTAGCGTTTATTATGACTTTATTTTCTCCAGTTTTAACTCTTCGTTATTTTTGTTTTGTAGAGTTAACAGATTCTGTATGTTTATTCTACCATAACCAGCTTCCTTTCTCCTGCGTTATACATCGTTGGAGTTTGTGTTCTCTGCAGCTGGCATAGATGTAATTGACTGTATCGTGTGCTTCAGTTCGCGTTTAAACCCTATTTACTATTTATTATTATTTTATTACTTTTAGTTTAAGTTTTAAGGTTTCGCCTTATTTATATATTATTATATATTAGTCTTAACCACCAATAGTGTATTAGATCTTTAGGTCTCTGGCGATTGGATTGGCCTAGTTGATTGAGAGCACTTTTTCTCTGACACTCGAGCGAGGCGGACGTCTCCCAGGTCAGTGCGAATTCCAGGGAAAGCTAAGGTAATAGAAACCGATCAGTAGTGAAAGCGTGAGGAAAGAAAAAAAAAGAAATTGTTATCCGAAAGGATAAAAAAAAAAAAAAGTGTCAGTGCAGTGAAGTGCCGCCACAATGAAATCACAGTGTTTTGTAATTACAAATAATAATAATCTCTCACATATATACACAAAAAACGGAGGGCTCTCTGAAATAGAGAGCACCCCCCAAAGGAGGAATCCCCTCTCCCCAGAGAGGGGAAAACTGAAAATGCAAGAACAATGAAAACAAGCAATACATCAAAAAATACAAGCAATAATAAACAAGAAGAGATTAAACTAGTAAACCTGACTAAACTAATCAAGGAGTCTAAAATACCA
This sequence comes from Xylocopa sonorina, assembly GCF_050948175.1. Classification (NCBI taxonomy): domain Eukaryota; kingdom Metazoa; phylum Arthropoda; class Insecta; order Hymenoptera; family Apidae; genus Xylocopa; species Xylocopa sonorina. Next base: position 193,534 of record NW_027490090.1, on the reverse strand, counting down.
GAATCAGAAAACAGCACACAAGCAACACATCCTAAATCAACAATTAAAAGGAAAAAAACAAATAAAAAGATTGAATCCAGCGCCCAACCTAACTGCAAAAAGCCAAAAAGACAGCACAGAACCGACCGAACCAATGGAAAAACCATCACAACAACAGCAATCAGAAGACAAAGGAGAAAAAACCACCACACCAACCTATGAAGAATTATTAAATGAAAATAAAAAATTAACAAAACTAATAGAACAATTATCGCACCAAATACAGATACTACTGGACGAAAAACACAAAAATGAAAAAACACCTACGCCCCTGGGCGAAAAAACTCCAAACATAAAAAGAACCAAATCCTCAGAAGAAATGGAATTTCAATACCTGGACTCCCAGACAAAAGACCCAAAGGACACATCGTGGACAATGGTTACGTCCCCAAGGAGGACACCCAGAAAAAGCGTAGAAAAGGAATCCTCAACAGGCACAAAGAGGAAAGACGGAAACCCCCAGCAAAGCTCTCCGACAACGGGACAGGCATCAAACGGGCCCGCGGCCGACAAACCCCCTCCCCCAACAAGCCTCAAAAAGAAGGTGCGACACATCCTCGCAGCAGACACCAAGCACAAGTACCCAAACCCACCAGCCGAAGACTTCAAAAAAACGTGACAACAGGACAAGGTATACAGCCCACATCCCGAACAACCCCACCCGCGATCTCGAGCGCAAACACAGACACCAGACCCCCCCCCCCCCCCCCCCCCATCATCATCCACAACGCCCCCATTAAAAGAACATTAGAATTAATCTCAACAGCTTCCCGACTTCCACATTAAACGCATTCACACAAACAAACACGCATTACATACTAAAAACATAGAAACCTATAAGGCTGCTTATAACATTCTAAAAAACAACAACATAGGATATTATACATTCACCCCAAAAAATGAAAAAAATCAAACTGTACTGCTAAAAGGACTTGAAAACGATTTCGAAGCAAACGAAATTCTCACAGCTCTTCATTGTTACCTTCTTCTCTTGCTTCTCTGCGTTTTACTGTTATTACGTTTTAATATCAGCGTGCACTAACGTCTAATGCTTATTATTATTGCCAGATTCTTTTTCTCCTCTAGTCTTAAGTTCTTTCTGTGTTTATCTACTTATTTGTTTAATTTACACTTATAAGGACTTTGTCGCGACACCTCTCACTGCCTCTTTGCTGGTGACGGTAAGCAGGCTTCTTAACTTCTTTACACTGATAATTTTATTCTTTATTTATTTTTATTATTATCGTTCCAATGTTAATATTTGAATTAGTATTTGTTATCACTACTGTCTCCTGCTCTTATGCCCGTTTTAGCGTCGCGTACCTCTTTTCTGGTTTTACTTTATTTTATATTGTAAGTTTTCAGATTTTTAGTTTCTACCTTTTAAGTTTTTGCTTTTAGCTTTAACTTAGCTTCTATCTTTGACTAATGTACGAGATTTATAACGTACCGCGAGGCGCTGTTATTATTCGCGTTTCCTCGCAGATTTTGTCAAAGTCTCGTTCACCGTTCTTGATACCGCAATTATGTTGTAATTTTTTATGCTGGTCATTGACCTGTTATGTAAACAGTCGCTCACGCGGTCAGTGATCCCGTTATTATGCGTCCTGCGTTCACGCCCCTTATTCTGAGTTTTTAATGCAAATTGTGTTTCTTATTTGTTACTATTTTATTATTCTTTATCTGTTTTTATAATAGTAAAATTTTACGGTGTTGTGTCCTTTTTCCCCCCACCCAGGCCCTCAAGGGATCCAAAACTTGGGTTATTTAGGGGAGCAGAAAATTATTTTATCCCGCTCAGTCTCCAAAGAATCACGTTTATTTTACAATTTATTTTGTCATAAGTTTTTTAGTGAAGTTTGCTTTCGTATTGTTCTCCGCGTTACAGTCTCTCTCTCTCTCTCTCTCTCTCTCCCCCTCTCCTTCTCTCTCCCCCCTCTCTCTCTCTCTCTCTTATACCTTCGTAGACAAGGCTTTTGTTTTCGAGATTAGAGTTTAACACAAGTGAACGCGTGTTGGCGCTACCGTCACCTTTTTACTCGGTTATTTATCAAAGTTTGTCTCACTTTTAGCTTACTATTTCCCCTTTTAAGGATTTAGCAATGTTTAGCGTTTTTACACGAACTTATACAGTCTCAATTCTTTTGCAATTTAGTACGAATTATGTATCTACCGCGTTACACACGCACGCACACCACGCCACAGCCGTGCAATGGCCGCGTGACGTCACAACACCTTTCTTCACTTTTTCCACAGTTTGTTGCACTTTTCACACACTTTGTACTTCCTTGAGTTGCTCAGCTGTCTCTTGATGATACTTACCTTCCTCTCGCCTCCTCCTGTAACCCTGCAGGCCTCCTCCTCGACTCGAAAACGATGTTTCGAATCGCGAAGTGACCACGCACATGTCACACCCGCGAAAATAGCGAATTCGCGCACGAAATTCGCTATTTTCCGCCCTAATTACCGCGCGATTACCAGATTTTTTCGCCTGGTCTCCCCGCGATACTTACCTTTGCCGTATCAGTACTCGCTTGAGTTCTGAAGTTTGCGAATTCTACTCGAAAATCGAAATTATGCGGAGCGATTATAAAACACATCCGTACTCTTCCGATGTCACCTCGAGAATCCAACCCAACCCAACCTTTTCTTTTTGCATCTGGAATGCTGCAGAGTATATATACGTACACCTTACTAGCTGTAGTGGTTGGACTGCACTCTATTGTAGTTAGTATTTAAATTATCAGAGAGAAAACTGAAATATCGTTTCTAATATATTGCCCTGTAATTATTGTGCGTCGTTATAATGAATAGATTGTATAAAAATTGTTTTTACGCGAGTTGACCGTCTTTAATGTAGTAGTGCGTACTGGTTCCGTGTCCGAACTATATTGTAGATGGTTTTTAAACTATCGGATGAACGGCTGCAATATTGTTATTAATGTGTTCGGCTATAGCCGGTTTTAAGACTGTTGGAATGTGTTCTAAAATGTTATTTGTGTTGTATACGACTAATGTTATTCTATATGATTTCAAACGGTTGGTTAGATAAGAAATTGTTTATCCGTAATTAAACAGCCTAGCTATTGCTAAGGTAAAATTCAAAATGTTATTTGTATAGCACTGCCCAAAGGTTATTCTATCCTATTTTTAGTTTTGCTTTCCTTTTTCTTCCTTTCTCACCGTTGAGTATTGTGTTGCCCCGCGTTCGTGGCATCGCACACAATAGGCGTAGCCGCAGCCGGGCGGTCTCAGGCAGACGAGCGCCTACCAAGGACGCGGGGCAACTTTCCGCTCACAGGAGTGGTGGGCAGCGTTATTTATCTACCTGCTCACCGTTCTTGGGCGGGTTACCTAATCTAACCTTTATTTTCACCCTGGGAAATCTTCATTGCTACCATGGATTTTTTTGTAAATCCGTGGTTATGTCGGACTATTCGGAACTCGGTCCCAGAAGGGGTCACAAGGACATACGCGACTGTTTATGTCGGACTCTTATCGACTAAAACGTTGCTATGGTCATCCTCGCACTTGACAGCAGAAAGCCGGGATCTCTTTCGAACACTTACAGCCTTCCGCCTCGTGCCTGGATTAATGAACTCCTGCACTTATCTCTTAAACCAGAGTTTTAACCCTATTTCTCAAAAAAAAACCACGTCGCACAATCACTGCACCTTCTACCTACACTAGGAGTCTCTTCCCCCTCAGAGCATGAAACACCATTTTGAGGTACCTGAGGTGCATCTCGATATCGTCGCAGAGCTGGAAGTAACACGATGCAACGTATACCAACACTTCCGCACAAACACAGTGCGCCGTACTAAGCTGCGAGACAAATATCATTTCGATAACAGCCGCCACTGTCATACCGATCCCTAATCCACAAATAGTATGCTTCACGCCCAGTGTCCTGACGTATGGTTCCTGCAATAGAAGAACGTGTAGGCACTTATGTGCAGTGAGCTGAAGTACCTGTCCTGTGACTGCAGCTGAACGTTGCATATTCAGCTGCAGTATCCTAATTCCCGTGACCGCAGTACGGATCGCGGACGTCGACGTCGACGCCTGAGCTACATCAGTAACGGACGTGGACGCGCTGGGGCATTGTGGGATCGCGATCGCGGAGGGGTTCGCGGAGCTAACATTTCTAATTTGATTTCGGTCCCTATTTGTATTTGACTCAGCCAAAGATTCCGGATCTGATTTGAGTCTTTCGTCGCATCTACTTAACCGGATTACAACAGCGCGAAGGCTGAAACCTAGAGACCTTTCCAAAGTCTCGCTGGCCATGATCGCCTCGCCTGGCTCTGCCCTCACGATCCGAATGGAAGACTATTTTACCTCCGGAATATTTAAAGTTGGGTGTGGCTATCATGATAAATTGGATTTCTGGGAGGGGGGGGGGGGGGGGGTGGTGATGCTTCATACATGGAGTAAAGGTGTGGTCGTCACTTCCCATCGGCGCGCATCGAACGCCGCTCTGCTTCTTGATGCTTTTCTACCTCGGGACGATGGGATCGTTGCTCCCATCAGCGCGCACCAACGCTGCCCTGCCAGGACCGCTGTCTCCAGCTGCTAGACGCAGGGATACACTCGCTAGAGCCGTTTCCGGCAGATTCTATTTCTGCAGTGAGCACTGTAGAGATATACATGTCAGGGTCTCATTCTGCTGGTATTACAGAGTGAGGCCTTTTTTGTATTTAGATCGTCGTTAATTATCAGTCTTCAACGATTTGCATATCTCTACTTAGGATTATGTCCCTGATCTGGCTTCGGACGCTTAATGCGCCTGATCGTAGTCAGCACCCGTACGATGTCTAGTCTTAAGCTATACGCCTTTTAGATTTATCGTTGAACCTTAGGCTCGGATGATACACTTTAGTTGTTTCGTCGAGGCTGCGGTCTCCTAATTCGGGACTCGCGCAGGAGCCTCATTGGCGACTGCGGTCCTGATGAGTTCAAGACTCTCGTTAGAGTTGCCGGTTAAAACCGCGGTCCTGTTCAGAACAAGACACTCGCCAGGGCTTTTCGCACTCGTGTTTGTGTTCGTGTCTGGTGTGCGTGTTGTGTACCTCTTTCCGATAGTGAACGCTGTCAAGGGTACACGTAAATCGAGTCTCCTCTTTGTTTCTTAAGCCATCCATGGACGGAGTAGGGTCAAAACTTAAAGTTGTGGGATCCTCCAGTCGACCGTTGGTGCATCAGAGATGGTCCTCCGGTCGATTGAGGTCCTTTCGATGGTTTACAGCTCGTTATACCGTCTGAGAGTATATTTCTGACCACTTGCCCTTGTTTTGACTTTTCTTTGTATTATCTTCCTAGTCTGCAGCTGGCCAATTTCCTCTATTTTGCCATTATTTAATTGAATTCTATCGATATTCAGTCTCGCATGGCTAGATGTTAGTGTCGGAGACTTTCCCAGGCTTATATGGTCCCGAGACCTCACTTGGCGAGGTGTTAGCGTCAGTAGCTACTCCAAACACCGAAAAAGTATTACTTTTTCTATCATTCGTTTTAAATATTGGCCTCCTTGATTTCATACATCTCAGAAAACAACTGGGAGTCGGAGCCTTAAATTTTCAATTCAATTCTGAATTTACCAAAATGGAAAAGGCGGTCAGCACCCGGAGTTAGTCCGAGCACCAGCGGCCTACCGTTTTTCAATTTCCATTAAGTATTTTATCTGACCAACCGATGGAGAAACAAACTCTTCCCAGGCGATACCTGGAAGGTCAACAAGTTCTTGAGCGACTTGGAAGACCATTCCAGCCTGGGGTACTCCAGCCCTTAAAATCCGAAGCAGCGGAAGCAGCTGCCGTGGTGCACACCACTCAACTGGCCGTCAAGATGTTCGGCAAGCACAGGTGTGACGATACCGTCACTCTTATTGACGTTGCCGATGCACTCAAGGTACATGGCTAAGGGCAGGGGTAGCGAAGTCATCATATTGTTGATATCCTTCAGTTCTTCAGCTGTATAATACCGTCGTCCCGGAATTATCAATATGGGCCTTATGCGCGAAAGCAAGTTTAGCTTCTGAGATGATCAGCATAGCCTTCGCAAAGATCTGCCTATTTCCATGTACGTTCAAGGCCTGGAATGGACGCGTCCCAATGGCCTCCATGGAATCCCAAGTACGCGTGATTAGCGCGTGTTGTTGGCGGAATGCGATGGGAACGGTCGTTGGATGACGTTCCTTATGGATTTCAAGAGCTGTGACAGCTGTGGGGTCACTTATCCCTAATCTCGCAAAGATGCCAGCTGTAATAGCTTTGTCGGTATCATCATTCTTCTTCAGACGAAAAGCATCAGTCCGTCTAGAACGAGATCCCGATCCAGTCTTCGCGGGTTTCTTCTTGGGCATTGTGTCCACAGAGTCGGTAGGCTCTGACTTCTTAATGTCGTTGGATGACATAACTAAGAATGAATTTTAGGCTCGGCTACTATCAGTCGAAATAAAAATTCTATCAGTTATTTTTTGTTTTATTTCTTTTATCTTCGGACAACCTCTATAGGATGCTGGATGTCCGTAACTTTTACAATTTATGCAAAAGGGGCGTATTTCTGCACCTTCTTCCATTGAATTTAAGGAAGCAGAGAGGGGGCATTCTCCCGGGTTATGCTGCACGTTACATTTTACACATCTATATTGCAGATTACAATTTACTGCCACGTGTCCGATACGCTGGCATCGCTTGCATTGTAATCTATCCCTTCTGATTATTTTCTCCCAGGAGATGATGCAGGAGGGTTTTCATTTGTTTTAGATTTTCTGTATTACTATCCACCGAAAGTTGAATACGGTAAATAGGTAGATTCCGTCCGTCAATTAGCGATTTACGTCTGTGAAATTTCCGTGCCGACAGAAATTTAACGTTTTCGATTTTTAGTTTAATTAACTCTTCAAGAACGATTTCAGGTTCGAAATCCCATTCTAGATTTTTCAGCAATATGGATTTCTTTTTTTCATATTTAGGGGTGTATGAGAAATATTCGATGTTATTTTCTTTCAAAATTTCGCGTGCCCTTTGGTAGGTGTCGCTATTGTTAACGTATAACAGGTGTTTACTGTTATTTATTCTTTTAACATAAAAGTCCTTAATACTACTCGCGAGCGCATTGATGGTTTGTTTGCTTGGGTTGTTATATACTATTATTGGGGGTGGCCTGTTTTTTGGTGGTGATTGGTACTGTGGTGGGGGGGTTACCTCGGGTGCGACTCTTGGTCGTTTGCTGCTATCTTTGCTGTCCTCGTCCGTTTTAGTTCGGGTTGACGGGCCTCGTTTTGTACTGTACAGGGTTTACCTGTTTCGTGTCATTTTTTTCAATCTTCCTTTTGGAAGAAACTTTTGTCCAGGAGCCTTCATTTTCCACCGGCCGGTTAGGGTCCTTGGTGCGGTTGAGCTGAAGGGTCGTAGTACCTGCGACGTTGGGTCTTGGGGTTTTTCCTTCCAGGGTCGTTGCTGTTCCTGTTTTCTAGACGATTCTGGCCTTCCATTCTTCTTCTAGTTGTTTAGACAAGTTCTCAATCGTCTTGTTGAGATTGTTTATCATTATTAATAAGTCCTCATAACTAGGTTTGTCGGATTCCATTAGCGCTGGTTTAGTTTGAGAGGATTGAATACCCTCATCCATATAAGATTCTGTGTTCTCTTTTTTCATTTTTTGCATCTTTTTGTAAGCACTTGTTGCTCCCGACGCGAAATTTAGCTTTTTTGGTCTAAGTTTGCCTTTTGAATTTAACTTCATTAGGGCAATAATATTATTATTTTCTCTGTTTAATATGTTTTTTCGTTTGATGAACGTAATCAGATCGTTTATATTATCATCTGATCAGAGCATATTCTGCACGAAATTTTTTGCGCATCGATTACTCTCGATATTGTATAGCCTCTCATTTGGTAACTGGGACGGGAGGGCCACTCTTGGGGCTCTCCTCTTCGCTTTTCGTGGCTATAGTTGATGATTCAATTTGTGATGATGCTTACACTCTGTACCAGTTTTCTGCCGGCTACTTTTTAATTTTCAATTATGTTTAATCACCTTAATACACTGCACTTCACCGTTGCCGAATTTGTTCAATGCGTATTACAATAACTATCAAGATTTTTCGAGCAACTCACTTTCTCTACACTTTATGAGCAGGTAGCTGAGCAACGCGGTTAGGGTACGTTCGACACCTCCGTACGTCAAGGGTCGACTGGTGAGTTATGCGTGGTATGATAGTTGACGAAAGTGAAGCAACAGATGTCGCCCTTTCTGTCTAACGCTGCCAACGAGTTGTTTGTCATGCGTTGTCTCCTCGTTGCCCGCACTTGTAACGTTCTCCTGGTTTCGAATGGATCACGGCAGGACGCCAGTCCTTGTCAGTCAGGTACAAGACGACGCGAAGAAATAAAACTAGTGCGCCAATGCAGGCGTCCCTCTTTGTCGTGGACGCAGCGAACGCTTCTAACCCCTTTTCGCCCTTCGATCGCGAAACCAGAGGAAAGCGGATAGAAAATGAAACGCAGAACGGACAAAAAGGTAAGAAGAGGCTAGAAAAAAAAAAGGTGTAAGCCAAAAACACGTGGAGTTACCAAGCGGTCACCCATCTAAGTACTCTATCCACGCCCAACGCATCTTAACTTCGGTGATCGGACCGGTGAGTTATGCGTTGTATGATCGTTGACGAAAGCAACAGACTGTAGCGGCTAGCAGTACGGCAAAACAAAAGGCCTCCTGTTAAAAACAACTAGTACTGTATATGGTATGTGCAGCAATTAAGCCATTTTTGCGGAACCGTTTTAAGCTTTTAACATTTTCCGGGTACGCGATAATTAACCCCTTGCACTACTTTGACGAGTCTGACTCGTGATGAAAGTTTTGTGCCAAACATGAATATCACGAGTCTGACTCGTTATCGATATTTGGTGCCAAACATAAATATCACGAGTCTGACTTGTTATTGACATTTGGTGCCAAACATAAATATCACGAGTCTGACTCGTTATCGACATTTGGTGCCAAACATAAATATCACGAGTCTGACTTGTTATCGACATTTGGTGCCAAACATAAATATCACGAGTCTGCCTCGTGATCCTATTCTCGGGTCAGCTCAGGTCCATTCTTGATTCTCTTGAATGGGATTATATGTCTCCGTATAAGCAACGTGTTATCTAGGGGACAGATAAGTGCCGATAGAACAGAACTATATGATTTCTTGTATTAGGTTGTCCCATAAGTTCTTTCCTTTTTTTGATGCGAATTGAATACGCAATATTTGTTGTTTAAGGTGGATTTATTATGTTATATATGAACGGTTCTGTGGTAATCATCTTGATTAAATGCTTATGTACCGTTGTCTTGGGAATATTAGTGACATTAACTATGCCACGCACACTATATTGCGGATTTTCAGTGAGCACAGTCTTGATAATATTGATAATGTCCGTTGATAATGTCAACTCGAAATTGCCAGGTCTAAATTTTTTAAACAAATTGCGGACGGTCCTAATAGTTGTAGAACCACTCCCGTAAACGGTGCAAATCTGATCTGCAGTGTCCTTTGCACTATTGCCTTTTTTTAAGCAATCAAGCATAACATACCGCAAATGCTTCTTTTGCCTCTCCATATTGAACGGTGTAGAAAAAATTTTAAAAGAGACTTTGTCACCAATGGAACATACTTTGAAAAAGCTCTGGGATCACTGAAACCGATACCATAAACAGTTAAGAGATAAGTCTGCATGTTTATATAAAAGCAGCCACTTAGAGTCACTCATAGCGCGGCGCGGAAAGAACTTATGGGACAACCTAATATAAACGTGGACACACAGCGAGGAGAAAAATTCCTGCGGTACTTCAGTTTGAACCATTCTGTCGTACGAGGCACATACGTTTCGAACAGCCTTCTTCACAAAAAATCCTATTCCTTATTATTTGTAATATTGCCAACCCCATCACAATGTATAAAAAAAAGAAGCAAAACTGATAAAAAAACACGTGGTTTGCGGGCAAGTGAAAATAGTGAAAAAGTAGAAGAACGAGTCATAAGTGATGAACATTCTGATGATAGCAGCGTGATTGCGCCAGTGGTGAATCGTGCACGAAGATTTATTTTATCCGATACTGATGAAGAGGAGAATCTTAGACCCGGCTCGAGTGTTGACTGGAATTGGAAGGAAAGTGTCGCCACTATACAAATTTGGAAATATTCCGAATTGCATGATGTAACAAACGATGTTTTAGATCGATTAAATACACGTAACGTATCATTAGATTTATTTTTTACACTTTTCGACGACAATTTTTGGGACATAGTAGTTACACAAACGAACCTTTATGCCGAACAAGTAATGAGCAATGGGAGAAGACGAAAACTCGATGGTAGTTGGTTTCCAGTCACCAAAAATGAGATGTTGGCTTATTATGTTTTGTGTATTTTAATGACACAAGTAAAAAAACCGAATATTCAAATGTATTGGAGTAAGCGGGAAGTGATAGAAACCCCTATATTTAGTAAAGTAATGCTGTTGAAGAGATTCACACAAATATCACGATGCTTACATTTCGCAAATAATGAAACGGACCAAAGCAATAACCGCCTTCATAAGATCAGACCAATTATTAATTATTGGAACGAGAAATTTAGTAGCATTTACATACTAAATGAACATGTAAGCATCGATGAGTCATTGATGCGATATAAGGGTCGATTGGCCTATAAACAATTTAATCCATCCAAACGAGCCAGGTTTGGCATCAAAATATATAAGCTGTGTGAAGCAAACACTGGTTTTTGCAGCAAATTTAAAATATACATTGGCCAAGATAAAATTGACCGAAATGATAGTGCATCAGAAAATGTTGTGATGGAATTAGCAAAACCGGTACTAAATAAAGGATACACACTGTATATTGACAACTGGTATTCCTCACCCGCTCTCTTTTTAAAATTGCACAATCAAAAGACTAACGTTATCGGTACTGTGTGTAATACCAGGAAAAATATGCCGAAAGATCTTGCAACAAAGAAATTAAAACCAGGAGAATGTGTATACAGAACGTGCAATGGGTTGTTATGTTGACAACCAAACACACATTGGTAGAATTTGCAAGACAATTTGCAGACAAACGCAAACCAAATTGCATTCTTGAATACAACAACGGAATGGGTGGCATTGATCTTAACGACCAAATGTTGGCATGTTTTCCTATTATGAGGAAATATCTGAAGGGTTATAAAAAACTCTTTTTTTACATGTCCGACATGGCGCTATTTAATACATTCATTCTAAAAAAAACAGTTACAAGATTCAGGAAAACGATCGTATGTGCATTATAGAATTGATATAGCAGAGGAACTTTTAAAATATGTTCAGCTGCCGGATTATACAAAGCGCCTGACAAGTGCAGGATATGAAACACCAATGCGCTTACAGGCACAATATTGGGCCCATTTTGCAAAACATATTGCTCCTACTCCTGCAAAGCAACATCCAACTAAGGCATGTAAAGTGTGTTACAAACACATACGTCGAAGTGAAACCACGTGGGAATGTTCGAAATGTAAGGTGGCCTTGCATGTACCAGACTGTTATATAGCATATCATACAAAGCAAGATTACTAATTTCAGACTCAGCGGCCTTTTTCTATTAACACGTTAAGTGCGGTGCCGATTTCGCTAGACTTTCAACACTTCACTGGACCGAAAAGTATAAACAGAAGATTACTTTATTTCACTACTTGGTTTGAGGTTTTGGCTGTGAGAATGGGACATTAATGCCCATGTATGCAATTTATAAACATAAGATAATGGGACGGGGAATGCCAGAATGGCCAAAGATCGAACATCAAAAGACGATCAGTCGGAAAAAGCCACAGGAGTATAAAGGTTTGCTACCCATCAACTAAAAATGTTAAGAAAACAAAGCGATAGTGACTCATCGAGTGAGATATTAGTACTACGCAAACGTGGGCATGCAGTACCATTGCCTTCTTCAGGTAGTGACGGTAAATCCGATAGTTCACTAAGGGATATCGGAACTAGTGATCCAGACGAGTGGTTTGAACCGCGAGGCAACCAACCAAATATTATTGTATATCTTTCACAAGTCCCCATGGTGCCAAACTTTCTAATGAACAAGTGCGACATTGTAAAAAAGTGGAAGATTTTTATGGGCTTGATGTGGCGGAGACCATGTTTGAACATATAGCAGAACAAACAAATATTTATGCTACACAAAGCAGAGTGGAGTCCTAACGTTGCAATAAATGGGTGCCAACAGATACAAATGAAATAAAGCGGTTTTTTGGACTAATTTTGTGGATGGGATTAGTAAAACTCCCATCTTTGAGTCTATATTGTTCCCAGGATCTAATGTTTGGTCACACATTTCCACAAAAAATAATGTGTAGAGACCGCTTTCAAATTCTCTTGAGAATGTTGAATTTTGCTGACAACACAAAAGTTGATGCTTCCAACCGCCTGTCAAAGGTTGAATTTGTTCTAAACGAAATGAACTCAAATTTTAAAAAATATTATGATCCCACCGAAATGTTATGCATCGACGAGTCGATAATACCATTCCGTGGACGGATCGTATTTAGACAGTACATGAAACAAAAGAGGCACAGGTATGGGATTAAAATATTTAAATTGTGCTGCACTAATAATTACACCTACAGTTATCGCATCTATACTGGCAAAACATTGGACAAAGAATATATAACACCCACAAATGTTGTTCTGAATCTGTGTGAAGATTTGTTTGAAAAAGGCCATACTTTATGTACAGATAATTATTATACGAGTGTAGATTTAGCAAACAAATTAATATTAAAGAATATGCATTTGATTGGTACCCTTCGGCCAAATCGGAAAGAAAATCCAAAGGCAGTTGTGGCAGCCAAACTGCGACGGGGAGAAGTTATTGCACAAGAAAACAGGGATGGAATTACCGTCATGAAGTGGAAAGACAAGAGGGATGTTTTAGTTTTTTCGAACAAACATTCTAACGAAATGGAAAACGTAACAACTAGAACAGGGGTTTCCTGTAAACCAAAAATTATTATTGATTATAATAAAGGAAAAACACCAATTGATCTATCCGATCAGATGAGTTCCTACAGCAGTCCACTTAAAAGAGCATTGAAGTGGTACAGAAAATTAGCCTTCGAACTTCTTTTGAATACTGCCGTTGCGAATGCGTTACATATGTATCAAAGTGTAACGGGGAACAGAAAGTCCACTGCCGGTCCCTAGGGACCGGCGTAGCACTTAACGTGTTAAACCCGAAAAAGCAATACGCCGCTGGCACTTAGAAAAGCACTTAGGGGAGCTAGCCGCCGGCGCTTGGAAAACTCCAGGTGCCGGCGGCTATTTCCATTTAATGGAAATTGCAAAACGACAGGCCGCTGGTGCTCGGAGTAACTCTGGGTGCTGGTGGCCTTTTTCATTTTGGCAAATTCATAATTGAATTGAAAATTTAAGGCTCTGACTCCCAGTTGTTTTCTGAGATGTATGAAATCAAGGAGGCCAATATTTAAAACGAATGATAGAAAAAGTAATACTTTTTCGGTGTTTGGAGTAGCTACTGACGCTAACACCTCACCAAGTGAGGACTCGGGACCATATAAGCCTGGGAAAGTCTCCAGCAGTAACATCTAGCCGAGCGAGACTGAATATCGAAAAAATTCAATTATATAATTCCGAAATAGAGGAGATCGGCCGGCTGCGGGCTAGGAAGATGGTACGAAAAAGATCAAAACAGGATTAAGTGGCCAGATATAAACTCTCAGGTGGTAGACCGAGCTGTAAACCATCGTAAGGACCGCAATCGACCGGAGGAGCATCTTCGATGCAACAGCGGTCGGTTAGAGAGTCCCATAAATCAAAGTTTTGACCCATTCCGTCCTTGGATAACTTAATAAACAAGAGGAGACGCTAAGGCATACAAGTGTAGCGAGCTCCACTTACGTGTACCCTTGGTAGCGTCCGCTGTCGGAAGAAGGTACACAGCATACACACCAGACACGAACACAAACAAGAGTGCGAGAGGCCCTGGCGAGTGTCTCGTGCTGAACAGGACCGCGACTTCAACCGGCGACTTTAGCCGGAGTCTTGAATTCATCATGACTGCAGTCACTGGTGAGGCTCCGACACGAGTCCCGAATGACGGGACCGCAGCCTCGACGAAATAACTAAAGTGTTTCACCCAAACCTAAGGTTCAACGATAAATCTACAGGCGCTCAGGTTAAGGCTAGGCGTGGCACAGGACCAGGCTGTGCTAGGGCGCATTAAATGTCCGACGGTAGATCACGAACATAGCTCGAAGTAGGGACATACAAATCGTCGAAGACTGAAAATTAGCGACGATCTAAATATACAAAAGGCCTCGCTCTGTAATACCAGCAGTACGAGACCCTAACACGTATATATCTGAAGCGATCACTGTAGAAACAGGATATACAACACTCATACAAACAGAAACAACAATTTTTCTTGAACGGAAGTGGCTCTAGTGAGCGCGCTGATGAGAGCAACGATCCCACCGTCCCGAGGTAGAAAAGCATCAAGAGGCAGGGCGGCGATCGATGTGCGCTGATGGGAAGTAACAACCCCATCCATTTACTCCATGTGTGAAGCATCAACCTCCACAAAGCAAATTTTATCATGATGACCACGCCTGACCCTAAAGATTCCGGAGGTAAAATAGCCCTCCATTCAGATCTTCGGGCGAGGGCAGAGCCGGGCGAGGCGAGTGATGGGTCGAGACGGGCGAGGAATCTTCGGAGACTCACGGTGTAGAGCCGTTCGATACTGCGGTCAATAACTGCTGTCCTCAAGCAGCGTCGAAAACCCGAGGCCGGACGAGCTACTGTCGGCGAGACTTTGGAAAGGTCTTTAGGCTTCAGCCTTCGTGCTGTCATAATTCGGTTAACTAGATGCGACGAAACACTCAGGCCAGATTTGGAATCTTTGGTTGAGTCAAATACAAATAGGGACAGAAATCAAATTAGAAATGTTAGCTCCGTGAACTCCTCCGCGATCGCGACCCCATCATACCCCAGCGCGTCCACGTCCGTTATCGATGTAGCTTAGGCATCGACGTCGACGTCCGCGATCGGTGCTGCAGTCACGGGAATTAGGATACTGCAGCTGAATATGCAACGTTCGACTGCAGTCACAGGACAGGTGCTTCAGCTCACTGCACATAAGTGCCTGCACGTCCTTCTATTGCAGGAACCATACGTCAGGACACTGTACGTGAATCATATTATTTGTGGATTAGGGATCGGTATGACAGTGGCGGCTGTTAGCTCGCAATATCCGTGGACGGCAGTCGCCGTCAGCAATCCTCTTATCGAAACAATATTTGTCTCGCAGCTTAGTACGGCGGACTGTATTTGTACGGAAGTGCTTATGCCCGACCTCTCGGTATACGTTGCATCGTGCTACTTCCAGTTCAGCGACGACATCGAGATGCACCTCAGGCGCTTCGAGACGGTGTTTCATATTCAGAGGGGGAAGATACTTCTAGTGTCGGTAGATGCAAACGCCCAATCGTCACTCTAGGGGTCACAGAGTACAGACGAGAGAGGAGCTAAGTTCGAGGAGCTCATTCAGGAGTTTAGCATGGAAATTATTAATGACCATAACCAGCCGTCTACCTACTGGTCAACCAGTGGATTCATGGGGGGCTGGAAACTGTGGCTGAGTCACTGGCGATCATAATGCCATAGCGGCGGAGCGGCGAGTCGGGGTGAGGCTAGCAATCGGTTTGACGTTAGACGGGCCAATAGGGAGTTTTTCTCTGACCGTCTGGCCAATCAATCTAGATCGAGGCTCGAGGCAGTAAGGCTGGTAAGGCCGTGTATCATCAACGTCTTGGTATCCAGTTCGGTTAAACAGTTCGGGTTCACACCTGGAAAGTTGACGGAAGATGCAATCGTGGAGCTGCGCTGCATGGTCGATGTCTCAGAACATCGATATGTTGTGGCGTTGCTCTTCGATATCTCTGAGTCCTTCGATAATGTCTGGCGGCCCCTTGTCTTAAAATCGTTAAAAGAGCGCGGCTGCCCGCAGAGAGTTTTCGAAGTGATATCAAATTACTTCGACTGCCGACGGGTAAAATTCTCAATAAGTTCCGAACAAGTTTCGAAGCAAGCGATAAGAGAATACCCACAAGGATCCGTACTTGGCCCTGCTTGCTGGAACCTCATGTTCGACAATCTCCTGCGGTCACTCCAAACCACAGTCGAGAATAGATGTGTCGTTTACGCGGACGCTTTCATAGTTCCTGTAAGTGGAAGCAATAGAAAAGAACCAAAGAATAATGGCCAGCAGGTAGTTGACCAAATTCTCCATTGATGTAGGCTGGCTAAACTCGAGGTATCGGTCACAAAGACGGAGGCAATTATCCTCAAATGTGGTCTGATCGAGAGGACAGCGATAAGTCGGAGAGGAGGTGCGTGCCGGATAGAAAGCGTAAGACTGTCCGATTTTCGATGGCAGACCTAGCAGGAAGACCATCGACCATCCGTATAGGAAATAGAAGTATTAGATTTAAACCCACGGTACGGTACCTTGGCGTCAACATAGATGTAGGATTGGGAATAAAATCCCATTAGATACATAAGCGATATCCCCGATAAGCAACCCTCTTTGCGTCGTTGTTCGGGAGACTTAGTAGGCTGGCGACGTGTACGTGGGGACTACGCTTCGACTCTCTCGTCGGAATATACAGGAATGTGGTCGTCTCGTCTGTGGTCTACGCCTCCGCGGGATAGGCCGACCTGTGTACGAAGAAAGAGCTGAGGGTGCTATGATCCGCGCAGTGCTGCAGTTTGATCGCGGTAATCGGTCTTCTGAACGATCTGTCTTCTGACGGGGTCTTCTGAACGAGAATGTCTCGTTCAAAAACTCGCAGTTGGCGAAACTCACTTTGACCGACAATTCTTCAGTCGACCAAAGTCCTTCTATACAGAAATTAAAACATCAAGGTCAGAGTGAACGTGCACGCGTGCACGTAGTGAGTTCGCCTCCTCGATGATCCCCGTGGATGCCCCGGCGGTTGAAACTCGTCCCTCCCGACGGAGTAACTGAAAGACTCAACCGTGGGAAAGACGCCGCGGCACATCTGGATTTTCCATCGCCCGTTTCAGTGGTTGGGTGTAACTGGGAGGTAGAGGACATACCAATTGGCATATACCCGTATGGGCGAGGTGGCATATCAAACACCGTCCTGGTGGGAAATTAACAATGAACCTGAAGAGCTATGGCCCCCCGCCCTGTTTGACCCGATGAGGCAGAAAAGTAAGGATGAGATGAGGAAAGAATTCGGCGAGGAACTCAATTGTGGGTGTGGCCAGCCGGGCTGGCATCTCGAATACGACAATTTCCTGTTGTAACTACGAAAACCCACAGTAGTACATCCCACGTGTACCGGGTGTTCTCTGGGGCATATTTTAATGGAAGACCATGTCCACCTGATGTACCGTGCCGCCTTCCTTCGCGATAGTGAGACAATACTAGAAAGGATTAAGAAAATAAAGAACGAGGTACCAGCTGCTTGGCGTCACGGCGTACAGGGATTGCTGAAGAAGGAGACGGGATTGTATAAAATGGGGGGGGGGGGGGGGGGGGGGGACATTTGCCCTTACTGGCGCGAGTTCTGTTATTGGGAACTCGGCTACGGGTTCCTCCCATATGAAGAAATGGATGCGATATACAACAAAGCCTACGCGTGGTTAGGTGAAGAATTGACACTCGGCAGGCCGCTCCGAGAACACGGCTACATGTCGTTACTCGCCGAAGAGGTCCGTCGGTTTATGTCCAACGAGTGGAAAATACTGAGAGAGATCCTCACTGTCCACGAATGGGTCAAAACCTGTAAGTGAATGAAGGGAAAGTCAGGCACACGGGAGACTCTTACAGTAGAAATCGAGGGGCGTAAGGCACAACGTGCCTAAGGAAAGGGGGTTGATGGATATTAAAAACAAGACGATTACATAGAGTTGAAACTGAGAACACCCAGATGTGAGGTCTTCAATGTAATGCAAAAGAGTGAAGCGGGTAAGATAAGACCTGTAATTAAAACGGGCAACGAGATCAACCGGAAAATGAATTTGTAAAAATGATTACGACCCCATAGGTGCCATCAGGAACAAATTCCTATGCAAAGTATTCCTGGATCAAGCGGGATTTGATCAACATCAGAGTAAGGAGTCGATCCGCGTTGTCTTGATGGAAATGGGACGGTATATAAGTAGAGTCGTACAAAACACAGCGTTCGATGAAGTCTTCGAAGCGTTCTGGGTATCTCTGTTTGATATTGGGGCTACGGTACATGTCGGGGACAGACGATTCGTCTGGCGAAACGGGCTACCTTCCGGCTGGCAATGGACAGCAGTACTTGACACGATCCTTAACATATGTAGCTTCAGGGCTATCAAACGAGTTGCGGAGACAATCCTGGATAATAAAGCTACTGATGAAGCTAATGATGTGGTTTTTGATACTCAAAATTTGGACTTCATTCAGAGGCTCATTAACTGCTACCAGGGGGTGGAGTACGAAGTGCATCCTCTGTAGATGTACATATCAAGAGGGAGAGTAGAATTGCTAGGAGAGTTATAAGGAAGGTGAGGTAACCGGGTACCTGACCTGCAGTTCTGTAAATATCAAGTTTAGGAACCCGGTACAGGCATTACGCATCACTCCCAAGGGGCGTTTATATTCCAACTTAAGTCAGTGGCATCAGCTATGGCTGCGTACTGTATCACCAGACGGATGTAAGGGTCTAGACAGGAGGAAGGCCACCGCATATACTGTAACATCCAGCGCCTTAGGCAGGTGTGGAGTAGACGCCAAGAGCAGGCTCGGTTCATGGCTGACGGAGGCCTCTGACGGGAGGTTAAAAACCATGGATGTAAGGAAGGAGATGAGGCCGGTTAAAAGAGACCTAGAGTCATGGATGGACCGGTTTGATCGATTGGGGTTGAAATTAAGTGAATCGGAACGTGAAAGGATTAATTTCCAACTAGCCACTACATAAGGTCTAGGAAAATCGACCTTGGTAGGGGACACTCACTCTGACTTCATGGAAGTAGCTCCGGTGCTCCCTGTGCCGCCAATAAGTCCAGTTACGATTCCAGACCCAGCTAGTCTGTGGGGCCTGAAGCATGTCCCTATTCAGATAATCAGCAACTACAAGAGGAAATTAATGAGCGAAGATAGAGAGGAGGAAGGGTGTAGAGCAGGATGTGGACCGATCCTAAGAATACTGCGCACAAGGATGAGTCTCCGCGTGTATACCGGATATATGTGCGGAGAGTGGGAACACCCTATACCACTGACGGAAAGTGTGGTGCCCAGATAGAGCTCTTAGATCCCGGAGTATAAGGCTGGGATGTTTAAGTAAGCACCTGTTATGGATAGAGGATGGGATGAAGGATATGTTAGGAGAGCTAAGCAAATGGGCCTTGCTTGCACAATAAAGGGACGAAAGAAGGACTGGGAGCTAGGAGAGGAGGGATGAAGGCTTAAGCCGAACATCGCCAATTAAGGCGGTACCACGAGCAAAAGAGGTAAATGGGAGTCTCGTTTGGGCAGCCATAGCGTGCGGATGTGTTCTAAAGCACTCCGTGTGCAGTGACTGTGCGACATGGCTTTTTTTAGAAAATAGAGTTAAAACTCTGGTTTAAGAGACAAGTGCAGGAGTTCATTAATCCAGGCACGAGGCAAAAGGCTGTAAGTGTTCGAAAGAGTTTCAGGCTTTCTGCTGTCAAGTACGAGGATGACCATATCAGGGTTTTAGTTGGTAAGAGTCCGGGGCCGGGTTCAGTATAGTCTGACATAACCATAGATTTCCTAAAAAATCCATGGTAGCCATGAGGATTTCCCAACGTAAAAATAAAGGTTAGGTTAGGTAACCCGCCCCCAGAACAAGGGCGGTGGACAGATAGATAAATAGCGTTGCCTACCAATTCTGTGAGTTGAGAGTTGCCCCGCGACCCTGGTAGGCGCTCGCCTGCCTGAGATCGCCCGGCTGCGGCTACGGTCATTGTGTGCGACGCCATGAATGCGGGGCAACACAATACTCAAGGGTAAGAAAGGAAGAAAAAGGAAAGCAAAGCTAAAAATAGGCTAGAATAACCTTTGCGCAATGCTAGACAAATAATATTTTGAATTTTACCTTAGCAATAGTTAGACTGTTTTTTAATTACGGATAAACAATTTCTTATCCAACAAACCGTTCAAAATCATCAAGTACAAGTACAAGTCAATCAAGTACAAGAAAGATGGAGACAGAGGGAGACAAGAATAAGGAAAAAGAGGGAAAAAACGAATATAATAAAGGAAAAGGGATAGAGCAAATGGAGGAGACTGAGACAGAAAATATAGAAGAAAGCACAGACACTGAAGAAGGATCTTCAGGAATGGAAGTAGATGAGCAAAAAGGAAAAAGCACGAGATGGAGACATGCTACAATAAAAGCAACTTCAACACCGCTGAAAGAAAAAAGAAGCGAACAAACTTCAGACATAATGATAAATATACTATGCGGAGATACTGCCAAAATTATGACATACTCCAAATCGCTTATGAGTAATATTAGGCACATAAAGAGAACTGACATAGACCACCTGGTCGAGTTAGTGGCGAGTCTGCAAAGGAAAACGAAGCAGCTCAGGGAACAGAGAGTATTCGAAGAGGAGCAGAGGGTGGAAAAGAGTAGAGCCGAGCCTAAGAAAGAAGAGAAAACGACACAAACATCGGTAAAAATAAATGAGGAAGAGAACAGCAACAAGAGGAAAACAATAACACCGATAGAGGGAAACAAGAACAAAAAGAAAAGGCAAAATGACGAAACGGACTCGGAAGAGGAACGTAGGGAAGAGGGGGGGGGGGGGGGGGGCAATGGACCCAAGTGGAGAAAAGAAGAAGGAAACCGGAGGGATACAGACAAGAAACAGGAAAAGAAAAGGAAACCTATGCGAGTGCGGCAGCTAGGAAAAAACCAGGAAATTTAAAAGAAGTTGTGAAAAGAAATAGAAATGAAGCAATGATCATAAAGGTAAAAGGAGGCAAAACGTATGAGGAAACATACAGGGACGTGCTGAAAAGAGCAAGGAAAGATTTGGAGGAAGTAAATAAAGTAAGGAAGTCCAGGACGGGAGACATTATATTAGAATTCAATAAAAAGGAAGGGATAGAGAAAAAAATTAAGGAGATAAAAGGAAATCTGGAGAAAGAGTTCGAAATCAAGCATATGAGTGCGAATGTAACAATCGAAGTAAAAGAAATAGACCCGCTGGTAACGAAGGAAAATCTGAAGAACGAAATAAAACGATCATCAAATAAAGCGGAAGGCAGCGATGGCGGTATAAACGTTAAGCTATTAAAACAAACGTGGAGAGGCAACCAGGTTGCGATCGTCAGTATAGGATAGTAATATATAAAAGAACTTGAAAAAACTAGGCGTCTAAGAATTGGACTAACGTCCTGTACATACAAAATTCTACCCAGGATTGAAAGATGCTATAAATGCCACAAGTTAGGGCATATTGGCAGAAACTGCGTCGAAATCAAAGACGGTAAGGAAATCTGTAGAAGGTGTGGGTCACATAGCCATACCATGATCGCATGCATTGCTGACAAGCCTAAATGCATTGTTTGCAGTGAGGCTAGAAAAGAAGACCCTTTCACCAGGCACGTCACCGGGGCCTACAACTGTCCAATCTATAGGAAGGCGCTGATTGAAAAGCACGAGAAACGAACATGGAGTTAAAAGCTCTACAAATTAATTTAAATAGATGCCGTGTCGCGCAGGAGATTATGCAGCAAACGGCCATAACGATAGGAGCTGATATATTAGGTTGGTGCGTATGAAATGTCGGATTCTCTTTACATGCGGACGTTTTCCTCCCCGTTTTCGTTATATTTTTGTATTTGGCATAACCTCATTCATACTCGTATTGTCCATTGCCAGAGACTCATTTCAACAAAATAGGTTTTCTCGAAGGTCTTCCCTTTTTTATTTCTTTTGAGTTTATTACCGATATGAATTCTGCCGACATTCGCGTCATTTTCTTATATGAGTACAAACTTGATAATAGTGCTGCAAAAGCTGCACGCAACATAAACCAAGCGTTTGGGGAGAATACGGTTAACGATCGGAAAGTGCAGCGTTGGTTCGAAAAATTTCGGACTGGCGATTTTTCACTGCAAAATGAGCCGCGCGGAAGACCCAAAACGTCTGTGAAGAATGATGACCTGAAGACTCTAGTAGAAGCGGATCCAGCCGTATCCACGAGGGAACTTGCTATCAGGATGAAAGTTGACCATACAACGATATTGAGACACCTTTCTGAGATTGGCAAGGTTAAGAAGATGGACAAGTGGGTACCGCACGCACTGACAGAGCGAAATAAGCTGGATCGGTTAAACGTATGCTCATCATTGCTAACCCGATTTCACCGAGAGCCATTTTTTGATCGGATCATTACGTGTGACGAAAAATGGGTTCTTTATGACAATAGAAAGAGGTGTGCTCGGTGGCTTGACAAGGATGAGGTTTGTGCCCATACTCCAAGGCCATCGCTTCATCCACGGAAGATTTTGTTCACAGTTTGGTGGAACGCGGCTGGGGTAATCCATTATTCGTTCCTTCGACCTGGGGAGACAATTACGGCCGAAAAGTACTGCCAGTACATTGATGAGATGCACGATAAGTTAAAAATTGTACTCCCATCGCTTGTGAATCGGCATGGCCCGCTACTGCTCCATGACAACGCTCGGCCGCATACATCGATCGCACAAAACAATTGCGAAACTGAACGAACTGGAATATGAAGTTTTGCAGCATCCACCATATTCACTGGATCTCTCGCCGACCGATTTTCATTTTTTCAAGCATTTAGAGCTGTTTTTAAGGGGCAAACACTATGAAAATGAAGACAGCCTAAAAAACTCGATATCAGAGGTTATTAATTCTAAAGACCAAAATTTTTTTAAAAAAGGCATCTACGCTTTAAAATCTCGTTGGGAGAAGTGTATTGAAGCGAATGGAGCATACTTTGATTGAATAAACAGCTTTTGAAGAAAGATATACAGTTTTATACAATCACTTAAGAATCCGACATTTCATACGCACCAACCTAATATATGACGTTCTACGGACAAACGTCGCCACTTGGATCACCTCGGATGAATACCAGGAACAGCTGCGCGATTCAAAACAAGATAGGGACGAGAGTCTCCAATCATTTAACATCAGATTCAAACGCATATACAATAAACTGACATATGCGATCAGTAACGATATCCGCAACCATTAACAAGACGTATAATGTTTGAAACATTGAACGGCAAAGTTCCAAGAATCTAAATCCGTAATTTGGACAGAAACATTGGCAGAATATTACTGTCAACTAAGCCAACCACACTGTTGGAAGCCGAAAACGAGGCGATAGATATAGAACGCTACCTTCGAGAAGAAAGAAGAGAATGGCAACGCCCTTCCGAGTACCTATACCGAGACAACCAGTGAAAACCAGTTTTCAAGGTAACGCTTCGCGATCACTTACAACTAACAGTTACAACTAACAATTCACCGAAGACGTTTCATCAAGCAGGAAAGGCACCATTAGCACAAAGAGCTCAATTAATATTGTCCAACATGTACAATATGAGCCTGCAGTGCTTATTGGGGTTTGCTTCAAAGGTTATCGTACTTTAGAAAATTCTAAAAAATAGACAAAGTGGCGCTGAGTAGCTAGTATTCGGAGTGCAAAAGGTTAATCATAGTTCCTAAATTCCAATTCTTCTATCATCTTGTATCCGCTTACTAATCCTGTCTGTCCTTTACTTGTTCGCTGATCTTTGTACCTTGACTCACTCACCCTCAACCATATACTAGCTAGTTTTCGCCATAGCTCAGATATTCTGTAGTCATTACTTGCATCTAAATAAACCTCTGAAGCCTCCCGATAAGTGTTGTACTCTATTCTCCAGGAACTATCAAAACTAGAATCCTACAATTGGGTTCCTCCGACTAATTTCTCCTTATAATAATAAAGTAAAGTTCTTCAAACTAAAAGTAGTTAAAATAGCAGAAATTATGAAAAGTTGTTAAAGTAAGCAATTACCAGTGGTAGGTATAACCTTAATCGCTAGCATGCTCAACTGATATTAAATATATCATCGCATGATGATAATGATTTAGTACTAAGCTTTGATATACAGAGTATCCCACGATATTATTATTTTTCATGAAAATGCCACTGTGAAAGAAAAATCTTTACGTTCAATATTTTAAGGTTATACTCGTGTTTCTTAAATGCAATATTTCCATCTTTGTATTAGCAAGTTTAATATACGTACTTGAAATGATAAAAAATCGCAACAACGTAAAAAGCTTTAAAACCGATAACGATCGATTTGTTCATCAATCGTGTAATTTCAAAATATTCATTTTCAGTTCCGAAATATCGCTCTAGGTTATTGTGAAACGAACGGTTGAACGCAAATGCAATTGTTTCTGTTCTTATATCTAATGACCTGTGTATCAACTGCTTTTATTAATATATTTGTTCATGATACTTTAAACAAAAGGTTATGTCGCATCTCGAACTCGATAGGAAGATTACTACGCGTGTGCGTTGCTTCTTTCCCTCTCACACCCTCAGCAATGCTTCTACTCGATAGGAAGATTACTACGCATGGGCTTCTCTTCTTTCTTGCTCCCCTCTCAAGTAGTCCTTATCTCTGTTCTGCTCTCTCACCTCGAGCAATCCTTTTACTCCATAGAAAGGTGACTATGCATACACTCCTCTTCTTTCTTGTTTTCACCTTCAACAGTCTTATAGTCGATAGCCAGGTTACTACGCATGCGCTCCTCTACTTTCACCCTTTCACCTCCAGCGCATCGTATCTCTGTCCTCCTCCAATCGAAGTCGGACGAAGCTAGTCGAAGCCAAACGAAGCCAGTCGAAGTACAAGCTACCCACGAAATAATGGCGGAAATTTTCAAAACTTTATTGCATTCATATGTATAATGTAATATTATAGCAATTATGTACTTCAGAGAGTATCTTTGGTCCACGTCCAATCGATCGAATTGGAAATATTGTTTAAACAACTTCTTATTGTTACATTGTTTAAACATTCTCTTACTGTTAATAAAATAATGAATATAACCATAATAGGATGAAGCTATGCCGGCTACGATTCCGCGATTTTTAGACTGGTAAATTTTCGGTCTAAATCACAATGCGTTCCCAAGACTCAGCGCAGATCTGGTCATCGCGAAATATAGCACTTGGCGACCAGGTCCACGCGCTATCCTAATCCTGACATCCGTCTGGTTTGTGTCGATCATTCAGACCAAGCAATTGTTTTCCTCAAGAATTCGTTGCGACTGAGCATTGCACAGTCGTGTACGGTAGATTCTTAACTTTGGTTCATTTATGACCAATTTCCGTTCCTTGCGTTTTTATGGAAGCGTTCGCTTTTCCCGTCCGCGCATCCATCGTTTTCGTTCTTGATTTTTCCATCCTTTACTTTACGCATTTCTCAGGGGCGACATTATCGCCCTCGCGACAGTTCATTCAAAGCAGTTCGGTTAGAATATTCATTTAATTCGTTTAGAATCGTGAATTCGTTCAGAGTTTGGAGTTTGCCGAGAGCTCTGTGTTCGCATAGAGCTTTCAGTATAATCGCGTAGTGACGCGAAAGAATTGTAGCCACAGTACCGTTCCCGTGATAAGAAATATTTTGTCCTATTATCACTATTGTTATTGTTGATTTATATATTAAATTTGAGAACGAGAAGTCGAGCGTTGTTCTTCCTCCCGTACGCCTCAAAGCACCTTAAAATTGTAACCATTTATTATAAAAATGGCTTTTCAATATATGGTAGCTCATTCCACAGAAAAACCTTGAATGTAATGTCGAAGAAATATGCACCAAAAATTTGATCGTTAAAAATTCCAAACAGTAGGTATTAAGACTTCAAACTATTTTATTCATCCACTATTCTCATCCAATGAGCATTATTCTGTATTCCATTGAGGATTATTCAGTAGCTCTTTGTTGGAGAACAAAAACAACAGATCTTCAATAACTTTGTTGAAAATTCCGCACCGAGTATCAAGACTTCAACCACCCACTATTCTCATGCGATTTGGATTATTCTGAGGTCAGTAGTTCTTCCTTAGAGAACAAAGATTTGTTTAAAAACCGCAGATCTTCAATAATCTTCTCCTTCGTCCAATTACAATATCGTATTCCTGTCGTCTTTCTTCTTTTCTTCTTTACTTTACTTCTGTACTTCACACTTGACTTTCTTCTTCTTCTTCTTTCATCACTTTCTTCTTCTTTACTTCTTTACTTCCACAGACTATGCAATAATTTGTACGATAGCAATGAAAATGTGATTGCAAGATTCTGTATTTTTCAGTGAAATCCTGCTGCTAATAAAATTCTTCTGCTATCTTCTGCTATTTGGGGACTGGTTATTATTACACAGCTTCTAACACAGCTTCAATAATCCATAGAAGAGGAAGCACTTCTTCCTACACGAAGTTCCAGTTTCACGTGCCCTTGATACAATTCCTTTAATTGTTCTTACTGAGAGTGCATGCTTCAGAGTACAATTTTATTACTGCATTACATGTCCGAGAATTAGAATCGTATCGACGCCTTTTTTATATTAATAGTCACCATTTAATAACAGCAGTCGAAAATTAACCATTTTTCTAAGTTATTTTTATGTAAAACGATTTTCGTTATTTGCAAACAATTATTTTTCCGATTAAGCGTTCATTTTATAATTGTTAGATCAGAGTTTCTTAAACTGTGGGTCGCGAACCCAATTGGGGTGGCTAAAAATGACTGTTATTGAAAATTCTCACATTATCCTACGGCCAAAATTGCAAAAAATACTTGCCAGCAATGTTTATGGGGTCCCAGAACAAATTTTCCTAAATATTGTAGTCTTCTCATACTAAAAATTTTAAGAAACCCTGGTGTTAGACAATCGCGATATTTAGGAACCAATATGTAACATGTAAAATACCAATTTTCGTTCTTGCAATTTTGTTAAGTAGTTTGCATCATAAGTTCATATTTGCTCGGAATTTTTTGAGGTATTTCTCTAGGTAAAAGCAAAAAATTTCGATAAAACTAGAGAGTTTCGATTGTAATGGTAATAAAGACGTAATTAGATCCACAAAACGTAGACGTATTATTGAAATATTAAATTCTGGCGATTTGAGTTAGTTTTCCACTTTTCTCAATAAAGCAAATCAGTTAAAAAATATAAGAATTTGTTTAAATAAAGAAACATGAGATAAACCTAATTTTTTAGAGCACTTGTCAGAGTTAATTCTTTGGGGCACAGTGGAATTAAAAACGTCCCAGCTTTTGATGTATGGTGAGACATTTCTAATAATAATAATAATAAGTACATTTTGCATTTCATGTGGCACGATGGGATTATTTGAGTTTCTACAGATCTTATAATAATCAAAATATTGCCATTTTATATATAATAGCGAAATGTTAGCAATAGTCTCTATTTTCTAACTTTAGCAACAGCTTCTATTTTCTAATTTTAGGCACTGCTTCTATTTCCTAATTTTATATTTTCTAATTTTCTGTTATAACATATTACTATTTTAGCAATAGTTTTTATTCCCAACATCTCCCAGTAATAGAAAATTAAAAAATGGAAGCTATTCCTAAAATATTGCTATTTTAGAAAATACTGCAATAGTTTCTGTTTTCTAATTCTAGTTTCAATTTTCTAATTTTAGCAATATCGTCTATTTTCTTATTTTCTATCGAAATATTGCTATTTTAGCAATAATTTCTATTGTGAACATTCGAAAGGGAACCGGGTGCAAAGCATTACTTTAATGATTCCACCCAAATGATACACATATCATGGCACATCCTGTATATCTTAAGAGAGAAAGAAATTAACCCTTTGCACTCCGCTGTCCCCTCTCAGGGGACATCGTAATTCTAGCATATCACTCGGATGTCCCCTCTCAGGGGACATTCAAATTTATTAGTGATTACGGCGAATTGAGTTATTTCCGCGCAACTTTTTGAGACATGCATGTTTCCCTGAAGTTTTCTCTTGAAATGGGACAAGAAATCAAATCAAAATACCGTAAAATTACTAAGATATATACAAGAAATATCAGCGCGTTTTGTGTCAGACGAGAGCGTGAGAGGCGCGCTCACGACGGTCCGAACACTTCTTGGCGCCACTTGAAAAGAGCGATAAGGGGAGTTTGTAGAAGAAACGTGATTTATATTTATAAATAAACAAGTCTAAATCTGGAGGAAAATATTTTCAAAGCCGAGCTCAGTTTGGTTTGAAGCTTCGAGCAGTGCATACAGATCTAACGAGTGAGACAATCGGAAAAGTGATTCTTTCTTAGTGAATAAATTGTTTGGTGAAAGCTATTTTGGTAAATATCATCTTGTGAATTAGTAATAACAATTAGAAATTTTCAACCCATGTATTTATTCATATTTTTTATTAGAACAATGGCAAAGCGTCCAACCACGAGTGTGTCTCGTGACACATATAGTAGCGAAGATGAGCTCCAGATAGACCTATATACCGACATGTTAGAAAGACTAACTGTAGAACAAAACGACAGCAGTGATAGTGATATCGTTCCACGAAGAAGGCGACGTAGAGTTCGCATAGATAGCGACAGCGATGAAAGTAACACGGAAGAAAACACACGGCAACGTGATAACGTATCGTCAAGTGAAGAGTGGGAGGATATTACTGAATCGGGCGATCCCCCAGCCAATTTTGATTTACATGAACAAATAGTCGGACCACACGCACCAACTAACATAAAAGAGCCCATAGACTATTTTACACTGTAGCGGCTAGCATCGAGGTATAATAGAAGACCTTTTTCGCTACAAGCAGCTAGAACGATTTATGGTATGCGCACAAATAAGTTACTTTTGAGAAGACGTCCTTAGCGAACTTTCTCCACATGTTAGTTGTAAATCTTAGTCGACGACCTCAGTAACACACGCGGACTCCATAAATCGAGGGTTTCCAAAAAGGGTCTAGGCCTACGGTCAAGAGGCTACAGCCTTGACGTGAGAGGAACCAGACCCAGCGGAAACCCCGCTACATTGCCAAATGTTAAAATAACAAAATGCCCCCACTATACCTGCTGCCGCCCTTCCAAGCAAACGCGCTAAGGGCGCAAGAAGCTAAGGTCGAAGCACAGACTTAGCCAATCATGCAACGGAAAGAATTTGTACAAACGCGGTTGCACACGAGAGAACCGAAAAAGACACAGTTGATCTCGAGAACGAAACGAGTGCAGACGCTCCAGAAATAAAAGAGAAAAGTGAACATCCTACGAACTTAGTCAGATCATTCAAATAACCAACCTCCTCCACAATTGGTGACCGCCCGACGTGATCACAAGTTTGTAAAAGTTCACGAAGAAGCCAACACAGAACGAGATGGCTACGACACGCAAAACCACCGCCGCAGCAACCGTACAGCAGGTAGCTAGCGTGACAGCGAGCAGTAACACCGAGCTTCTATTAAAGCGTTTAGGAAGCTTGGAACTCAAAATATCGGAGCTGCGGAAATCTCATTCTCAAACGCGTCCAGACGCGAGATTCCGCCGCCGTCGCTCAGGTTCGAGGAGTACTACCCGTAATAAGGCACCAGCCAAACGCAAACATTGCTGGTACCATTGGACATTCGGAGCCTCATCCACTCGATGCCGTTCGCCGTGCAGTTTCCATTCGGGA
This sequence comes from Xylocopa sonorina, assembly GCF_050948175.1. Lineage (NCBI taxonomy): Eukaryota > Metazoa > Arthropoda > Insecta > Hymenoptera > Apidae > Xylocopa > Xylocopa sonorina. Next base: position 163,690 of record NW_027490090.1, on the reverse strand, counting down.
AACGAGGAGGGACATCACTGAACGCGGCAACCAGTGAGGGTCTAGCGACTAGCCGCTTGTTCGTCACCGATCGGGTAACGAACGAAGAATACCTGATCGATACCGGTTCGGACCTTTGCGTATATCCTCGCACGCGCATCAAAGGCCGAATCCAGATGACGAAGTACCAGTTATGCGCGGCTAACAACACCGTAATAAATACCTACGGCGACAGGACGGTCAACCTGAACCTGGGACTCCGACGAGCATTTCCGTGGAGGTTCATCATCGCGGACGTCTCCAGGCCTATCATCGGTGCCGACTTCCTGAGCCACTACGGGCTACTGGTGGACCTACGTAACAAACGATTGCTGGACCAGACGACGTCGCTTACTACCAAGGGACGAATCACCAACGACGCAACACCATCGGTGAAGACAATCAGCGGCAACTCCCCGTACGATCAGCTGCTCGCCGAATTTCCAAGCGTCACACGTCCTACAGCGGCCACGAGTAAGTGCAAACACGACGTAGTGCACCATATTCATACTACCGCCGGGCCGCTGACTTACGCGAAACCGCGCCGTCTTTCCCCGGAAATGTATAAGCTCGCGCGGGCGGAATTCGAAGACTTGATGAGCCGAGGTCTCATCAGGCCTTCGAAAAGCCAATGGGCCTCAGCCTTACATATGGTCCAGAAAAAGGACAATGGCTGGAGACCCTGCGGTGATTATAGAGCGTTAAACGCACGAACGATACCTGATCGGTACCCAATACCGCACATAGAGGATTTTTCGCGGGTGTTGTTCGGGAAGACGACCTTCTCGACCATAGATTTGGTACGCGCGTACCACCAAATCCCGGTGCACCCGAACGACATCCCGAAAACCGCGATTACAACGCCATTCGGGTTATACGAATACGTCGCGATGCCGTTCGGGCTGCGAAATGCCGCGCAAACATTTCAGCGATTTATCGATACCGTTCTGCGAGGTCTCGACTTTTGTTACGCATACCTAGACGATATACTAGTCGCGTCTAGGGACGAGACTGAACATAAGGAGCACCTCCGAGAACTCTTCGCGCGATTAGCAAAATACGGGATCGTAGTAAATGCGTCAAAATGCGTATTCGCCGTACCAGAAGTGAAGTTTTTAGGGTACACGGTAAACGAACGCGGCACGAAGCCGCTACCTGATAAAGTACGCGCGATACTAGAATTCCCGAAACCAAAGACGGTCGAACAGCTTCGTAGATTCCTCGGGATGATTAATTTCTACCGCAGGTTCATACCTGACGCCGCGAATTTGCAAGCGCCGATTAATGTCCTACTAAAAGGGAAGCCGAAGAAAAACGCGACACTTCTTTGGTCATCCGAGGCCGAAGAAGCTCTTCATAAATTAAAAAACGCGTTAGCAAACGCCACATTATTAGCTCACCCGTCGAGCTCGGCACAACTCGCGATTGTCGTAGACGCATCAGATTTCGCGCTTGGAGCAACACTGCAGCAGCGAGTAGGCGAATCGTGGGAACCGCTAGCGTTCCATACGAAAACACTCTCGTCCGCACAGAAAAAGTACAGCGCGTACGACCGCGAATTGCTCGCGATATACTCGGCAATTAAGCAATTTAGACACGCTGTAGAAGGTCGCTCATTCGTTGTTTACACCGACCACAAACCGTTAGCATACGCGTTTAGCCAAAAACCCGAAAAGTGTACGCCACGACAGTTTAGATATCTCGATTTTATCAGCCAATTCACGACCGACATTAGGCATATCAGCGGGAAGGACAACGAAGTCGCGGACGCATTATCACGCGTAGAAGCGATCACGCCCGCGATACGATACGAGGACCTGGCGAAGTCACAAGAAAACGACGACGAAATACAGCACTTTTTGACCGCGTCAAACACAGCACTGCAACTAAAAAAAATAAAATTCGCGAACAAGGATGCAGACATATACTGCGACGTTGCTACCAACCGAGCTAGGCCGTTCGTAACTAAACCGTTCAGACGGCAGGTTTTCGAATCGATCCACGGACTTTCGCACCCCGAAATAAAGGCTACGATAAAACTAGTCAAGGATAGGGACATTTGGCCATCCATCGCGAAAGATTGTCGCGAGTGGGCGCGATCCTGCCTAAAGTGCCAATGCACAAAAGTGACTAGGCACGTCTCATCGCCAATCGGTAGATTTGCGCCACCTTCCGCTAGATTCGAGCATATACATATCGATCTAGTAGGCCCACTACCTACATCGCGAGGCAACAGATACTGCCTCACCTGCGTCGATCGTTTCACTCGATGGCCCGAAGCATTCGCCATCGAGAACATCGAAGCAGAGACAGTCGCGAGAGCATTCGTCGCGGGGTGGGTCGCGCGTTTTGGGACACCGTTAAGAATAACTACGGATCGCGGTAGACAATTCGAATCGCAGCTATTCCATCGTCTAAACGCGATATTAGGGACCGAACACATAAGAACAACCGCGTATCATCCCGCTGCAAACGGCCTTGACGAACGCCTCCACAGGCAATTAAAAGCAGCGTTAAAGTGTCACGACGACGAGACCTGGGCCGACGCGTTACCAGTAGTCTTGCTAGGCATTCGAGCAGCGTACCGCGAAGACTTAGAGGCATCGGTCGCGGAACTAGTATACGGCGAGAACCTCCGCTTGCCATCCGAGTTTTTCGCTGCAACGACCGGAAACGTGGTAGAGCCAGCCGAAGCAATCGAACAGTTACGGGCTCATTTTAAAAAGATTCGCCCAGTCGAAGCCTCGAGACACGGCGAAAAGAGTTTTTGTATTCAAGGATCTAAGAACAGCTTCACACGTCTTCGTGCGCGTCGACTCGGTCAAAAGACCATTGCAAAGTCCGTACGAAGGCCCGTTCGAAGTAATAGCTAGAAACGATAAAACATTTACAGTAAGAATACGCGAAAAAAAATGTTACGGTCTCGATAGATAGGTTAAAACCAGCGTATATGTTAGACGATAAGGAAAATACGTCACTACCGAGTAAGGCACCTATTGCAAAGAAGCAAAACGAGCCAAGCAGTGAACCAGTGGTAACTCGCGCAGGTAGACGCGTACGCTTCCCAGACCGCTTACAGGTCTCGGCAGCGAATAGTAGGGTTAGAATAAGATAGCTAATAAAATAGTAGTAAGATGTGTACAGTATAGGTAAGATAGTAATAAGATAATGTACTTTCTTAATGTAAATAGATAGCTAGATAAGTTAGAAGTAAGAACCCTACATATCGTTACACTGGAAGGGGGGTGATGTAGCGGCTAGCATCGAGGTATAATAGAAGACCTTTTTCGTTACAAGCAGCTAGAACGATTTATGGTATGCGCACAAATAAATTACTTTTGAGAAGACGTCCTTAGCGAACTTTCCCTCCACAACACTATATTTTACAGAAGAATTAGTAGACAGCATAATAAAAGAAACCAACAATTATGCCAAAGGAGAAATTGGAAAGAAACAGCTTTCAGGAAAGTCAACTTGGCACAAGTGGTACCATATCACCAAACAAGAATTTTTAGCATTCATCGCCGTCATCCTGAATATGGGATTGATTCAGCTCCCCAACATCCAAGAATACTGGTCTACTGCTGACAATAGTAAAATCCCATTTTTTCCGGAAACATTTACCAGGTCCAGATTTATGCAGATATTTTGGATGCTACATTTGAAAAAACCAACGCAAGGAAATGCACCGATAAGAACGCGTATTCAAAAAGTCAGCAATTATTTAGAATATATAGATGGAAAATTCAGACAATATTTCATATCATATAAAGCAATCGCTGTGGATGAATCGATCGTAAAATTCAAAGGCAGAATAGCATTCATTACTTATAATCCAAACAAACCAACAAAGTGGGGTATACGCATATATGCGCTGGCGGACTCAAGAACAGGATATTTATTCACAATACTTTCATATTATGGCAGCATAACTTCAGATAATATATTCCGGCCCGATCTTCCAGTAAGCACAAGGATTCCGCTACATTTGTATAAGAAATTATTAGACAGAATTCTTGATGCAAAAGGATACCATATGTTCACCGACAGGTACTATACCAGCATCCTTTTAGCGGAAGAATTGCGAAAGATGAATCTTACTGGTACTATAAAAACTAATCGAACAGGTGTACCGACACAAATAAAAAAACCAAAATTTTCAACAAATAAAACAGTTGCATACAGGAAAAATAATACTACGCTTCTTGCGTGGAAAGATAAAAGAATTATTACCATGCCCACAAATTATTATAACACTCAATTACAATCTACCCACAGAACATAACGCGGTGGAGATGTCGTAACAGTGAATAAACCTGAAATGGTGTTAGGATATACGGCAAATATGGGTGATGTCGATCGTACGGATCAATACGCTTCGACGTATTGTTTCCTCCGTAAATCGTTGAAATGATGGAGAAAGTTATTTTTTGGGGGGTTGGAAATGTGTGTGATAAACTCATACATAATATATCGTATCTCAAAGCAAACAAATAATGAAACGCCAATGACACACCACAAGTTTGTCAAAACACTAATTGACCAATTGAGGGGCGATTTTCATGTATCGAGAACGCGTCCATCCACATCTGCGGACAATAGAGTGGATAACAAATTACATATTCCCAATGTAGGACAAAGAAAACGAGACTGTATTGTGTGTTCTAACAGGAAAACACCTGGTGACAGACGTCAAACAAATTATTATTGTGAAACATGCACTAATCAGCCTGCAATGTATATTGGGGAGTGTTTCAAAATTTATCATACTATACAAAATTATAAACAATAAAATATTGATTTTTTACAAATATACATTCGTCGATCTCAACCAATTCATATAAGTCCAATATCATTATAGTACGTTACTTAGTTCCAAAATTATAATAAATAATACGAGGGTCTGTAAATGTTCGTTTCTGCCGTAAAGTGGCGCTGAGTAGCGGATAGCCAACGTCCAGAATCGTTCAGAGTGCAAAGGGTTAAAATTCCCGGCTGTTCTAATCATTCCGCTATATAATTAGTAACAATTAACAGCGTGCATTAATTACATACGTTCTATTATATATAGATAAGCTACGAAAAACAAATTGGTATGTTTGCTCCTATCGTATGTTTGCTTAATTTTTGAAATGTATAATGTACAATTTCAATTTAGTTCTCTTCAGGATGAGTGTAAAACGTTTGAAAGGAGAACAATGGATAAAGGAAATCATTGGTTCAAAAAGTGACTCTGATGAAGAAACGGAATATTATTGCCAATGAAGTGGTCTAATAGAAATGAATTTTATAAGCTTTCCACTATCCATACCGCAGAATTTGCAGAAGTACCGAAAAAGTAGAGAAAAAATGAATTTATTCTAAAACCCAAATGTGTAATAGATTATAACTCTTCAATGGGTATAATCGATAAATTATATATGGTTATAAGTACTATCGATACAACTCGCAAAAGTTTCAAGTGGTATCGCAAATACTTTTTCCACTTGATAGATGCTTCCGTGTGGAACGCATTCTGCCTATATAAGGATACCACAAAAAAACAAATCACAATGGCGAAATTTCACCTGCAATTGATTAAGGAAATATTACAAGAATACCACAAAAATCAAGAATATCATCGATGCAGCAAGTCAGGAAATAATTATGCCACAAGGCTCACAGGGAGACATTTTCCTCCGATATACCGGTCGGGGGAAGAAAAATCGAAAGCGAAGATGCGTTGTATGTGCGGTTGGTGGTGTGAGACGCGAATCTAAGTATCATTGTGAACAATGCAATGTGGGCTTGTGCCTTTCCCCTTGTTTCGAAAACTATCACACCAAATTACATTATTAGTTTTGTCATTTATTATATATTATTCCACTCTTAGTTTTGTTATTTATTACGTTCCACTCCTGGTATTGTTATCTATTTTAATTTTATTTGTTATCTATTTTAATTTATTGTTATTAATAATATTGAAACATATTATTTACTTAATGTGTTGTAAAGAAATAGATATGATTATAAAATGTTAAGCGCCAAGCCTGTTTTGTCTGTCTTTCCGTCTGATCCGCGAGATAACATTCCGCTGAAATCGGATTTCGGCCGAGAAATCAAGATTATGCCAAGAATTTCTTTAGATCTATCCAATAATAGGGCAATAATAGGCGCGTTTTAATCAATTTTTTAGTATGAAATTTATGGAACATTCGGAAGCACAGAATTGTACAAATGATCTTGACAAAATACTAAATGTTGTCAACGCGTTAAATTTTACAGAGTTTACAGAAACTGTAGCATCATCCAATTTTAAACATTTGGAAGCATGATTATCGCGCAATGGATCTGCCAGAATCAAATGCATTCGAGTATGTACGCGGTTATTTAAAAAAAAAAAAAATGGTGTATACAAATTGTGTATACAATTGATAAATAAAAACAAAATTACATTATATTGTTCCTTCCTAACTGATGAAAATCAGGAAGGCACTTAGAACTTTGGATATGGCAAGTAATCAGTTTTGTGATCACATTAAAAAGATTAGAGCAACTATTCGTTAAAAATTTTGGGAGCAAGTGTTCTCACAAAAATACTGCTTGGTTATTTATTTCATTTAGCGCAACAGATAAACTTTGAACAATTATACCCAAGCGTAGCAATGATTTTTTTAATAAAATTATATCTCCGCATGCGCATATATTAAGCATTAACGGAACATAAGAAAACGTAGAAAAATAGTAACAATAGAAAGTTATTAACTATTTTATATTTATAAATTTTCCTTTCAACCGTTATTCTCATTCTTTATAATAGTTTGTGACGCGTTAACGTCACAAGTTAAAAATTTAGAGAACGATTGTTTTCAGAACAAATATTGCTGGTTATTTACTTCAGTTAGCGTAAAAGATGAACTTCGAACTATTATGTTGAAATTTTGCAACTGTTTTATTTTTAATAAAATTATATTTCCATACACTTTACAACATTATAAGTCCTTCACCACTCTAAAAGTATGTATTTAATTTAGTATACGAATAAACGCGTATTTGAGAATTAGAGAAATTACGCGTATTAGAGAAATTTGTTATATCATTCTTGTTCGAATAGCAAATTACAAAAATTAATCTGAAGTATTAATTTTTCTAAGTAATCTTAAGAAAGGTAGAAAAGTGTTTTTTTTTTTCATGCAGAAAAATTAGGCAATTGAATTTATAATGCTTCTAAATATTACTATTAATTTAATAACATTAAAATAATATTGAAAATAAAACTCTTGAATAATTAAAAATTGAACATTTATCGATTTCCTGGAATATTAAATTGGTTAGCTAGTAATACGGTTATATGTTTTAACAAAGGTCACTGTAACATCCTTTGTAATTCTATACAAACTTGATTTCAATTAAAGTGTTTAATTTTAAATTAATATAGGCATGACACAAAAAATTATGAGTGAGGGTGCAACTCGCTTCCTAGAGTAATGTTCAGCCAGGTATTTGCTCAAGACCGGACGTGGAGGATTTCCCCATGAAAAAAAAAAAAAAAAAAAAAAAGTATTTGCTCAAATAATTCCTATAACAATAAATTTATTGGTTTGTTATGTTATGCATCTTAAACTATACACTCTTTCTTTGATAGTTATGATTTTTGCACTATTTTAATTCTTGTAAGGCATATGCCAGAAACAAAACAATACAACTAAAAAGCATGACGCACATACACCCCAGGCGACCTGAATGGAAAGTTCTCAAAACAATGGTCTAGCTGAGAACATGTTAATAGAATAACCCTCCGCAAGGTATTCTTTATTCTAAATAACCATATATAAACTGAGATTTAATAAGTATAGTTCCATTTACGTCGAATCCAACAGTATAAATTTCAATTATTGTCTGTCCAACAATATAAATTTCAGTTGCCGTCTATCCATCTCTGATTCAATGTTTTAACAATTGATGATATATCACAAGTGGTTTGCCTTTTAAAACATGGCAAGTAAGGGAAGATAATCATAATAAATAAATCTTTAACAAAAAGAAATTAGAAGCAATTAAAAAAATGTGACTATTAATTAATGTACTTAAAGTAGGATTTGCTTAAAGTAGGATAAACTTATCTTTAGTTTGGCTACCATTTTAGAAGTTATTTAACGCGAACACAAAATTAATACAATAGAGTTTACAAAAATTAATGAAATAAGATTATTATATTCATTGTTATACAGTTGACATACAACAGATCAGCAATCTTGCTGAAATTATTATTTCATTCAACAGATATTACATATATCAAATGCAATAGTACTTGTGGGAAAGTCATCAGAAGACGCCTTGAAAGCAAAGCATAAAAATATTAAATGCATAAGAGATCGCTATAGCTGAAAAATTTTAAGGCAATAATAACAATATTCAATTACAAAATAAATGCACATATATGGAAAAAATAAGATACATAATTTATCAAACATAAAAATATTTAATAGTAGATGAGTCAGGTTCTGAAATATCCAATGCGAACATCAATTCATGTTATGATTTAAATTTAGGTATTATATATGTAATATATAATTGATTTCCAAAATATATTTTTAAAAAACTTCAAACAAATGTAAATATTTTTATGCTTTATCTTTAAATATCACATACTCAACAGTCGTTTCAATTTTTCATTTGCATGCATTTTCGATAAGATGATAAAAATGTTTTTACCAAACAAAGAGTTAGTTAATAATCATATATCAATAAATAACATACAAAAGAATTACAATACAAAAAGTCTCTATTTAATACAAAGCTAAAATCATCTTAGCCCTTCTAACATAACTGTTTTTTCTCATGAATTGATACATCTTTATATTTTCTTTAAAAAGGTACAAACAGTTTTAGGTTAAACTGTGAAATGTTTTAATAGAATTTTGTTAACACAAATGTAGAAAAGTAGAGGATAGTGTAGTATCTACTATCGAGTGTAATTTCTGCCTTTGTATAAATTGTGTTGATTTGTACCATGTAACCTCCATTTATTACAAACATATGAAGCACATTAAGTTACTAATTATTCTTCAGTCTTCCAAATTGTTTCAGTGAAGTCAATATTTATAACATAATAGTAGTAGGCATAATATGCCTACTTATATAAGGTAAAAATACTAGCTATTAGACCTGACTTAAGGATTGGACACTATCAATAATATTTGTCAATATTAAACTTTGAAAAACTATACATGAAACTGAAAAAATAAAATAATTATCTCTGCTGACTTTTTACGTTGTCAATCATTTATAAAACTATAAGAAACCACTGCAGAGAGAGGAACATAATAAAGATATAAAAGTAATTGTAAAATTACGAACAGTTCAAATGATAAAATGATAACAAATCAGTTAATGGATTTGAAATCTATTGCAATCCATTGCAAATAGAATGGAAAATGTATTCAATTTATATTAATATAGGAAGGAAAGAACTAGAAAGATAGAATCATAAATTAGAGGAGAACAAGGAAGGCAAAGAAACAGACAAGCTGGAAATAATTTGGAAGAAGAGGGAATAGATACTATGTGAAAAAGTTTCCAGAATTGAATTAAATTGCAAGTTTCCAGAAGAATCAAGGAAACCCTGCTTTATGACAATACAACATTGTATTTTAGATTAATTAGTAAGTCTTTACATTTTTTTATATTAATTTCATATCCGTTTTCAAATGTTTCAAGATTGTACAGTGTGAAAAATTGTTCATTATTTCTATCAACCATTTCCATTAGAATTCTTTAGAAATATAATTTTATTCTGTCTAATCACTCAATCAATTTATCATGGTGATATACACAAATTTTAATACATCTTTTTAAGAAAATTATAGGTAACAATATATACTATGACTGAGAAAGACTCCATCAAATTTTAAATTATAAACAGTTTTAATAATTGTAATTACTAGGACATTACCTTATTCCTTTTGTAGCCTATTTTTTTTTAACGCATTCTTAGTTTTCAAATAACTTTTTATGTTTCAACTATTTCTTAGTTTAAATAATAAAATAAATATAAATAATATACCAAGTGTAAATATGGTTACCAAGTATAAATCTGGTCAATATATATATTCAAGCACTATACATTCCTTGTATTTAATGTTATGTATAAGTAGAAATAGTTTAATTACTATATTGCTTATTTTATAAGAATCTAAACCATTTATTGTAGATTGAAAATACAAAATAAATTTATTTCTAACAGTAACATTTTATGATACAATATTAAAAACAGAATTATTATCTTTCATTTTGATACCATTTTAATGTAACACTAATATTCTAACACTTTTGTACATTCTATTACTTATTAACTCCAAACGATTACTTTAAGAGCAAAATAACTTTGTTCTATGTATAAACTACTGAAATATAAATTTCCCTTAGTAGAAAGTTGTATTTCAGTGTCTTAACATCTAAAATTTAATACAAAAAAGACAGAATTGTTTTTATAAAATGCAATTTGCAATTTATCATAAAGATAGTAATGAAAGAGATAAAGGTTATAAATATTACTAAAACATATAAAAAGGAAGACCAGATTGAATTTAAAGAACCATCTCAAAGTCTGAATGAAAGGGGAAAGGAATAATAATGTAGAAAATTACAAAACAGCTGCATATAAATACTTCACACAATTAGCTTCAGAAATCCATCATGAAAATTAGGAAAAAACAGGACTTAAAACAATGCACAGAGTAATAAGAAAAATGGATTTAATGAATTAAATGATGCAAAATCAAATGGCAAAAAGAAAGTTATAAATAAATGAAATAAATAGAAGAAAAGGGTCGTTTTTTGCCAAAGAGTTCGTTAAAAAATCTCAAGATTGATGGAAAGATATTATTTTGCTAACACGAGAGAGATTTTTGGTTCATAAAGAAAAAGTATAATAGTATAGAGGCAAATAAATGAAGGTCTATAGTTAATAAAAGCAAAATCTACTTTAAGATACAAAGGAGGTTGTGCAATTGTGTGGGTATCCGTTTAGCCTATCAAAATTAGGAAATTTGTATTTATCAAAGACATTTAAGAACAAACTAGGTATCTTAGCCTTCTAGAAAACAATTGTTGGAAATGTTTAATTTATTATGCCATCGGGTATATGTAGTCATGTCCTCTACTGAGTCATAATTCCATCCAAGAACTGTATATACATCTCTGCCAAGTATATGTCTTTGTACTTCTCAAAATAAATTTTGTCCTGTTTCTAAGCACAAGTGAAGTCGTTTCTTTAATTATCCCAATGTGTTACCAGAAATTACAGTGAAAACACGCAAAATAACCAATAGTAATATACTAAAAATTTTATAGGAATAAATGCGAATAACATAAGAATCCAAAATACATTCAAATTTTATCAACATAATGATCCTAAACAAGAAACAAGAATTATGCAGAAATATTTGTACTACGATTGTTTGAAAGTCTTACATCCATTTCCAAATTTAAATCCTATAGAAAACACATACGTCAAATTAGAAAAATGGAAATAAATTCCAAAATTGAATTGCAAATAAAGCTGAAAGAAGACTGCAGCTCTATTTCTTCAAAGTATTAAACAAAAATGATTCTTAATACGTGTAAATGATGTAATATTATTAATCCATTCACATTATATGACTACCTGTAATTGCACATGTTCTATATAAATTATATGACAAGTACATCTGTATATTCAAATGAATATAATTTCTTTCCTAGCTCATACATAGCTCATAAATGTATTCTATAGCAATGTACAGACGTAAAGCCTTCTCAAAACTATCTTTTCTCTGCATCTCACATGGTATGCTATACAGAAAAATGATTTCATTTTCTTCATACCTTAAAAAGCAGCCGCAAGGAAATCTTCACTTTGTCATATAATACAATCATATTATAACATTTCTGGTGAAGAGTTGCTTCTAGTACTACACATTCAAAATTTCAGACCAAAATATTTATTAGCTGCTTTTATATGACATTTTAGGTATTGCTATGCTACTATCCTTCTTACAGAGACATTTCTATCAGATTTCGCAGGATACTACAAGGTATTTAAATGCATTACCATTGAGTTAAATTAAGGAAATTTGCAATAAAATTTTAAAATCATAATTTTTTATAAAATTTATATACAAAATATTTACTTTTAAAAAAAAAAACTACATATTATCCTATTAGTGCCAGTTGTTCCAATATATGGGTTTATATAAATTTTTTGTGAATCCTTCCTGCTTTCGCTTAGTCTACATATACAAACGAAGTGATATGTTACTTCAATTTGTATTAGTTGAAGTACTTTAGTGTTTTATACATGTATGTTACATATATATATTTTGTGTTTAGTTACACAATTTTCACTCGTCAGCTTCTCTGTCTACATTAGTGGGTTATTGAGACATCTTCTTGTCTAAAATGTATTCTACCCCTAAATGTTATTGTTAGAAAAATTTGTTCTAAATTTCAAACTACTACTTTTTTATCAAATAAGTAACTTAGTATTTAAATTATTCTTACTTATATATAGCAATAAAGACAGGCAATGTATAGTGTCTATAATTAGTGTGAGTGACTGTAGGTACATATGTATGTACAGAAACGTTTACCATTTTCTAAATCACTTTTCGTGCAACGTATAACACTACAATTCTTCATAAACTGTTTCACTAACCTTAAAACAATCGGCATGTCTTCATGCGTGTCCCCAGCAGCAGTAATACAGCAATCAACTTCCGTTAACCGTCTCGAAACGACTACGGCAGTTTCCAATTCGCATGCTTCGATGTATAAATCATAAACGTAACAGGTTTTGTACTAGATACCTCTCAGCTCTAGATAGCTCTGTAAAATATACTTCGATATAGAAGAATACAAGGGGAAGAAGTACCTTGAAAATAATGTTTTCATAAATTTTCGTTCTAATACCGACAAAAATTTTTCGCGGCAAATGTAAGAGAATGTTTTGTTCCTGCCGGTTTTATTAACACCACCTTAAACCACACTTAACCTAGAACGTAACCTACTTTACAGGATTAATTATTTACATTGCAAGGATTTACCCTAGGGATATTGGTGCTGTATTTTGGTACTGTTGTATGGGAAAACTATCGCTATAATACTGTCACGATTCAATATGACTTTTATGCTTATTAATTTCTACTGGTTTTACATTATTTGCTATCAGTCGAAGTCGTTTGGAAATAACTCGTCGAACGTAAAACTTGCTTTTCCAGTATTTTCGTTTCTGTCGTTCTGTTTTTCTCCTTGCATACGTATTCACTACTTTTTTTGTGCACTCATTCATTACTTCCTGTTTACATTCTATTATACAATTTTTCTATGAAAACTCTATAATACTCCTTTTTTTAATGTTTATGTAATATGTGCTATATGTGGTGTGAGTGTCAGTACAAATATAAGTATTGGATGTAAGTGGTACGTGTATTTTGTTTAGTGGTACGCACAGCTGTTCTTTATGACGCAAACATGGATGCATCCTCTTCGCTCGTGGAGTAAAAATAAATTTGTCAATAAAAATTTGAGTTTGAGTTTGACTTTTGTATTTTCCAGTAATTATACACTATTTGCTCCTTTTTTTTAAGTGATATAAGTCCGTTTTATATTATATGGAGATATTTAAGGGTTTGTATTTGAATGGTTCGAAATATATTAGTATGTTTTTTAAATATTAAAATGATTTAAGTTTACAATGTAATCGTTTTTAAAGTATTAGTTAAAAGAAATTTACACTTTTGATGCTCTCGAATAGACTTACATCATTTACAAAATCAACAAATTATGAAAATCATACATTTCTGAAATATTAAATATGGGATTTCAGTTGAATCGAACCAATCTTTTCTTTATGAAATTCTTACTAAATATGTCAAAAAAATGAAATAGAAATGCCTTATTTCAATATTTCCTCAGGTAATGCCATCTAAATTGCTTCAAGTACAACTTTATATTAATATGTGCCATTTTTAACTTTTATCATTATGAGAAAGTTTTTGAAAATAGTCATGATAAATTGGAAAATTGTTTATAGATAAAAAGATCATACCAGATTGCATTCATTGTTACATTAACAAACTTTTATCAAAAATGGACTTACACCACATTCAAAGAACCCAGCACCCAAAGCACCCATCCTTGATCTTTAAAATCTTAGGATCTAACAGATTTTGAAAATCTGAAAGATCTTTAGAACAGGCAACGCACACACACACACATACACACACACACAAAATAGAGAATCTAACATATGTTACATCTATGTATCACACTAAACATGAAACATATCAGTCTTGCTTTAGTATATAGTAGACTCCTGTACAACGCGGGGAAACGTTCCGCGTAACAGAAAATCGCGTTCTATGAGACGTACATTATAGACGTACACTTTGTGTAGCTGGCGCCCAAGAGCCTGAGATTTCGTAGTTTCGAATTCCTCCATTTGAACCGGCAAACTATTTTGCGTTCACGAGCACGCGAAAAGTTGTACGTAAGCGTGTAACTTGTAGCGAGAGAACGATTTGTATTAAAGTTCGTTCTACCCGTTAAGGTGTTCGCTTAATTGATCCCTCCACGGGCTCCCAGAGTGAGGAAACATCGAAACCTCGACACAGTTTGTATATGAAATGGATAATATACGATACGTACAATATATATGACACATACAAAAAGATTGTGTATTATAGACTAATTACAGCTTGTGTAACTGTACACTTTTATGTGATTAAAATTACTAAAGCAAATGGTGCTTTCTACTTTACTGTACATCTCTCATTTCTCGAGTTAAATAGAATATAAGTAATATATAATCTTTGAGTTTTCCCATTTCTCAGTTTATATAATTAGAAAATTAATTATTAGTGTAAAACTTTAAAATTTTGTATACACTCATGTTCAAGATTAGTATTGAACTTGACTCTCTTCAATGGCACGATTACAGAGAAAAGTATATCCATGAATTGATAGTACACAGCACCAGTGCATAACTCCTCGATCTTGGTAAATGACGACTACAGACAATCGTGCCGGCTCAGATTTTCAGTGGTCATATTTGTTGCATAGACATTGACAGCCATTTTTGTAATCCCTCTCCTTAACTAATAATATCTAAAACAAAACAACTCGCAGATTAAAAAATACAGCTGCAAATGAATCATGTGTTAGCAAAAATCACAAATATCTTATCTAAGATATATGTTACATATAGAACACAGTGTACTGAGTAAAAACGCTCCATTATATACAATCCATCTTTGACCGAACAACGTGTTTAAATGCTCACTCTCAAATTACGTATAATAAAATTAGGCTGATTCTGAATGAAATCTACTGTTGGCACTTAAATGGGGTATTCAGAATGCAGTTTATGAACACTGAAGTAAACATTGTTTATGATGGAAGCAAATAAGTTGATTATAACGCTAAAGACAAAAACGTTTATATCTCAGAAAGTGTTAACCCTTTCAACTATCTTTACTATGTTCTTTTTACCGGTTACAGCCTGTTCTATATACCATGTAAATGTTGATTTTATTCTAACACCCTGTATAGAAATGATGGGTTAAAAAGTTAATAGGCAACGTGATTCGATGATAATAAAAATTGATCGATTAAATGAAAAAGAATAATTAAAATCTGTGAAATACTATTTTAGTATTTAGAGAGACTTTAAAGAAATAACATTCCATTCGCTTTTTTGGCTCGAAACACTGGCCGTCGACATATTCGGAGATCTTTTTCTGGCGTGCCATGATGTTAAATGCACGCATATTTTTGCAGAACTTCACACCAGAAGATATAGAAACGAATTTTATTATACAATTGAAATGTTTTCTATAGTTAACCACGACAAGCCGTCGTGAATAACAAATCAAGAGAAAACGATCGCGGTAATCCAGGTGACGCCAACACGCATCCGACCGATCACGCTCATCGCGCGGGGCCGTAATCGCAGTATACAATTCTCGCAACTCTCCTGATTCTGTCTTGCCAAAAATTTAATGCGTGTGCGCGTCATTAAGATTTCGATAGCAAAGCCATCTGAACTTTTGCCTCGCTTGCTCTTTATTTTCTTTTCTCTTTATTTATTAGCAGTCTTGTTTGTGTAACATGTTATGTATTAACCTGTGATGTAACATAGATGTGCTTTGAATGCATGGATGTGCGTTTATACGAAATATTTAATTTTGAAGTAAGTCCAATTGTATTTATTATTTATTTGTCTCCTTTTTTAAGCTTTTAGAGCAATAAACGCCTAAAGGAAGTTGAAATGAAGCTTAATATTGTGTTACTTCTTTTACATTTCTTCAGCTACTAAATTATTACATAAAAATGGTTTTCTGTGATTTATATCGAGATGAATCGGGTAGCTGAAATATGAAACAAGAAAGGAGTTGGAAGAAATGAAAAATAGGATGTAATATATAATTGTATACATACCTCTATTCTAATAAGAAGTATATTTTCATTAACCTGACCATACCTTTACTTTTAAGATATTAATATATATTTGTTATAAATATATTTGTATTTGTATATATAAAATAATTTTAAAATAAATTTTAAAATAAAATATACAGTGTATAATGGTAATATAATATTACATGATAATTAAATACGGGACAAAAGTAAAGCTACAAGCCGCCATGAAGAAGTCAAAGACACGAGCATGGGACAGGCTTCTGCAAACATTGCGCGAGCAACAATAACAAATTACGTCCATGGACGTCCCCACTGACAGAATCACTGAAGACGCCGTCCTTGATGAGACGCTCTTCCCGCCAGAAGAGTCCGTGACGATGATCAACTCAATAAATTCTCAAGACACGGACCCGATTATTTGGTCACAGGCAAACAACGTCACCGAAGAGGAGATGGCTCACGCAATACTAGCATGATGAAGAAGAACACCACACCCGGACAGGATGTAATACGTGGCAGTGTCTGGTCGATGCCATTTAGTATTCCGAACTTAAGACTGCAAAGATTATTCTCAACATGCTTGAGGATGAGCACATTGCCAAGAAGCTGGAAAACCAGCAGACTGGTTCTACTTCGCAAACTCGGAAAACTGTAGAATTTACTAGCCGATTGTTCTGTTCGACAAGATCGAGAAATTGTTTGAAAGAATAGTCATTAAACATGTTTATGTGACGAATAATGTGACAACTAAACATGCTTACAACACCGGACAAAGTCCAGACTGTCCTGACGGTTTCGATCACTGACACGGAAGTCAGTCTTTATAATCTTATTGTATGCTAAATAAAGGTATCTAAGCTTACAATCTTAGAACCCAAGGTTTTGCTTGTCTTTTCACCCAAAATTAGATGATAATCGACTCGTTAAGCATCTATCGCGGACTGAACCGATTTTAGCAGAAAAACAACTCGGTTTCAGAGGAGGAAGATCAAAGATCGATGCGATAAGGAAATTCAAGAGCCTCGTAGAGAACATGATCGCTAGCGGGACATTTGCAATTGCAATATCAATAGATATTAAGAACACGTTCAGCTCTCTCGAGTGGAGTACGATACATAAAGCGCTCGAAAGCCACTAATATCTACAGAGGGTCGTGAAAAACTATCTGCACGATCATCCAATGATACTCGACGAAAGTCGTGACGGAACGAAGAAGAAGGAAATAGATCGTGATGTCCCTGAGAAATTTAGGATATGACGCGGTCTCAAAATCGCCAATGCCAACAGAAGTGCATCTAACTTCCTATGCAGATGACACTCTAATATTAGCGATGGACACGGACTATTAAAGAGCAATCTGTCAGGAGGAAATTACAATCCTGGCCATGGCAAACGCCATCGAGAAGATGGGCCTCCAAATGGCACCATGGAAGAAATCCGAAATCCTCTGTTTTGAGGGAAGAAGAAGAAATCCGAGAGAAGAAAACGAAGTGATTAACATCGGACCGGCCAAAATTACAGTGCAGAACGAGATGAATTACCTCGAACTGTTCCTCGACGACAAATGGAATGTGTAGCGGCTGGCAGCAGTAACAATAAAGAAATATTCGCTGTAGAAATAGCCAGCACGGTTTATGGTGTGCAGGATAAATAAGCTACCTTTGAGGAGACGTTTTAGCCTTTAATATTTTTAAGTAATAGAAAAATAAACTTTAGTCAACGTCCTCGATAGCACGTCCATAACGCCATAAACCGAGGATTACAGGGGACCTGGGCCCAGCGGCCCTTATGGCCATGATCGTTAGGCCCCAGGTAAGCGAACCTCGGGAAATCGCGCTACATTACTGAAAATAAATATTTAGCAACAATTCCCCCGCCAACGTCCGTGTCGCCATCCTTAAGCGACAAGAAGGGCGGCACCCACAAACAGGTAAGGTGATTGGCTTACCAGAATATGTACGGTGGCCAATCACCGAAACACACGGGTGTAACAAAATGCTTAAAAGGAAATGTAAAAATTGGCAGAGACCATTCAATTTTCATCATTCGACAGTCGACAAGTTACGAGGTACAAATATAGAATTGGAGGAGAGAATCCGAAACATCAAATAAAGCTATCGCAGGAACTTGTGGTTCATTTTAATACTCGACACACTCCTCTCCCTCCAAAGTGGTGACCCCGACGTGATCACAAGTTCGATCGAAGTGTAAGTTCAGTTCGCGTAGTGAAAAAGAAAAAATGGCAATGTCAACGCGAAAAACCGCCGCGTCCGCTCCGAGTGACAGTGCTTCCGCGTCGAATACCGCGACGTTTCAAGAGATCAGTCGCGTCGGCATCCGTGTTCCGCCTTTCTGGCCCGAACAGCCGCAGCTCTGGTTTAACCAGATAGAGGCACAATTCGTGTTAAGCGGCGTTACAGCCGATAACACGAAGTTTTACTACGTAATGTCACAGCTCGAGCCGAAGTACGCTGTACAGGTACAGGATATTTTCGACAATCCCCCTGATACGGATAAGTATGAGACGCTGAAGAAGGAATTGGTCCAGCGGTTATCCATGTCCCAGGGGCAACGCATCCGCCAGCTCCTGGAACAAGAAGAGATCGGAGACCGGACGCCCTCACAATTCCTACGCCATATGCGCAATTTGGCAGGTTCAACGGTGACGGACGATTTTCTACGGACTCTATGGTCCGGTCGGTTGCCAGCCATGACACGAGCCATCGTGACAGCGCAAGCGGACCTTAGCCTGAACAAGTTGGCGGAGATCGCCGACCAGATTCACGAAGGTTCTAGTCGGAACCAAGTCGCGAGCGTCACCTCCGACAGGGTTGTGGACATGCTAGTGAAGCGTCTGGAGAGTCTAGAACTCCAGATAGCGGAGATGTCCCGATCACGCCCATCTACGCGAACACATACGCATTTCCGCCGAAGATCGCGTTCGAACAGCAAAACGCGCGGTTCATCGCCTTCAAAAAACAAACGTTGCTGGTATCATCACACCTTCGGCGATGAGTCAACCAAGTGCCGCCCACCCTGCAGCTTCCAGTCGGGAAACGAAACGGGACGCCACTGAACGCTGCTATCAGTGACGGTCCAAGGACGAGCCGCCTCTACGTCACCGACCGAGTTACGAAGGAAGAATTCTTGGTCGACACGGGATCGGACATCTGCGTGTACCCTCGCACGCGAATAAAGGGTCGCATCTCGAAGACGACGCACGAGCTACTCGCAGCGAACAGTTCCACCATCAGCACCCATGGCGAGAAGACATTTCACCTCAACCTAGGACTCCGCAGAGCCTTCCCGTGGAAGTTCGTCATAGCTGACGTCATGAAGCCGATCATCGGGGCTGATTTCCTCAGCCACTACGGCCTACTGGTGGATCTGCAGAAACGGCGCCTACTGGACCAAACAACGTCATTAACAGCCATCGGAAGAGTCATCACGGACGACACGCAGTCGGTGAAAACCATCACCGGTGACTCGCCCTACCATCGTCTCTTGGCCGAGTTTCCGAACATCACGCGGCCATCAACCAGCGAGTGTAAGGTAAAACACGATGTCGTGCACCACATACGCACTACCGCCGGACCGCCGATTTTTTGTAAACCGCGTCGGTTGTCCACGGAGATGTTTTCCCTCGCCCGGGCTGAGTTGGAAAACCTCATGAGATTAGGGCATATCCGACCGTCGCGAAGCCAATGGGCTTCCGCCCTTCACATGGTCCAGAAGAAGGACAAGGGCTGGAGACCATGCGGTGATTATCGCGCATTGAATGCGAGAACTATTCCGGATCGCTATCCAATTCCGCATATCGAAGATTTTTCGCGAATGTTATTCGGGAAAGCCGTATTTTCGACGATAGATCTGGTACGCGCTTATCACCAGATCCCAGTGCACCCGAGTGACATTCCGAAAACGGCTATAACAACGCCGTTCGGTCTTTTTGAATATACCGCGATGTCCTTCGGTTTGAGAAACGCGGCTCAGACGTTCCAGTGTTTCATCGACACTGTCCTACGAGGGTTGGATTTCTGCTATGCCTACTTAGATGACATACTAGTCGCATCTAAGGACGAGGCAGAGCATAAGGACCACCTGCGGCAGCTGTTTGCGCGTCTAGAACAATACGGCATCGTGGTAAATTCAGCAAAATGTGTATTCGCGGAAACGGAAGTAAACTTTCTGGGATATAGGGTAGACGAACACGGCACCAAGCCACTACCGGACAAGGTTCGCGCCATAATCGATTTCCCAAAACCTAAGACGGTCGGGGAACTCCGGAGATTTTTAGGAATGTTAAATTTCTATCGGCGATTCATTCCCGATGCCGCGAAATTATAAGCTCCCATCAACGCACTCTTAAAAGGCAAACTAAAGAAAAACGCGCCGCTAAAATGGTCAACCGATTCCGAGTCTACGTTAGACGAATTAAAGAACGCGTTATCAAACGCCGCATTGTTAGCGCATCCGTCTAACTCTGCTCACCTCGCGATAATTGTAGACGCATAGGACCACGCGTTAGGCGCAACGTTGCAGCAGCGAGTAGGCGAGGCGTGGCAGCCATTGGCGTTCTGCACCAAAACCCTCTCGTCTGCTCAACGAAAGTACAGCGCGTACGACCGCGAGTTATTAGCAATATACGCAGCTATCAAACAGTTTCGGCACGCAGTGGAAGGTCGCACGTTTTCGGTCTATACAGATCATAAACCACTAGTATACGCGTTCCAACAGAAACCGGAAAAGAGTACCCCGAGACAGTTCAGGTACCTAGACTTCATCGGGCAATTCACGACTGACATCCGACATATTAGTGGAAAGGACCATGAGGCAGCAGACGCACTGTCGAGAATAGAGTCTATCGCTACCGCGATTCGATATAAGGACCTCGCAGAGTCTCAAGCGGGCGACGACGAATTAAGAACTCTGCTCACAGCGTCTGGTACCTCGTTGATCCTGAAGCGCATAAAACACGACGATACAGATGTTTACTGCGACATTTCCACAGATAGAGTCCGACCATACGTGACGCACCCTTTCCGACGACAAGCGTTCGAATCAATCCACAGACTGTCACACCCAGGAATCAAAACGACTGTCAAACTAGTCAAAGAGCGATTCGTGTGGCCGTCCATTGATAAAGATTGTCGCGCGTGGGCACGAAACT
The DNA here is from genome assembly GCF_050948175.1 of Xylocopa sonorina. Taxonomy (NCBI): domain Eukaryota; kingdom Metazoa; phylum Arthropoda; class Insecta; order Hymenoptera; family Apidae; genus Xylocopa; species Xylocopa sonorina. Next base: position 142,062 of record NW_027490090.1, on the reverse strand, counting down.
GCATTGAATGCCAAAAGTCGAAAATATCCAGACATGTCAACAGCCCCACCGGTAATTTTAAACTACCGTCCTCTAGGTTTGAGCACGTACATCTCGACCTAGTGGGCCCGCTACCAATATCACGTGGGAATAGGTACTGCCTGACATGCATAGACCCGAAGTTTTCGCAATAGAAAATATAGAAGCCGAGACCGTCGCAAGAACTTTCATCGCCGGATGGATATCCAGATTCGAAACTCCGTTAAAAATTACCACCGACCGTGGCCGACAGTTCGAGTCGAATCTTTTTAATCGTTTAAATTCGCTGTTAGGTACATATCACATACGCACCACAGCTTACCACCCAGCCGCGAATGGCCTAGTAGAACGCTTGCATAGACAGCTTAAAGCTGCGATCAAGTGCCATGCAGACGAATCATGGACCGACGCGATACCAATAGTGCTCTTAGGCGTACGAGCAGCCTATCGTCCCGACCTAACTGCATCTACCGCCGAATTAGTTTACGGCGAAAACCTTCACCTACCGGGCGAATTCTTCGGAAATACGACGAGACCGATCGCTGAACCAGTGGATGTCGTCAAGCAATTACGGACACACTTCCACGCGCTACGACCAGTTCCCGGCTCGCGCCACGGGGACAGGAAAATATTTATTTTCAAAGACCTAGCAACAGCATCGCACGTTTTCGTACGGGTTGATTCGGTGAAAACGCCACTGCAGCTCCCGTACGAAGGACCATTCCCCGTCATATCACGATCCGATAAAACCTACGTAGTACAAATTCGCGGCAAAAATAGTACCATATCCATAGATAGATTAAAACCGGCCTACCTATTCGAAGCTAACGAAATTCCTGACGATAGAAACCAACCGATTCCCGCAGTCATACCCAAGGACGTACAATATAAAAATCCGACTTGCTCGCGAGAATATACACAAACGCGATCAGGCAGGCGTGTAAGATTCCCAGATCGCTTGCAAGTTAGTCATTAGTGGTTTAATGTATATAGATAAGTAGTTTATAATTTGTACATAGTAGTTTAAGATTAGTCATAAGCGCAACAACCACTAAGTAATAGTAAATATAGCGTTTACACTGAAAGGGGGGTGATGTAGCGGCTGGCAGCAGTAACAATAAAGTAATATTCGCTGTAGAAATAGCCAGCACGGTTTATGGTGTGCAGGATAAGTAAGTTACCTTTGAGGAGACGTTTTAGCTTTTAATATTTTTAAGAAGTAACAGAAAAATAAACTTTAGTCAACGTCCTCGATAGCATGTCCATAACGCCATAAACCGAGGATTACCTGGGACCTGGGCCCAGCGGCCCATATGGCCATGACCGTTAGGCCCCAGGTAAGCGAACCTCGGGAAATCCGGCTACATTACTGAAAATTAATAGTTAACAACAATTCCCCCGTCGACGTCCGTGTCGCCCTTCCTAAGGGACAAGAAGGGCGGCACCCACAAACAGGTAAGATGATTAGCTTACCAGAATATGTACGGTGGCCAATCACCGAAACGTACGGGTGCAACAAAATGCTTATAAGCAAATGCAAAAAATTGGAAAAGACATTCGACAAGTTACAAGGTAAAAATATAGAATTGGAGGCGAGAATCAGAAGTATCAAATAAAGCTATCGAAGGAACTTGTGATTCATTTTAATACACGACACAACTCTCTCTCTCTCTCTCCCTCCAAATGTGATATTAAAGAAAACATATGTAATGGAGGGGTTAGTTATCAGGGCAAAACATTTGCATTATCAGTAAGGTGTATTATAGCTGATGCACCAGCTCGAGCTTTTATCTTAAATCATCGGGGACATACGTCTTACTGACCTTGCTCGAAGTACAAAGTGGTGTACGTCAGAAAGGTAGATATGTTTTCACTGGTGTACACCATTCTCTCAGAAATGATGAGATGTACGTTAGATGTCTTGATGAGGACCATCATAAAGAAGGTTCAAGTCCACTATCTTTGATAGCGTTTGGAATGGTATCACAAGTACCTTTTGAATACATGCATCTCGTATGCTTAGGTGTAATGAAAAAATTATTATCTGCCTGGATAGACGGCAAATATTCCCATTCTTCTATAATATACTTACTTAAATTATACTAATTATAAAGATATTCAGATAATATCCAGTAGGTTAATGAAATTAAAGAAATACTGCCCGTCTGATTTTACAAGGCGTCCCAGGGAAATCAAAATCTTTTCTAAATTTAAAACTACCGAATTCCGACAATTTCTTCTATATACAGGACCATTTGTTACACATGGCCTGTTAAGTAATAATTTGTACAAACATTTCCTTTTTCTTCATGCCTCTATGAGGATTTTAATTTCACCCATATTATCAGAGAATTTTTTAGAATATGCAGAACAAGCTCTGCAGAGATTTGTTATTAGAAGTAAACTTTACTATGGCTGTCTGTTCAATAGTTATAATGTTCATGGTCTATTTCATTTATCCAATGATGTAAGGCACTTCGGTAATTTAGATTCTTTTTCTGCTTTCCCCTATGAAAGCAATATGTCCCTCTTTAAAAAGTATTGCAGGAAGCCACATTTGCCACTGCAGCAAATTTATTTAATAGAAAGATGGAAGAAGAGCAGCATGGTACAAGGCACAATCAGGATGTTAATTCTTCATTCATTCATGTATCTCACCCATTTGGTAATGGTACTCATGGTCTTCGGTACCAAAAAATACAATTTGCTAATATATTGTTAAGTATAGACACACGCGACAATTGTTGCATTTTATATGACGGTCGTATCTGCATCATACAAGATATTTACCATCATAATAATACTGCCACATTAGATGCAAAAAGATTTATGGAAACCACTGACTTTTATAACGTTGGTATATTGTCTTCGGCGCTCGATATATATAAATGCAGTACACTTAGCACTGAAAAGTTGTAATACACTAGTAAAGTAAATATATTTAGTTTATTCTATACATTAAATTATTTACTATACATAGATTGTTTCCATAACTCAGTTCATTATTTCATAAGTATAAATATATCGTTCATTAAATTTGCTTAAATAACATGCTGTCATCGTATTTAATATACCCTCTATTGCATGAATTTTTAACGATGAGTTGAAAAAAATATTTACAAAATAAGTGTATATATTTTTACGATAAAGTAATTAACGACTTTTCTGAAAAAATCACTGTATTAAGTTATAGTTTATAGAAAATAATAAAAAGAAGTTTTTATATCTTTCTTTCGTGTCAGTGTATCTATTTTCGAATCGAAATAAATAAATTGCTTAGTTTAGTCATTTTTAATATTCGTTTACAATTTTTATGGAAACAGCTTCTTCATTGGTATATATTAGCCTACGCCACTGCCATGCGTGTCACTATGGTGAACTGATAGTGTGATTGGCAGTGCCGTGTCGCCCCTGTGCTATATCGCGGTGCTTTGATAGTGCCGTGACACGGGTGTCGCCCCAGTGCTAGCCCTGTGCCGTTACGAAAAATGAGTGGCAGCACCGTGCTTGTACAGTGCTTCGTTCCACCAGGTGTCACTGACGTGCCAATCGCTAGTTGTCTGGGTATATTACTTATTTTATAAGAATATAAACCATTTATTGTAGATTGAAAATACAGAATAAATTTATTTCTAACAGTAACATTTTATGATACAATACTAAAAACAGAATTATTATCTTTCATTCTGATGTCATTGTAATGTAACACTAATATTATAACACTTTTGTACATTCTATTACTTATTAATTCTAAACGATTACTGTAAGAGCAAAATAACTTTGTTCTATGTATAAACTACTGAAGTATAAATTTCCTTTAGTAGAAAATTGTATTTCAGAGTCTTAACATCTAAAATTTAATACAAAAAAAAGAGAATTGTTTTTACAAAATACAATTTGCAATTTATCATAAAGATTGTAATGAAAGAGATAATAGTTATAAATATTACTAAAACGTATAAAAAAGAAGACCAGATTGAATTTAAAGAACTATCTCAAAGTGTGAATGAAAGGGGAAAAAGAATAATAAGATAGAAAATTACAAAACAGCTGCATGTAAATACTTCACACAATTAGCTTCAGAAATCCATCATGAAAATGAGGAAAAAACAAGGCTTAAAACAGTGCACAGAGTAATAAGAAAAATGGATTTAATGAATTTAATGATGCAAGATCAAATTACAAAAAGAAAGTTATAAATAAACGAAATAAATAGAAGAAAAGGGTCGTTTTTTGCCAAAGAGTTCGTTAAAAAATCTCAAGATTGATGGAAAGATATTATTTTGTTAACAAGAGTAGATTTTTGGTTCATAAAGAAAAAGTTTAGTAGTATAGAGGCAAATAAATGAAGGTCTATAGTTAACAAATGCAAAATCTACTTTAAAATACAAAGAAGGTTGTGCAATTGTATGGGTATCCATTTAGCCTATCAAAATTGGAAAATTTGTATTTATCAAAGACATTTAAGAACAAACTAGGTATCTCAGCTTTCTAGAAAACAATTGTTGGTAATGTTTAATTTATTATGCCATGGGGTATACGTAGTCATGTCCTCTACTGAGTCATAATTCCATCCAAGAACTGCATATACAACTCTGCCAAGTATGTGTCTTTGTACTTCACAAAATAAATTTTGTTCTGTTTCTAAGCACAAGTGAAGTCGGTTCTTTATTTATCCCAATGTGTTACCAGATATTATATTGAAAACACTCAAACTAACCAATAGCAATTTACTAAAAATCATATATGAATAAATGAAAATAACATAAGAATCCAAAATACATTAAAATTTTATCAACATAATGATCCTAAACAAAAAACAAGAATTATGCAGAAATATTTGTACTACGATTGTTTGAAAGTCTTACATCCATTTCCAAACTTAAATCCTGTAGAAAACATGTAAGTCAAATTAGAAAAATGGAAATAAATTCCAAAGTTGAATTGCAAATAAAGCTGAAAGAAGACTGCAGCTTTATTTCTTCAAAATATTTAAAAAAAATTATTCTTAATGTGCGTAAATACTGTAAGATTATTAATCCATTCGCATTATATGACTATCTGTAAACGCACATGTTCCTATATAAATTATATGAGTTCAGCTGGTAAGCTTACACTGACTTATTCAAATGTATGTAATTTCTTTATGTAAATGTTTTTTTATGTAAATGTATTCTATAGCAATGTACAGACATAAGGCCTTAGCAAAACTATCTTTTCTTTGGATCTTACATGGTTTGCTTTAAGGAAAAATGATTTCTTTTTCTTCATACCTTAAAAAGCAGCCGCAAGGAAGTTTTCCTTTTGTCATATAATACAATCATATTACAATATTTCTGGTAAAGAGTTGCTTTTAGTACCACAAATTCAAAGTTTCAGACAAAAATATTTATTAGTTGCTTTTATATGACATTTTAGGTATTGCTATGCTATTATCCTTCTTGCTAAGACATTTCAATCAGATTTCACAGGATACTGCAAGGTATTTAAATGCATTACCATTGGGTTAAATGAAGGAAATTTGCAATAAAATTGTAAAATCATAATTTTTTATAAAATTTATGTACAAAATATTTACTTTTCAAAAAAAGACTATATATATTAGCCTATTAGTGCCAGTCGTCTCAATATAAGGGTTTATATAAATTTTTTGTGAATCCTTCCTGTTATCGCTTAGTCTACATATACAAACGAGGTAGTATGTTACTTCAATTTGTATTAGTTGAAGTACTTTAGTATTTTATACATGTATGTCACATATATATTTTATATTTAGTTACACAATTTTCATTTGTCAGCTTCTATGTCTGCATTAGTGGGTTATTGAGACAACATTTTGTCTAAAATGTATTCTACCCCTAAATATTATTGTTAGAAAAATTTGTTCTGAATTTCAAACTACTACTTTTTTTATCAAATAAGTAACTTAGTATTTAAATTATTCTTACTTACATATACCAATAAATACAGGCAATGTATAGTGTCTGTAATTAGTATGAGTGACTGTATGTACATATGTATATAGAAATGTTTACCATTTTCTAAATCACTTTTCGTGCAACGTATAACACTACAATTCTACATAAACTGTTTCACCAACCTTAAAACAATCGGCATCTCTTCGTGCGTGTCCCCAACAGCAGTAATACATCAATAAACTTACGTTAAGCGTCTCGAAACGACTACGGCAGTTTCCAATTCGCATGCTTCGATGTATAAATCATAAACGTAACAGGTTTTGTACTAGATACCTCTCAGCTCTAGATAGCTCTGTAAAATATACTTCGATATAGAAGAATGCAAGGCGAAGAAGTACCTTGAAAAGAATGTTCTTATAAATTTTCGTTCTAATACCAACAAAAATTTTTCGCGGCAAATGCGAGAGAATCTTCTGTTCCTGCCGGTTTTATTAACACCACCTTAAACTACACTTAACCTAGAGCGTAACCTACTTTACAAGAGTAATTGTTTACTTTACAGAGATTTACCCTAGGGATTTTGGTGCTGTTGTTTGGCATTATTGTATGGGAACATTATTGCTAGTCACCGTCACGGTTCAACATGAATTTTATGCTTATCAATTTCCACTGGTTTTACATTATTTGCTATCAGTCGTAGTCGTTTGGAAATAACTCGTCGAACGTAAAACTTGCCCTTTCAGTATTTTCGTTTCTGTCGATCTTTTTTTTCCTTGCATACGTATTCCCCACTTTTTTTTGCACACTTATTCATTACTTTCTGTTTACATTCCGTTATTCAATTTTTCCATAAAAACTCTACAATACTTTTTTTTAATTTTTATGTAATATGTGTTATATGTGATGTGAGTGTCAGTACAAATGTAAGTATTGGATGTTGTTCCATGGCACACTCACAGGTCTTAGGCTGTTTTCCAGACCCCTCTTCTCTGGTCCCTCAGTTCCGTCTGTCATGCATGTTTCCAATTTGCCATTGTCAACCACGGGCATAAATTCTACCCAAGAGTTCGACAGGGACCTCAGTCCCCATCTGGAAAATATCCGGCTAGCGTTCTGGCATCTGCGAACCTCGATGACTACCTTCGAGAGGCAGTTCATTTATACTATCATTCATTGTCTGATTTCGAGTTTATGGCTGCAACAGACGAAGGCCCACTTAGTTCGCATTCGGACTGCAGAAGGAAACCCCAAACTCAGAAAGACCAGACCTAGTGCCCATTGACAATGTCATGTTTAACGACACATGCCTGACAGGATGTAGATTTCATGGCCACTTTCTCCTTTTTGTAGTACCACCTCCCAAAAGACCACGAACACTCCTTATAGGTTACTGTCCGCATAGCCATACCCTAACAAGACTCACATAGTCCAATTAGATGAAAGATCTTCCCTCTCCAAGATTAGAATCTTGCAAGATTTCCAAATGAGGGCAGTTGAACTTCAGTATCGCGCCTGAACGTTCATCTTTGAACCGAGCCTTCCTTATCTGACAACTCATTTCACCAAACTACCATAAGCGATCGAGAAAAATATAGTCGAGGAGGAAAGCCCTCTCCAGGAGTCGGGCTCTTTCAGCTTGATTGTCTTGCTACAGCACACAATCCCTGAAAACCCACCTCAATACCAGAATTGATCCCCAGAGTGGACAATCTCTGGGTCAGAGTTAGTTTCTCAAATACGGCAGTCTGACAACATCATCCAAGCCGTGAGAGCAGGAGTTAATCCTCGTGAGACGTGTGGCAAGTTACGGTCGGAAGCACGGACTTCATCACAACGACCTGCGCCCCTCATCCGCGCCAAAGAGCACCACTTGCAGTGGACCGACTATAGTTTTTTTCTTCAATCGCTCATTTATACATCGATCTCAACAGTCGGAGGCACCGAACAGAGCTTTACAACCTCTGTTGGCCAGTTTACCTGGCCGCTGCTGAAGCACGAGCCTCGCGTAGCGAGTAGCGCGAACCAGATGTAAATGGTACGTGTATTTTGTTTAGTGGTACGCATAGCTGTTCTTTACGACGCAAGCATGAGTGCATCCAATTCTCCCGTGGAGTAAAGATAAATTTGAAGCAATTTACTTCGTAAGCCACCATAGGCGATGTCAATAAAAATTTGAGTTTGAGTTTGAGTTTGAGTTTTTTATTTTCCACTAATTATACACTATTTGAACCTTTTTTTTAAGTAGTATAAGTCCATTTTATATTGTATGGAGATATTTAAGGGTTTATATTTGAATGGTTCGAAATATATTGTTATGTTTTTTAAATATTAAAATGATTTAACTTTACAATGTAATCGTTTTTAAAGTATTATTTAAAAGAAATTTACACTTTTGATGCTCTCGAATAGACTTACGTCATTTTCAAAATCAACAAAATGTGGAAATCATACGCTAATGAAATATTAAATATGGGATTTCAGTTAAATCGAACCAATCTTTTATTTATGAAATTCTTATTAAATATGTAAAAAAAAAAAAAAAATGGGATAGAAAGGCCTTATTTCAATATTTCTTCAGGTAATGCCATTTAAATTGCTTTAAGTACAACTTTATATTAATATGTGCCATTTTTTACTTTTGTCATTATGAGAATGTTTCTGAAAATAGTCATGATGTATTGGAAAATTGTTTCTAAATAAAAAGTTCATACCAGATTGCATTCTTTGTTACATTAACTAACTTTTATCAAAAATGGACTTACACCACATTCAAAGAACTCAGCACCTAAAGCACCCTCCCTGATCTTTAAAACTTAGGATCTAATAGGTTTAACAAATTTGAAAGATCTTTAGAACAGGCAACATACACGAAAAAAAAAACGAAAAAATAGAGAATCTAACATATCTTACATCTATGTATCACAGTAAACATGAAACATATCAGTCTTGCTTTAGTATATAGTAGACTCCTCTAAGTGGGAGAAACGTTCTGCGTAACAGAAAATCGCGTTATATGAGACATACATTATAGATGTACACTTTGTGTAGCTGGTACCCAAGAGTCTGAGATCTCGTAGCTTCGAATTCCTCCATTCGAACGGGCAAAGTTTGCATTCACGAGCATGCGAAAAGTTGTACGTAAGCGTGTAGCTTGTAGCGAGAGAACGATTTGTATTAAAATTCATTTTACCCGTTAACGTGTTCCCTTAATTGATCCGACGTCACAGTTTATATATGAAATGGATAATATACGATACATACAATATATATCATACATACAAAAAGATTGTGTGTTATAGACTAATTTCAACTTGTGTAACTGTACACTTTTATGTGATTAAAATTGTCAAAGCAGGCGGTGCTTTCTACTATACTGTAGAAACTTTATTGCATATGACTCCTTTCAAGTAATATGTAATCTTTGAGTTTTTTCATTTCCCAGTTTATATAATTAGAAAATTAATTACCAGTGTAAAATTTTAAGATTTTGTATACACTCATGTTCAAGATTAGTCTTGAACTTGACTCTCTTCAATGGTACGATTACAGAGAAAAACATGTCCATGAATTGATAGTACACAGCACTAGTGCAAAACTCCTCGATCTTGGTAAATGACGACTACAGACAATCGTGCCAGCTCAGATTTTCAGTCATCACATTTGTTGCATAGACATTGACAGCCATTTTTGTAATCCCTCTCCTTAACTAATAATATCTAAAACATAGCAACTCGCAGATTAAAGAATACAATTGCAAATGAATCATGCGTTAGCAAAACACAAATATCTTATTTAAGATATATATTATATATAGAACACATTGTACTGATTAAAAATGGTCCATTATATCCAATCCATCTTTGACCGAACAACGTGTTTAAATGCTCACTCTCACATTACGTATAATAAAATTAGGCTGACTCTTGATGAAATCTACCGTTGGCACTTAAATGGGGTACATTCAAAATACGGTTTATGAACACTGAAATAAGCATCGCATACGATGGAAGCAAGTAAGTTGATTATAACGCAAAAGACAAAAACGTTTATATCTCAGAAAGTGTTAACCCTTTCAACTATGTTTGCTATGTTCTTTTTACCAGGTACAGTCTGTTCTATATACCATGTAAATGTTGAATGATTTTTTTCTAACACTCTGTACAGAAATGATGGGTTGAAAAGTTAATAGGCAACGTGATTCGATAATAATAAAAATTGATCGATTAATTGGAAAAGGATAATTAAAATCCGTGAAATACAATTTTAGTATTTAGAGAGATTTTAAAGGAATAACATTCCATTCACTTTTTTGGCTCGAAACATTGGCCGTCGACATATTCGGAGATCTTTCTCTGGCGTGCTATGATGTTCAATGCACACATATTTTTGCAGTACTTCATACGACAAGATATAGAAACGAGTTTTATTAGACAATTGGAATTTTTTCTATCGTTAATCACGACAAGCCGTCGTGGATAACAAATCAAGGGAAAACGATCGCGGTAATCCAGGTGACGCCAACAAGCATCCGACCGATCACGATCATCGCGCGAGGCCGTAAGTCGCAGTATACAATTCTGGCAACTCTCCTGATTTTGTCTTGCCAAAAATTTAATGCGTGTACTCATTAAGATTTCGATAGCAAAGCCATCTGAACTTTTGCCTCGCTTGCTCCCTATTTTCTTTTCTCTTTATTTATTAGCAGTTTTTTTGTGTAATATGTTATGTATTAACGTATGCTGTGACATAGATGCGCTTTGAATGCATGGGTGTGCGTTTATACGAAATATTTAATTTTGAATTATGTCCAACTGTATTTATTATTTATTTGTCTCCTTTTTAAAGCTTCTAGAGTAACAAACGACTAAAGGAAGTTGAAATGGAGCTTTCTTATTTTACATTTCTTCATGTTCTATATTATTACATAAAAATGGTTTTTTACACTTTCATTGACTTCCTTTTCCGTCATTTGTATCGAGTTGGATCGAGTAGTTGAAATATGAAACAAGAAAGGAATTAGAAGAAGTGAAAAATAGGATGTAATATGCAATTGTATACATACCTCTATTCTAATAAAAAGTATATTTTCATTAAAAATATGATATCTTCGGTTTTTTCATTAACGAAACCTTTACTTTTAAGATATTAATATATATATATAAGATATTATATATATGCAACGTATATATTCAACATATATATATATATATTTCTCTTTGAAAGAATAGTTCACGATCGTGTGAGGACCAAAATTCTAGGGATAAATATGTTTATGCGACGAATAATGTGACAACCAAACATGCTTACTACACCGGACAATGTCTATACGACCCGGACGGTTTCGATCACTGACACCGCTTAGTCATAAAGGACATCAACTTGTATAAATAAAAACTCCTAAAGCCGCCTAAGTCAGTCTTTTTAAACTTATTCTGTGCTAAATAAAGGTATCTGAGCTTACGATCCTAGAACCCAAGTTTTTCCTTGCCTTCTCACCCAAAATTAGATGATAATCGACTCATCAAGCATCTATCGTAGACGGCACCGATTTTAGCAAAAAATCAACTCGGTTTCAGAGAAGTAAGATCAATGGTCGATGCGATGAGGAAATTCAAAAGCCTCGCAGAGAATCTGATCGCCAACGGGACCGTCGCAATTGCAATATCGATAGTTATTAAGAACGCGTTCAACTCCCTCGTGTGGAGTACAATTCGTAAAGCGCTCGAAACGCACGAATACCTACGTAGGAAAGACTACCTGCACGATCATCTGATGATACTCTACGAAAGTCGTGACGGAACGAAGAAGAAGGAAATAGATCGCGGCGTCCCTGAGGAATTTAGGGTACGACGCGGTCTTAAAATCGTCAAAGCCAACAGAAGTGAATGTAACTTGCTATGCAGATGACACTCTAATATTGGCGATGGACACGGACTACCAAAGAGCAATCTGCCTGGCGGAAATCACAATCGTGGTCATGACAAACGCCATCGAGAAGATGGGCCTCATGGCCATGGAGTGTGGTGAAACACACTCCCCCGTCCGAGAAACGAGCGATGGCTGGGTCACTCAGTCACCGCTCCCGTCCCGGGGGACGTCTTCTTGAGCGTCTTCCACTCAACTAGACGCTTAACCCAGACACTTACTGTGCTTGGTTGGATAAATTGAAAGAAGCGATAAGAGTAAAACGACCAAAACCAGCAAATCGAAAAAGTATATTTTTTCATCACGATAATGCAATGTCACATGTCGCACAGAACGTACATAAAAAATACGTGAATTCAGTTGGCAAATTTTATTACACCCCCCCCCCCCCATATTCTTTGGATATCGCTTCATCTGATTACCACCTATTTTGGCCAATGCAATATTTTTTAGCAGAAAAAAATTTGATAATGTCGAATCCGTAGAAACCAACGTAGAAAAGTATTTTAACGAAAAATTACGGAAGTTTTATAGTGCAAGTACAATGTCTCTGCCAAAAGAAGGGAAGAGGTTCTGGAACGAGAGGGTGATTACATTTCTTCATAAGCTTTGAAGGTATTTTTCGCATTAAGCAAGCATGATGTGTTTAAATTACTACCCATCAATCCTGAGAGCGGAAAGTTAGCCCACGTCCCAGGTTTAACACCCCATCTACCCGTGGTTATTCGGAAATTGCCGGATACGCGGACGATTTGGTGGATGATACCGGGAACGAGGGATAATACTCATGGAATAGCACCAGAACTGATCTGCATTTTCGTTTTATTTTTGTCTCCTTTTTAATTTTGATGCGTACTATAAGAGTTATTTATTAAAATCATAGAAAACAATTAAATCTATATCTAGACGACTGGATTTAGATTCAGACATAGTAAAGACTGGAAATAAAATTGAATTTATATTTAATAGTTTATTTTGAAGCGTATTATACACTATAAGAGTTACTTATCGAAATCATAGGAAATAATTCTATCTCTAAACATTCTTATCTTTTTGAAATCTTTAGATAAGAAGTAGAACTGCTAAATTTTTTTCTTTTTCTTTTGGAACGCTCGCAATTTTTATATCGTGGAGATGAGTAAACGGGAGTGCTGACGTCATGACAATTTCTGGTTCCAACACTCCTGATGCGAGGTTGGTGGTGGGTAAACCTTTGGAGAAGTGTCCAACGGCACACGCCAAACGAAATATTATGTCTGGTGAAGCCAAATCAGCATTTTCGGTGATAATGTAGGATTTTTATTTAGTTTAAGAAATGGCAGGATTAGGCGATCCCTCACCCACAGAGTACGCGGCTCTCGGGTATCTATGGCGGACTTATCCGCTGTGCATCGGGGGCCCATTGTTGACGATTTTGGCGCGAATACTGACAACCTGAGTATGACCATACTGAGTATGATCAGTACATGGACTCCTCTTGATAGGCAGATTATGTCAGGCCAAGGGTCAAGATTTTAGATTTCAACAGGGGTCCAAATGTAAGAAGTTCATAGGACAACAACCTCTCTGAGCGACAATAAAATGGTGATGCGTCATGTGCCATAATGAGTTTCAAAGGCTCCGTGGGTGTCGGTGTCATCTGTCAAAGTGTAAAGGACGCTTAGGACAGTAAAGCAGTTTGAGGACAAAGTGCGATTTCTGTTGCGGAACTTCTGCCTATAACGCAGGTTGTTCACATATGAACGTTTCACACATTCCGCAGTAAGAAGTGAAAAGAGAACGATGACTAGTAGCAGGCAAGATAGGATCAGACAAGGCAATAGAGCCTATTCCTTGTTTTAGAAAGAAGTGGACATCCTGATAGAATTAAGTGAACGATTTCAATCTATATAAGACAGTTCCTACCAAATAAGACGGCAAAACAAATACGATGAAGGAAGGCTCCTGCCTGTCAGGAGAGAGGAAGTGGTAGCAGGACCAGAGATCTCCAGTGACAAGGAATCCTCTAATAGTTCGGTGTTTGAGGCGGTGACAGAAGAAGTTTATGACGACGTCCAAGTAGAGCATGAAAGTATACGTTGGAAAAGTCGTTATTCGTCACGAGCATACTAGTCAGCCAGCTCAACGAGTACAATAGATTTAAAAATGTGATGAATAATGGAGCTGGTTGAAAACTCTGTCGCAGATGAAGCAAAAGTGAATGTCTTATGGCAGGAGTTTGTAGAAAAGTTAAAAGTAGGCGTTCCAAAAAGCGAGGACAAAAAAAATGAAAAGGAAAATAACGAAAGTAAAGAAAAAAAGACCAGAAAAAGGATGATAGTTGTGAAGTGCCACACATATCAGGTGATCAGCAAAAAATGAAGTAACTGAGCACAATGAATCTTTGAAAAAACCTTCAATACGCCTCAATGAAAGAAATAATGATGCAATGAAACGTGTAAAACAGATAAGGCTTAAACCTCAGCAGAAAATGAATTTAATTAGAACATATCTCTTAGCCAGACATATACACAAACTAGTGGCTAACCAGCCACCTCTATACGTCCTAGACCAAACTGTCCATGGCGTTAAGCAGGTAATAAAAGAGACGTACCACTTTCATTCGTCGACGGCGGATAGAATAATTTCTACTAGCAAAAGTCAGGGCGATCTAAGTGTCCAAAGAGTGGCAAATATAGTCAAATTCACAAAACTGAGAAACGCTCTACAGATGAGCTGTTCCGACGAAGCAGTACGCTCAGCGTACATAGGGTAGAAGGTAACAGTAAAAAAATATGCTGAGTCTGTAGGGCTTCAATAGCCGCCGCGATTAGAAGACATCGAAGAGGCGAGGAAGGCCCTTCGGAAGTAGGATACGAAGAAATGGTGACAACTCGTCTCTCATGGTCAGCGAATACTAGAATTCTTTGGTAGTAAGATTGGCAATAGGTGGCTGTATAATCCTGACTTACTGAGGCCGTCCGGATAACTGAACGCCATAAAATTAAAAACCCACACATTTTGCACGGGAATATCAATGCGAAGAGCCGATAATGAAAGAGATTATTTGTGCAAAAGATGTGGCATCCGGGCCGAGACCCTGAGTCATATTGGGTAACTGCTTCCATACTAAACCAATGAGGATTAAAAGGCACAGCGATATATGCAAAATGGTCGCAAATAAGGTTTCAAGTAGATGTGCGGTGTTCGAAGAGCCTGAGGTAAACGTTGTTGGGAACCACAGGAGACCGGATCTGGTTATCAAAGACCTGGGTAAGATCCTTGTGGTAGACGTAACGGTAAAATTTCCACAACGCATACCAGGAAAAACTAAGAAAATACAAAGACACCGCCGAATATATTAAACTAAAGTTAAACGGAATCATAGTTCAAGTAGTCCCAATAGTAATTAAACGGTGACGGGTATGAGATCCCTGGGGCTCAGGCCTAAAGACAGCTTGACAGCCTCACTGATAGCCCTCTGGTCGTCCATAAAAATGGCGAATCAATTCCTTGACTACGACTACACAAGGTAATCGTTTTAAGTTATTTATTTATTTATGTATTTATTTATTTGGTTTTAAACGAATGAATGAACCATACGGGGAATCAATTTTAGAACTAATGACAAGTATCTATATATTCAAATTTATAAGTCTATATATCCAAATTTGATAACGGACCAGGCCAGTAACGCCAGATAAAATTTCTTACGATATTAACAGCATGCTTAAGACACGGCCGTAAAGCTAAGTATATCATATGGACGAGGCAGCTGCCAGCTAAAAATTTTAATGTTAGTCGGTCTCTGCCCTTTACACCGAGCGGAGCGAGTCTTACCGTACTTTTCTGCGGTAACACGCGGGACGCATTCTATGCATGAAGAATCCGGGGCGACACCTACGCGTGGTTTTCCCTATACGTACACTTCCGTGTGCGGCTAAGTTTGCTTCACGAAAAGGTCCCCGTTTCCTAACTTTTCCAAGTTTGCGGGCAGATTCTTTAGCAGCGTCGTTAGAAGGTAGGCTCGCATAATAGTTTTGTTCTTACTTTTTGATTTGTTATACACCGTACGAGGGCCTTAAACCTCGAAAGTCTACTGGCTTTCCTTCTGAGAGTCAGTACAGAATATAGTCAAATGCCTCATCATCTAATTAGTGACGCGTATGAATGAATTAACGAGATTCCCAATCTATCCCTATCTACGAGGGTCGTCATCTTGGATCGATCGAAGACAGTGGCGCGTCGCGTCGCTCGCAGCCGCACTGTGTTTGCACGAAGGTGCTGGCGCCCAGCTTCTCGGTATATATCGTGCCGTGCTACTTCCAGTACAGCGACGATATCGAGGGGCACCTCAGGCACCTCAAAGTGATGTTTCATTCCCTTAGGGGGAATAGGCTTTTAGTTTCGTTAGGTGCCAACGTTTGGTCGTCACTCTGAAGGCTACAGAGCATACGATTGAGGAGCATCTTGTTGTTCCTTCTTTTCGGTACATTATCCCGACGCGATAGTGAATGAGTGGAAGCGAAGACTTGGCTATGTCAGCAACGATCGGGTCACCCGCATTCAGTATCCTAAACGCGTACGACACCGGACGCCACATCAGCCAGACTTTTCTTTTTTCTCTGTTTGAACCGAACTGCGTTTTGTGTTACTACGAGTGTGGTGATCGAAGGTCGCTCGTGCCGTGTTTTGCATAATCCCCGTGGCCCTTTTGGCCAAGTTCGCGTTGCGTTATCTCGTTCTATGCACAAGTTTTGTGACCCTTTTTGGCTGGTACGCATCGAGGCAATAGATAAAGAAGCCGTGATGTTAGTACCGCACGGCCCGTAATTGCGTACTCGGCTAGCCGTGGCCGAGATAAGGAGCTCGTCGAAGCTACAAGAGTCGTGCATTCCAGTACTTTTCGCGTAATCCCTTTTGACTGCTACACTCTGTGTAGCTGGCGCTCTAATGGTTTGAGTTACCTAGCAGCTTCGAAGTCCTCCCATTGAACCAGCTATTTTGCGCCCGCGAACACACCCAAACTTGTACGTAGGCGAATATCTCGTAACGAGATATCGAGTTATATTAAAATCCATTTTAACCGATACTGTGTTCGTGTAGTTAATTCCTCCCCAAGCTCCCCGGGCGAGGATACGCCGGAACCTCGTCACAATACATATTTCTGTTAAGCTAAAAAGAATAGTACAAATCTTTTGATATACAGCTTTATACAGAATTTTGAGCATCGCAAGCAAAGGTATGTTGTATTCTGCATAAAGAAAATCTACATCATATCATTTAACAAGTATTTAGCGACTAGAAGAAGGCGATCAAAATCGTCACGTGGAATTTTGCAATATTATTAATTTGAATATTGAATGTACATAATATGCACCATAATGCTACAAAAAATCCTCGTGCAATACGTCAACAGCATAGCCAAGGGAAGTTTAATGTAAACGTTTGGATAGGCATAATTAATACGTTGGAAAATGTAATACAAAAAATATATATAAAATGTGTAATACAAAAATATTGTATTCACTGTGAAGGAGAATGTTAGGGAGTGCGACAGTCAATTTGCATAGCAAATTATACTTAGCTGTATAACAATTCTAGATGGTACGTGACTTCTTCACATTTTCTAATTTAATAGGTTTAGTCATTCCTTAAAATCTCAATATCAATTATCCTGTAATAAAAAAGATGTTCAGTGAATTTCTGGTCGCCAAATGTTAAGAACCAGCAAGCGGTCGCCTGCATAACGGTAACCGGACAGTTGTCAGTACCCTTAGAACCAAAAGCTTCATCATCCCTTCTCTACGAATGTACCAGCAGTACTGGAAGGGATGACAAAGTGGCTTCTAGAGAAGTATTAAAATTTAAAGGCAGAAAGCACAAAATCACTGTTGGAATCAGTCAACTAGTAGACAGGAAACAGACAGCTAGTTGAAATAAAGAGTGTTAGTTAACAGCAAATCCATCGAGTTATTCAGTCTCACTAATTGTGAAAGAGCAAAGCAAATAAATTGAATATTTAACTAGAACTTGAGTGTTATTCCTCATCGCCCGTTGCAGCTGCATAATATTGCAGCGGAGGCAACGGTTGTATGTATCTTGTACATGTTTAAACACCATTATGTTTTGCATGGATGACACTCACATGATTTTTAATAAATAATTAAATACGAATAGCATCACTTTAGTTTTTCTTTTATGCTTTCTGAATTTTGTAAGTACCATTTGTAATTTGGTTTTTAAGAGCTTTATTTCAAACCTTAGCAAATTCGCCAAATTGGCCCAGTATAGGTACGATACTTTTTGTAACCAAACGTATTATTAGCTATTAATTTATTATCGAATATAAATTATAGAAGTAACTTGGCGCTCATCTTATAAAATTATATTTAGATTAAAAATCCATAGATAAGGGATTTCAAAGAGGATTCAAGAACTAGAAAAGTAATTCCAAAACATTAAATACTATTCTTCTATGCTCTTATGCATTGCCAACAGAATTACAGAAAAAATAGAAATAATTTTTACTAACAACGATACTACCCAAACTTGTTGATTCATCGACTTTCGGTTTTTATTAACTTGACCATTCACGATTTCCGCCAATATCATTGATGATTCAAAAATAAATATACACGTACTGTGAATAGAAACTAATATAAATTGTAGTAAAAATTTTTTAATGCAATAATTGTAAAATACAATAAACTGACAAATTTCCTAATATATCCTGTGGAACATGGTATAACAGATCACGATATATATTTTTTAAATTTTAGTTTTTATTTATGCGCATATGTGTATGGTGTCCGTAAAACTCGATCAATACAGTTCGTCAATAAACAAAAGATCGACCGTCTAAAATCCATCGATGATAATAAATATGATTAGAATTGAACCAGTATTTTTCAATTTAAAATCAATAACTCCGTTTGTGCTTCACAAATTCGCGACTCGTGATTACAGAGTGCATTATTAACATACATACACTCTCCCGAAACAACACCAATCTATAGGCAATTTTTAAAAATAAATCGTAGCGCTCTGGAATCACAAAATCGTTTCTTTTCATCAGAACGAAGCACATTTGTTAAGGTAGAACGCTGTTATTGCAATTATCTAAAATCAGAACATGCTCATTGCAAAAAGATACACTCGTTGCCGCACTGAAAAGCTATCCTTATCTAATAAAAACGAAAGCAATAGTAGTAATAAAATTAATCGATTGCTCCACAGTTACACATAAACCAAATTCTAGTGTCAACAGCAGTGTTTACGAGTTCCAACGATTTCCTACAGAATTAAATCATCTAACCAGTTTCCTCAATCTAACCAGTTTTGAACAATTTGCATTTAATAAACAGATTATTCTGAAAGTGACCGGAATGACTTGATAAATTAGTTGCCAATGTGCATTGTCTTATTTCATCAGTGATCATATTTAATTGGCTCATGTCCAAGTGCTACAGCCAATATACAGCAGTCAGACAATTCCGGGATTGAAGAAAAATAGCTGCTTACGATATTTTCTTCCTTAGATTTTGCTCTTCAAAAATTTTTCATTACAGTCTTCATTTAGAGCGAGCAACCTCATCCCATCTTCCAACATCCTATCTTGCGTCTCCGATTTCCATATGCGACAACGATAAATCTTTCAAGCGTGTTCCAATTAGAGCGAAAATTGCTCTCTCGACTAACATAGTACGTGTAGATAGCATTGTACGTGACTATTGCTGCCTTGTGGCTAAAATGTAAGCTAGCTAGCTTCAGAATTGGTTGTTACACAATTAAGAGTCGCTCGTTTAATTTTCATAGCAGAAATAAGATTTGATGCGACTTTTTTTTCTTCCATTTTTATTACAATTTGTCATCAGCACTGAAGTATTATAATACTTGTCAAACGTGTATTATTTTCAAAGGGATACCATTTGGTCACTATGCTAAGAGCTCCACTGACAATTAGTATATGATTGCAGGTACTTCGTTGAACTTCCTATCCGAGTTCGCAATGAGGAGAAAAGAACTTTGCCTTGGACATCATTAGATGTCATTAGTTAAACGGAGCAGTCAAGAAAGAGTGATTAATGTGGCCCAATGTGGAATTTATGGCTGCCATCATATCCTCTATGATGATATTAGCTTTTTACCAGAAAAAAGAGACTCAGTTACCCAGTTTTTGGGTCCGTTAACTACTTTGTTATGTTATCTGATATCAGATAGACAGTACTCAGCAAAACGGCTTGTGACTGTTAAGAGGGCCTTTCCACTCTGTTATAAGACACAACTGATGTTTCTTATTGCCGATTTTGTGCTTGTAGTGACCACTAGGCAAGCTCAATGAATGTTCTCTCGTCTTCTGGCATTTTCCTATATTTTTATCCGTCGATCATAGAGTAAGGATTTATCGCACTTATCGCACACCTGCTTTGGTCAACTCTTTTAACTTCAGCCACACTTCCAAAATCGTCCAGAATATTAAATGAACCATTAGCCTCGATAAAGCGACTGATTCTGTGACAAAACAAATTGCATTTCGTTCAATGTTAGGCACTTTTAAAGAAGATTTATCTTTATTGAAGTGAATAACATCCCATGTCGCATGGAACACGACAGAAGAGATGGGGGATGGTTTTCAGAAAACCAATAATCGCATGTCGGTAGTGTAGTGTTATCTGAGATCTACAGAATTTCAATTCGGTACTTGAGGCGTATCTTCTTCACCGCACTAGCCAAAAATGACTTCGGCATAACCACGTGTCTCGTCGTTAGTGGAGGTCGTTAATAGTAGTAAACCGACCTATTCTTCAATTTTCCTTCCTTACGTCTTGATTCTTGCAATGGTACCAATTATCAAGAAGTCGCGCTTACTTAGCTTACTTAGCTTCCTATTACATCTAACAATTTAAAAGTATTCTGTAGGGAATCGTTGATTCTCGCACGTTGTGCATCACTTTTCTTAGTTTCATTTTGAAATTAGTAACCGATGGTAACGAACATATCTATTCGCATTGAGATTTTAAAAATTTCAATAGCATATAATACATCCAATTTTAAGTATTCTATGTTTCTTTCAAATTAAATAATTTATAAAATGACGACGTATAATCATCCTTATCATATAATTACTTTTATACATTGAGCAATGATTCTTTATCTTTTAACACATTGCATGGGGATGTAATTTTCCGTGTTTTTGTATGTGAAATGATGTGAACGAACTATACTAGTGCTCCACTATTGTCTATCCCGTAATTAAGATTACAGGACTGGGATGTCAGTCTACCGTCTGCAATACCACGTAATGAAATTACAGTTTCCTTTTCTTGAATTGCGATCATCACAACATCTCCTACATACAACTATCACATAACTAAGATTACAGTCCCAGTTGCCAAAACTTGCTATTTGCGGACTGTGATTACAGTCTCTCGACTGCAACGTGTTAATTTAATGAATAAGCTAATTAACAAGAGAATCAACTAGCAACAGCGTACTAACTATACACAATAAAGGCTAAAGCCTATTTATGTGCTCTTTGCTGGTTATATTTCTCATCGATAAGTGGCACGACCTTTCGTTCTAAATTCGAGATTTAGTACGTAACGCAGTAATTCGAGTCTTACGCTTACATGTCGAGAAGAAAATCTCATTCTTATATTGACCTTTGGTTGATATTTCTGACATGATTCATATGCTTTCCAAAATCAACTATAGTCACAAGGATTATTTTGTCTCAAAGTTTATCAAAAATTAGGAAGATCCTTGGTTTCGACTGACATACAAAGTGTCTTATGAAACAAAAAATATGAGCTACTAAAAATGGTACACGTATTAGGGCATATGTTTATATGTTTATATAGGGTATATGTTTATATACCTGGTAGTCGCGGTGAACACGTTCAAATAGAAGTATACCGGAATCCACTGGTTCTACAGTTAAATGACTAAACTAAAGGTTGTCAATGCATTGCAAAAACAGAATATATTAGAAAACAGTATAATTTGCAAGAAACAGTTGAGATAAAAAGAGGAAAGGCTAATATTGAACAAGCACGAAAAGAAAACGCAATAAATAAGAATAAGATTGGAATAACTGTTTCCTCTTCTGATTCCAATAATACCTCAGGGCAATCATTTCGTAAGCGTTCAGTATCTTCTTTTGTAGATAACAATTTAGTGCATAAACAAGGAAATAAAATATTCTCCCTGCTGCGTTGCCATTTAAGTTTTTCTGATTCGCCGAAAGACGTTAGAACGCATTTCAATGGGCCACGCGATTGTTGCGTTGCGTCGGTGGTTCCACCAGGAGAATATATTAATTTCGGCTCAAAAGCAAATATTATTAAGTGACTTCTTCAACCTTAATCTGTAGGTAACATTAGACAATTAAAAGTAGACATTCATACCAATGGATGTACGTTAGACATTACATATATGCCATATTTGTAATAAATGTCGAGTATAATTATGTATTGTAAAAAGTAGAAACTGAATCGCAAAATTTCATAGAAGATTGGGATAGATAATAGTGAATTTTGTAACTGTTATAAGACACACAAACAAAAATTTGTGTATCGTATACTGCTACTTACTTCATTTTTAGTTTGTTAAATTTAGTTATGGATTGTTGTAAAATATAATACATTGTTTCGGTGCTAGCCCAAACCTTTTTAAGTAAATAATTTTATTTTTATATGCAACATTTCGGATAATGTATATAATGTAATGTACATGTAGGAAAATAAAACTCATAAAAACCTGAAAAAAGCAATCATTCCATGTATATTGAAAATTTATATTCCAAATCATCTAATAATTTAAAAATATATTTTTGCTTTTGAAAAAGAGATCAGAGTTGTAAGGATTAAATCCTTTTATGGCCAACAAAAAGATATTATTTTTTACACAATTTTAATAATGCTTTTGGAATACATGTATATGGTATAATCTTGATCCATGCGCCATCTATCCGTATAGAGGAAAGATGAATGTGGTAAATATAAGATTGCGAGACGGAGAAAAATATTTGAGTCCGACAATATGCATTCCGAGAAAGAATATATTATAATAAAGTTTTGGTTTCTTTTTCTACGGTATATATTAAATTCTTACTGAAGAGGATAATTACTCATTAGCCACAAACCTCAATATACCAACAAATGCTAATTAGATGGATAAATTATATACCCTTGGAAACACAAAAGTATTCTATTATCATTTTATTAGTTACCAATATTTTTAAATATCTCGCTTTTAATATAAGTGAACTTGTATCATTTTCAAAATAAACCGATAAGTGTCGGGATTAAAAGCTGATTAATAGACTATCGGTTGGGTAAGCGTCGACAAAAAACCGATTAATAAGCTACCCTCCCGGTAAAAGCATTGGAGACAGAAACCGATTACTAATAGGTAAAATATACCTACAATTTGTACCACAAATTTCTAAACAATGTCCAAAATAAATTCCTGGTCGTAGACAAAATAAATTAAATTAAAAGTGTTGAGATACATTGTTAAAATTACTATAAAAAATTAACTAAGCCACACCATTGCATCAACCTTAAATATTCAGGCGCCATTAGGTTGCAGCTTGAAGCGTGTAACACAAGTAATTCGAGGTCAACTCAAATTACAAACTTGTAAGCGCTGAACAAGAATAGTACTGCACTTTCATCATGTGTACCGTAAACAGTTGAAATATAATAGTGAATGTACTTACTCGGTATGTGCTTGGAAAACGGAAGTTGAATGAATGGGTTCCCGAAAATCCCACACCCAGAGATTACTGACCTCGCTCGTGACGCATCGATACGTGAGAAAGTTCCTGATCGTGTTCACGTAACGTATGAATAATTTCTCTAATTTGTACGTAATTAAAATTTGTTGTTCTGTGCCAAGACGCTGTAGCTACCTGTTCCGCATCAGGTCTGGTCCGCAGTCTGTTTGCTACACTTACAGTCGTCAACACTTGCATGGCCTAGCAATTCTCGTACCAGAGTCCTGAAACATTTCAGATTATAATTAGCTATCAATTTATTTAAATTTCTACATCTCTTATATATGAAGTTGGAACTTGGAAATCTGAAACAATTATGTATTACAAATGTTTGCACAATATATTCCCTTATATATTCCTCCAATATATTCCCCAATATATTCCCTTAATAAGTTTTTTACAAAAGACTAAACTCAGCGAGCATTGTTGCCATTTAACACGTTGTAAGCGGCAAACTGTGATCACAGTCTAAGAAAGACTAGCTGAAAGCAGCGAACTGTAATCTTTGTTACGTGACACTGCAGACAGAAGACTTATGATCACAGTTCGAAAAAAAATAAACGTTAGAATCGGAGGACCTCCAATTTCAATTACGCGATAGACAACAGTGCGTCTTTTAGTTACAAAATTCAGTTTCTTCGCAGCAATAACATTCGTAAATTATCAAGTTAACTAGAGCACGCGAAGAAACAGAATTTGCCTGGTGCAGTTTGAAAAAAGTAAAAACCTGACCGGCACTCAACTTGACGCTAGCGTCAATATTAGTAGAAATACCTAATTAGAATAAATGTCAATACTTATAAATTTTTCAAGACTATTATCGTTATTACAATGGCCCAAAGAAATGAACGCAGTGTAAAACATAGAAATCGCATAATAAAAAATTCGTGTTAGCGGCACGGACAATCAACGTAAAATTAGCGTAGCGTTCAACGTGTTACATATAGTTAGTAAGAACTTTGAGTTATTATCAAATTTCTTTAGTAAGCAACTAACAGTATCATAAGTGATTCTGGAATTTATATTTTCGACATATATTGCTGGAATCTCAGCTAAAAGTATATAAAAGAACTGCAATTTACTTCTTTTATTATTTATATTAATTATATTATACTATTTATATTCATTAATTATTATATTACATATATTCTCCATCTGCCCATTAAAGATTTAAAAAACGGACATAAACGAAGAAACAAGAAAATTCGACCAAGAGGACATCAGATTAATCTCTTCTTTATCGGTTCTTTTTATATCAACAAACATAAACATTTGAAACTGATAATGAGATACATAATTTACAAGTCAAGGAAGCAATGCTATAAGTCACTTTATAGAACACCTTGTATGTTTAACATGTAAGTTGCTCTTATAGTGAGATACTTAATGTCTTCTATGTCTTCTAATACCTGCTTCAGAAGACGATCTTTTATGAAACGTTGTGTGGAGTTCTAGAAATTTGGAAAATAAAATACATTTATAAAAAAATCTCTAATTACTAATTATGATATAATTATAATAAAAGAAGTGATGTTTCTTGTTAAAAAGTTAGCGCAAAATTCATTCTTATTTTAAATAAAAAATTGAATAATTCTTTTAAAATAAAATGTATGTAGAGATCACATGTTGTTGTATTCACATGTATGTAAGAAAATAAGTAACTAGACACATATAGTAATTGCATTCTAAAAACATTTGAAAAATATGTCTTCCACATTCGCTCAACAGCCATTGAGGAACTGACTCGCTTATGAATTAACAGATACCTAATATTCAATTATATGCACTTTGAAAATTCCTTTATGTTTAAAATGAGAAACTAAATTTTCTTTAAATATTTCCATGCGTAATTTAATTATTTATTTTGTTTGTTGTCCCTCTCCATCGCATAAAAAGAATTTTCTTCAATATGTTGTAAAAAATTATTTGTTACAACTATTCCGAATTATTTTCGAATATTTTCTTTGTGCGGTTTCTTTTATTCGGTCCCTATTTACCGCACAAAAGCAGGTTCGGCTATACACGCAAAAATAACGTAAAACAAAAAATAACTTTCAGAAACAATACATTGTACTGCTTTACTTTGCTTGATTTGAAAGAGTTTACGAGTAGGACAAAGATAAGAAGAAAACGGTCAACAGATGTATCAGCAGTTCATGTTCATCAGTAAAAGATTTTCTGCTCTACTGTTTTTTCAATTCATCGCTAACTTCCTGGTCTAACTGTATTATTTGAAATACAACGAAATTAAATTAACAAAACAGTGAGTAGTGATGATTTAATGTCAACAGGAAATTTATCAGCAATGTGGAAAAATTATTAAATTAAAAAACAAAATTGAATAAAAATAAACTATAAGAAAGATTAAAGATATTGTGCGATGAAATTATTGCTACTGTGAGTGAAAAATTATTAAAGAAACGATTCTAGAATACATGAAAACGATTGTACGGTCGGTTTTTATTAAATATTAGCTAATGTGAATTTAAAATAAATAATTGTTTATTTCTTTATCAGATTAACTGAAGATTTATCAGGTGTAATACTTTTTCCAGAATTTCTGACGGTTAAATACTTATTTCCAATCAGTCTTTCGTAAATTCACTAATTTCTAATAGATAACAAACAGATATTACTATTATTTCATTTGCTTTTACTTTATATTAAACCAATTTAACGATACCACAAATTTGTTAAAAATTTGTTAATTGCAATGTATAGCTGAATACTTTTTGCCAACGGTTATGTACAATATATACAAGCAGAGATATGAAATTCTACAAGTATATTAATAATAAAAGATGACGAGCAATATTCTAATATTACTATTGACAGCTACTATTAGTATAATTGTACCATCAATTGTGTCTTCATCGTAATAAAAGGGCCTATATATTTCGTTAAAACATATTCGTTCATGCGAATCGTAAAGAAATTATTCGTTATAATACTCGTTTGTCATAACAAACCCTACTATAGTTTAAAATACTGTTTGTGGGTATGAAAAAGTAATTATCAGTATGTTAAAAATTGGATAATTAATCTATATTATATGTAGATGATGTAATGCATAAGTATGTGCAATTCCTTCAACATTGTTAACACGTGTATACCCTCCATATTAAATTTATTACATTGTTGTATCGTGCATCTTAAACTCTACATAATTTCCCTGATAATTATGATCTTTATAATATTGTAAAAATTGCAAAGTAGATGCTAGAAGCAAAACTATCTAACTGTAAAGAGTGGAAAGTATTGTATCTAAAAATCCATCCGGTATGTTAATGTAACGTTATATAAGTACAATATTGTAACGTTTAAATTACTTTTGCAACGTCTTTATCCGACGAAGACGTACACCTGAGATGTTTACAGAAAACGGGCGAAGGACGAAAAACAAAGCGAACAAAAGTCACGTATCAACGTAATACGGTTACCATGAATATTACGAATGTCCTCGAATTCGACGAAATATATCAAGATATATTTTTTTGCACGCCTATACGTACGTAAAACGATAAAATAAGAAGTAGATACTAACGAAATTAGCTTAGTAGCTTAATTATACGATACACCAGCGTGTTTTTTCACGTGGTGTAAGTTATTACGTAATAGACCGGAACACGTGGACGCGAAATCCTTAAATTATAGTATCTTTAATTAAATAAAATAAATTAATTGTTAATAAATCCGTTCAACATATATATATTAATTCATATCGAACACGAGGTAAAACTCCCTGAATTCACAAAAAAATAACATGAATAATATAAATAAAAATAAATTACAATGACCAAAATGCAAAACCAAAAAATAAAACTGTTAAAATTATAGCTAAAAATAACATATATGAATATTCAGCTAAAAAAAATATAGTAAATATTCTTCTATAATATTCAATATTAAAACCTGAAACTAATTCTGCCTCATCCCTAATTAAATTAAAAGGTGTTCGATTTAATTCAATTAATATTCTTATTATAAAAATAAAATACAATGGAAATAATAAAAATCGAAATTTTATAATTAATTGATATAATCCCTAAAATATATGCTTTAGATTGCAAATCAATGATCGAAAGAATAAAAAGAAGGAAAAATAGAATTGAAAGGAGTACTCACTCGGAGTGCCGTATTTACAGAGCACTTAACACCTACAGTTTCGTAAACTGTACTTATCAGCGGCCCTCCTCGAAGTGAAGAACGACGCGCATTACCTTCTTCGATGGATAGAATTATCCGTTGGGAACAGGTGGTGGATAGTCCTCATTGATTGGCCCTCGAGATGGACTCAGCGCATAGCTCATCGATTCTAATTGGGTCTTCATTTCTGTGTGGAAAGGGATCATCGAATCTTTACTGATCGTTCTATTAATACAGAGGGGGCCACAATTTTCACTAACGTTGTAAGGTATCGCGCGCGTTGGTTTTCTTATGAATTATTCATACCTGGATTTGTCTCGACTGATGTTCTCCGCTCCAGTTCTGATAGAGATTGTATAAATTCATTTCTACGAATGTGTTTGTAGTATTTTCACAAATTAAAGTTATTTTCCAATTATTTTAACGCTCATTTTACATCTTCAGTATTTTTCTATTTAGTGATCTAATTATCCTCTCTTTGGTTTAATTTCTACTCCTACAAGTATCTCAATTTGTTTGGTCTTTGGTTTAATGTTATGTTGAAAGGATTTTAATAATTAATTATCACATCGATGGGTAATACAGTAATTAGTTCTTAAACTAAATTGGCGAAAAGGGGTATACTGATTTGCAAGTTTCTCGTAATATGACTGCTATTGGTATGACGGAGGTTTTTCAATTCGTGAGGATTGAATTTCTTAATTTTTGTTCTGAATTTGCCAATGAGTCAACAAGATCATCGATTCTTCGCCATCAACGACTGATACGTGCGTTTTTAGTTGTAATTACTTAGATATAACATACTTAAGTAAATTAATCGTTATTATATTGTAATATATCTGTAAAAAAATAGATTTTCCTATCCAAAGTGAAAATTAGCTTCGCATCCCGTCTATTATTTGTTCTCGCGTAATTTAGTTCGCACTTGTTCGGTACCGATTAACTATTTCGCTGCGTGCTCGCTTGCATGCATCACGCGCTGAATATAAGTAATGGATAATCTAGTTTCATGTTTCGTAAGTTTCGCTTTCACAAGAGTTCCACAAGAGTTCAGAGAGCAGATTTCCGTACACACATATGTTTGTACGAGCGTTATAGTATTATAGCGGACTTACCACATGTTCGTATAAACGCTACAGTATTATACATAGAATCATCGTATATCGACCTAGAATGTTGCAGTACTATCATATGTTTACATGAACTCTAAAATATTATAATGTTACCGCGTGCTTTGGATGAACGCTAAACTATTACAGAGTAACTGCATGTTTGTATTACAATATCAATCGTATCGTTAATAACCGAGTATTTGATCTCCATTCTCTTAACTCAAATAACATTATTGCAAAGAATTGATTTATTATCGTTATATTTTAACATTTTTTAATAAAATAAGAATGCCCCCCCCCCCCCCCCCCCTCCCAAATTGTATTCAATGTCCCTTTCCTTTTTTTTTCATATTATTCTAGCAGCCAAACATGGAGATTTTCGTGGTCGGTCGTAAATGTATTAAAGCATCGTAATCTACAAAAACCAGGGAGAAAGCTGGGGAACGTCAAGCGTCGCCATCTTATCGCGTCCGTTACTAAGGCGAAACAACCGACGCACAACCAATCAACCGCGCTGCTTTCTAGCGTAAGTGAAAATAGGGATAGAGTGGGCACCGCCTTAACCAATTGGCAACGAGGTAAGGTTACGCTAGTCGAAGGAAAAGCTCAGAGGATTAATGCCTGACTGGTTGCTCTACTTTGACCACCTTCGCATCAATGAAACGTCTTATTTTAACATATCTAGTTAATAGATGGTGAAGTATAAACACGATGACTCATAATTTAACTAACTAAAAATTAATAAAACTGTATTTAAATGTTTGAAGCTATATAAAACATTTATTACAAATTTTTTGCAAATAAAATATTACCAAAATAGTTCGCCGTGCTTGGCGAAAAAAAGTATCCTCTCCACTGATGCTTAACGTATTATTAATAAATTTCGTTTACTACTGTTAACATACGATCGTGGACATATGAAATGTATCAATTGGCAACGTTGTTTGAAACAATGTAAAACATTTATTATAATTTTTTTTGGAAGTGAAGTACTACGAAAATAGTTTCAGTGATTTCAATGCACACGTAAATATCAAACAATCCCGAAAAATCAACCACGGGACATAATAAGTTATATTTCGAAGCGTCAACATCTGAGATTTAATACAAAAAGAGAAGAATCGTTTTGACTAAAGATAACTTGTAATTTTGTCACTGAGAAGAAGGTAAAAGTCGTCCCAGATTTGTACAATTATTAGTAACGGAAGAGGTTATAGTTATAAATGTTATTAATAAGAAAGCCGGATTAAACTTAATAAACGAAACCGTCTCTAATTTCGAATGAAATGGGGAAAAAGATAATAAAGCAGAAAATGAAAAAAGATTTGAACGTAAATATTCTAGAATTAGCTTCATAAATCCATCGTGAAAATGAGGAAGAAACAATGCTGAAGTAGTGTATAGAGTAATGAGTAAAATTGATTGAATAACTCAAGATAAACCAAATAAATGGACAATAAAAATTGACTTTTGCCAATGAGTTCATTAGAAATCCCAGTATTGATGGAAAGATATTATTTTCGTTGACAAGAGTAGATTTTTCATTCACAAATGAGGATCTGTAATCAACAAATTTAAAAGCTAAAATCTAAACTACAAACGTTTTGTAATTACACGAGTATACATATCGAACACATTTG
Source organism: Xylocopa sonorina (assembly GCF_050948175.1). Classification (NCBI taxonomy): domain Eukaryota; kingdom Metazoa; phylum Arthropoda; class Insecta; order Hymenoptera; family Apidae; genus Xylocopa; species Xylocopa sonorina. The sequence continues at coordinate 111,542 of NW_027490090.1, read as the reverse complement.
AGATAAAACTAGCTATCTGGATCCACTAAAAAATAATTGTTTGAAATTAAATGTTTGATTTATCGTGCCCTCCACTGTCTTGTAATCTCTGCTGAACAGCAGCTTATGTATGTCTGCCAAGTATATGCTTATTGTCTTTGTTCTTCTTAAAGTAAACGTTATTGCGTTTCTATCAAACTCAAGTGAAGTCCTTCCTTTACTTATCGCAACGTCTTATTATAAATTACTATTGGAAAAAACTGTTGGAAATGCGTTTTGTAAACAACTAATAGCGATTTATTTTCTAAAACTAATCTTTATTTCCACACACTAAAAGTGACCTTTGTCTTGCAATCAGTGTCTAGAGAACTGAACTAAAATCAAAACATGTAGAGCCGGTGACCTAAAGCATCGGCTACTAATCATATGTGTGCGCAAGGCTCTACTGTCTTTTATATGTATAAACAGACCATAGAAATATACATATATATCTATGTGAAAAGAAGTGCCATCTCTTCTCACTCGAGGATAAGAGATTAATTTTTGTATTTGGTTTCCAATGAAAAACAACAAAAACACTCAAAATAACCAACAATAATTTACCAAAAATCTGGTGGAAATAAACGCGAGTAATATGCGAATAACAATCAAATTTTATCAACGCAATGATCCTAAGCAGACGACAAAAATTGCTTAGAAATATTTTTTACTTGATTGTTTGATAGTTTTACATCCATTTCCATACTCTCAGAATTTAAATCGTATAGAAAACGTGTAAGATGAATTAAAATTAGAAAAATGAAAAAAAATTCGAAGATTGTATTGCAAACAAAACTAAAAGGAGATTAAATATTCAATTAGAACATGCGGTCCAATATTAAGTAGGCGGACAGCGTCGTGAGTAACCGCATTCGAGCTTGAATTTACAACTCCCTCGCAAATTAAATCAGCCGTTAATAGCTGAACTTCACCTTCTTTTTTCAAATTTCTTTCCGGATTCGTGCTAGAAGAAAAAAGTCATGTAAAAAATTATATTCGTTTTTATTGGTGAATCGTACTATTTCAAAATAGAAAAGTAAAAAGAACCGTGTAAAAAAATAGTTGGACGTATTTTCTCACAATTTTACAGGTTGAGTTTGAGTCTCCATATGTTTAGATAGTTTTATATTTCATTAAATAGGGTTTGTAGAGCGGCTTTTATCGTTACTGGATCTTTGCGTTGGTCTAGGTTACTATATCATCTATAATGTCATCTGCGTTACTTTTCTGTCTTCTTTTGAATTTAGTTGAAACAAATCAAGGCGTAGATGTTGAATAATATCGGTGTACTGTCCATCTTGTATTATGCATTTTTTTTTCATATGTCATATAGTCCATAGCTTTATAATCAGATGTTGTGGAAATTTTTTTTTTTATTAATTTATAGAACAATGCTTCCAGTGATATGGTGTAGAATGTTTTCCATATCGATTAACAGGATGGCCCTTATTTCTTGCCCAGTATATGTCATTTAGAAACTTTACGATTGCGTTTATGTTTATATCGGTGCATGCTTTCTTATTTCTTTTAAATGTGTTTTTAGTGTGGTGATTGTTGGTGCTTTGTTAAATGTGAAGTTTCGTATTTTACTTAGGTTATCAATTTTCCTGTTGATTTGGCTGTTTATTCTACGCAGATATTTGATTTTTTGTTCTGATTTTGTTTCCGTTTATTTCGAGGGTTGCGTGCTCTGATGCTTAGATTATGTTTTAGTTTATCTGTAGAACTTGTCTGTCTATTTCGATGTTCGTTAGGTTTCTGTTATTTGCGATGTTCGCGTTACCGTTGTCAATGAATTTCTTATTTCTATTTGTATCATGATTGCTTTATCTTTTTTGGTTTTTCGTTAAGTTTATAAAATGCAGTCTGATGTCGGCCAAGCAAAGGTAGATAGAAGTCCCAGTTTTTGGGAATGATGGTTGTTTTGTTCTGTGTAGTTGAACTCTGTATTTCATTTTGTTATCATTTACATATCCGTATAGTGTTCTCTCCCTAATGTCGTTTATCGTATTGCTCCATGAAATGTGTCTCGCATTTAAATTTCCTGCAGCGAGGTAATAGTTGCGTGGGTTTTCGAGTTTCGAATAGCGGGCTTAGCTCAACTGTGAATTACTTTTTTCCTATGTTTGTTACGTATGTTAATCAATATCAAACTTTACATGATTGTAAAGTTTGTAATTTCTTTTTGTAGCGTTATTTCTATTTGCGTGGCTTCAAACTGTGAGTTTTCCATTGTATTTTCTGGTTGTATATTTTTGTATTTGAGAGATCACTTTAGAATTATGGCTGTTGTCTCCTAGTAAATAACTAGTTTTAGTTCGATTCGGAGCAGCGATTATTATTTTTGAACCATGGCATTTCTAGTTCCGCGTGCGTCACTCAAGGGCAACTTGGTACCTGAGAGTGACCTTCTGTTTGAGGGTGGCCACTTAGTTCATATATTTGTCCAATAGTGTAATTCGACCGTTTCCCTCACCACTCGGTATAATTTGGTTTTGGACCCATTCGTGTGTCTCAACACCCACAGCGACGTAGTGAAGAATTGTAGTTTCTCGGATTTCAAAGCGGATTCATTAGTATTACTCTCGGAATCGAAATCTTTAGTTTTGTCCTTTCTCTAGCAGGAAGGTGGTCCTACAGCCCTTGGAATAGTTTTTTTGTTGGCACACTGCTGAGAGCAATACCAAACAGTAACTATGCTGAACGAATTATTGTCTTACGTGAAGTTGCTACTTTTACTGTACAATTGATTGACCGAATTCATGAGCTGGATATTAATCAACCGAGCTTTAATTTTTAGCGATGCATAAGCATCTTGTCGCGACAAGTTTTCGCGTCAATTGAAGCACGGTAAATTCTGTTGGTACGCAACGTTCGGTTGGCCTGTCCAACTCGAACTAAACGAACATACTACAATTAGAATAGAAGATTAAAAAATGCATGGTTTTTCTGCAGCAGTTATTAGCGAACGTTTACGCGATAAAACGCTGAAGATTTTGTTTTAATTGAACACCTTTTGATTTAATTGAGGGTGTGTCAGAATTAGTTTCAGGTTTTAATGTTGAATATTATAGAAGAATATTTCCTATATCTTTTTGGCTGAATATTCATGTATGTTATTTTTAGCTATAATTTTAACAGTTTTATTTTTTGGTTTTGCATCTTGGTCATTGCAATTTATTTTTATTTATATTATTTCTGTTACTTTTTGTGAATTCAGGGAGTTTTATCTCGTATTCGATATGATGAACTAATTCATATATGTTGAACGGATTTATTAACAATTAATTTATTTTATTTAATTAAGGATACTATAATTTAAGGATTTCGCATCCACTTGTACCGGTCTATTACATAATAATTTACGCCATGTGAAAAAGTCGGTTTGAGGATCTTATTATTATTAGGGTACTAAACTAATTTGTTAGCGTCTGCTTCTTATTTTATCGTTTTATAATATATTTTGATATATTTCGTCGAATTCGAGAATATTCGTAATATTTATGGTAACGGTATTATGTTGATACGTGACTCTTAATCGCTTTGTTTTTCGTCCTTCGTCCGTTTTTTGTAAACATTTCAGGTGTAGGCCTCTGTCAAATAAATATGTTGCGAAAGTAATGTGAACGTTACAATATTCTATTTATATAACGTTACATTAACGTGTTTCGTGCCGGATGCATTTTCAGCTGTAACACTTTCCACACTTTACAGTTAGGTAGTTGTGCACCAATTGAGAACAGATCAGTCTGATGTGCCAGAATCTTGACCGAATTTTTTTTTACGTCGATTGGTTACGTATGGTTTAGTTCTTTTATGTTTTTCGGATGGAGTTATTAATAAATATAATTAAATATTCGAATAAAAAAAGTTGCAAGTCAGAATGGAGGTTTGGAAGCATCGGAGTTTAAAAGTCTCGAGCTCTGAGATCCTTTATGCTTGAAATTTGAAAATTCTGACATATTTAAGAGATACACAGATTCACAGATTACTGGTACTTAAACTTGGGAAGATTTGAAAATCTGTAGATTGAAAATTTCTAGAGATTAAGTCCTCCTAAAATTTCGTTGTTTCAGCATTTCTTTTATCCCTAGAAAGCTGTACCCGGTAAAAAAATTTGGTTAACACATTTTTTTGAGATATAAATGTTTTTGTTTGTAACTTTATAATCAACTTAACGTGCTTCCTTCCATCGTATGCGATGTTTACTTCAGTGTTCATAAACCGTATTCTGAAAGTACTCCATTTAAGTTCTAACATTAGATTTCATTCAGAGTCAGTCTAATTTTAATGTAGTTTTTATATATTTTATACTTTTTATTTTACTTTTACTTACTTTTTATTTTATACTTTAAATAAGTTATACGTAATGTGAGAGAGAGAGAGAGAGAGAGTGAGAGTACAATGTGTTCTATATATAATATATATTTTAAATAAGATATTTGTGTTTTGCTAACGCACGATTCGTTATATTTCAGATATTACTGGTTAGAAAATGGCACTGAACGTGTACGTGACAAGCGCGACGACAACAAATGACAATTTGAGCCGGCACGACCTGCTGGCGTGGGTTAATGCACGTTTTCAATCTTCGTTTACAAAAATCGAAGAGTTATACACTGGTGCAGTATATTGTCAGATGACGGACGCGCTCTTCCCTGGAATCGTGCAAATAAAAAGAGTCAAGTTCAAGACTAACAACATGCAAAATTTAAAAATTTTATGCCTTCCAAAAAATGAATGTAGATAAGGTAAGCAAAGCAGCCATTTGTACAATTTTCTTAATGAATATTAGACGAAAGGTGTACGATGTCGTAGAAGATTTTCTTACAATTTAATCGTCAAGATATTAATATTAGTATTTTGAACCATTTAAAGGTTTTTAGAATCCTCTTGGCTTCAGAAGAAATGTAGTGAAGAAAAGATGTAATTTTAGTTTCTATAATATATTTATTCTTCAATTATCTTATTATTTATATAAAATCATTGGTGGGCCTTTATATACATTGTTGAAATCTGTTAGTAAAATTCGTAACGTGTTAATTGGACAATATAGATTTGACGATACCAGAATGGAAAGCATTGTTTACATTCATACAGTCTAATTTGCTAGGAAGCTTATAAAATGTATATTACTTTAAAGTAGTCATTAATGAAAGGAAATACTAGCATTAAGGTAAGCAGAAGCATTGAAACAATATAATATATAATACATATTGTGGATTATACTCGTAAACACTTTCAAATCAAAGTAAAGCAGTACAATGTATTGTTTCTGAAAGTTATTCTTTATTTTACGGTATTTTTGCGTGTACAGTCGAACTTGTTTTTGTGCGGTAAATAGAGACCGAACAAAAGAAACCGCACAAAGAAATTATTCGGAATATTCATAAATAGCTTAACAAACAACTTTTTATAACATTTTGAAGAAAATTCTTTTTATGCGATGGAGAGGGACAACAAACAAAATAAATAATTAAATTACACATGGAAACATTTAAAGAAAATTGAATTTCTCATTTTAAACAAATCGAGAAATTTTTAAAGTGCGTATAATTCAATATTAGCTATCTGTTAATTCATAAGCGAGTCAGCTCCTAAATGGCTGTTGAGCGAGTGTGGAAGACGTATTTTTCAAACGTTTGTAGAATGCAATTATTAAATGTGTCTAGCTACTTATTTTCTTACATACATGTGAATACAAGAACATGTGATCTACACATATATTTTATTCTAAAAGGATTATTTAATTTTTTTTGTTTAAAATAAAAATGAATTCTGCGTTGTTTTTTTTAATACGAAGTGTCACTTACTTTATTATAATTGTATCATAATATTAATATTAACAATTAGAATTTTTTTTATAAATGTATTTTATTTTCCAAATTACTAGAACTACAGACAACGTTTCATAGAAAATCTTCTTCAGAAGTTGAAAGTAAAAGACATACAAAGCATTAAGTATCTCACTATAAGACCAAATTATATGTTAAACATACAAGGTGTTCTATTAAGTGACTTAATGCATTGTTCTCTAGACTTGTAGATTATGTATCTGATTATCAATTGCAAATATTTATGCTTATTGATATAAAAAAAGACATTAATGTACTAAGAATCGATCAAGAAGAGATCAATCTGATGTCCTCTTGGTCGAATTTTCTTGTTTCTTTCATTCATCTCCGTGCTTTAAATCTTTAATGGGCAGATAGAGAGTATATGTAATATAATAATTAATTAATGTAAATAATATAATGTAATTAATATAAATAATAAAAGAAGTGTTAGAGCATAGTATTTTAGCATAGAAAATTCCAAAATCACTTATAGTACTGTTAACCGCTAGCCTTCTTATTAACTGTGTGTATTATTGACACGTTGAACGTTACGCTAGTTTAATATTGATTGCCCGTGCCGCTAACACGAATTTTTTATTATGCGATTTCTATGTTTTACACTGCATTCATTTCTATGCGCCGTTGTAGTAACGATATTAGTTTTGAAAAATTTATAGGTATTGACATTTATTCTAATTAGGTACTTCTACTAATATTGACGCTAGCGTCAAATTGAGTGATGGTCAGGTTTTCACGTTTTTCAAATTGCACCGGGCAAATTCTGTTTTTTTGCGTGCTCTAGTTAACTTGATCATTTACAAATGTTATTGATGCGAATAAACTGAATTTTGTAACTAAAAGACGCACTGTTGTCTATCGCGTAACTGAAATTGGAGGTACCCTGATTCCAACGTTTATTTCTTTTCGAACTGTGATTATAAGCCTCCTATCTGCAGTGTCATGTAACAGAGATTACAGTTCGTTGCTTTCAGCTATTGTTTTTCTTAGACTGTGATCTCTTTTTACCGCTTGCGATGTGTTAAACAGTAATAGTGCGTGCTGAATTTGGTTTTTTGTAAAAAATTTTTTAAGAGAAATTTATATATACATTGTGCAGTTATTTGTGTTATATAATTGTTTTAGATTCCCAAGTTCCCACTTCATAGATAAAAGATGTAGAAGTTTGAATAAATTGATAGCTAATTGTAATCTGAAATGTTTCAGGATTTTGGTACGAGAATTGCTGGGCCAAGCAAGTGTTGTAATGGCTGCAAACAGATTACCTGATGCGGAACAGGTAGTTACAGCGTTCTTGGGATAAAACTGCAAATTTTAATGGCGTACAAACTGGAGAAATTGTTCATACGTTATGTGAACACGATCAGGAACTTTCTCAAGTATCGATGCGTCACGAGCGAAGTAAGTAATTTTCAGAAGTGGGATTTTCGGGAATCCATTCATTCAATTTCTGTTTTCCAAGCATATACCAAGTAAGTAGTTGTTTACGATACACATGATGAAAGTGCAGTACTATTCTTGTTCAGCGCTTACAAATTTGTAATTTGAGTTGGCGTCGAATTACTTGTGTCACGTGCTTCAAGCTGCAACCTAATGGCGCCTGAATATTTAAGATTGATGCAATGGTGTGGCTTTGTTAATTTTTTATAGTAATTTTAACAACGTATCGCAATATTTTTAATTTAATTTATTTTTTTTATGACCAGAAGTTTATTTTGGACGTTGTTTAGGAATTTGTGATATAAGGTGTAGGTATATTTTACCTATTAGTAATCGGTTTTTGTTTCCAATGCTTTTACCAGTAGGGTAGCTTATTAATCGTTCTTTAGTTGTCGCTTACCCAACCGATAGTCTACTAATCAGCTTTTAGTCCCAACACTTATCCGTTTATTTTATAAGTGGTACAATATATTATAATTGAACTCGACATTTACCACAAATATGGCATAATATCTAACGTACATCCATTGGTATGAATGTCTACTTTTAATTGTCTAATGTTACCTACAGATTGAGATTGAAGAAGTCACTTAATAATAACTGCTTTTGAGCCGAAATGAATATATTCTGCTGGTGGAACTACAAACACAACTCACCTATCGCTTGGCACATTGAGAAGCGTTCTAACGTCTTCCGGCAAATCAGAAAAACATAAATGGTAACGCAACAGAGAGAATATATTATTTCCTTGTTTATGCATTAAATTGTTATCCACAAAACAAGATGCTGAACGCTCACGAAATGATTGCCCTGAGGTATTATTGGAATCAGAAGAGAAAACAGTTATTCCAAGCATATTCTTATTTTTTGCATTTTCTTTTCGTGCTTGTTCAATATTAGTCTTTCCTCTTTTTATCTCAACTGTTTCTTGCAAATTACACAGTTTTCAAATATATTCTGTTTTTACAATGCATTGGCAACCTTTAGTTTAGTCATTTAACTATGGAACCAGTGGAGTCAGGTATATTTTTATTTGAACTTGTTCATCGCGACTACCATGTATATGAACATATATACCGTAATATGTGTAGCATTTCTAGTAGCTCATATTTTTTGTTTCACAAAACACTTTCTATGTCAGTCGAAAACGAGCATCTTTCTAATTTTTGGTCAATTTTGAGACAAAATAATCCTTGTGACTACAGTTGATTTTGAAAAGCATATGAATCATGTCAGAAATATCAACCAAAGGTCAATATAAGAACGAGATTTTCTTCTCGACATGTAAGCGTAAGACTCGAATTACTGCGTTACGTACTAAATCTCGAATTTAGAACGAAAGGTCGTGCCACCTATCGATGAGAAATATAACCAGCAAAGAGCACATAAATAGGCTTTAGCCTTTATTGTGTATAGTTAGTACGCTGTTGCTAGTTGATTCTCTTGTTAATTAACTTATTCATTAAATTAACACATTGCAGTCGAGAGACTGTAATCACAGCCCGCAAATAGCAAGTTTTGGCAACGGGGACTGTAATCTTAGTTATGTGATATTTGTATGTAGATGCTGTGATGATCGCAATTTAAAAAAAGGAAACTGTAATTTCATTACGTGGTATTGCAGACGACAGACTGATATCCCAGTCCTGGAAAGCAACTGTTGAAAATTGAGGAACTGTAATCTCAGTTACGGGACAGACAATAGTGGAGCACTAGTATAGCTCCTTCGCATCGTTTCACGTACAAAAACACGGAAAATTACATCCCCACGCAAAGTGTTAAAAGATAATGAATCATTGCTCAATGTATAAATGTAATTATATGATAAGGATGATTATACGTCGTCATTTTATAAATTATTTAATTTCAAAGAAACATAGAATACTTAAAATTGAATGTATCATATGCTATTAAAATTTCTAAAACCTTTATGCGAATAGACATGCTTGTTACCACCGGTTACTAATTTCGAAATGAAACTAAGAAAAGTGATGTACAGCGTGCGAGATTCAACGATTCCCTACAGAATACATTTAAACTGTTAGATGTAGTAGGAAGCTAAGTAAGCTCGACTTCTTGATAATTGGTACCATTGCAAGAATCAAGACGTATGGAAGGAAAATTGAAGAATAGATCGGTTTACTACTATTAACGACCTCCACTAACAACGAGACACGTGGTTATGCCGAAGTCATTTTTGGCTAGTGCGGTGAAGAAGATAGGCCTCAGGTACCGAATTGAAATTCTGCAGATCTCAGATAACACTACATTACCGACATGCGATTGTTCATTTTCTGAAAACCATCCCCTATCTCTTCTGTCGTGTTCCATGCGACATGGGATGTTATTCGCTTCAATAAGGATAAATTTGTTTTGTCACAGAATCAGTCGCTTTATCGAGGCTAATGGTCCATTTAATATTCTGGATGATTTTGGAGGAGTGGTTGAAGTTAAAAGAGTTGACCAAAGCAGCTGTACGATAAGTGCGATAAGCCCCTACTCTATAATCGACGGCGATAAGAATATAAGAAAATGCCAAAGGAGGAGGGTACATTCATTGAGCTTGCCTAGTGGTCATTACAAGTACAAAATCGGCAATAAGAAACATCAGTTGTGTCTTACAACAGAGTGGAAAGGACCTCTTAACAGTCCCAAGCCATTTTGCTGAGTACTGTTTATCTGACATCAGATAACATAAGAAAGTAGTTAACAGACCCAAAAACTGGGTAACTGAGTCTCTTTTTTCCGGTGAAAAGCTAATATCGTCATAGAAGATATGATGGCAGCCATAGATTCCACATTGGGCCACATTAATCACTCTTTCTTGACTGCTCCGTTTAACTAATGACATCTAATGATGTCCAAGGTGAAGTTCTTTTCTCCTTATTGCGAACTCGGAAAGGAAGTTCAATGAGATACCTGCAGTCATATGCTAATTGTTAGTGGAGCTCTTAGCATAGTGACCAAATGGTATCCTTTTGAAAATAATACACGCTTGACAAGTATTATAATACTTTAGTGCTGATGACAAATTGTAATGAAAATGGAAGAAAAAAAAGTCGCATCAAATCTTATTTCTGCTGTGAAAATTAAACGAGCGACTCTTAATTGTGTAACAACTAATTCTGAAGCTGGCTAGCAGTTACATTTTAGCCATAACGCAGCAATTGTCACATACAATGCTATCTACACGTACTATGTTAATCGAGAGAGCAATTTTCGTACTAATTGGAACACGCTTGGAAGATTTATCGTTGTCGCATATGAAAATCGGAGATGCAAAATAGGATATTGGAAAATCGGATGAGATTGCTCGCACTAAATGAAGACTGTAATGAAAAATTTTTGAAGAGCAAAATCTAAGGAAGAAAATATCGTAAGCAGCTATTTTTCTTCAATCCCGGAATTGTCTGACTGCAGTATATTGGCCGTAGCACTTGGACATGAGCCAATTAAATATGATCACTGATGAAATAAGACAATGCACATTGGCAACCAATTTATCAAGTCATTTCGGTCACTGTCAGAATAATCTGTTTATTAAATGCAAATTGTTCAAATTGGGGAACTGGTCAGATGATTTAATTCTGTTGGAAATCGTTGGAACTCGTAAACACTGCTGTTGACACTAGAATTTGGTTTATGTGTAACTGTGGAGCAATCGATTAATTTTATTACTACTATTGCTTTCTTTTTGCAGTAACAGCGTACTACCTTAACAAATGTGTTTCGTTCTGATGAAAAGAAACGATTTTGTGATTCCAGAGGGTTACGATTTATTTTTAAAGATTGCCTATAGATTGGTGTTGTTTCAGGAAAGTGCATATATGTTAATAATGTACTCTGTAATTACGAGTCGCGAATTTGTGAAGCATAAACAGAGTTATTGATTTTAAATTGAAAAATACTGGTTTAATTCTAATCATATTTATTATCATTGATGGATTTTAGACGGTCGATCTTTTGTTTATTGACGAGCAGTATTGATCGAGTTTTACAGACACCATACACATATGTGCCTAAAAAAATACTATAAATTGAAAAATATATATCGTGATCTGTTATACCATGTCCCACAGGAATATTAAGTAAATTTGTCAGTTTATTTTATTTTATAATTATTGCATTAAAAAATTTTTACTACAATTTATATTAGTTAATAAGAACTGAAAGTCGATGAATCAACAAGTTTGGGTAGTAACTTTATTAGTACAAATTATTTCTTTTTTTTTCTTTAATTCTGTTGTTAATGCATAAGAGTATAGAAGAATAGTATTTAATGTTTTGAAATTACTTTTCTACTTTTTGAATCCTCTTTGAAATCCCTTATTTATGAATTTTCAATTTAAAAATAATTTTATAAGATGAGCGCCAAGTTACTCCTACAATTAATATTCGATAATAAATTAATAGCTAATAATACGTTTGGTACAATATTACAAAAAAGTATCGTACCTATACTGGGCCAGTTTGACGAATCTGTTAAGGTTTGAGAAAAAGCTCATAAAAACCAAATTACAAATGATATTTACAAAATCTAGAGAGCAGTATATTACGAAATAAAGAAAGAATAAAGTAATGCTCTTTCTTTTATTTGTTAAAAATCATATGAATGTCATGTATGCAAAACATAATGATGTTTAAAAATGTACAGAGTACTGTGACGGAAGATCCCTTACAATCCGCAAAAGGGGGGCTCAAAGGGGTTAATTATACAAACGCTATAAGATATAAAACGGGCTTTAATATGAAGCGAGCTATCGTTACAAGATATCCGCGTACACTTTTCGCGGACTCGCTAACGCAAAAGAAAAGAAGAAGATAATCGCTGAAACAGGGGAATATTTTGAGGCTGCGAGACTAGAGGTTTTTGGGCGCCAGCTACTCAGCAAGTAGCAAAATAAGAGACTACACAACCCTGGGAAACCCTGGGCGGGACAATTCTCGAAACTTCGAAATGCTCCTTCCTCAATAGCAAGCGGCTCATCAAAGCAATTACGGACCGCGGGGTACTAACGTCACGGCTTCTTTATCTATTGCCTCGATGCGTACTAGCCAAAAAGGGTCACAAAACTTGTGCAAAGAACGGGATAACGCAACGCGAACTTGGCCGAAAGGGCCACGGGGATTATGCAACAAACGGCACGAGCGACCTTCGATCACCACACGCGTAGTAATACAAAACGCAGTACAGTTCAAACAGAGAAAAAAGAAAATTCTGGTTGATGTGGCGTCGGTGCCCTATGCATTCAGGATGCTGAATGCGAGCGACCCGGTCGTTGCTGACATAGCCAAGTCATCGTTTCCACTCATTCACTATCGCGTCGGAATAATGGACCGAAAAGAAGGAACAACGAGGAAAGGGAACAAAGAAACGGTTAAATTTACTACGTTTCATGGAGCATCGGCATGCGGAATACAACTCAATAATTATCTCGATATTAATCTTTGTTTTTTCAATTACTCTAATTATTCCTTGTACGGTGCGATAATAGGAACGCGAATAGGAAGTCGGACTTGTCCGGGTACTAACAAGGAAAACGAGTTCTTTAGTCCTTATGTGACAGTTTATTACATCAAACAAAACAAACAGGATGTCCAGGGGGGTGGGGCGTTCATGGAGGGTAAGGGCGGTCTTCCACTTTGTTAGGGCACTTCCGGGCTATGTGCTCGGTACCGCCGCACGTCCAATAGAGGGATCTTGTGAAGGTTACGTGAGGAGGGTCATCGTGGATTGATGGTGGGCAGGAAATTCGGAGGAACATGAGGGACGGGATTGGCAGTGGTGGACAGGATATTTCGAGGGGCATTAATGAGGTTATTGGTGGCGAGGGACGATAGGGGGTGGGTTTTTCGTCTCCTCATAGGACCGGAGCTTGGAATAATAAGGAGGCTCTTGTGAATGATAGTGGAGCTTAGTTGTGGGAAACGGGTAGACGTACGGACGACTGCTGGCGAGGGTGGTTAGGTTCTCCGGGAGAGAGCTCTCTGTCGGTTTATCGCCGACTCGGCAGAGGTTTTCTTTGCCGTCTTAGCCGCTGCCTTTTCGAAGCCTATGAGGGTAACCGGGCTCACTCCGCTCTTGGTCTGGGGTCCGTGGTAGCCTTCTATCCGGTGGTCTTCCACGGGGCCTTCGTCCTATAGGTGGTTGTGCATCTTCTCCCAACGGCGGCGCAATCGGGACGGGTCGATCTCCCCGTATCCAATCGCCTCGAGCCGAGCTTCCCTCACAGTTTCGCTTTCTCTTCTCCGAGCCGCCGCTCGATCTAATCGGTACATCCCGCAATGGTGAGGGTTCGGAATTCGTATTAGGCCAGGGTCTCGGAAGTAACTGAGCGGGTTTTTGGTCACTGGGCCCCGGGGGGTTAAAAGGTACGTTGTACGGCAGAAGGTCTTTAATATGAACCTTAGGTTGCGCTCTCTTCCCTGGAATACGGATTCAACATACTACCGAGGATAACTTCGCGGTAATCTCATACGGTCCTCTGAATAGAGGCGCTAACTTCGCAGCGAATTTTTGCGCGGCGTGCGAAAATACGCGATTTTGCCGGCGCACCCAATCTTCTACCTCGCATTCTCTGTCTACGCGGGCACGATTATAATAGCCGGCATGCCGACTAGCCATCTTAGACAGATTTTTCCGTTCTGAGTCATGAATCCGAGGTAAGCGCTTCATCCTATCACTACACACTGCAGGGTCGGTAGGGTTCTTGTAATGAGGTGACGGTCTGGGTGGCATCACGGTGACATCTGGGTGGACGATTGAACGGCCGTGCTGGGCGCGAAATAAAGTTCGGGGAGATGAACATTCCAATTTTGATGGTCATCGCTCACGAAGGAAATAATCATGGTTTTTAACGTTCGATAATCGGATGAGGACAATGATAGTACAGCCGACCATTCTCGACTTTTCAATCGGAATATTTCGCAGGAAACTCACGCACATTTCGCATCCGTTCGAGGTACCACGGGTCTGAAATTTCTTTAAACGCGCCAAGTGCCTCCCGATTACTCTCGAGCATCCACGAAAACGCATCCGGAACAACGTTTAACGCTCCCTTCTGATGGATTATTTCCATGTCAAGATCCTGCATCATAAGGGCCCATCGCGTCAGTCTTCCCGAGGGGTCTCTCAAACTCCGCAGCCAGTGTAAGCTGCTGCGGTCGGTAATTACTCGGTAATAGCACGGTAAGGCACTCCTTTTCGGTCACACTGTATTTCCTCTCGGCTCGGGAAAGAACTCTACTACAAAATACGACGGGGTATTCCTCCCCGTCCTCCGATTCCAACGATATCCGGCGGTAAGCACCGGCAACTGCGATCAAAGCGGGGCGCTGCGCGGAACTGTGCACGGACAGAGAGTTGAGAGTGCACAGGTCGGCCCATCTCGTGGAAACATAAGCCACCATTGGGAAAAACATACCCCTGTAAATCCCGGAAAGCGAGCCGAAGTGAAGGCCCATTCATACCTCGCCAGCCTACACATCTTCGCGAATAGCAACCCGATCTTGTCGCTTAAGTACCTACAATGGGTTCTGACATCCATTCCTGCGTTTAAGTAGACACCAAGATATCGTACCGTGGGTTTAAATTGGATATTTTTCTCGCCTATACGAATGGTCGGCGATCTATCGGCAAGGTCGGTCTTGGTAGACTGAAAGGCCTTGCGTTTTCGATCGGGACGGTCACCTCCTCTTCACTAATACTGGCCTCCCGATCCAGCCACTGTTGAGTACGATTGCCTCAGTCATTGTGGCCAAGAATTCGACTATGGCCCAACTACACCATTGTAGAATCTGGTCTCTGACTTGTTGACCTTGATTCTCCCATTTCGCGTCTACAATTTCTGCTCTCGAAGACGAGGAGGTCGTTCGCTTAGGCAACAAACTCATTCTCAACTGTGGTCTCGAGTGACCACAGGAGACTGTCGAACATAAGGTTGCAGCAAGCAGAGCCGAGTACGGAGCCTTACGAGCACCCCCTCGTCGCTCGCTTCGAGACCTGTTCGGAACCTATGGAGATTTTAACCCGTTGGCCGTCGAAGTAACTTTACATTATCTCGAAAACGGTCCAGGGGTAGTCTCGTTTCTTAAGTAACTCTAAAACTAAAGGCCACCAGACGTTGTCGAAAGCCCCGAAAATGTTGAAAGGGAACGCCACAACACGGCGCAGCTCCACGATCGCGTTCTCCGTCAACTTCCTGGGCGTAAACCCGTACTGCCGATCGGAAATCCCTCAAGGAGCTAATGATGTCTGGTATAGACGCTTCTTCCGAAGTTTTTCGAAGAGTTTTCCTATAACCAGGAGGATGCAAATCGGGCGGTAGGATTTTGGGTCCTTCTCGTTCTTCCCCTCTCCTTTCAGGATAATTCGAAGGGAGCCCTCTTTCTAGAAGGGAGGAAAGATGAATAACTCGATGTGGTCCGGTTCAGGTGCATTTTTATTTGTAAAAGCTTTAACTGCACTTGCGACTTCTCTCGTGAAGGGAGCAGCGTCTCCCTAATTTCACGTTGCGCCGGCGTGTCGTCCACTTCCCAGTTGTCTGGAATGTGGATTTTCAGTATCAAACTCGCAGTTTGGCGGCAATTATATTTGGCGTTGTCTCACTACCACGGCGGAAAGTACTAAGGACTCTCTCGACTCGGAATTTGTTCATCTAGAGTTTATATACGAATCTCTAGGGCCCCATCCTGTCCCGCCGCTTCGAGTTCTCAGCCCGATATCTATGGCGTTGTAATCGCTATTTACCCAGCTACATCTAACGCTTCAGCCCCGATCAAAAAGGAGCATGGATGGTGACGCCAGAGTAACGTCAATAAAAGATGAAACCTTCGTCGACCAGTAGGTAGGCGGCTGTTCAACGTCGTTCACAACTTCCATGCCGAACGTTCGAACGAGCTCCTCGAATTGAGTTCCTCTATCGTGGCCTTCAAAGTGATGACTAAGCGTTGGCATCTAACGAAACTAAGAGCCTCTTCCCCCTCAGGAAATGAAACATCACTTTGAGGTTCCTGAGGTGCCCCTCGATATCGTCCCTCTACTAGAAGTAGCACGACATGACATATACCGAGAAGCCAGTGCGGCTGCGTGCGACGCAACGCGCCACTGTCTTCGATCGATCCGAGATGACGACCCTCGTAAATAGGGATAGATTGGAAATCTCGTTAATTCATTCATACGCGTCACTAATTAGATGAGGCATTTGACTAAATTCTGTACTGACTCTCAGAAGCAAAGCTAGTCGAGTTCCGAGGTTTAACGCCCTCATACGGTGTTTAATAAATAAACAGGTAAGAAAAAAACTATTACGCGAGCCTACTTTCTAGCGTCGCTGCCAAAGGATCTGCCCGCCAACTTGGAAAAATTAGGAAACGGGGACCCTTTCGTGAGGTAAACTTAGCCGCACACCGAAATGTACGCATAGGAAAAACCACGCGTAGGTGTCGCCCCAGGTTCTTCATGCATAGAGCGCGCTCCGCGCGTCACCGCACAAAAGTACAGTAAGACACGCTTCGCTCGGTGTAAAGGGCCGAGACGGCATAACATTAAAATTTTCAGCTGGCAGCTGCTTCGTCCATACGATATACTTAGCCTTACGGCCGTGTCTTAAGCATGCTGTTAATATCGTTAAGAAATTTTGCCTGCCCTTACCGGCCTTGTCCGTTACCAAATTTGGATATATAGCCCGAAGACAGTCCATTGTCTGTTAGTAAAATTTCTAGCATGCTTGTCATTAGTTTTAAAATTTATACCCCATAGGGTTCGTCTACTCGCTTAAAACCAAGTAAATAAATAAATAAATAAATATCTTAAAATGACTACCTTGTGTAGTAGTAGTCAAGAAATTGATTCGCCACTTCCATCGACGGCCGGAAGGCTATCAGTGAGGCTGTTAAGATGTCTTTAGGCCTAAGCCCCAGGAATTTCATACTCGCCACCGTTTAATTACTATTGGGACCACTTAAACTGTGAGTCCGTTTAACTTCATTTTAATATATTCGGCGGTGTCTTTGTATTTTCTTAGTTTTTCCTGGTACGCGTTGTGGAGATTTTCTTCATCTTCGTAACGTACAGTTACGTCTACTACAATGATCCTATCCTGGTCTTTGATAAACAGATCCGGTCTCCTCCACAATATTTACCTCAGGCTCTGTGCACATCGCACATCTACTTGAACCCTTATTTGCGATCATTTTGCATATATCGTTATATCTTTTAATCCTCATTGGTTTAGTATGGAAGCAGTTGCTCAATATATGTCCCAGGGTCTCGTTCTGGATGTCACATCTTCTGCACAAATAATCTCTTTCATTATCGGCTCCTCGCATTGATACTCCCGTGCAAATAGTGTGGGTTTTTAATTTTATGGTGTTCAGTTACCTGGACGGTCTCAGTAAGTTAGGATTATACAATCACTTATTGCCAATCTTACCACCAAAGAATTCTAGTATTCGCTGATCATGAGAGACGAGTTGTCTACATTTCTTCGTATCCTACTTCCGAAGGGCCTTCCTCGGCTCTTCGATGTTTTCTAATCGCGGCGGCCATTGAAGCCCTACAGACTCAGCATATGTTTTTACTGTTACCTTCTGCTCTATGTACGCTGGGCATACTGCTTCGTCAACTTCTCCACCTACTCCGCAGAAGTTGCATCTTCCTGCCTCCAATATTGAGTACGTCGCTCCATATCGGGGCTTCGTAAAGCGCGATTATTCTTATTCGCGTGATGCGGCTTAAATAATTCGTTGTAGCATCCAACTGATCTTGTACAGTGTCGTTCCATTTGTCGTCGAGGAACAGTTCGAAGTAATTCATCTCGCTCTGCACTGTAATTTTGGCTGGTTCGATATTAACCACTTCGTTTTCTCCTCTCAGATTTCTTCTTCTTTCCTCAAAACAGAAGATTTCCTCGGTGCCATTTGGAGGCCCATCTTCTCGATGGCGTTTGCCATGGTCACGATTATGATCTCCGCCCGGCAGATAGCTCTTTGGTAGTCATCTCTTTTTTTTTTGTAACGTGGGGAAATCCTCATGGATCCCCCGGAGCTGGGGAACTCCGAGAGTATGCCAGACTCTTACCGGCTAAAACCCCACGGTGACCTTCCTCGGCGCTGCTGGGAGGGGACCGGGAACTCTGGATTAATACGTCCGGTCCCCTCCCACGCCGGGGTCCTCCATGGTGAGTGGGAGGACCCCCTTCCCGGAGAGGAATGTGGTCGACGAGACACACTGCCCTGTCCGAGGTAATGAGCGATGGCTGGGTCACGCAGCCACCGCTCCTGCCCCGGGGAACGCGTGCAATTATCGGTACGATCCCCCAATGGTACCGACCGCGCCCACCGGACGACGCCAGTGCAAAGACGTGGAGCACGACCAAATGGTCCACCCCACACGGGCGTCGTCGACGTCTCGCGCCAGGCTTGGCCCGGAGTGACTGGGTGCCCCGGTTGCGTCAGACCCGATACCATGACCCGACAGATGCCGAGTCCTGGCCCCTGAGGTGTAACGGCCACCATCGTGGTCCGCAGGCGCGTCGAAGGTGGCGAAGTCCCGCCCCCCGAAGGGTTCTTAGGAGTGACTTCCACCCGAAGGTGGAAGCCCACCCCCCGTGAGGCGGAAGGGGGCAAACGTCTACGACGCCGATCCCGCAGGCGACGTCGAGCTGGCAGGGATTGCTCCCTGACCCGCTCGGCGGCCTCCTTCGCGACCATAACCTCCTCGCAAAAGGAGATCATGGCCTGCTAGACGCTCCCACGACCAAGCATCCCCGAAAGAATGCTCGGCAACGAGAGCTCCGGACCCACCTCCGCCGCTAACACCCGACGCGGCACCTCCCAGGCTGGACACTCCTGAAGATTGTGCCGCGCCGAGTTCTCCGCGGCGCCACAATGGTGGCACCGCGCGGTCGCCTCGCACCCGATTCGGCACAGGTACTGATCGAAACAACCATGGCCAGTCAGCACCTATGTGGCTCGGAAAGTCAGCCGTCCGTTGCTACGGCCTACCCATCTATCTAGGATGGGCAGGACCGCCCCGACGGTTCAATGGTCGCTGTGACGAGACAAATCGTCTCGCCACTTTAACATGGTGGACCGCCGGGCCTAGAGCCTAAGCTCGTCCAGACTTAACGTCTGTCCTGGCAGGCTGGAGACCTGACGCTCGATGCAAAAACGCCCGTAAATGTAGGCATCTTCGAGCGCCAGGTACTCCAAGGGTGGTCAACCCGCCAGGGTGGTGGCCGCCTCATAGGACACCGTACGGTACCCCCGTACGGTCCCCCCCCCCCCCAAAGTGTAGTTTTCCCCGCGCGGGAAGTAGTCCATCACCTCGCGTCACAAATGCGATAAGGTTAAACGTGTTGGAGGGGCTTATGAAGGGTGGACGGCGATTGCGCCGTCGACGCCGGGAGGGATCGAGTCGCTCACGAGCCATCTCGGCGTCCTCCTTAATCTTCATGACGGCCTCGCAGAAGGCCGTCATCGCCTGCCACGACCTCTAGTCCAGCACCATCCGCTTGACGACGGATGGCAGGGACAGGTCTTGGCCTATAACTGCCCGGAGATCACGACGCAGCATTTTCCACGCTGGACACCACTCCAGCGTGTGCTGCACCGTGTCTCCGGGTCCGTCACAATGATGACCCCCCCCCCCCCCCCCCCCCCCGTGACTTCCCTGCCGATCCGACGCAGGTACTCGCCGTAACATCCATGCCCGGTGAGCACCTGCGTGGTCCGGAAGGTAAGCCGGCCATGGCTGCGGTCTACCCATCTTGACAAGATAGGCAGAACCGCCCCGACGGTCCTTGACGGGAGTTGAGTAGCTCTCGCCACATATTCAGGACAGACCGCCGAGCTTGGAGCTTGAGCGCCTCTCTCACTAACTCTGCCGGGGCCGAGTCATCCTGGCGACCGCGTAGCTGCCTATAAACATAGGCATCCGCAGCCGCCAGGAGCTCTAACGGTGGTAGCCCTGCCAGAGTTGTCGCCGCCTCATAGGACACCGTGCGGTATCTCCTGATGACTCTGATAGCCAGCCGCCGCCAAAGATTTCGCAGCAATTGCTTGCTGCGACGGCTGACCATCAGATCATCCGCCCACACTGGAGCCCCGTATAGGGCCATGCTCCGCACGATGCCCGCATAAAGACGACGAACCCTCCCGTCTGGACCTCCCAGGTTGGGCAAAAGATGGTCAAGATTAGCCGCCATACATTCCAACCTGGGGGCCAGTAGCGAAAAATGGCGCTCAAAACTCCAAGAGCCGTCCAGGTGGAACTCGAGATACTTTATCCCGTCTACCACCTGGATGCCGACGTTACCTATCCGGACCAGAGTCTGGGGTAGTGGCCGCTCCCCGCAAGAACGGAGGCGGTGGTTATGGTCGAGGAACCACATTGCCTCCGTCTTGTGAGGCGCCAATTCCAGGCCCAGACTCCGGACCCGGGAAGCCACGAGGGCTAATCCCACCTCGGCGCGTCGGATGATTCTCCTCGGTGTACTCCCACAGGCAATCAGCATGTATGGTCTGCATAGCAGACGATAATGACGCCTGTGGGGAGGAGGATACGCAGAGCCGCGTCATACCCCAGGTTCCATAACAATGGTCCCAACACGGGCCCCTGGGGTATGCCGCGGCTGATCTCCTTCCGATGGTAGATACCATACCGCCCCATGTACTCGATAAACCTGCCGCGCAGGTACGACCCGACCGTCACCCGCAGGTACATGAGGACTCGATGCGTTTCGAGTCCCCTGTGGATGGCCTCCGAGGAGAGGGTATTAAATGCATTGTTAATATCTAAGGATATGGACTAATGCTAACCCTCCCCAGGAAGTGGCCGAGCCCGTGAAGAAGCGGACACGATAGATAGCGTCCATCGTAGACCGCTCACCCTTAAAGCCGAACTGGCACTCGGCCAGATCCGGTCCATCACGCGACAGGTGCCTGGAGAGGCGGGAAGCCACGATGCTCTCGTAAAGCGTCCACACCTCATCCAGGAGCACAATGGGCCGGTATGCGGAGGGAGACTCCGCGTCCCGGCCTTCTTTCCTAAGGAGGACCAGGCGTCCAAACCGCCACCGAGGTGGGAAGATCCCTGTCCTCAAAACGGCAGTAAAAAGCCGCCGAGGACGGGGACCGAGGACGCTAAGGGCCATCGCCAACGCGCGGCCGGGGATACCATCAGGAACCGGTGCCGTATTCCGGGCCCTGTGGCATTGTACAGCCCCGGCCAACTCCTCCTCGGACACCTCCAGCTCGGTGGACCGGTCACACTGGTCCACCTGGCCCGAAAAGGTGGCCGGTTCGTCCCCAGATGGGAACAACGCGCCGACCACCCTCCCGAGGTGCTGGGGTCCATCGTCTCCGTTATTGGAGGCGCCCATGATCTAAATTTGCCAACCGGAAACTTATATGGGCGCCCCCACGGATCCCGATCCAGGGAGCGGAGGAGTCCGTCGCAAGCGTCAGCTTTGGCCCTCCTGATGGCCTTGCTACAGCTGAATCGTCAGTTGACGATATTCAGCGTACAGCAGTGCCGTTCGCGCCCCGTCGCGATGTCTTCGTCGGCGAGATCTCGCGTACTGGCGTCGATCAGCAGCGCAATTTTCTCGCAATTCTGCGATTGCAGTCGACCACCAGTACACGGGCCGCCGGGACGGAGACTTGGCACGAGGCATGGCGGTATCGCATACCGCGACCATTACCTCGTGAAACCACTCGCCCTCCGCCTCTACATCTACGACGGGCCCGGTCGGCGGCTCCGGCCAGGCCACAGCGAGAACGGCCGCCATCAGGGCGTCCTCATCCAAGGCTTTAATCGCCCACCTACGTTGTTGCCGTTGTCGGTGGGGGTACGGGCGGTTAGGGGTGGAGACGGAGACATCTATCCGAATGTACCAATGATCGGATAGGGTCTCCGTCTACTCGTTAACGAGCCACCCCGTAACCCGGCGTACGGCACCAGGGGAAGCCCATGAAAGATCCACGGTACTTACACCCTGGTGCCGCACGCACGTACTGACCGACCCCCAGTTAAGCAACCGGAGATCAAGGCCAGCAGCCCACTCCAGCACCGCACTGCCCCTCGCGTCCGTCCTGGGGGAACGCCATGCGGTCGCATGAGCGTTAAAGTCCCCCAGGACCAGGGCTGGACGGGCTGCGTGCTGTGACATAAAAGTCTGCAGCCCGTCCTGAAACTCCTCAAAAGCCGCGAGGGGCTATCGGGGCGGTGCGTATACCACCACCAACAAAAACCCTGCCCAACTGACGGCCACGTAACCCCGCCACGAAGCTACGGGTTTATGGGGCATCCGTGTACCGTCAGGCTGGGCAATCGCCACCGAGCCACTGCTGTTCCCGACCCAGGACCGGCGGTTGGGGACAATAAATGGCTCGGCGACCACGGCTATGTCAACTACGCCTGTCGCAAGTGCTCCGACTAGCAAGTCGTGGGCACGGCGGGCGTGGTTGATGTTTACCTGGAGGACACGAGCACGGGTGAAGGCTACTCCGTCAACGTAGCCTCCCCCGGCTGGTGCCCTCCATCAGCACAGTCCTAAATAAGGATGTGCGTTCTATCTCAAGTATAGGTGGGCCAGATGGCCCATTCTCCTGCCCCTTTTTTCTACTAGGAACCTCCTTGTAAGCCATCTGTCGCGCCCTGCGAATGGGTGGCTTGCAATCCGCCCCTCGCAGCCTATGATTTGCCGGCCGACCCGCATTTGCGCAAATAACGCAATGGAGAGCGGTCTCCATACATTGTCCGGCCTTGTGACCGGGGTTGCCGCAGTTGTAACAGCAGCTACCCCGGTTTACATCAGCAGTGCACCGCTGCCTCACATGGCCTCGCTCGAGGCAGCGGTAACACTGCTGTGGGCAGGTTGGGACGGGTTCGACCTTAGCCGATACCCATCCCACCTCCAATCGACCCAACGCTGCCGCTTTCCGAGCAGCAGCGAGAGGGCATTGCAGCCAGAGGGTGCCAAGTCTATTTGGTGAGAACCGGATTTCCCCAGTCCTCACCTCAACGACCTGACACCCCCCGGCGGCCACCACGGCTTCGGCCACCTCCAGAGCTGTGACCGAGTCGTCCAACCCGCTGACCCGCAGGTCAGCTCGCTTTCTCGGACATGAGACTTTAACGGCAAAGTCCATTAAAGCCTCAGTCATTTTGGCCGCCAAACGCATGGCCTTCACCTCTTTATCCGAGCCGGTGAACTCTAAAAGAAGGCCACCGGTTCTAGCCCGTCTGGGCTTTACCGAGCTGATCCCTAGCTCTTGCAAAGATATCCGCCGCCTTGCGGGGGACATCACCTCTTCATAGGTGCTGACACTACTAGACAGCAGTGTCATCTGCTGCAGATCTTAGGGCACGCCCCAATGTCCGTTTCAGCGTCGGCTTGGGAGCCTGTTTCCCAGGAGCGCGCGCCGCCTGCGCCTGCAATCTAGGTGGCCGTGCAGCTGGTTACGGCTGTACTGCCGCTCGACGGGCCTTGCGCCCGACCATCTGGGCCCAGGTTCCAGCCTGAGCGCCCCCTTTTCGGGGGGCTGTGCTCCCCGTGGAGGGTGATGCTCCCTGCACCTCTATCCCGGTCGTCACCGGCAAGGAACGACTCCTCTTCGCAGGGACGCGCTTCGGGGGTGGAGGAGGAGGAGGTACGTTCTCCACCACTTTAGTCGCATCCTTCTTCCTCTTCTTCTTCTTCTTCTTCTTCCTATTCTTCTTCCGCTCTACAGGAGGTGGGGGAAAAGATGGGTGAAGAGGATGCTCAGCACGGCGTGGCCGCAACTCCACACGAGGCGAGTCCCCCCGCTTATCCAACATTTGATTTAGCGTGGAAGCTAACAGCTCCACGCCAGTCAAACCGGGCCCCACACCATCCCCCCTAATCGGGGAGGGTGGGGCAATTGATGTCCGGGTGCTGGATAAACGGGGGAATGGCATCCCACGGCCGGGATCACAAAGACCCTTCTCCAACTCCCCGATGCGTTCCTTGAGCGCCTTATTTTCGGCCTCCAGGGCCGAAAGTCTTTGTTGAAGGGCATCTATCGATGTCCTTGGCTCTTCCACCGGACCGATGGCCAGTCTTTGGGCCATTTCCATCATGATGGCCCTCATATACCTGGCATCCCCTCGGAGCCGGTGGACGAACTGCCCCTTTAAGTTCGTGGATCTGGCCGCTATCCACTCTACATCATTGGCCATTCTAGAGGCAATAAGCCCCAGTTCTGCCATGTCTTTACCCCGACATTCCCGAGCATAATCCTCTACCTCGGGGATAGGTTTAGTGGATTTGCTAGTTGGAGGGGCTGGAGCATCTGGATCGTGATCCAGAAGCTCCATCTCCGCCCTGGCCTGCAGGCGGAGGCAAGGCCAACGTACTCCTCTGTAGTGGGGGGCGACCCCTTCTCTCCCTCTTCTCCTCGATATATCGAGAGAGAAGAAACGAGCGGCTCGGCGGGGAAGAGAGGTATGTTTCCGCTGAATCACTCTCCTCCCCCGCCGACAATATAGCCGGCGATCTTCTAGACACAGAAGAAGCCCGAGAACGGCTGGGCGCCTCTGTGTCTCCCTCCGTCCCCGAGGGGACATCCTCCGTACGGGATGGAAGGCGCGAGCTGGTCGACGGAATTGTCAGCAGGTCCCTCCTCTCGGACAAGGCCTGCAACCGCTGCAGCCTTTCCGCGGTGGGGCGGAGGCCAGAGATCAACACCGGCTCGCTCCGCACCACCTCAGGTACTTTCCTTGGGGCTCCGTCCCCTTCCCTCTCCTCAACTCCTTCCCCCCTCCTCCGGTTTTTTAAAAGATGACTCCATAGAAATCCCAGGAGTGGGTCAGAAAAACACGTCACCCCCAGCAGAGCCGCCATACCGGGGGAAGGCTGAAAACCCCGGGGGGAGCCAGTTACCCCGGGGTTGGTCCGGTAAAGACGGATGCACCCACCAGCCACACCCAGCCGCAAGGACTGAACGCGCCCTCTCACCGCGGACAGCAGCTTGGGGCAGGGACTTTTTACAGAGGTTTATCCCCTCGCGGGCCTGCCAATAAAGGCATGCCCTCCGCTCCGGCGAAACATGACCACCGGTTTACCGTAATTACGACAGGAGTCACACCACCCCTGCCGAGCTATGGGGATCCCGGGGACGCAACCCCCCGTACCACGACCTGACTGGCCGTTGCCCCCTGGGATGGGAACCGCTTCAGCCTTTTCACCCCTTCGCTCTGGGCCTTACCGGCAAGGGAGGCCCTGCCAGGATCCGAAGATCCCGCCGGCATCGCCCCAGAGCATCGAAGAGGCTACTTCAGCTTGCACGTTCCCCAAAAAGTCAGAACCCCTTTAGCCACCGGAAAATTCCGGTGTTACGAGGTTCCACCACGAGGAGCTGGGGATGGCACATGTTGTCGCAAACTGCAACAACTTTAGAACCCAGCCAAACCTAACCTAACCTAACCTAACTTAAACCAAGCTAACCTAACCTAATCTAACTTAACCTAACCTTTTTTTTCCTTGCATCAGGAGTGCTGGATCCGGCAGATGCCATATCATCAACACTCCCGCCCTGGCCACTCACCTCCTGAGTAGAAAAAAAAACGTGAGCGCTCCAATAAAAGGTTAACGAAAAGCTGTTTCTAGGCTCAAATAAACCAATTAAATCGACTAGGATTCAACTGAGTTGAGTTAAAAACCGCCTGGTGGTAGTTAGTTAGTCCACGCGTCAATTGAACGCCTATTGTTCTATATATAAGACTGGAAAATTACCTATGTATTACTAAACTAGTGTTACCTATGCGGTTTTAGACAATAAATTGAATTACATTAATATTGGTTTTTCGGCAATCATTGATTTACCGGTTCCAGAAATTATTACAAACTGACATTAATTTTGATTATTGAGATGCTGAAGTTGTTCTGTTCGGTTATAGGAGATAAATTGGATAAAGAAATTGCATTATCGAGAATTAAGTACATTTAATGTAGTTGCACGTGGTGGTCCCGGTTCTGCGTTATGTTATATTGTGGTCAGTTTTTAAACTACCGGGTGGAAAACTGGAGAATTGTTTTAATATGTTGAGCTGTAATTATTTTATATGGTAGAAACTGGTAGATTGAATAAAAATTTATTTTTAACAGATAAGTTTATGAAAAATATGTTTGTCAACTTACTAGCCGTACGAGCCGATATATATATATATATATTACTAGCTGCACTCATTGGACTATACTCTATTGAAGTTAATATTTAAATTATCAGAGAGAAAACTGAAATATCATACTTAATATATTACCTTGTAATTATTTTGTACCGTTATAATGAATAGATTGTATAAAAACTGTTTTTACGCAAGTTGCCCGTCTTTAATGCGGTAATGCGCACTGGTTCCGTGTCCGAACTATATTGTAGATGGTTTTTAATCTACCGGATGAACGGCTGCAATATTGTTATTAATGTGTTAGGCTATAGCCGGTTTTAAGACTGTTGGAATGTGTTCTAAAATGTTATTTGTGTTGTGTACGACTAAGGTTATTCTATATGATTTCAAACGGTTGGTTAGATAAGAAATTGTTTATCCGTAATTAAACAGCCTAGCTATTGTTAAGGTAAAATTCAGAATGTTTTTTGTATAGCATTGCGCAAAGGTTATTCTATCCTATTTTTAGATTTGCTTTCCTTTTTCTTCCTTTCTCATCCTTGAGTATTATGTTGCCCCGCGTTCGTGGCATCGCACACAATAGGCGCAGCCGGGCGGTCTCAAGAAGGCGAACGCCTACCAGGGACGCGGGGCACTTTGCGCTCACAGGAGTGGTGGACAGCGTTATTTATCTGTCTGCCCACCGTCCGGCGGGTTACCTAACCTAACCTAGCCCAACCTAACCTTTATTTTTATGCTGGTAAATCCTCATGGCTACCATGGATTTCTTTGTAAATCCGTGGTTATGTCGGACTATTCGGAACCCGGTGCCGGAAGGGATCACAAGGGCATACGCGACTGATTATGTCGGACTCTTACCGACTAAAACCCCGCTATGGTCATCCTCGCACTTGACAATAGAAAGCGGGGAACTCTTTCGAACACTTACAGCCTTCCGCCTCGTGTCTGGATTAAGGAACTCCTGCACTTATCTCTTAAACCAGAGTATTAACCGTATTCCCAAAAAAACCACGTCGCACAATCACTGCATTCGGAGCGCTTAAGAACACGTCCGCACGCTATGGTTGTCCAAACGAAACTCCCCTTTACCTTCTTTGCAGCGCCTCTGCAGAGTCCCCCGGTAAGGCCTTGCCGCGTTTTCTTGTTTTCTGTCAGGGGGTTTCCCGATGTGCCGTCTGGCGACAGCTGTATGAGTGGTGGTATTACTCACCAAATACAAAGTCGTACTGCCCGTGATACCGCCCTAATTGGCGGTGGTCGGCCTAAGCCTTCATCCTTCCTCTCCTAGCTTCCAGTCCTTCTTCTTTCGCCCCTTTATTGTGCAAGTAAGACTCATCCGCTTAGCTCTCCTAGCATATTCTTCATCCTACCCTCTATCCATAACAGGTGCTTACTTAAATGTCTCAGCCTTATACGCCGGGATCTAAGAGCTCTACAAACCATGCGTGTTGCCCATTTCTTAATATCTCCTCTTCCCATACCTGGGCTCCACTCTTTCCGTCGGTGTGCGGTGTTCCCATTCCTCGCACATACATCCGGTATACACGCGGAGAATCATCCTTTTGCGCAGTATTCTTAGGATCGGTCCACATCCTGCTCTACATCCTTTCTCCTCTCTACCTTCGCTCACTAATTTCCTCTTGTAGTTGCTGATCATCCGAAGGGTGCTTCAAGTCCTACAGACTAGCTGGGTCTGGAATCGTAACTGGACTTATTGGTAGCGCAGGTAGCACCGGAGCCACTTCCACGAAGTCAGAGTGACTGTCCCTTACCAAGGTAGATTTTCCTAGACCCCATGTAGAGGCTAATTGAATAATAATTCTTTCACGTTCCGATTCACTTAATTTCCATCCCAATCGATCAAACCGATCCATCCATCCCCCTAGGTCTCTTTTAACCGACCTCATCTCCTTCTTTATTTCCATGGTGTTTAACTACCCGTCAGAGGCCTCCGCTATCCACGCACCGAGCCTATTTTTGGCGTCTACTCCACACCCACCTAGGGCGGTGGATGTTACAGCGTATGCGGTGACCCTCTTCCTGTCTGGACCCTCACATCCGTCTGGTGATGCAGTGCGCAGCCATAGCAGGTGACTTAAGTTGAAATATAAACGCTCTCCCGGAGTGAGAGAAAATGCCTATACCGGGTTCCTAAACCTGATGTTTTCAAAACTGCGGGGCAGGTATCCGGTTACCTCACCTTCCTCATAACTGTCCTAGCAATTCTACTCTCCCTCTAGATATGCACATCTTCAGAAGATGCACTTCGTACCCCACCCCCTGGTAGCAGTTGATGAGTGTCTGAATGAAGTCCAAATTTTGAGTAGCAAAAACCACATCATTCCCGTTTTGTAAAAGTGCTCAACGGTAACTTTATTCCCCAGGATTGCCTCCGGAACTCGTTTAATAGCCCTGAAGCTACATATGTTAAGGATCGTGTCAAATACTGCTGTCCACCGCCAGCCGGAAGGTAGCCCGTTTCGCCAGATGAATCGTCTGTCCCCAATATCGAACAGCAGAAATACTCACAACGCTTCGAAGACCTCATTGAACTCTGTGTTTTGTACAGCTTTACTTATATACCGTCGCATTTCCATCAAGACAACGCGAATCGACTCCTTACTCTGATGTTGATCAAATCATGCTTGATCCAGGGGTACTTTGCGTAGGGACTTGTTCCTGACCGCATCTATGAGGTCGTAATCGATCTTCTCGTTCCCGTCCTCACCCTCAAAAAAGGTGCTTAACCGTTTGAGTGCCACGGAGCGATTTTGCGCTCCTCCTCTGTTTCTCGAACAGTACCAGCGCACTAGGCTGCGAAACCGATAACCGCGACACGCTCGGTTTTTGTAGATGCGCGACTTTACGGTTACAACTCCATTTTAGGTAAAAGTAATGAATGATACTAGTAAAAGAACGAATTTTAATTTCAGTTATAATATATAATATATAATATTTAATTAAAATACACAAATATGATTGTCAAAGCATAATGCATGCAAACCTTTTTTACATTCTACACAAATTAGTCCAGACCTTTTTATAGTACTGTTTTTTGTACTGCAAACTACGCAACGCCTGAAGTTGTGTCCTGGTAGTTTTTCTAGTCCGTATACCTTTTTCCCCCTTATGTTTAATTCATTTTCCCTTGTTCCTAACCATTCGTGTTCTATTTTCGAAATAATATTCGATATATATTGAAGTCGTGACATTGCTTCTCTTCCCACAGTTTCCTTGTACAGCAAATATGAATTTAAATTATATTTTTATATTATATGACGCAACCCAGACGCTGATAAATCTGTACTTACGCTCAGAAAGATGGCAGAACAACAACGAATTGAAACAATTACAGCTACTGTATAAATCTGAAAACAGCGCAATAGCGCTCCTTTGCATTCTTAGAGAGGGAATAAGACAAGCGCCATCGCGCCGCTTGGCACTTTTGAACGAGAAAACAGCTAAAACACGTGGCACTCAAACGGTTAAGGGTGATCTGTACAAACTGACTTCCAGATAGCTTGATAACAAATTCATTTTCCGTTTGATCTCGTTACCGATTTTAACTACAGGTCTTATCTTACCTCCTTCACTCTTTTGCATTACATGTAAGACCTCACGGCTGGGTGTTCTCAGTTCCAGCTCTATCTGTTCGTCTTGTGTGTAGTATCCATCAACCCCTTTCCCTCGGGCACCGTTGTGCCTTACGTTCCTCCATTTCTACTCTAAGAATCTCCTTCGTGCCTAATTTTCCTAGGTATTTTCCACACGTTGGACATAAACCAACGGACCTCTTCGGCGAGTAACGACATGTAGCCGCTTCTATTACTTCGTATGGGAGGAACCCATAGCCGAGCTCTCAATAACAGAATTCGCGCCAGTAAGGACAAATGTTTACCCCCCCCCCCCCCTTATACAATCCCGTCACCGTCTTCAGCAATCCCTGTACGCCCTGACGGCAAGCAGCTGGTACCTCGTACTTCTCTTAATCCTTTCCAGTATTGCCTCACCAACGCGAGCGAAGGTGGCACGGTACATCAGGTGGACATGGTCTTCAATTAATACATGCGCCAGAGAACACCCGGCACATGTGTGATGTACTACTGTGGGTTTCCGTAGTTGCAACAGGAAATTGTCGTATTCGAGATACCAGCCCGGCTGACCACATCCACAATTGAGTTCCTCACCGAATTCTTTCCTCATCTCATCCTTACTTTCCTCCCTCATCAGGTCAAAAAAGGCGGAGGACCATAGCTCTTCAGGTTCATTGTTATTCTCCCACCAGGACGGTGTTCGATATGCTACCTCACCCTTATAGGTATATGCCAATTGGTTTGTCTTCTACCTCCCAGTTACACCGAGCCACTAAAACGGGCGATGGAAAATCCAGATGTGCCGCGGCGTCTTTCCCGCGGGTGAGTCCTTCAGTTACTCCGTCAGGAGGAACGAGTCCCAACCGCCGGAGCATCCACGGGGATCCTCGCGGAGGCGAACTTACTACGTACATGCGTGCATTACGCAGACCCTGACTCTGATGTTTTAATTTCTGTATAGAAGGACTTTGGCTGACTGAACAATTGTCGGTCAAAGTGAGTTTCGTCAACTGGAGGATTTTGAACGAGACATTCTCGTTCAGAAGACTTTCATTTCTATCGCGGGGAAGGAGAGTCTTCCGACGCGAACAGTTGACTACGAAGTTACGCAGCGCTGCTCGATCATGCTCTGGCGCTACGAAGATTGTAGAGGGCCCTATGCTGCTGGGCGGCTATATCAATAGGGACTGCGCCAGCCACTATGCACACACTTTCCCACGATATTCGACGGTATGCACCGATTACCGCGATCAAAGTGCGATGCTGCGCTGATCTTTGCACCCTCAGCTCTCTCTCCATACACAGGTCGGCTCATACCGCGGAGGCATAGACCACCAACGAGACGACCACACCTCTATTATTCCGGCGAGAGAGTCGAAGCGAAGTCCCCACGTGTACGTCGCCAGGTTATTAAGTCTCCCGAACAACGACCCAAAGGGGGTCGCTCCGTCTTTATGACCGATACCTCGACTTTAGCCAGCCTACACTAATGGAGAATTTGATTAACTACCTGCTGGCAATTATTCTCTAGTTCTCTTCTATTGCTTCCACTTACGGGAACTATGAAATCGTCCGCGTAAGCGACACATCTATTCTCGACTGTGGTCTGGAGTGACCGCAGGATATTGTCGAACATGAGGTTCCAGCAAGCAGGGCCAAGTATGGAGCCTTGTGGGCATCCTCTCGTCGCTTGCTTTGAAACCTGTTCGGAACCTATTGAGAATTTTACCCGTCAACCGTCGAAGTAATTTAACATCACTTCGAAAACGTTCCACGGGCAGCCTCGCTCTTTTAACCATTTTAAGACAAAGAGCCACCAGACATTATCGAAGGGCCCAGAGATATCGAAGAGCATCGCCACAACATATCGATGTTCTGAGACATCGACCATGCGGCGCAGCTCCACGATTGCATCTTTCGCCAACTTTCCAGGTGTGAACGCGAACTGCCTACCCGAACTGGATACCAAGGCTCGGATGCGACACTTTAGTTGTTTCGTCGAGGCTGCGGTCTCCTAATTCGGGACTCGCGCAGGAGCCTCATTGGAGACTGCGGTCTTGATGAGTTCAAGACTCTCGCTAGAGTTGCCGGTTAAAACCGCGGTCCTGTTCAGAACAAGACACTCGCCAGGGCTTTTCGCACTCGTGTTTGTGTTCGTGTCTGGTGTGCGTGTTGTGTACCTCTTTCCGATAGCGAACGCTGTCAAGGGTACACGTAAATCGAGTCTCCCCTTTGTTTCTTAAGCCATCCATGGACGGAGTAGGGTCAAAACTTTGAGTTGTGGGATCCTCCAGTCGACCGTTGGTGCATCAGAGATGGTCCTCAGGTCGATTGAGGTACTTTCGATGGTTTACAGCTCGGTATACCGCCTGAGAGTATATTTCTGACCACTTGTCCTTGTTTTGACCTTTCTTTGTATTATCTTCCTAGTCTGCAGCTGGCCAATTTCCTCTATTTCGTAATTATTTAATTGAATTCTATCGATATTTAGTCTCGCATGGCTAGATGTAAGTGTCGGAGACTTTCCCAGGCTCATATGGTCCCGAGACCTCACTTGGCGAGGTGTTAGCGTCAGTAGCTACTCCAAACACCGAAAAAGTACTACTTTTTCTATCACTCGTTTTAAATATTGGCCTCCTTGATTTCATACATCTCAGAAAACAACTGGGAGTCGGAGCCTTAAATTTTCAATTCAATTCTGAATTTACCAAAATGGAAAAGGTCGCCAGCACCCGGAGTTAGTCCGAGCACCAGCGGCCTGCTGTTTTTCAATTTCCATTAAGTATTCTATCCGACCAACCGATGGAGGAACAAACTCTCCCCAGGCGATACCTGGAAGGTCAACAAGTTCTTGAGCGACTTGGAAGACCATTCCAGCCTGGGGTACTCTAACCCTTAAAATCCGAAGCAGCGGAAGCAGCTGCAGTGGTGCATACGTTAGCACACCACTCAACTGGCCGTCTTGATGTTCGGCAAGCACAGGTGTGACGATACCGTCACTCGTCTTGACGTTGCCGATGCACTCAAGGTACATGGCTAAGAGCAGGGGTAGCGAAGTCACCATATTGTTGATATCCTTCAGCTCTTCAGCTGTATAATACCGTCGTCCCGGAAGATCTTCATCAGGTTTATCAATATGGGCCCTATGCGCGAAAGCAAGTTTAGCTTCTGAGATGATCAGCATAGCCTTCGCTAAGATCTGCCTATTTCCATGCACGTTCAAGGCCTGGAACAGACGCGTCCCAATGGCCTCCATGGCATCCCAAGTACGCGTGATTAGCGCGTGTTGTTGGCGGAATGCGATGGGAACGGTCGTTGGATGACGTTCCTTATGGATTTCAAGAGCTGTGACAGCTGTGGGGTCACTTATCCCTAATCTCGCAAAGATGCCAGCTGTAATAGATTTGTCGGTATCATCATTCTTCTTCAGACGAAAAACATCAGTCTGTCTAGAACGAGATCCCGATTCAGTCTTCGCGGGTTTCTTCTTGGGCATTGTGTCCACAGAGTCGGTAGGCTCTGATTTCTTAATGTCGTTGGATAACATAACTAACAATGAATTTTAGGCTCGGCTACTATCAGTCGAAATAAAAATTCTATCAGTTATTTTTTGTTTTATTTTTTTTATCTTCGGACAACCTCTATATGATGCTGGATGTCCGCAACTTTTACAATTTATGCAAAAGGGGCGTATTTCCACACCTTCTTCCACTGAATTTAAGGAAGCAGAGAGGGGGCATTCTCCCGGGTTATGCTGCACGTTACATTTTACACATCTATATTGTAGATTACAATTTACTGCCACGTGTCCGATACGCTGGCATCGCTTGCACTGTAATCTATCCCTTCTGATTATTTTCTCCCAGGAGATGATGGAGTGCAGGAGGGTTTTTATTTGTTTTAGGTTTTCTGGATTACTATCCGCCGAAAGTTGTATAAGATAAATAGGAAATATAACGTTTTCGAATTTCTGTTTAATTAACTCTTCAAGAACGATTTCAGGTCCGAAATCCCCTTCTAGATTTTCCAACAATATGGATTTCAGTTTTTCATATTTAGCGGTGTATGAGAAATATTCGATATTATTCTCTTTCAGAATTTCGCGTGCCCTTCGGTAATGTTCGCTATTGTTAACGTATAACAGGTGTTTACTGTTATTTATTCTTTTAATATAAAAGTCTTTAATACTACTCGCGCAGCATTAATACACTGCACTTCACCATTGCCGCATTTGTTCAATGCGTATTACGATAACTATCAAGATTTTTCGAGCAACTCACTTTCTCTACACTTTATGAGCAGGTAGCTAAGCCACGCGGTTAGGATACGTCCAACACCTCCGAAAGTTAAGGGTCGACTGGGTGAGTTATGCGTGGTATGATCGTTGACGAAGGTGAAGCAACAGATGTCGCCTTTGTTATGTAAAGCTGCCAACGTGTTGTTTGTGGTGCGTTGCCTCCTTGTTGCGCGCACTTGTGACGTTCTCCTAGTTTCGAATGGATCACAGCAGGACGCGAATCCTTTTCAGTCAGATACAAGACGAAGCGATGAAGTAAAATTAGTGCGCCAATGCTGGCGTCGCTCTTTGTCGTGGACGCAGCGAACGCTTCTAACCCCTTTTCGCCCTTCGATACCGAAAACAGAGGAAATCGCAGAAAAAATGATTCTCAGAACGGACAAAAAGGTAATAAGAGGCAAGAAAAAAAAAGGTGTAAGCCAATAACACGTGGAGTTCCCAAGCGGTCATCCATCTAAGTACTATCCACGCCCAACGCATCTTAACTTCGGTGATCGGACGAGAACCGGTGAGTTATGCGTGGTATGATCGTTAATGAAAGTGAAACAACGGACTGTAGCGGCTAGCAGTACGGCACAATAGAAGGCCTTCCGCTAAAAACAACTATTACGGTTTATGGTATGTGCAGCAAGCCATTTTTGTGGAACCGTTTTAAACTTTTAACATTTTCCGGGTATGCGATAATTAACTTTCTCCAACAGCCTCGATGGCACATGCGGAAGCCATGAACTGGTGATTTCCGAAGGGACCACTGCCAGTGGCGAAGCTACCCTTCGTCACCGAGTGCAGGTGTCAGGCCCAGCGGAAATCTCGCTACATGACCAAATATGGTAATGATAAACTCAGCTCCCACCAGAAACAGCACTATCCTTCTCTGAGAAGGCAGTGGCGTAAGGGTAGAAAATGTTAGCGACTGGCACTTAGTAAAAACGAGAATAACCAATTGATTGGCGCGGGAAATCTGTATCGCGCCGGCGAGGTAAAAGATGGTCGGCAAGACATCAGCCTCTTTCGAGAATCCCTTGGTAAAACATTAAATAAAAAAACTCTAAAAACGACTTCGTATCTTTGCACCCTGTCCCGAACATCCTGAATACGCAAAATAAACTCTTAGTCGACAGAATCGTTCATAGGCATTTGGAGTTTGATATATGGCGTTACCTATCCGTTTTGAGCGGGGAATATAGACCAGGTCCAAGTGAACTTAGGAAACGGCCTATACGAAAACGGGGGAAACTTTCACAAGAGGACACGTTCGCCTTTCGCCGTATCTTCTTGGGCAGTCAACCTTTAGTCTTGGAAGAAGTCACATTGGCGCATTTGAAAGAAATAAGCATTTAACACGTTCACGCCGGGGCGAAAATCTACGTTTTATTGAGCGCACATTTCTTGCATCAAGCACTTATTTTTTTTAACGACTAATTTTCTGAAAACGCGTGACCCACGAGTGGGTCACGCCACCCCACGGAACAGTCAAGTGTGACCCACCGGTGGGTGACGCCGCCCTACGGAACAGTCAAGTGTGACCCACCAGTGGGTCACCCCGGCGTGAACGTGTTAATACATCATACTGAACATATATGCATATATTTAGGTACTATACATTCCCTGTATTTACTGTTATGTATAAGTAGGAATAATTTAAATATTATATTAAATATTTTGTAAAAAGATTAACTATGTATTTACTGTAGGTTGAAAATATAAAACAAATTTATTTCTAACAGTAACATTTTATGATACAATACTAAAAGCAAAAGGTTGTATCATTTTGATGTCGCACTAAGATTCTAACACTTCTGTAGATTCTACTACGTAGCAAATTGAAAACATTACTAAAAGAGTAAAATAGTTTTGTTTTGTATACAAGCTGCTGAAATATAAATTTATCTTAACAGAAAGTTGTATCTCAGATTGTTAAGATCTGAAATATAATACATAAAAAAAAGAATTATTTTGGAAAAAGGACAACTTGTAATTTAATATAGAGGAAAAGGTAAAAGTTATAGAGTTGTACAATTGTTTGTAATAAAAAAAGTTGAAATAATTCAGACAATTAAAAAAATCTGCGTGTAAATACTTGACGCAATTGGCTTTAGAAATCCATCATAAAAATGAGGAAAAACCAGTGTGAAACAATGCATAGAGTAACGAGTAAAATGAATTTAATAGATTTACTAACCCAAAGTCAAATAGCAAGAAGAAAGCCACATATTAATTAAATAAATAGAAGAAAAGGATTGACTTTTGCCAACGACTTCATTAAAAAATCTCAAGATTGATGGAAAGATATTACTTCTGCTAACAAGAGTAGATTTTTGGTTTATAAAGAAAAAGTATAGTAGTATGGAGGCAAACAAATGAAGGTTTGTAATCAACAAATTTAATACCTACTGTAAAATACAAAGGAGTTTTTGCAATTGTATGGGCATCCATTTAGCCTATCGCAGTCAGCGTATTTGTAGTTATCAAAGACATTTGAGATAAGACTAAGTATGTGAACCTTCTAGAAAATAATTGTTTGAAATGTTTAGTTTGCGATGCCATAGCATATAAGTTGTCATATCTTCCATTATCTTGTAATCTTTATCTAACAAGTGTAGTCGTTTGTTTATTTATTACAATGTGTTAACATAAATATATAATTGAAAGACTCAAAATAACCAACAATAATTTACTAAAAATAACATAAAAATAAATGCGAATAATATGCAAATAAGATAGGAATCCAAAATGTATTTTAATTTGATCAACATAACGATCCTAAGCAAAAAGACAAGAATTGTATACGAATATTTGTTCTATAATGGTTTAAAAGTTTTACATCCATTTTCATAATCTCTGGTTTTAAATCCCATAGAAAACTTGTAGGATAAATTAGACAAATGCAAATAAATTCCAAAATTGAATTACAAACAAAACTAAAAGAATACTACTACTTCATTTTTACAACTTCAAATCAAAAGAAAAGTATGACTTTAGCAGTATGTCTTCAAAGTATTAAAACAAACTATTCTTAATACGCCTAAATCATATGAGATTATTAATCCATTCGCATCATATGATTAGCTGTACTCACAACTGTTCCTACAACATGTAAATCATGTGCAATATATACAAATGCATGTAGCTTCCTTCCTAGCTGATAAATGGCTTTTAAATGTATCCTGCAGCAATGTAGAGTCTACTCATAATGTAAAGTCTCAGAATGTAAAGTCTACTCAAAATCATTTTTTCTTTGTCTGTTACAAGGTTTTTTCACAGAAAAATAATTTTATTCCTTTATACTGTAAGGAGCCAATGGAATGGTTCTGAGCGAAGTTTAGCATTGCCATGCATTACAATTGTGTTAGAGACCATCAGTGATGAAGATGTCATGCTTTCATTATTACACATGCAAAATTTCAGATAAAAATATTTATTGTTTGTTTTTATATGTTCTTTTTTAATATTGCTATGCTACTATCCCTACTATAAATACACGATAAAATATTAAAATCACAATCTTTCATAAACTTTATTTACAAAATATTTACTTATCATAAAATGTCTGAATATTAACCCATTAATGCCAGTCATCCATATTTTAAAATGATTGGAATAATAAACATGGAATAGTTTTTATAAATTGTTCATGAATTCTTGTTATCGCTTTGTCTATGTATAGAAATGAAATGGTGTATTTGCACCAATTTGTCTTGGTTAAAATATTTTAATATCAGTTGTGTTATTAATTTGACAACTTTTTGGTTAAAATATATTTTACCTGTAAATGTCATTATTGGAAAAAAATTTGTTCTAAATTACAAATTACAATAAATAATTTATTTTTATGTAAAACAAGTAACATAGTATTTAGATTATTCTTACTTATATACAGTAATAAATACCGGAAATGTATAATGACCGATTATATTGTATAATACGATTCAAAATCAACTATTAAATATAAATTAAAATTTTATTTCCAATTTTTATTGTGTCTGAATTTAAATCGAGCGAGCTTTTGAGGAATGGCGAATAGGGTGAATCCGAGGGGCGAAACAGTCAGTGCTTAGCAAGCAGCGGCAGAGTAAAGATGGAGGAGAATAGCGAACAGCAACTGAGTAAAAAGCAAGCTTAGCGTTAGGAAGTACAGAGCGTTTAGTGACTAGGACTGTTAGTTAATAAAGTACACACTTTTTTATTAACAGCAATGAAGATTTTCCTACAAATTCTGAAAACCCTTCTGGGATCGCGAGATTTGCCTACACTTCTTAACAATATTAAAGGCAAAGACAGCTTAAAATTTTCCTGCATACCAACAGCGCTAGTTATTCCTGCAGCGAATATTGCTTTATTATTACTATTGCTAACCGACCTGTACTCGACCTGCCGGAAAGGAACCAAAACCGGGTTCGAGTGAAGCGGGTACCATGAAACCTGATCATCGTCAGAGAGCCGGGAAATTTCCATCAAGGGTGAGAGCACCTCGAACGAGGATAAATGAGTAGACGTCGAAATTTTTGGAAGCACATAATTGCTCAGGAAGACAACGCCTATTGGCTAGTAGAGAGTTAAAGCGTAGGCGAAAGAAGAAGAAGGTAGATTCGGAAAAGGTATTGAAGAGAGTAGAGTAGAACTCTAGAGTAGAGTTAGGATTATAGCATTTATCATTAATAGAATACTGTGTAGCACTATCTTTGTAGTGCCTTTCTCCGAATCCCTGAGCCCAACCGACTCACCTGACAATATCCTATCTTATATGTATTATCCCCTACAGCACCTGTTTGTGGTGGTCGTCTCGGAAGGACTGTTCAAAGATTTTAATAAAACTGATTTTTCGAAAGATGTTTATGTCCTATCGGAACAGTAGCACTTGTACATATGTAACGATCAGTAAGTTTCTATTTTCACAACAGGAAATGAGCTGATCCGACAAGTATTTACTGCACGTTAAGCTATTGATGGCTTTAATAATTCGTTTGACGGACCACCTTAGAAATGAGAATCTAGTGTATTTCAGACGAAACTATTTACTTTCAGTTTTTGCTCAACAACAGTTTATTCTATACGATAACGAGTTTCTATTCTATGTGTATATGTCTAGGTGCCTAAGAAACTTCTAAGCGAATATGTTAGAACTAGTGAGCATATGCATTAAATAGACTATTTTAAAACTAAGGTGACCAAGTTGGCGAATGAGGAATGTTTTATCCCCCATGTATAACTGACCGGCCCAAAGACGAAATGTCCACCCAAAATCCTCGTAAGGTGAAGGAGACGGGTTGGGTTTCAAGTCCTAATGTGATACTGCACTCGCTCACTGCAGGGTCACCGCTGCTTTGAATTTATGATACGTCAATTACCATTGACTTCAGAAGCGAAGGTTAGAGTGTACATGTGGCCTGCAGACGTGCAAGCCAACTCAGATGCCTTGACTTCTGGCTTGCAAAAAAGGATACTAAAGAACAGTGAACTATAGAAATGTCGAAAATCTTGAAAAGTGGTATCGGGTGTCCGTGTCATAAATTCACGCTATTACTCAAGGCCAAGAGCCTGTTCGTATTATATGGAGAATGATTGTCAATGTCGAAGACATTGACAAGCGTTTCAAAATGAAACTGTTCGCCTATTTAAAAAAGATATTGAACGAGCAAAGAATTTTTGCACGAATTTCTCAATTTTATATATTGTAATTTGTTGAAGCAAGTGAGTTTCCTTCCCGATAGAAAACTCTTTGTCCTTCAAATGGCTGGAATTTTAGGTGGAAGCTTTTTCCCTGAAAATAACGTTGACCTGCGTGTGGAAAGCCATTTTGGCTTTTTGTCTGGCTTCCAATCGTGGAAAATCTCAATAGATACGTCATCTTATCTTATGATATCTTTATCAATTAGTATATTTTAATCATGAAAAAGGATAATTGTACCGACGAATCGCTGCTATGCTTAATTTAAAAAAAAAGCACAATGGCAGATATCGTAAATAGATTTAAGAATGAGAATAGAAGCAGTAGCATTTGCGTTTCGAGATGAAAATGATAAATCTTTAAATGCGCGATCAGTTCGACGATTGCTTAAAGAAAATGGTTATAATGAAAGATTGGCAATAAAAAAAACCATATACCATGGTGGAGTGACTTCATTTTCGTCGACGAATCGAAATTGAACATATCTAGTTCGGATGGACGACAAATGGCGTGGCGTAAGCGAAACGAAACTTTAAAACCGAAAAATTTGTTACGAAAGACAGCAGTGTAGCTTTATTTCAGTGCTATATTTATTATATAATGTAGACTGGGGTTCCAGAACCTGGGTGTCCAGGAAGTACCCATCCCCACCTCCTCGTGGTGGAACCTGGGCGCCGGGCTTGCCCGGTGGCTAACGGGGCTCTGGGGCTATCGAATTAAACTGGGACTCGGAGGTTTGGTACATTATCGATTTGCCCAAGCTAGTCCGAGACACTTTCGTAGAGCAAACATGAATAGACTGGGCTGGCAGTCTGGATCATCTATAAATTTGACCAAACTGATGCATCCTAATTCAAAAAGGGTCAGAGTGAGCGTATTCGCGTACACGTAGCGAGTTCGCCTCCCCGAGGTTCCCCGTGGGTACTCCGGCGGTTAGGATTTGTCCTCTTCAACGGAGTAGCTGAAGGACTCGCCCGCTGGGAAAGGCGCCGCGGCATATCTGGATTTTTCCATCGCCCCTTTCAGTGAGGTGGGAGTAACTGGTTGGTAGATGGTAGATTCCGTCAGGGTATAGCCGTACGGCTCAGGAACCGCGCCTGATCACCGTCCTGGTGTAGGGCAGACACTAAATATAATGTAGACTGTTACATAGTGATGGATTATGTTATTATACAGACATTTGTACGTACCACATGTACGTGTATTAGGGTATGCTTGTTGGATTATTTCAACGTGTGAATGTAGAACCAAAAATGAATCTAGTGTTAAGAAATAGAATCATATCTTTTATGTGGTACACTATACGAGTACTTTTTTTTCCACAGATTGTATGTATGGGGGTTCTAAAGTTGTTGCAGTTTGCGACAACATGTGCCATCCCCACCTCCTCGTGGTGGAACCTGGTAACCTGGGGATCGTGGATACTTAGTAGCCTCGGTGATGCTCTGGGGCGATGCCGGTGGGATCATCGGATCCTGGCAGG
Source organism: Xylocopa sonorina (assembly GCF_050948175.1). Taxonomy (NCBI): domain Eukaryota; kingdom Metazoa; phylum Arthropoda; class Insecta; order Hymenoptera; family Apidae; genus Xylocopa; species Xylocopa sonorina. The sequence continues at coordinate 70,035 of NW_027490090.1, read as the reverse complement.
GTCTCCCTTGCCGGTAAGGCCCAGAGTTGAGGGGTGAAATCGGTTGAAGCGGTCCTCCCAGGGGCCACGGCCAGTTCTGGTCGTGGTACGGGGGGTTGCGTCCCCGGGATCCCATAGCTCGGCAGGGGTGGTGTTGCCCCTGTCGTAATGCCGTAAACCGGTGGTCATGTCTCACCGGAGCGAGGGGCTTGCCTTCATTGGCCGGCCCGCGAGGGGATAAACCTCTATAAAAAGTCCCTAGCCTCAAGCTACGGTACGCGGCGATGGACCAGTCCTCGCGGCTGGGCGTGGCCGGTGGGTGCATCGGTCTCTAGCGACCAACCCCGGGGATACTGGCGCCCCCCCGGGTGTATTAGCCTTCCTCTGGCATGGCGGCTCTGCCAGGGGTGACTTTTATTTCCGACCCTACTCGTGGGATTTAGTATGAGTTTTTCTATATCACCATTTAAAAAACCGGGAAACGGGAGGGATTCTGACGAGGGGGCGGGGACCAGTCGGGTCCGAGTGGTCGCTGGCTCGAGACTTCTATTGGTCTCGAGCAAGGTGCATAATGCACTGCAAAGGGGCGCCGTGGAGGAGTCGGGGGACGCATCCTATGACTCCGACACCTCAATAGGATCGGTTAGGTCTATTTTTGACATTGATAGGCCATGCCCATGATCAAAAAAGAGGGGGAGACCCCCTGCCACAGGGGAATACCCAGGAATACCCAGGGGACCCTCCAACGTGGGACGTTCCAGCGGGGATGGTGCATTAGCATCACGCTCCATCGCGGGATGTTCTGGCGGGGGTGGTGCGAGCGCATCACCCACCAACGTGGGAAGATCCAGCGGGGGTGGTGCGGCCGCATCATCCTCCAACGTGGGATATTCCAGCAATATGGACACTGGGGCTGAGTTTGAGCGGGACGATAATCCCGCTCACACTGATGATGTTGGCCGGGGGGAGGCCATGTACACGGACTAACGTTCACGCCTCCTCACGGTCACATCATCCAGACCAATCTCAACCATGCCATCGCAGCACAGGACCTAATGGTTCAGGGTCTCTGCGGTGGCATGGTTGAGTTGGTCGTCGCCGCGGAGCCGTACCGGGTTCTCCATCGCCCGTCCTGGGCTGGAGACCTGGACGACTGCGTGGTGGTCGCCCAGTCGGACCCGTCACGGATCCGGCCGATAGCGCTCGTTGCGCGCGGCCACGGGTTCGTGGCGGTCGACTGGGCCGATTGTCTGATGGTGGGCGTGTACGCGCCACCGAGATGGCCCCTCAGTCGTTTCGACATCTTTCTGGACGACCTGCAGAGCTTAGTCTCTTCCCACGCAGCTCGTCCAGTGTTCGTCCTTGGGGACTTTTATGCTCACACAACTGCGTGGCATTCCCCGAGGACGGACCAGAGGGGTCAGTCGGTGTTGGACTGGGCGGCTGGCCTGGGTCTCCGGTTATTAAACCGGGGCTCGGCCAGTACGTGCGTGCGGTTCCAGGGCGAAAGCATGGTCGATCTTCCTTTCGCGAATGCCCTGGCCGCGTGTCGTGTTTCGTGGTGGAGGGTCGACGACGTGGAGACTCTCTCTGATCACAAGTACATACGCATAGAGGTCTCCACGCCTCCCCCGACCCGCCCGTCAGCCCACCACCAGAAGAGGTGGACCCTGAGGGGCATGGATGAGGACGCCCTGATGGCGGTCGTTCTCGCAGTGGCCTGGCCGGGCGTTCCGGCTGGGCCAGTGGATGTGATCGCAGAGGCGGATTGGTTCGCGGACATCATGTCATCTGTTTGCGACGTGGCGATGCCACGTGTCCGCGCCAATTCGCCCCACCACCGGGTGTACTGGTGGAGTGACGCAATACAGCATCTCCGCATTGATTGCGGGGTCGCTCGCCGCCAGTACACCCGGGCGAGGCGTCGACGCACAACCGACGCGGCGAGAACGGCACAGCTGTACGCAGACTATCGTACGCTTACGAAACAGCTGCAGCTGGCTATCAGGAGTGCCAAGGCTCAGGCCTGGGACGGACTCCTCTCGAAGCTCCGTGAAGATCCATGGGGGCGCCCGTATAAACTTGTGGTGGACAAGTTACGTCCATGGGCGCCTCCACTCACGGAGACGATGGACCCTCCGCTCCTGGAGCGGGCGGTCGGCACCCTGTCCCCTTCTGGGGAGGTGTCGGCCCCCGCTCACACCATAGACCATGCCTTATGGTCACAGGAGCTGGAGGTGTCCGGGGAGGAGTTGGCCTGTGCCGTCAGACGCATGGGGGAGCGTATCACCGCCCCCGTCCCTGACGGCATACCTGGCCGCGCCTGGGTCATGGCACTCAGTGTCCTCGGTCCCCATCTGTGCAGGCTTTTTAACGCCTGCCACCAGACGGGGACGATTCCACTTCGGTGGAAGTGTGGACGGATGGTTCTCCTCAAGAAGGGCAGCAGGCCCGTGGAGTCGCCCTCCGCCTACAGGCCCATCGTGTTCCTGGATGAGGTCGGTAAGCTCTTTGAGCGTATCGTTCAGCGTCGCCTCGTCCGGCACCTGTCTCGTGTAGGACCCGACCTGGCCGAGTGCCAGTTCGGCTTCCGAGAGGGACGGTCGACCATAGACGCGATCACACGCGTCAAGTCCCTCTCGGACTCGGCTACGTCCAGGGGGGGAGTTGCTTTGGCAGTATCTTTAGATATCAAGAATGCCCTTAACTCCCTCTCGTAGGCGACTATCCGCGGGACCCTCGAACGCCACGAGGTGCCCCTCTACCTGCGGATGGTGGTCGGTGATTACCTCCGAGACAGGGCCATCGTTTACGGTGGCCGCGATGGGTTTGTCAGGCCTGAGATAAGCCGTGGAGTACCCTAGGGGTCCGTCTTGGGTCCGTTATTGTGGAACCTGGGGTACGACACGGCTCTGCGGATCTCCCTGCCGGCCGGCGTACACTTGACGTGTTACGCTGACGACACGATGGTCTTAGCCACCGGCAGGGACTTGGGGAGGACCATCCGTCGAGCGGAGGTCGCTGTTGCGGCCATCGCCTCGCGGATTCGGGGCATGGGGTTGGAGTTGTCCCCTCAGAAGACGGAAATAGTCTGTTTCCATCGCCGTAAGAGGGGCACTCCGGCTCAATGTCTGGTGAGGATCGGGTCGTCCGACGTCCAGGCGGCCCAGGATATTAAATATCTTGGTGTCTACCTAGACGGCTCCTGGAGTTTCGTCCCGCACTTCACTTGTCTGGCCGTCAGGTTGGGTAAACTCATGACTCATTTGAGTCTCATCATGACTCAATGTATGTATGGGGCGATGCATTGTTCGCGAGACGGAGGAGTCCCACTCTCCTCCGACGGGAGTGGAGACGCGCGGCCATACGCGTCGTAAGGGGGTACCGTACGGTGTCCTATGAGGCGGCCACCACCCTGGCGGGTTGACCACCCTTGGAGTACCTGGCGCTCGAAGACGCCTACGTTTATGGGCGTCTTCGCTTCGAGCGTCAGGTCTCCAGCCCGCCAGGACAGACGTTAAGTCGGGGCGAGCTTAGGCTCCAGGCCCGGCGGTCCACCATGTTAAAGTGGCGAGATGATTTGTCTCGTCACAGCGACCATTGGACCGTCGGGGCGGTTCTGCCCATCCTAGATAGATGGGTAGGCCGTAGCAGCGGACGGCTGACTTTCCGAGCCACACAGGTGCTGACCGGCCATGGTTGTTTCGGTCAGTACCTGTGCCGAATCGGGTGCGAGGCGACCGCGCAGTGCCACCATTGTGGCGCCGCGGAGGACTCGGCGCGGCACACTCTTCAGGAGTGTCCAGCCTGGGAGGTGCCGTATCGGGTGTTAGCGGCGGAGGTGGGTCCGGAGCTCTCGTTGCCGAGCATTCTTTCGGGGATGCTTGGTCGTGGGAGCGTCTAGCAGGCCATGATCTCCTTTTGCGAGGAGGTTATGGTCGCGAAGGAGGCCGCCGAGCGGGTCAGGGAGCAATCCCTGCCAGCTCGACGTCGCCTGCGGGATCGGCGTCGTAGACGTTTGCCCCCTTCCGCCTCACGGGGGGTGGGCTTCCACCTTCGGGTGGAAGTCACTCCTAAGAACCCTTCGGGGGGCGGGACTTCGCCACCTTCGACGCGCCTGCGGGCCACAATGGTGGCCGTTACGTCTCAGGGGCTACGACTCGGCATTTGTCGGGTCGTGGTATCGGGTCTGACGCACCCGGGGCACTCAGTCACTCCGGGCCAAGCCTGGCCCGAGGCGTCGACGGCCCGTGCGGGGTGGACCATTTGGTCGTGCCCTACGTCTTTGCACGGGCGTCGTCCGGGGGGCGCGGTTGGTACGATCGAGGGATCGTACCGATCATTGCACGCGTTCCCCGGGGCGGGAGCGGTGGCTGCGTGACCCAGCCATCGCTCATTACCTCGGACGGGGGAGTGTGTCTTGTCGACCACACTCCCCTCCGGGAAGGGGGTCCTCCCAGTCATCATGGAGGACCTTGGCGCGGGAGGGGACCGGACGTGTTCATCCAGAGTTCCCGGCCCCCTCCCAGCAGCGCCGAGAAAGGTCACCGTGGGGTTTTAGCCGGTAAGAGTCCGGCATACCCCCGGAGTTCCCCAGATCCGGGGGATCCATGAGGATTTCCACACGTTAAAAAAAAAAAAGAAAAAAAAGATGGCACACTAATATTAGCGATGAACACGGACTACCAAAGAGCTATCTGCCGGGCGGAGATCATAATCGTGACCATGGCAAACGCCATCGAGAAGATGGGCCTCCAAATGGCACCGAAGAAATCCGAAATCTTCTGTTTTGAGGAAAGGAAGAAATCTGAGAGGAGAAAACGAAGTGGTTAACATCGAACCAGCCAAAATTACAGTGCAGAGCGAGATGAATTACTTCGAACTCTTTCTCGACGACAAATGAAACGACACTGTACAAGATCAGTTGGATGCTACAACGAATTATTTAAGCCGCATCACGCGGGTAAGAATAATCGCGCTTTACGAAGCCCCGATATGGAGCGACGTACTCAATATTGGAGGCAGGAAGATGCAACTTCTGCGGAGTAGGTGGAGAAGTACAGCAATCCGTGTCCTAAGAGGATACCATTCACTATCTTACGACGCGGTAACATTGCTGGTGGACCTTTTTTACAGTTAGAATACCTGTATGATAGAAGAAATAGGCGGCCCTGCTCCATCCAACGGGAGGAAATCAGAAGGGAAGCCAGAAGATTTACCTTTGCAGAATGGAAGGACAAGCTCGCACCTATGACGAACCATACAATCCTTGGAGCAATTCTATCCATTTTATATAAATGAGTAGAAAACAAACGAGCAATTCGACACGGTTGCTTCTGTCAATACCTGTACAAGATCAGAAAAGAAGCCACAGCTAAATATCATCATTGCAATGATGGAGAAGGCTCCAACACACGCTGGAATTCCGTCCAGCATGGGAAACGCTCTATCACGATCTCTCTCAACATTACTCTGCCAAAGATGCTGAAAGTTCTTTTTAGAGCGAGAGTCGTTTCAAAGTACCCACAGGGTAAGTATTCCCAAATCATCCGTCCATAGACACGTTGCAGCGTGCGTATCTTTGCTTGCACGCAATGATAAAGATCCGTTTTTAAAACATTTAGTGATTGGTGATGAAAAGTGAATTTCGTACGACGATCTCCAAAGAAAACGAACTTGAGTCAGAAGAGGAAGTCCAATACAACGAGTTGCGAAACCCATTCTACACACTCGCAAAGTTCTCCTCTCTGTATGATGGAATTATCAAGGAATTTTGTACTTTGAGCGTCTTCCAGTCAACCAGATGCTTAATTCAGACACTTACTGTGATCAGTTAGATAAATTTAAAGTAGCGATAAGAGTAAAACGACCTAAAGTGACAAATCCAAAAAGGATGTTTTTTCATCACGATAATACAATATCACATGTCGCACGCACAGAACGTGCAAAAAAATACATAAATTCTGTATTTATGGACAGTCTGTAGGGCTTCAATGGCAGCCGCGATTAGAAAACATCGAAGAGGCGAGGAAGGCCCTTCGGAAGTAGGATACGAAGAAATGTAGACAACTCGTCTCTCATGATCAGCGAATACTAGAATTCTTTGGTGGTAAGATTGGCAATAAGTGATTGTATAATCCTAACTTACTGAGACCGTCCAGGTAACTGAACACCATAAAATTAAAAACCCACACATTTTGCACGGGAGTGTCAATGCGAGGAGCCGATAATGAAAAAGATTATTTGTGCAGAAGATGTGACATCCAGACCGAGACCCTGGGACACATATTGAGCAACTGCTTCCATACTAAACCAATGAGGATTAAAAGATATAACGATATATGCAAAATGATCGCAAATAAGGTTTCAAGTAAATGTGCGATGTGCGCAGAGCCTGAGGTAAATATTGTGGAGGAGACCGGATCTGTTTATCAAAGACCAGGATAGGATCATTGTAGTAGACGTAACAGTACGTTACGAAGATGAAGAAAATCTCCACAACGCGTACCAGGAAAAACTAAGAAAATACAAAGACACCGTCGAATATATTAAAATGAAGTTAAACGGACTCACAGTTTAAGTGGTCCCAATAGTAATTAAACGGTGGCGAGTATGAAATTCCTGGGGCTTAGGCCTAAAGACGTCTTAACAGCCTCACTGATAGCCTTCCGGCCGTCGATAGAAGTGGCGAATCAATTTCTTGACTACTGCTACACAAGGTAGTCATTTTAAGTTATTTATTTATTTACTTGGTTTTAAGCGAGTAGACGAACCCTATGGGGTATAAATTTTAAAAATTTTAAAACTAATGACAAGCATGCTAGAAATTTTACTAACAGACAATGGACTGCCTTCGGGCTATATATCCAAATTTGGTAACGGACAAGGCCGGTAAGGCCAGGCAAAATTTCTTAGCGATATTAACAGCATGGTTAAGACACGGCCGTAAGGCTAAGTATATCGTATGGACGAAGCAGCTGCCAGCTGAAAATTTTAATGTTATGCCGTCTCGGCCCTTTACACCGAGCGAAGCTTGTCTTATTGTACTTTTGTACGCTGACGCGCGGGACAGGTTATATGCATGAAGAACCCGGGGCCACACCTACGCGTGGTTTTCCCTGTGCGTACACTTCGGTGTGCGGCTAAGTTTGCTTTACGAAAAGGTCCCCGTTTCCTAACTTTTCCAAGTTCGCGGGCTGATTCTTTGGCAGCGACGCTAGAAAGTAGGCTCACGTAATAGTTTTGTTCTTACTTTTTGATTTGATACACCGAACGAGGGCGTTAAACCTCGAAAGTCTACTGGCTTTCCTTCTGAGAGTCAGTACAGACAAATGCCTCATCATCTAATTAGTGACTCGTATGAATGAATTAACGAGATTCCCAATCTATCCCTATCTACGAGGGTCGCCATCTTGGATCGATCGAAGACAGGTTTGCGCGAAGGTGCTGGGGCCCGGCTTCGCGGTATATATCGTGTCGTGCTACTAGCAGTACAGCGACGATATCGTGGGGCACCTCAGGCACCTCGTTAGGTGCCAACGCTTGGTCGTCACTCTGAAGGCTACAGAGCATACGATTGAGGAGTATCTTGTTGTTCCTTCTTTTCGGTACATTATCCCGACGAGATAGTGAATGAGTGGAAGCGATGACCTGGCTATGTCAGCATCGATCGGGTCACCCGCATTCAGCATCCTGAACGCGTACGACACCAGACGCCACATCAGCCAGATTTTTCTTTTTTCTCTGTTTGAACTGTACTGCGTTTTGTGTTACTACGCGTGTGGTGATCGAAGGTCGCTCGTGCCGTTTTTTGCATAATCCCCGTGGCCCTTTTGGCCAAGTTCGCGTTGCGTTATCCCGTTCTTTGCACAAGTTTTGTGACCCTTTTTGGCTAGTACGCATCGAGGCAATAGATAAAGAAGCCGTGACGTTAGTACCCCGCGGTCCGTAATTGCTTTGATGAGCCGCTTGCTATTGAGGAAGGAGCCTTTCGAAGTTTGGAGAATTGTCCCGCCCAGGGTTTCCAGGGTTGTGTAGTCTCTTATTTTGCTACTTTCTGAGTAGCTGGCGCCCAAAAACCTCTAGTCTCGCAGCCTCAAAATATTCTCCTGTTTCAGCGATTATCTTCTTCTTTTCTTTTGCGTTAGCGAGTTCATATTAAAGCCCGTTTTATATCTTATAGCGTTTGTATAATTAACCCCTTTGAGCCCCCCTTTTGCGGATTGTAAGGGATCTTCCGTCACAGTACTCTGTACATTTTTAAACATCATTATGTTTTGCATACATGACATTCATATGATTTTTAACAAATAAAAGAAAGAGCATTACTTTATTCTTTCTTTATTTCGTAATATACTGCTCTCTAGATTTTGTAAATATCATTTGTAATTTGGTTTTTATGAGCTTTTTCTCAAACCTTAACAGATTCGTCAAACTGGCCCAGTATAGGTACGATACTTTTTTGTAATATTGTACCAAACGTATTATTAGCTATTAATTTATTATCGAATATTAATTGTAGGAGTAACTTGGCGCTCATCTTATAAAATTATTTTTAAATTGAAAATTCATAGATAAGGGATTTCAAAGAGGATTCAAAAAGTAGAAAAGTAATTTCAAAACATTAAATACTATTCTTCTATGCTCTTATGCATTGACTACAGAATTAAAGAAAAAAAAAGAAATAATTTGTACTAACAAAGTTACTACCCAAACTTGTTGATTCATCGACTTTCGGTTCTTATTAACTAATATAAATTGTAGTACAAATTTTTTAATGCAATAATTATAAAATAAAATAAACTGACAAATTTACTTAATATTCCTGTGGGACATGGTATAACAGATCACGATATATATTTTTCAAATTATAGTATTTTTTGAGGCACATATGTGTATGGTATCTGTAAAATTCGATCAATACTGCTCGTCAATAAACAAAAGATCGACCGTCTAAAATCCATCAATGATAATAAATATGATTAGTATTAAACCAGTATTTTTCAATTTAAAATCAATAACTCTGTTTATGCTTCACAAATTCGCGACTCGTAATTACAGAGTACATTATTAACATATATGCACTTTCCTGAAACAACACCAATCTATGGGCAATCTTTAAAAATAAATCGTAAGCCTCTGGAATCACAATATCGTTCCTTTTCATCAGAACAAAACATATTTGTTAAGGTAGAACGCTGTTACTGCAATTATCTAAAAACAGAACATGCTCATCGCAAAAAGATACACTCGTTGCCGCACTGAAAAGCTTTCGTTATCTAATAAAAACGTTATCCAATAAAAACGAAAGTAATAGCAGTAATAAAATTAATCGATTGCTCCACAGTTACGCGTAAACCAAATTCTAGTGTCAACAGCAGTGTTTACGAGTTCCAACGATTTCCTACAGAATTAAATCATCTAACCAGTTTCCCAGCTTGAACAATTTGCATTTAATAAACAGATTATTCTGACAGTGGCCGAAATGACTTGATAAATTGGTTGCCAATGTGCATTGTCTTATTTCATCAGTGATCATATTTAATTGGCTCATGTCCAAGTGCTACGGCCAACATACTGCAGTCAGACAATTCCGGGATCGAAGAAAAATAGCTGCTTACGATATTTTCTTCCTTAGATCTTGCTCTTCAAAAATTTTTCATTACAGTCTTCATTTAGTGCGAGCAACCTCATCCGATTTTCCAATATCCTATTTTGCGTCTCCGATTTTCATATGCGACAACGATAAATCTTCCAAGCGTGTTCCAATTAGTACGAAAATTGCTCTCTCGATTAACATAGTACGTGTAGATAGCATTGTATGTGACAATTGCTGCGTTATGGCTAAAGTGTAACTGCTAGCCAGCTTCAGAATTAGTTGTTACACAATTAAGAGTCGCTCGTTTAATTTTCACAGCAGAAATAAGATTTGATGCGACTTTTTTTTCTTCCATTTTCATTACAATTTGTCATCAGCACTAAAGTATTATAATACTTGTCAAGCGTGTATTATTTTCAAAAGGATACCAATTGGTCACTATGCTAAGAGCTCCACTAACAATTAGCATATGACTGCAGGTATCTCATTGAACTTCCTTTCCGAGTTCGCAATAAGGAGAAAAGAACTTCACCTTGGACATCATTAGATGTCATTAGTTAAACGGAGCAGTCAAGAAAGAGTGATTAATGTGGCCCAATGTGGAATCTATGGCTGCCATCATATCTTCTATGACGATATTAGCTTTTCACCGGAAAAAAGAGACTCAGTTACCCAGTTTTGGGGTCTGTTAACTACTTTCTTATGTTATCTGATGTCAGATAAACAGTACTCAGCAAAATGGCTTGGAACTGTTAAGAGGGCCTTTCCACTCTGTTATAAGACACAACTGATGTTTCTTATTGCCGATTTTGTACTTGTAGTGACCACTAGGCAAGCTCAATGACTGTTCCCTCTTCCTTTGGCATTTTGGATATTCTTATCGCCGTTGATCATAGAGTAAGGACTTATCGCACTTATCGTACAGCTGCTTTGGTCAACTCTTTTAACTTCAACCACTCCTCCAAAATCATCCAGAATATTAAATGGACCATTAGCCTCGATAAAGCGACTGATTCTGTGACAAAACAAATTTATACTTATTGAAGCGAATAACATCCCATGTCGCATGGAACACGACAGAAGAGATAGGGGATGGTTTTCAGAAAATGAACAATCGCATGTCGGTAATGTAGTGTTATCTGAGATCTGCAGAATTTCAATTCGGTACCTGAGGCCTATCTTCTTCACCGCACTAGCCAAAAATGACTTCGGCATAACCACGTGTCTCGTTGTTAGTGGAGGTCGTTAATAGTAGTAAACCGATCTATTCTTCAATTTTCCTTCCATACGTCTTGATTCTTGCAATGGTACCAATTATCAAGAAGTCGAGCTTACTTAGCTTCCTACTACATCTAACAGTTTAAATGTATTCTGTAGGGAATCGTTGAATCTCGCACGCTGTACATCACTTTTCTTAGTTTCATTTTGAAATTAGTAACCGGTGGTAACAAGCATGTCTATTCGCATAAAGGTTTTAGAAATTTTAATAGCATATGATACATTCAATTTTAAGTATTCTATGTTTCTTTGAAATTAAATAATTTATAAAATGACGACGTATAATCATCCTTATCATATAATTACATTTATACATTGAGCTATGATTCATTATCTTTTAACACTTTGCGTGGAGATGTAATTTTCCGTGTTTTTGTACGTGAAACGATGCGAAGGAGCTATACTAGTGCTCCACTATTGTCTGTCCCGTAACTGAGATTACAGTTCCTCAATTTTCAACAGTTGCTTTCCAGGACTGGGATATCAGTCTGTCGTCTGCAATACCACGTAATGAAATTACAGTTTCCTTTTTTTAAATTGCGATCATCACAGCATCTACATACAAATATCACATAACTAAGATTACAGTCCCCGTTGCCAAAACTTGCTATTTGCGGGCTGTGATTACAGTCTCTCGACTGCAATGTGTTAATTTAATGAATACGTTAATTAACAAGAGAATCAACTAGCAACAGCGTACTAACTATACACAATAAAGGCTAAAGCCTATTTATGTGCTCTTTGCTGGTTATATTTCTCATCGATACGTGGCACGACCTTTCGTTCTAAATTCGAGATTAGTACGTAACGCAGTAATTCGAGTCTTACGCTTACATGTCGAGAAGAAAATCTCGTTCTTATATTGACCTTTGGTTGATATTTCTGACATGATTCATATGCTTTTCAAAATCAACTGTAGTCACAAGGATTATTTTGTCTCAAAATTGACCAAAAATTAGAAAGATGCTCGTTTTCGACTGACATAGAAAGTGTTTTGTGAAACAAAAAATATGAGCTACTAGAAATGCTACACATATTAAGGTATATATGTTCATATACATGGTAGTCGCGATGAACAAGTTCAAATAAAAATATACCTGACTCCACTGGTTCCATAGTTAAATGACTAAACTAAAGGTTGCCAATGCATTGTAAAAACAGAATATATTTGAAAACTGTGTAATTTGCAAGAAACAGTTGAGATAAAAAGAGGAAAGACTAATATTGAACAAGCACGAAAAGAAAATGCAAAAAATAAGAATATGCTTGGAATAACTGTTTTCTCTTCTGATTCCAATAATACCTCAGGGCAATCATTTCGTGAGCGTTCAGCATCTTGTTTTGTGGATAACAATTTAATGCATAAACAAGAAAATAATATATTCTCTCTGTTGCGTTACCATTTATGTTTTTCTGATTTGCCGGAAGACGTTAGAACGCTTCTCAATGTGCCAAGCGATAGGTGAGTTGTGTTTGTAGTTCCACCAGCAGAATATATTCATTTCGGCTCAAAAGCAGTTATTATTAAGTGACTTCTTCAATCTCAATCTGTAGGTAACATTAGACAATTAAAAGTAGACATTCATACCAATGGATGTACGTTAGATATTATGCCATATTTGTGGTAAATGTCGAGTTCAATTATAATATATTGTACCACTTATAAAATAAACGGATAAGTGTTGGGACTAAAAGCTGATTAGTAGACTATCGGTTGGGTAAGCGACAACTAAAAAACGATTAATAAGCTACCCTACTGGTAAAAGCATTGGAAACAAAAACCGATTACTAATAGGTAAAATATACCTACACCTTATATCACAAATTCCTAAACAACGTCCAAAATAAACTTCTGGTCATAAAAAAAATTAATTAAATTAAAAATATTGCGATACGTTGTTAAAATTATTATAAAAAATAAGCAAAGCCACACCATTGCATCAATCTTAAATATTCAGGCGCCATTAGGTTGCAGCTTGAAGTGCGTAACACAAGTAATTCGAGGCTAACTCAAATTGCAAACTTGTAAGCGTTGAACAAGAATAGTACTGCACTTTCATCATGTGTACCGTAAACAATTGAAATATAATAGTGAATGTACTTACTTGGTATGTACTTGGAAAACAGAAATTGAATGAATGGGTTCCCGAAAATCCCACTTCTGGAAATTACTTACTTCGCTCGTGACGCATCGATACTTGAGAAAGTTCCTGATCGTGTTCCATAACGTATGAACAATTTCTCCAGTTTGTACGCAATTAAAATTTGCAGTTTTATCCCAAGAACGCTGTAACTACCTGTTCCGCATCAGGTAATCTGTTTGCAGCTATTATCCTGATTATGAATTATCCTGAAACATTTCAGATTACAATTAGCTATCAATTTATTCAAACTTCTACATCTCTTATCTATGAAGTGGGAACTTGGGAATCTAAAACAATTATATATCACAAATAACTGCACAATGTATATATAAATTTCTCTTAAAAAGTTTTTTACAAAAAACCAAATTCAGCACGCACTATTACTGTTTAACACATCGCAAGCGGTAAAAAGAGATCAAAGTCTAAGAAAAATAATAGCTGAAAGCAACGAACTGTAATCTCTATTACATGACACTGCAGATAGGAAGCTTATAATCACAGTTCGAAAAGAAATAAACGTTGGAATCAGGGGACCTCCAATTTCAGTTACGCGATAGACAACAGTGCGTCTTTTAGTTACAAAATTCAGTTTATTCGCATAAATAACATTCGTAAATGATCAAGTTAACTAGAGCACGCAAAAAAACAGAATTTGCTCGGTGCAATTTGAAAAACGTGAAAACTTGACCGGCACTCAATTTGACGCTAGCGTCAATATTAGTAGAAGTACCTAATTAGAATAAATGTCAATACCTATAAATTTTTCAAAACTATTATCGTTACTACAACGGCGCAAAGAAATGAATGCAGTGTAAAACATAGAAATCGCATAATAAAAAATTCGTGTTAACGGCACGGGCAATCAATATTAAACTAGCGTAACGTTCAACGTGTCAATAATACACACAGTTAATAAGAAGGCTAGCGGTTAACAGTACTATAAGTGATTCTGGAATTTTCTATGCTAAAATACTATGCTCTAACACTTCTTTTATTATTTATATTAATTACATTATATTATTTACATTAATTAATTATTATATTACATATACTCTCTATCTGCCCATTAAAGATTTAAAGCACGGAGATGAATGAAAGAAACAAGAAAATTCGACCAAGAGGACATCAGATTGATCTCTTCTTGATCGATTCTTAGTACATTAATGTCTTTTTTTATATCAATAAGCATAAATATTTGCAATTGATAATCAGATACATAATCTACAAGTCTAGAAAACAATGCATTAAGTCACTTAATAGAATACCTTGTATGTTTAACATATAATTTGGTCTTATAGTGAGATACTTAATGCTTTGTATGTCTTTTACTTTCAACTTCTGAAGAAGATTTTCTATGAAACGTTGTCTGTAGTTCTAGTAATTTGGAAAATAAAATACATTTATAAAAAAAATTCTAATTATTAATATTAATATTATGATACAATTATAATAAAGTAAGTGACACTTCTTATTAAAAAAAACAACGCAGAATTCATTTTTATTTTAAACAAAAAAAATTAAATAATCCTTTTAGAATAAAATATATGTGTAGATCACATGTTCTTGTATTCACATGTATGTAAGAAAATAAGTAGCTAGACACATTTAATAATTGCATTCTACAAACGTTTGAAAAATACGTCTTCCACACTCGCTCAACAGCCATTTAGGAGCTGACTCACTTATGAATTAACAGATAGCTAATATTGAATTATACGCACTTTGAAAATTTCTCGATTTGTTTAAAATGAGAAATTAAATTTTCTTTTAATGTTTCCATGTGTAATTTAATTATTTATTTTGTTTGTTGTCCCTCTCCATCGCATAAAAAGAATTTTCTTCAAAATGTTATAAAAAGTTATTTGTTAAGCTATTTATGAAGATTCCGAATAATTTCTTTGTGCGGTTTCTTTTGTTCGGTCTCTATTTACCGCACAAAAACAAGTTCGACTGTACACGCAAAAATACCGTAAAATAAAGAATAACTTTCAGAAACAATACATTGTACTGCTTTACTTTGATTTGAAAGTGTTTACGAGTATAATCCACAATATGTATTATATATTATATTGTTTCAATGCTTCTGCTTACCTTAATGCTAGTATTTCCTTTCATTAATGACTACTTTAAAGTAATATACATTTTATAAGCTTCCTAGCAAATTAGACTGTATGAATGTAAACAATGCTTTCCATTCTGATATCGTCAAATCTATATTGTCCAATTAACACGTTACGAATTTTACTAACAGATTTCAACAATGTATATAAAGGCCCACCAATGATTTTATATAAATAATAAAATAATTGAAGAATAAATATATTATAGAAACTAAAATTACATCTTTTCTTCATTACATTTCTTCTGAAGCCAAGAGGATTCTAAAAACCTTTAAATGGTTCAAAATACTAATATTAATATCTTGACGATTAAATTGTAAGAAAATCTTCTACGACATCGTACACCTTTCGTCTAATATTCATTAAGAAAATTGTACAAATGGCTGCTTTGCTTACCTTATCTACATTCATTTTTTGGAAGGCATAAAATTTTTAAATTTTGCATGTTGTTAGTCTTGAACTTGACTCTTTTTATTTGCACGATTCCAGGGAAGAGCGCGTCCGTCATCTGACAATATACTGCACCAGTGTATAACTCTTCGATTTTTGTAAACGAAGATTGAAAACGTGCATTAACCCACGCCAGCAGGTCGTGCCGGCTCAAATTGTCATTTGTTGTCGTCGCGCTTGTCACGTACACGTTCAGTGCCATTTTCTAACCAGTAATATCTGAAATGTAACGAATCGTGCGTTAGCAAAACACAAATATCTTATTTAAAATATATATTATATATAGAACACATTGTACTCTCACTCTCTCACTCTCTCTCTCTCACATTACGTATAACTTATTTAAAGTATAAAATAAAAAGTAAGTAAAAGTAAAATAAAAAGTATAAAATATATAAAAACTACATTAAAATTAGACTGACTCTGAATGAAATCTAATGTTAGAACTTAAATGGAGTACTTTCAGAATACGGTTTATGAACACTGAAGTAAACATCGCATACGATGGAAGGAAGCACGTTAAGTTGATTATAAAGTTACAAACAAAAACGATTATATCTCAAAAAGATGTGTTAACCAAATTTTACCGGGTACAGCTTTCTAGGGATAAAAGAAATGCTGAAACAACGAAATTTTAGGAGGACTTAATCTCTAGAAATTTTCAATCTACAGATTTTCAAATCTTCCCAAGTTTAAGTACCAGTAATCTGTGAATCTGTGTATCACATCTTAAATATGTCAGAATTTTCAAATTTCAAGCATAAAGGATCTCAGAGCTCGAGACTTTTAAACTCCGATGCTTCCAAACCTCCATTCTGACTTGCAACTTTTTTTATTCGAATATTTAATTATATTTATTAATAACTCCATCCGAAAAACATAAAAGAACTAAACCATACGTAACCAATCGACGTAAAAAAAAATTCGGTCAAGATTCTGGCACATCAGACTGATCTGTTCTCAATTGGTGCACAACTACTTAACTGTAAAGTGTGGAAAGTGTTACAGCTGAAAATGCATCCGGCACGAAACACGTTAATGTAACGTTATATAAATAGAATATTGTAACGTTCACATTACTTTCGCAACATATTTATTTGACAGAGGCCTACACCTGAAATGTTTACAAAAAACGGACGAAGGACGAAAAACAAAGCGATCAAGAGTCACGTATCAACATAATACCGTTACCATAAATATTACGAATATTCTCGAATTCGACGAAATATATCAAAATATATTATAAAACGATAAAATAAGAAGCAGACGCTAACAAATTAGTTTAGTACCCTAATAATAATAAGATCCTCAAACCGACTTTTTCACATGGCGTAAATTATTATGTAATAGACCGGTACAAGTGGATGCGAAATCCTTAAATTATAGTATCCTTAATTAAATAAAATAAATTAATTGTTAATAAATCCGTTCAACATATATGAATTAGTTCATCATATCGAATACGAGATAAAACTCCCTGAATTCACAAAAAGTAACAGAAATAATATAAATAAAAATAAATTGCAATGACCAAGATGCAAAACCAAAAAATAAAACTGTTAAAATTATAGCTAAAAATAACATACATGAATATTCAGCCAAAAAGATATAGGAAATATTCTTCTATAATATTCAACATTAAAACCTGAAACTAATTCTGACACACCCTCAATTAAATCAAAAGGTGTTCAATTAAAACAAAATCTTCAGCGTTTTATCGCGTAAACGTTCGCTAATAACTGCTGCAGAAAAACCATGCATTTTTTAATCTTCTATTCTAATTGTAGTATGTTCGTTTAGTTCGAGTTGGACAGGCCAACCGAACGTTGCGTACCAACAGAATTTACCGTGCTTCAATTGACGCGAAAACTTGTCGCGACAAGATGCTTATGCATCGCTAAAAATTAAAGCTCGGTTGATTAATATCCAGCTCATGAATTCGGTCAATCAATTGTACAGTAAAAGTAGCAACTTCACGTAAGACAATAATTCGTTCAGCATAGTTACTGTTTGGTATTGCTCTCAGCAGTGTGCCAACAAAAAAACTATTCCAAGGGCTGTAGGACCACCTTCCTGCTAGAGAAAGAACAAAACTAAAGATTTCGATTCCGTAATACTAATGAATCCGCTTTGAAATCCGAGAAACTACAATTCTTCACTACGTCGCTGTGGGTGTTGAGACACACGAATGGGTCCAAAACCAAATTATACCGAGTGGTGAGGGAAACGGTCGAATTACACTATTGGACAAATATATGAACTAAGTGGCCACCCTCAAACAGAAGGTCACTCTCAGGTACCAAGTTGCCCTTGAGTGACGCACGCGGAACTAGAAATGCCATGGTTCAAAAATAATAATCGCTGCTCCGAATCGAACTAAAACTAGTTATTTACTAGGAGACAACAGCCATAATTCTAAAGTGATCTCTCAAATACAAAAATATACAACCAGAAAATACAATGGAAAACTCACAGTTTGAAGCCACGCAAATAGAAATAACGCTACAAAAAGAAATTACAAACTTTACAATCATGTAAAGTTTGATATTGATTAACATACGTAACAAACATAGGAAAAAAGTAATTCACAGTTGAGCTAAGCCCGCTATTCGAAACTCGAAAACCCACGCAACTATTACCTCGCTGCAGGAAATTTAAATGCGAGACACATTTCATGGAGCAATACGATAAACGACATTAGGGAGAGAACACTATACGGATATGTAAATGATAACAAAATGAAATACAGAGTTCAACTACACAGAACAAAACAACCATCATTCCCAAAAACTGGGACTTCTATCTACCTTTGCTTGGCCGACATCAGACTGCATTTTATAAACTTAACGAAAAACCAAAAAAGATAAAGCAATCATGATACAAATAGAAATAAGAAATTCATTGACAACGGTAACGCGAACATCGCAAATAACAGAAACCTAACGAACATCGAAATAGACAGACAAGTTCTACAGATAAACTAAAACATAATCTAAGCATCAGAGCACGCAACCCTCGAAATAAACGGAAACAAAATCAGAACAAAAAATCAAATATCTGCGTAGAATAAACAGCCAAATCAACAGGAAAATTGATAACCTAAGTAAAATACGAAACTTCACATTTAACAAAGCACCAACAATCACCACACTAAAAACACATTTAAAAGAAATAAGAAAGCATGCACCGATGTAAACATAAACGCAATCGTAAAGTTTCTAAATGACATATACTGGGCAAGAAATAAGGGCCATCCTGTTAATCGATATGGAAAACATTCTACACCATATCACTGGAAGCATTGTTCTATAAATTAATAAGAAAAAAAATTTCCACAACATCTGATTATAAAGCTATGGACTATATGACATATGAAAAAAAAATGCATAATACAAGATGGACAGTACACCGATATTATTCAACATCTACGCCTTGATTTGTTTCAACTAAATTCAAAAGAAGACAGAAAAGTAACGCAGATGACATTATAGATGACATAGTAACCTAGACCAACGCAAAGATCCAGTAACGATAAAGGCCGCTCTACAAACCCTATTTAACGAAATATAAAACTATCTAAACATATGGAGACTCAAACTCAACCTGTAAAATTGTGAGAAAATACATCCATCTATTTTTTTACACGGTTCTTTTTACTTTTCTATTTTGAAATAGTACGATTCACGAATAAAAACGAATATAATTTTTTACATGACTTTTTTCTTCTAGCACGAATGCGGAAAGAAGTTTGAAAAAAGAAGGTGAAGTTCAGCTATTAACGGCTGATTTAATTCGCGAGGGAGTTGTAAATCCCAGCTCCAATGCGGTTACTCACGACGCTGTCCGCCTACTTAATATTGGACCGCATGTTCTAATTGAATATTCAATCTCCTTTTAGTTTTGTTTGCAATACAATCTTTGAATTTATTTGCATTTTTCTAATTTTAATTCATCTTACACGTTTTCTATACGATTTAAATTCTGAGAGTATGGAAATGGATGTAAAACTATCAAACAATCAAGTAAAAAATATTTCTAAGTAATTTTTGTTGTCTGCTTAGGATCATTGTGTTGATAAAATTTGATTGTTATTCGCATATTACTCGCGTTTATTTCCACCAGATTTTTGGTAAATTATTGTTTGTTATTTTGAGTGTTTTTGTTGTTTTTCATTGGAAACCAAATACAAAAATTAATCTCTTTTCCTCGAGTGAGAAGACATGGCACTTCTTTTCCCATAGATATATATGTATATTTCTAAAGTCTGTTTATACATATAAAAGACAGTAGAGCCTTGCGCACACATATGATTAGTAGCCGATGCTTTAGGTCATCGGCTCTACATGTTTTGATTTTAGTTCAGTTCTCTAGACACTGATTGCAGGGCAAAGGTCACTTTTAGTGCGTGGAAATAAAGATTAGTTTTATAGAAAATAAATCGCCATTAGTTGTTTATAAAACGCATTTCCAACAGTTTTTTCCAATAGTAATTTATAATAAGACATTGCGATAAGTAAAGGAAGGACTTCACTTGAGTTTGATAGAAACGCAATAACGTTTATTTTAAGAAGAACAAAGACAATAAGCATATACTTGGCAGATATACATAGGCTACGGTCCAGCAGAGATTACAAGACAGTGGAGGGCACGATAAATCAAACATTTAATTTCAAACAATTATTTTTTAGCGGATCCAGATAGCTGGTTTTATCTCAAATGTGTTCTATATGTATACTCGTGTAATTACAAAACGTTTGTAGTTTAGATTTTAGCTTTTAAATTTGTTGATTACAGATCCTCATTTATGAATGAAAAATCTACTCTTGTCAACGAAAATAATATCTTTCCATCAATACTGGGATTTCTAATGAACTCATTGGCAAAAGTCAATTTTTATTGTCCATTTATTTCGTTTATCTTGAGTTATTCAATCAATTTTACTCAGTACTCTATACACTACTTCAGCATTGTTTCTTCCTTATTTTCACGATGGATTTATGAAGCTAATTCTAGAATATTTACGTTCAAATCTTTTTTCATTTTCTGCTTTATTATCTTTTTGTCCATTTCATTCGAAATTAGAGACGGTTTCGTTTATTAAGTTTAATCCGGCTTTCTTATTAATAACATTTATAACTATAACCTCTTCCGTTACTAATAATTGTACAAATCTGGGACGACTTTTACCTTCTTCTCAGTGACAAAATTACAAGTTATCTTTAGTCAAAACGATTCTTCTCTTTCTGTATTAAATCTCAGATGTTGACGCTTCGAAATGTAACTTATTATGTCCCGTGGTTGATTTTTCGGGATTGTTTGATATTTACGTGTGCATTGAAATCACTGAAACTATTTTCGTAGTACTTCACTTCCAAAAAAAACTATAATAAATGTTTTACATTGTTTCAAACAACGTTGCCAATTGATACATTTCATATGTCCACGATCGTATGTTAACAGTAGTAAACGAAATTTATTAATAATACGTTAAGCATCAGTGCAGAGGATACTTTTTTTCGCCAAGCACGGCAAACTATTTTGGTAATATTTTATTTGCAAAAAATTTGTAATAAATGTTTTATATAGCTTCAAACATTTAAATACAGTTTTATTAATTTTTAGTTAGTTAAATTATGAGTCATCGTGTTTATACTTCACCATCTATTAACTAAATATGTTAAAATAAGACGTTTCATTGATGCGAAGGTGGTCAAAGTAGAGCAACCAGTCAGGCATTAATCCTTTGAGCTTTTCATTACGCTTGCCAATTGGTTAACGCGGTGCCCACTCTATCCTTATTTTCACTTACGCTAGAAAGCAGCGCGGTTGATTGGTTGTTCGTCGGTTGTTTCGTCTTAGTAATGGACGCGATAAGATGGCGACGTTCGACATTGCCCAGCTTTCTCCCTGGTTTTTGTAGATTACGATGCTTTAATACATTTACGACCGACCACGGAAATCTCCATGTTTGGCTGCTTGAATAATATGAAAAAAAAGGAAAGAGACATTGAGTACAATTTTTAGGGGGGAGGGGGCATTTTTATTTTATTAAAAAATGTTAAAATATAACGATAATAAATCAATTCTTTGCAATAATGTTATTTGAGTTAAAAGTATGGAGATCAAATACCCGGTTATCAACGTACGATTGATATTGTAATACAAATATGCAGTTATTCTATAATAGTTATATTATTTTATAATATTATAATAATTAATATTATTTTTATAATATTATATTCTATAATAGTGTTCATCCAAAGCACGCGGTAACATTATAATATTTTAGAGTTCATGTAAACATATGATAGTACTGCAACATTCTACGTCGATATGCGATGATTCTATGTATAATACTGTAGCGTTTATACGAACATGTGGTAAGTCCGCTATAATACTATAACGCTCGTACAAACATATGTGTATACGGAAATCTGCTCGATTATATGCTAGAACATCAGATGATTAGATGCTTAGATACTAGCAAATGTGGAAATCTTGTGAAAGCGAACTTACGAAACATGAAACTAGATTATCCATTACTTATATTCAGCGTGTGATGTATGCAAGCGAGCACGCAGCGAAATAGTTAATCGGTACCGAGCAAGTGCGAACTAAATTACGCGAGAACAAATAATAGATATTATTATTAAATATAGATATAATTATACAATCTCTATCAGAACTGGAGCGGAGAACATCAGTCGAAACAAATCCAGGTGTGAATAATTCATAAGAAAACCAACGCCCGCGATACCTTACAACGTTAGTGAAGATTGTGGCCCCCTCTGTATTAATAGAACGATCAGTAAAGATTCGACGATCCCTTTCCACAGAGAAATGAAGACCCAATTAGAATCGATGAGCTATACGCTGAGTCCATCTCGAGGGCCAATCAATGAGGACTATCCACCACCTGTTCCCAACGGATAATTCCATCCATCGAAGAAGTTAATGCGCGTCGTTCCTCACTTCGAAGAGGGCCGCTGATAAGTACAGTTTACGAAACTGTAGGTGTTAAGTGCTCTGTAAATACGGCATTCTGAGTAAGTACTCCTTTCGATTCTATTTTTCCTTCTTTTTATTCTTTCGATCATTGATTTTCAATCTAGAGCATATATTTTAGGGATCATATCAATTAATAATAAAATTTCGATTTTTATTATTTCCATTGTATTTTATTTTTATAATAAGAATATTAATTGAATTAAATCGAACACCTTTTAATTTAATTAAGGGTGAGTCAGAATTAGTTTCAGGTTTTAATATTGAATATTATAGAAGAATATTTACTATATTTTTTTTAGTTAAATATTCATATATTTTTATTTTTTGGTTTTGCATTTTGGTCATTGTAATTTATTTTTATTTATATTATTCATGTTATTTTTTTGTGAATTCAGGGAGTTTTACCTCGTGTTCGATATGAATTAATATATATATATATATATATATATATATATATATATATATATATATATATATGTTGAACATATTTATTAACAATTAATTTATTTTATTTAATTAAAGATACTATAATTTAAGGATTTCGCGTCCACGTGTACCGGTCTATTACGTAATAACTTACGCCACGTGAAAAAACACGCTGGTGTATCGTATAATTAAGCTACTAAGCTAATTTCGTTAGTATCTACTTCTTATTTTATCGTTTTACGTACGTATCAACGTGCAAAGAAATATATCTTGTTATATTTCGTCGAACTTGAGAACATTCGTAATATTCATGGTAACAGTATTACGTTGATACGTGACTTTTGTTCGCTCTGTTTTTCGTCCCTCGCCCGTTTTCTGTAAACATCTCTGGTGTACGTTTTCGTCGGATAAAGACGTTGCAAAAGTAATTTAAACCTTACAATATTGTACTTATATAACGTTACATTAATGTACCGGATGGATTTTTAGATACAATACTTTCCACGCTTTACAGTTAGATAGTTTTGCTTTTAGCATCTACTTTGCAATTTTTACAATATTATAAAGATCATAATTATCAGGGAAAGCGTGTAGAGTTTAAGATGCACGATACAACAATGTAATAAATTTAATATGGAGGGTATACGCGTGTTAACAATGTTGAAGGAATTCCACATACTTATGCATTACATCATCTACATATAATATAGCTTAATTATCCAATTTTTAACATACTGATAATTACTTTTTCATACCCACAAACAGTATTTTAAACTGTAGTAGGGTTTGTTATGACAAACGAGTATTATAACGAATAATTTTTTTACGATTCGCATGCTATAATGAACGAAATTAACGATTATGCTTTAACGAAATATATAGGCCCTTTTATCACGATGAAGACACAATTCATGAGACAATTATATTAATAATAGCTGTCAATAGTAATATTAGAATATTGTTCGTCATCTTTTATTATTAATATACTTGTAAAATTTCATATTTCTGTATGTATATATTGTACATAACCGTTGGTAAAAAGTATTCAGCTATACATTACAATTAACAAATTTTTTCGTGCGGTATAAATAATAAAATTCGTGGTATCGTTAAATTGGATTAATATAAAGTGAAAGCAAGTGATTGGAAATAAGTATTTAACCGTCAGAAATTCTGAAAAAAGTATTATACCTGATAAATCTTCGGTTAATCTAATAATGAAATAAACAATTACTTATTTTAAATTCACATTAGCTAATATTTAATAAAAATCGATCGTACAATCGTTTTTATGTATTCTGGATTCGTTTCTTTAATAATTTTTCACTCGGTAGCAATAATTTCATCGCACAATATCTTTAATCTTGCTTATAGTTTATCTTTATTCAATTTTGTTTTTTAATGTAATGATTTTTCCACATTGCCGATAAATTTCTTATTGAGATTAAATCAGCACTACTCACTGTCTTACCTATTTAATTTCCTTGTATTATCAAAGTGCGTATAATTTAATATTAGGTATCTGTTAATTCACAAGCGAGTCAGTTCCTCAATGGCTGTTGAGCGAGTGTGGAAAACATATTTTTCAAACGTTTTTAGAATGCAATTACTAGATGTGTCTAGTTACTTATTTTCTTACATACATGTGAATATAACAACATACATACATTTTACTTTAAAAAAATTATTCAATTTTTTATTTAAAATAAAAATGAATTTTGCGCTGATTTTTTAACAAGAAACGTCACTTATTTTATTATAATTGTATCATAAATAGTAATTAGAGATTTTTTTATAAATGTATTTTATTTTCCAAATTGCTAGAACTCCACACAACGTTTTATAAAAGATCGTCTTCTGAAGCAGGTATTAGAAAACATACAAGGCATTAAGTATCTCACTATAAGACCAACTTACATGTTAAACATACAAGGTGTTCTATAAAGTGTTCTATAACATTGCTTCCTTGACTTGTAAATTATGTATCTCATTATCAGTTTCAAATGTTTATGTTTGTTGATATAAAAAGAACCGATAAAGAAGAGATCAATCTGATGCCCTCTTGGTCGAATTTTCTTGTTTCTTCATTTATGTCCGTTTTTTAAATCTTTAATGGGCAGATGGAGAATATATGTAATATAATAATTAATTAATATAAATAGTATAATATAATTAATATAAATAATAAAAGAAGTAAATTGTAGTTCTTTTATATACTTTTAGCTGAGATTCCACAATATATGTCGAAAATACAAATTCCAGAATCACTTATGATACTGTTAGTTGCCTACGGAAGAAATTCGGTAATGACTCGATGTTCTTACTAACTATATGTATTATTAACACGTTGAACACTACGCTAATTTTACATTGATTGTTCGTGCCGCTAACACGAATTTTTTATTATGCGATTTCTATGTTTGACACTGCATTCATTTTTTTGCGCCATTATAATAACAATAATAGTTATGAAAAATTTATAAGTGTTGAGATTTATTCTAATTAAGTATTTCTATTAATATTGACGCTAGCGTTTAATTGAGTACCTGTTAGGTTTTCATGTTTTTCAAACTGCAGCGAGCAAATTCAGTTTTTTCGCGTGCTCTAGCTAATTTAATAATTTACGAATGTTATTAATGCGAAAAAACTGAACTTTCTAAATAAATGACGCATTGTCGTTTATCGGGTAACTGAAATTGGAGTCCCCCGATTCCAACGTTTATTTTTCTCCGAACTGTGATCATAAGTCTCCTAGCTGCAGTGTCAATATAACTGAGATTACAGTTCGTTACTTTCAGCTATTGTTTTTCTTAGACTGTGATCACTGTTTGCTTGCAACGTGTTAAACGGCAATAGTGCGTGCTGAGTTCGGTCTTTTATAAAAAACTTATTAAGAGAAAATTATATATGCATTGTGCAGACATTTGTGATACATAATCGTTTCAGATTTGCAAGTTCCAACTTCATATATAAGGGGTGTAGAAATTTGAATAAATTGATAGTTAATTATAATTTGATATGTTTCAGGACTCTGGTACGAGAATTGCTAGGCCATGCAAGTGTTGATGGCTATAAGTGTAGCAAACAGACTACCTGATGCGGAACAGGTAGTTACAGCGTCTTGACACAGAACAGCAAATTTTAATGATGTACAAACTGGAGAAATTATTCATACGTTACGTGAACACGATCAGGAACTTTCTCACGTATCGATGCGTTACGAGTGAGGTCAGTAATCTCCGGGTGTGGAATTTTCGGGAACCCATTCATTCAACTTCCGTTTTCCAAGCACATACCGAGTAAGTACATTCACTATTACATTTCAATTGTTTACGGTACACATGATGAAAGTGCAGTACTATTCTTGTTCAGCGCTTACAAGTTTGTAATTTGAGTTCGCTTCGAATTACTTGTATTACGCGCTTCAAGCTGCAACCTAATGGCGCCTAAATATTTAAGATTGATGCAATGGTGTGGCTTAGTTAACTTTTTATAGTAATTTTAACAATGTATCTCAATACTTTTAATTTAATTTATTTTGTTTGCGACTAGGAATTTATTTTGGACATTGTTTAGAAATTTCTGGTATAAATTGTAAGTATATTTTACCTATTAGTAATCGGTTTTTGTCTCCAATGCTTTTAGCGGCAGGGTAGCTTACTAATCGGTTTTTTATTGACGCTTACCTAATCGATAGTCTATTAATCAGCTTTTAGTTCCGACACTTATCCGTTTATTTTGAAAGTGATGCAAGTTCATTTATGTTAAAAGCGAAATATTTAAAAGTAATGGTAACTAATGAAACGGTAATAGAATGTTTTTGTAAGGGTAAATTCCTAAGGGTAAATAATTTATCCACCTAATTAGCATTTGTTGGTATATTGAGGTTTGTGGCTGAGTAATTCTCTTCTTCAGTAAGTTCTCTTCTTCTTAATATATATTGTAGAAGAAGAAACCAAAACTGTCTTATATTCTTTCTCGTTACGATTATTCTCGGAATAAAATGTTTTGCTCCTTCTCGCAATCTTATATTTAGCACTTTCATTTCTCCTCTGTACAGGTAGATGGGGCATGGATCGAGATTGTACCATTTGCATGTATTTCAACAACATTATTAAAATTGTATAAAAAAATAATATGTTTTTGATGGCCATAGTCCTTATAGATCTGATTTTCTTTCAAAAGCAAGAATATTTTTTTTAATCATTAGATGATTTGGAACATAATTTTTTAATATACAAAGAATCATTGTTTATTTCAGGTTTTTTTGAGTTTTCTTTTACAACATGTACATTATATTGTACACATTATTCGAAGTGCTGCATATAGAAAGAATATAATTTACTTAGAAAGATTTGGATTTCCATGCATTCCCTCGTTTTTCTAAGCACTCTCACATGCACGCACACATGTACTCTTTTGCATAAATTTTAGAATATCTCGAACATTTAATACTCTAGAATATTCGCAATTACATTTTTTGTTTACACACATATCCAATCGCAATAATATCATGTAACACCCTGCACTCGGCCATCCTACAGTCATATCCGCCCTCAGATGTTACAATTTGCTTCGCTTTTGTATGGTGCATGCATGTGTGTTGGTAAGACCTCCCGATTTTATTTTCACAATTAGAAAAATGGAAAGCATTTATCACACGGTCATTCAACCACGGTCTTCAGATTTATATGTGTTTTATTCCAAGCACTATTATAGTTGTTGTATGTTATCGATTACACTGTCTACCAAGTCGGCCAATCGCTCGCGTGTCTTATTAGTTACTCTTACTCTTACTTACTGTTACTTACTGAATGCTTCTCTTTAGAATAAAGATTTTTCCTAAAGGTTCGACTGTTGTCTTTCTTAGAGGAGATTTCTCTTACGCCCTTCCTGATACGAAACTTTTTGGCGGGGAAATTTCTGGTCGGTAGATGGAGCTACGTGTAACATTCCTGTGAGATACTTGATAAGAAATTTCTCCTTAATTTACTACCACGTGTGAAGGGAACCGACGTTTTTTCACCTGAGAAACGCTTAGAAGAATTAATCAGACGAACCCTTGGAGGAATTAATCGAACGAAGTGGGTCATGCTCGATTGCTTTTATATAAAAAACTACAAAATATAGTACAAAATATTGTTTTATTGATTTAACATTACACATTAACATTTCAACATTATAATTAAACATTTAATACGAAACAACCAGACACATTGAGTATAATAAAATATAGTCTTCTATTTTTTCTATGCAATCTTTTAAAACAGGCTAAACAAAGTGCCGGCTTGTCCTTACAATAATTACAATACATCGTTACTTTTTTTGTTTTATTCGTGGCGTACTCCGTACCTTTTAACTCTGCTAAGCGTTTGTAACATTCTTTGCATCGCCTTCTCGTCTTTCTCCCGGATTCTTCGTACGAAGTTAGAAAATGTTTCCGTTTACTCATTATTACTTCACTAGGGGAACTCCCAGCATTCATCAGCGGATAATCAATAATTTTTTCTCTAAATTGTAAAATTTGGAAACGCTTAGTTCCCCATTTTTTATGAACGTACCACGCATTTACCAGATAAGTTACATAATACATAATAGTTTTAAAACAATTGTTCTATACCATTTCACTGTTTTGCGTAAACAATTATAATATACAGACATTTGATCAGATAGATGTACTCCCCTTTTAGCGTCATTGTCACATTGTCTTTTCCACTCTTCAAACCCTTTACGCGGTGGCGCCCGCGCTCCAAGCGGTCGAACCCGCTGGCCCTGCAGCGGGCTGCCAGCTGCACAGGGTTTTCGTCGTTAACAGTATCGAAGTAGGCAAAACCCATAGCAACCGCTAGGGATGCCGTGTTACTCCACTCTCCGATTCTCATCAAGGGGTAGCGACGGGCCTTGCTCCGTTTCGCATAGCGCTGATCCAGTCCGTTTACTGCCGTCATCCCCCCGTACCCGGGATAACTTTGATCCGTTATGTCATCCCCCGGCGTGAGACCCATCTCCATAAGCACGTTGGCAGGTGCGCCATAGTACTCCAGGAGTGTGTCCTCTACTCATGGCACGTTAACACTCACCCCCTCTATCCGCTGATGCCAACGGACCGTTAATGCAATGCTAATGGCATTAACCTCCAACCAGTTAATCCCTTTCGGGAAGTATGAGATCGTGTAATCACTAAACGCTTCCCGTAAAGATCTGCTCGCGTTCAGCATACTCTCGACGATGTTATCGACCACGTCGTCGAGGGGATATTCGGGTATAGTGGCGTCACGGGGCACGGCACCACGGTGGTCACAAGAGCATACGTCGAATACGCGCCCACCCATTTCGACGGTGGCTGTGCTCTTAGACATCACCACGAAGATTATGCAGTGCGCTGGGTCGGCAATGTTTATCAAACTGCTGGTTCTTACGAACTCCTCCGCGTTGTAATAGAGACCATCCTCCCCCCTCCGGCCGGTCGTCCCGCCCACTGTGCTCATTTTAAATGTCTCTACAACGTGGGCCAGTGGGTATCTTAGGTGGCTGGTTATCCAGCAGTCCCGACCCACGTTGTCGGGGCAACTATTGTCTGCCAGGGGTATTATCCTGACAGTGCATCTCTTCCCCTAGCAACGGATATCTCTCGATTCTTCTCGATCCCTTCAATTGCGGCACGTTCCTTTAATCTTATCATTCTATTGGATATTATATAATTATCTCTACTTGATAATTTGGAATAACGTGAATACTTGCCACTTACTACTCAAGGAGATAATAACACCTAGGCATACGAAATGCATATATTCAAAAGATACTTGTGACACCATCACAAATGGTATCAAGGATAATGGACTTTGACTTTCATCGCGATAGTCCTCGTCAACGCATCTAACATATAATTCTCACTTCTTAGGAAATGGTTTATACCACTGAAAACATATCGACCTTTGTCACGTACACCACTTGCTTTGCACTTTAAGCATGGTCGTGAAAACTTATATCCCCGATGATTTAAAATGAAGGCTAAGTTTGGTATATTCACTTTAAAACATCTTAATGATATTGAAAATTTAGTATCCTGATGATTGATTCCTCCATCAGATATGATTTCTTTGATGTTAGAAATTAATTTTTCTATTATCTAACAAACATCAATTTTCGATTATCTTTACCTACGGATTGAGGTTGAAAAAGTCTTTTAATAATTTCTGCTTTTGAGTCGAAGTAAATATATTCTCCTGGTGGAACTACCGACTCAACTCACCTATCGCTTGGCACATTGAGGAACGTTCTAACGTTTTGATCGTTATATGATTTGAG
The DNA here is from genome assembly GCF_050948175.1 of Xylocopa sonorina. NCBI lineage: Eukaryota > Metazoa > Arthropoda > Insecta > Hymenoptera > Apidae > Xylocopa > Xylocopa sonorina. The sequence continues at coordinate 39,724 of NW_027490090.1, read as the reverse complement.
ACATAATTTCTTAATATACAAAGAATCATTGTTTATTTCAGGTTTTTTTTTAGTTTTATTTTACAACATGTACATCATATTGTACACATTATCCGAAATATTGCATATAAAAAGAAAATAATTTACTTAACAGAATTACTGAGACAATGTTTTATATTTTATAACAATCGATAACGAAACTTAACAAATTAAAAATGAAGTAAGTAGCAGTATACGATACACAAATTTTTGTTTGTGTTTCTTATAACAGTTACAAAATTCACTATTTTCAATCCCAATCTCTATGAAATTTTGAGATTCAGTTTCTACTTTTTACAAAACATAATTATACTCGACATTTGTTACAAATATGGCATATATGTAATATCTAACGTACATCCATTGGTATGAATGTCTACTTTTAATTGTCTAATGTTACCTTCAGATTAAGATTGAAGAGATTGGTTCTCCTGGTGGAACCATCGCCACAACTCAACAATCGCGTGGCCCATTGAAATGCGTTCTATCGTCTTTCGGCGAATCAGAAAAACTTAAATGGCAACGTAACAGGGAGAATATTTTATTTCCTTGTTTATGCACTAAATTGTTATCCACAAAACAAGATGCTGAACGCTTACGAAATGATTGCCCTGAGGTATTATTGGAATCAGAAGAGGAAACAGTTATTCCAAGCATATTCTTATTTTTTGCGTTTTCTTTTCGTGCTTGTTCAATATTAGTCTTTCCTCTTTTTATCTCAACTGTTTCTTGCAAATTATACTATTCTCTAATATATTCTGTTTTTACAATGCATTGACAACCTTTACTTTAGTCATTTAACTATGGAACCAGTGGAGTCCGGTATACTTCTATTTGAACGTGTTCGCTGCGACTACCAGGTATATAAACATATATGCCCTAATACGTGTAGCATTTTTAGTAGCTCATATTTTTTGTTTCATAAGACACTTTTTATGTCAGTCGAAACCAAAGATCTTCCTAATTTTTGGTCAACTTTGAGACAAAATAATCCTTGTGACTATAGTTGATTTTGGAAAGCATATGAATCATGTCAGAAATATCAACCAAAGGTCAATATAAGAATGAGATTTTCTTCTCGACATGTAAGCGTAAGACTCGAATTACTGCGTTACGTACTAAATCTCGAATTTAGAACGAAAAGTCGTGCCACTTATCGATGAGAAATATAACCAGCAAAGAGCACATAAATAGGCTTTAGGCTTTATTGTGTATAGTTAGTACGCTGTTGCTAGTTGATTCTCTTGTTAATTAGCTTATTCATTAAATTAACACATTGCAGTCAAGAGACTGTAATCACAGCCCGCAAATAGCAAGTTTTGGCAACAGGGACTGTAAGCTTAGTTATGTGATATTTGTATGTAGGAGATGTTGTGATGATCGCAATTCAAAAAAGGAAACTGTAATTTCATTACGTGGTATTGCAGACGGTAGACTGACATCCCAGTCCTGTAATCTTAGTTACGGGATAGACAATAGTAGAGCACTAGTATAGTTCCTTCGCATCATTTCACATACAAAAAACACGAAAAATGACATCCCCATGCAATGTCTTAAAAGATAAAGAATCACTGCTCAATGTATAAATGTAATTATATGATAAGGATGATTATACGTCGTCATTTTATAAATTATTCAATTTCAAAGAAACATAGAATACTTAAAATTGGATGTATTATATGCTATTGAAATTTTTAAAACCTCTATGCGAATAGACATGCTCGTTACCACCGGTTACTAATTTCAAAATGAAACTAAGAAAAGTGATGCACAACGTGCGAGATTCAACGATTCCCTACAGAATACTTTAAAATTGTTAGATGTAGTAGGAAGCTAAGTAAGCGCGAATTCTTGATAATTGGTACCATTGCAAGAATCAAGACGTAAGGAAGGAAAATTGAAAAATAGGTCGGTTTACTACTATTAACGACCTCCACTAACGACGAGACGCGTGGTTATGCCGAAGTCATTTTTGGCTAGTGCGGTGAAGAAGATACGCCTGAAGTACCGAATTGAAATTCTGTAGATCTCAGATAACACTACACTACCGACATGCGATTGTTGGTTTTCTGAAAACCATCCCCCATCTCTTCTGTCGTGTTCCATGCGACATGGGATGTTATTCACTTCAATAAGGATAAATCTTCTTTAAAAGTGCCAAACATTGAACGAAATGCAATTTGTTTTGTCACAGAATCAGTCGCTTTATCGAGGCTAATGGTTCATTTAATATTCTGGGCGATTTTGGAAGTGTGGCTGAAGTTAAAAGAGTTGACCAAAGCAGCTGTACGATAAGTGCGATAAATGCTTACTCTATGATCGACGGATAAAAATATAGGAAAATGCCAGAGGAGGAGGGAACATTCATTGAACTTGCCTAGTGGTCACTACAAGCACAAAATCGGCAATAAGAAACATCAGTTGTGTCTTATAACAGAGTGGAAAGGCCCTCTTAACAGTCACAAGCCATTTTGCTGAGTACTATCTATCTGACATCAGATAACATAAGAAAGCAGTTAACGGACCCAAAAACTGGGTAACTGAGTCTCTTTTTTCTGGTAAAAAGCTAATATCGTCATAGAGGATATGATGGCAGCCATAAATTCCACATTGGGCCACATTAATCACTCTTTCTTGACTGCTCCGTTTAACTAATTACTAATGATGTCCAAGGCGAAGTTCTTTTCTCCTTATTCCGAACTCGGATAGGAAGTTCAACGAAGTACCTGCAATCACATACTAATTGTCAGTGGAGCTATTAGCATAGTGACCAAATGGTATCCCTTTGAAAATAATACACGTTTGACAAGTATTATAATACTTCAGTGCTGATGACAAATTGTAATAAAAATGGAAGAAAAAAAAGTCGCATCAAATATTATTTCTGCTGTGAAAATTAAACGAGCGACTCTTAATTGTGTAACAGCCAATTTTGAAGCTAGCTAGCAGTTACATTTTAGCCACAAGGCAGCAATTGTCACGTACAATGCTATCTACACGTACTATGTTAGTCGAGAGAGCAATTTTCGCACTAATTGGAACACGTTTGGAAGATTTATCGTTGTCGCATATGGAAATCGGAGACGCAAGATAGGATATTGGAAGATCGGATGAGGTTGCTCGCACTAAATGAAGACTGCAATGAAAAATTTTTGAAGAGCAAAATCTAAGGAAGAAAATATCGTAAGCAGCTATTTTTCTTCAATCCCGGAATTGTCTGACTGCAGTATATTGGCCGTAGCACTTGGACATGAGCCAATTAAATATGATCACTGATGAAATAAGACAATTTATCAAGTCATTTCGGTCACTGTCAGAATAATCTGTTTATTAAATGCAAATTGTTCAAGCTGGGGAACTGGTTAGATGATTTAATTCTGTAGGATATCGTTGGAACTCGTAAACACTGCTGTTGACACTAGAATTTGGTTTATGCGTAACTGTGGAGAAATCGATTAAATTTATTACTACTATTGCTTTCGTTTTTATTAGATAACGATAGCTTTTCAGTGCGGCAACGAGTGTATCTTTTTGCAATGAGCATGTTCTGTTTTTAGATAATTGCAATAATAGCGTTCTACCTTAACAAATGTGTTTCGTTCTGATGAAAAGAAACGATTTTGTTATTCCAGAGCGCTACGATTTATTTTTAAATATTGCCTATAGATTGGTGTTGTTTCTGAGAGTGCATATATGTTAATGATACTGGTTTAATTCTAATCATATTTATTATCATTGATGGATTTTAGACGGTCGATCTTTTGTTTATTGACGAGCAGTATTGATCGAGTTTTACAGACACCATACACATATGTGCCTAAAAAAATACTATAATTTGAAAAATATATATCGTGATCTGTTATACCATGTCCCACAGGAAATATTAAGTAAATTTGTCAGTTTATTGTATTTTACAATTATTGCATTAAAAAATTTTTACTACAATTTTTATTAGTTTCTATTCACAGTACATATATATTCACTTTTGAATCATCAATGATATTGGCGGAAATCGTGAATGGTCAAGTTAATAAAAACCGAAAGTCGATGAATCAACAAGTTTGGGTAGTAACGTTATTAGTACAAATTATTTCTATTTTTTCTGTAATTCTGTTGTCAATGCATAAGAGTATAGAAGAATAGTATTTAATGTTTTGGAATTACTTTTCTACTTTTTGAATCCTCTTTGAAATCCCTTATCTATGAATTTTAATTTAAAAATAATTTTATAAGATGAGCGCCAAGTTACTCCTACAATTAATATTCGATAATAAATTAATAGCTAATAATACGTTTGGTACAATATTACAAAAAAGTATCGTACCTATTCTGGGCCAATTTGACGAATTTGCTAAGGTTTGAAATAAAGCTCTTAAAAACCAAATTACAAATGGTACTTACAAAATTCAGAAAGCATAAAAGAAAGACTAAAGTTACGGTATTCGTATTTAATTATTTATTAAAAATCATATGAGTGTCATCCATGCAAAACATAATGGTGTTTAAACATGTACAAGATACATACAACCGTTGCCTCCGCTGCAATATTATGCAGCTGCAACCGGCGATGAGGAATAACATTCAACTTCTAGTTAAACGTTCAATTTATTTGCTTTGCTTTTTCACAATTAGTGAGACTGAATAACTCGATGGATTTGCTGTTTACTCACACTCTTTATTTCAACTAGCTGTCTGTTTCCTGTCTACTAGTTGACTGATTCCAACAGTGATTTTGTGCTTTCTGCCTTCAAATTTCAATACTTCTCTAGAAGCCACTTTGTCATCCCTTCTAGTACGCATTCGTAGAGAAGGAATGACGAAGCTTTTGGTTCTAAGGGTAGTGACAACTGTCCGGTTACCGTTATGCAGGCGACCGCTTGCTGGTTCCAAACATTTGGCGACCAGAAATTTACTGAACATCTTTTTTATTGCAGGATAATTGCTATTGAGACTTTAAGGAATGACTAAACCTATTAAATTAGGAAATGTGAAAAGAGTCACGTACCATCTAGGATTGTTATACAGCTAAGCATAATTTTCTATGCAAATTGACTGTCACACTCCCTAACATTCTCCTTCAGTGAATACAATATTTTTGTATTACATATTTTATATATATTTTTTGTATTACGTTTTCCAACGTATTAATAAATCACCAATTGTGCCTGTCCAAACGTTTACATTAAACTTCCCTTGGTTATGCTGTTGACGTATTGCACAAGGATTTTTTGTAGCATTATGGTGCATATTATGTACATTCATTAATCAAATTAATAATACTGCAAAATTCCATGTGACGCTTTTGATCGCCTTCTTCTAGTCGCTAAATACTTGTTAAATGATATGATGTAGATTTTCTTTATGCAGAATACACAATACCCTTGCTTGCGATGCTCAAAATTCTGTATAAAACTGTATATCAAAAGTTTTATACTATTCTTTTTAGCTTAACATAAATATGTATTGTGACGAGGTTCCGGAGTTTCCTTGGCCGGGGAGCTTGGGAAGGAATTAACTACGCGAACATAGTATCGGTTAAAATGGATTTTAATATAACTCGATATCTCGCTACGAGATATTCGCCTACATATAAATTTGGGTGTGTTCGTGGGCGCAAAATAACTGGTTCAATGGGAGGACTTCGAAGCTGCTAGGTAACTCAAAACGCTAGGACGCCAGCTACACGGAGTGTAGCACTCAAAAGGGATTACGCGAAAAGTACTGGAATGGACGACTCTTGTAGCTTCGAGGGGCTCCTTATCTCGACCACGGCTATCCGAGTATGCAATTACGGGCCGTGGGGTACTAATATCACGGCTTCTTTATCTATTGCCTCGATGCGTACCAGCCAAAAAGGGTCACAAAACTTGTGCATAGAACGGGATAACGCACCGCGAACTTGGCCAAAAGGGCCACGGGGATTGCAAAAAACGGCACGAGCGACCTTCGATCACTACACGCGTAGTAACACAAAACGTAGTACAGTTCAAACAGAGAAAAAAGAAAAATCTGGCTGATGTGGCGTCTGGTGTCGTACGCGTTCAGGATGCTGAATGCGGGTGACCCGATCGTTGCTGACATAGCCAGGTCATCGCTTCCACTCATTCACTATCGCGTCGGGATAATGTACCGAAAAGAAGGAACAACAAGATACTCCTCAATCGTATGCTCTGTAGCCTTCAGAGTGACGACCAAGCGTTGGCACCTAACGAAACTAAGAGCCTCTTCCCCCCAAGGGAATGAAACATCACTTTGAGGTGCCCCACGATATCGTCGCTGTACTGCTAGTAGCACGACACGATATATACCGAGAAGCCGGGCGCCAGCACCTTCGCGCAAACCTCTCTTCGATCGATCCAAGATGGCGACCCTCGTAGATAGGGATAGATTGGGAATCTCGTTAATTCATTCATACGAGTCACTAATTAGATGATGAGGCATTTGTCTGTACTGACTCTCAGAAGGAAAACCAGTAGACTTTCGAGATTTAAGACCCTCGTACGATGTATAACAAATGAAAAAGTAAGAACAAAACTATTACGCGAGCCTACTTTCTAGCGTCGCTGCCAAAGAATCTGCCCGCAAACTTGGAAAAGTTAGGAAACGGGGACCTTTTCGTGAGGCAAACTTAGCCGCACACCAAAGTGTAAGCACAGGGAAAATCTCGCGTAGGTGTCGCCCCGGGTTCTTCATGCATAGAACCAGTCCCGCGTGTTACCGCACAAAAGTACGGTACGACTCGCTCCGCTCGGTGTAAAGGGCTGAGACCGGCTAACATTAAAATTTTCAGCTGGCAGTTGCCTCGTCCATACGATATATTTAGCCTTACGCCCGTGTCTTAAGCATGCTGTTAATATCGTAAGAAATTTTGTCTGGCCTTACTGGCCTGGTCCGTTATCAAATTTGGATATATAGACCGAAGGCAATTTCAATTGTCTGTTAGTAAAATTTCTAGCACACTTGTCATTAGTTTTAAAATTTATTCCCCGTAGGATTCGTTCATTCGCTTAAAACCAAATAAATAAATATATAAATAAATAAATAACTTAAGACGACTACCTTGTGTAGTCGTAGTCAAGGAATTGATTCGCCATTTCTATGGACGACCGGAGAGCTATCAGTGAGGCTGTCAAGATGTTTATATGCCTGAGCCCCAGGGATTTCATACCCATCACCGTTTAATTACTATTGGGACTACTTGAACTGTGATTCCGTTTAACTTTAGTTGAATATATTCGGTGGTGCCTTTGTATTTTCTTAGTTTTTCCTGGTACGCGTTGTGGAGACTTTCTTTATCTTCGTAACGTACCGTTACGTCTCTCACAAGGATCCTATCCAGGTTAACAACGTTTACCTCAGGCTCTTCGAACACCACACATCTACTTGAAATCTTATTTGCGACCATATTGCATATATCGCTGTGCCTTTTAATCCTCATTGGTTTAGTATGGAAGCAGTTACCCAATGTGTCTCAGGGTCTCGGCCCGTATGCCACATCTTTTGCACAAGTAATCTCCTTCATTATCGGATCTTCGCATTGATATTCCCGAGCAAAATGTGTGGGTTTTTAATTTTATGGTGTTCAGTTAGCTGAACGGTCTCAGTAAGTTAGGATTATACAATCACTTATTGCCAATCTTACCACCAAAGAATTCTAGTCTTCGCTGACCATTAGAGACGAGTTGTCTCCATTTCTTCGTATCCTACTTCCGAAGGGCCTTCCTCGCTTCTTCGATGTCTTCTAATCGCGGCGGCCATTGAAGCCCTACAGACGCAACATATTTTTTTACTGTTACCTTCTGCCCTACGTACGCTGAGTGTACTGTTTCGTCAATGGAACACTTCATCTGTAAAGCCTTTCTCAGTTTTGTGAATTTGACTATATTTGCCATTCTTTGGACACCTAGACCGCCATGACCTTTGCTAGTAAAAATTATTCTATCCGTTGTCGACGAATGAAAGTGGTGCATCTCTTTTATTACCTGCTTAACGCCATGGTCAATTTGGTCTAGGATGTCTAGAGGTGGCAGGTTAGCCACTAGTTTGTGTATATCTGGCTAAGAGATATGTTCCAATTAAATTCATTTTCTGGTGAGCTTTGAGCATCATCTGTTTTACACATTTCACTGCATCTATTATTTCTTTCATTGAGGCGTGTTGAATCACCACGGTTTATATCTTTTGCAGTTTTCCTAATTTCTTCCGCGCTGAATTTCTCAATCGCGTCGTCAATTATATTTGCGTCTTTTATTTCAATTCTCGGGTGTCAAATTGTCCACCTGAAATGTGTAGCAGTTTACAACTGCCATCCATTTTCTGGTTTTCTTTTCTTTATTTTCGTTATTTTCCTTCTCGTTTTTTTTTTTGCCCTCGCTTTCTGGAACGCGTACTTTTAATCTTTCTACAAACTCTTGCAATAAGGCGTTCACTTTTGCTTCGTCGGTGACAGAATTTTCAACCAGTTCCATTATTCATCACATTTTTAAATCTATTGTTCTCGATGAGCTGGCTAACTAATATGCTCGTAACGAATAACGACTTTTCCATCGCATGCTTTCATGCTCTATTTGGATGTCGTCATCAATTTCTTCTGTCACCGACTCATACACCGAACTACTAAAGGATTCCTTGTTACTGTCTTCTCTCCTGACAGGCAGAAGCCTCCCTTCATCGTATTTGTTTTGCCTTCTTAGTTGGTAGGAACTGCTTATATAGATTTAAATCGTTCACTTAATTCTATCAGGATGTCTACCTCCTTCTAAAACAAGGCCTAGGATTTATTTTCCCGGTCTAATCCTACCTTGCCTGCTACTAGTCATTGTTCTCTTTTCACTTCTTACTGCGGAATGTGTGAAACATTCATATGTAAACAACCCGCGTTGTAGGCAGAAGTTTCGCAACAGGAATCGCACTTTGCCCTCGAACTGCTCTAATGTCCTAAGCGTCCTTTACACTTTGGCAGATGACACCGACACCCACGGAGCCTTTCAAACTCATTATGGCACATGACGCATCACCATTTTATTGTCGCTCAGAGCTTAGAAGCATGAGCTTCTTACATTTGGACCTCTGTTGAAATCTAAAATCTTGACCCTTGGCCTGACATAATCTGCCTATCAAGGGATATCCACGTACTGATCATACTAGTTGTCAGTATTTGCGCCAAAATCGTCAACAATGGGTCTCCGATGCATAGCGGACAAGTCCGCCATAGATACCCGAGAGCCACGTACTCTGTGGACGAGGTATCTTCTAATCCTGCCATTTCTTAAACTAAATAAAAATCCTTTATTATCACCGAAAATGCTCATTTGGCTTCATCAGACATAATATTTCGTTTGACGTGTGTCGTTAGACCTGTCACTTCTCCTAAGGTAAACAGTGGGCTTCCAATTGCCGACCTTTCTTTTATTCTTCTATTCTTTCATTCGCCACATAGTTTCATTACGAGCCTTTACATTACCTCCAAGATCCTGTTCATCATCACATTCAAAATCCGATAAAAATCTTTGTCCTCTACGGACATTCAAAACATTCTCATCTTCATCGACGAACACATCATGCTTTTTTTTCTACTCGCCACCATCCTCGCATCAGGAGTGCTGGAATTAGCAATTGCCATGACGTCAGCACTCCTGTCCTAGACACTCATCTCCAGGATATAAAAATTGCGAGCGCTCCAAAAGAAAAAGAAAAATTCTATTTTTCTACTAACTAATTACTAAATACTTGTACAGCGTATTTAACTTTCATTTTGAAAAAGTTATTCGGCTCAATGTGTGCTTTCGATAGTTTTGTAGCCGATTTAATCCATTGTTTACTATCTCGTTTATAAAATTGAACAATATACGAGCACGAAGCAATTTTATCATTAATTTGAAAATTATGTTTTGATCAATTGTTTCGTGTAACTTTTATTAAGTCTGGCGTGTCAAACATATAAGCCACATTCTGTTCATTAACCGAGAAAGTGGAATTTTGAATGGATATTCCTAAATCACGGGATAACTGTACAAAATTAGAGACGCCTTGCACTGTAATTAGTGCATGCAGCATAAAATGAACTCAGAAGCGCCATCGCGTTGCATAGAACACTAGAATTCAATTACTTTGACACGTAGACACTTAGAAGCGCCATCCTGTTGCATCGATCTGTAGCAATTACATATTTTTTAGTATAGAAGCTGATAAGCATTATTTCGGTGTATAGAAATTTACAATATATTTATTTTGAAACATTGAACTGAGGAGCGCCAACGCGTTGTATACAGCTTTAGAAAACAATTAATTTGACACGTAGACATTTAGAAGCGCCATTCTGCACCATAAGCACTATAACCGTTCAATTTAATTATATCAAATATAAGATTTTTTAATATATTACTAGCGCATGCAGACTACACGAAACAAAAGTAAATTAGCATTTTCCAATTACCTGCAGTACTATGTGCCATTATAACTAAAGCACTCTTTGCAGTTTTGGATGTCTGATTACCTTTATATTTTTTGAAACCAATTACTTTTTCCTGTTATACATTATAGAATAAATGAGTCTTTAAACTCATTTTATCTGCATATAATAAGCAGTAATGCTCTGTAAGTGGCAGTGTTTTTTATTTTTGATTCAAGAGCACGAAACAATTTGTTATTAATTATGACTTCGACATGGAAGTTACTTGACGATTTCGTGAGACAGACGACTACGACAGCAATAAAATTGTATCTCTTCGAACAAGAATTGCCGCGCGTTGCGTAAAATCTTAACATACAATTTACAATATTGAAGCTCTAAAGATGGAACAATAAAAATTTGACACTTTAGGGATTAAGCATTCACGCTAGTTCTTTTTGGTTTGTTAGCTTGGTTCAATATTCGTCTTATTGCTCGCACTCGTACTGTGGAAGTGTTTGGATGTCGGGTCCTCTTCTTTCAAGATCTTCTGGGTGTTCTTAATGGGCTGGGCTGTGCGTCAATATTGTCATTACGTCGATATTGGTCAGTAGCTAGTTCTTTCATGAGGGGACTGACAACACTTAAATCTTGCTGAAATATGCGAGTGTTACTTTCTACGCCACATTTTCACTGAACACCTGAAGGATCTCCTCGTTAGGTTCAGTCTTCGTCAAGGACTGTCCTTCTGCATTCTGCGGCCTAGTCTTGACGTTGCTAAAGTTATTGGGATTGTGTTGATTGATCTCTGTGGGTCATCAATCATCTGAGCTTCTGGTGTTTCTCTTTCAAAGCTTCCTTGCCGTTGTGCAGTGCTTCTACCGTGCTTATCTCCTGGAGGTCTTCCTGTAGAAAGGATGGCGCGTCCTCCTGGCTTCCTCTATTTTCAAGGATTTTTCCTTGATCATCTCCAGGTCGTTGCAGACCTCTTCAAGAGTGTCTTTTCAAGTCGTTCTCATTTGTTCTCTGTTTTGGATCTTGCCTTTTGTCGTGTTTTGGTATAGAATTAGGGCTAGAAAAAATGTTAGCATTAAGAGGCGAATTCCCTCCAATGTTCAGTTGTCTGAATCTAAATTAAATACTGTCATGTGGAATGGTATAGATAAGATGCCATTAGATCTGAGTATTTTTCTAGTTCTCAGTGTTTCAGTATGAGGACCTGGATCTGCATTGTCAGGTGGAGCTCTGATATCAAAGTTAGGTCAAGGTAAATCTTGTTGAAGTGTTCAGCTTTGCCTTTTTCAGTTGGGCTATCCCATAGTCGTGATAATTTAGATCAAGGCTATTACATCCAATACTACCGCTACTACATTATCTCCTTCGTTTACAACCAAAGAATGTCTTCTTAGGCCTCGATTACACCTCCAACGCCGTGGCCCATCCAAATCCATTTAGGCAAGGTCCCAGAGAGATTGCAAGGAAACGTGCGTGGCTCTTTTCGGCCGCTCATGTCACACTGTTACTCGATATTTCTTACAAATATCTTAACAGAACTTTATTGTTTACAATAAAGAATATATATAACAATAAAGGGTAGGTTTTTGTTGGTGCCTGGTGCTTCTCGTATAACTGACCTCTGTGTCTCTTCTTCTTGGGCAAGGTTTAGGAAAAAATAAGCTATTGCCTAATTCAGGATTTCTTCAATTTTAATGTAATAATATTTGCAAAAATTTGTTGTGGGACCGCATAAGAATAGCACGTAGTTTTAGGCCATTGACTTTAATTTTTGTTTTCAAGACATATGAGAATGTGAAAGTTTTCAATAAATAACAGTTTTGAAAAATAGAATACGATAATAAAAATAACAGGACCTGGTGCAGGTCCCGCGACCCACACTTTAAGAAACATTGATCTAATCCATGGAAAGTCCTTGAGTGTTGGAGAATTCCAACAGGTTTTCAAGTGCTACGTTAGGCGGTATATTGCCCTAATTAATTGAGTTTTGAGCTACATTGAGGTTCAACCGACTCTTGTTCCCCTAATTTATATAAACATAAACATGAACGATATGAATTGAATCTTGGAAATTATATTTGGATGTTTCTCGATGTAGTAGTACATTTTATGTTTGAACTGGATGTCCTTCTAAAAACTGAAATTCATTTTAAGATATACAGGATGTGCCATGATATGTGTATCATTTGGATGCAATTATTGAAGTAATGCTTTGCACTCGACTCCCTTTCGGACGTTAACAGTAGAAACTATTGCTAAAATAGCAATATTTTAGTGATGGCTTCTATTTTATAATTTTCTGTTATTGGGAGACGTTGGCAATAGAAACTGCGGCTCAAGAAAATAGAATCTGTTCCTAAAATTAGAAAATAGAAGCTGTTGCTAAACTATTGATATAAGAGAATATTACTATTTCAGCAATAGCTTCAGCTTTCTATTTTTCTATTACTGGGTGACGTTGGCAATAGAAACTATTGCTAGAATTGTAATATTTTGATAGAAAATTAGAAAATGGAATGTATTGCTAAAGTAAGAAAATTGAAAGTTGAATTAGAAGACAGAAACTATTGCAATATTTTCTAAAATAACAATATTTTAACGATAGTTTCTATTTATTCTAAAATAGTAATATTTTAGGAAAAGCTTCCATTTTTTAATTTTCTATTACTGGGTGACATTAACAATAGAAACTATTGCTAAAGTAGCAATTTTTTAATAATAAAAAATTAGAAACTAGAAAATTAGGAAATAAAAGCTATTGCTAAAATTAGACAATAGAAACTAAAATTTGGAAATATAAACTATTACTGAACTGTTGTTAAAATAGTAATATTTTAATAACAGAAAATTAGAAAATAGAAACTATTGTTAAATTATTGCTATTATATATAAAATAGCAATATTTTAATTATTATAAGATCTATAGAGACTCAAATAATCCCATCGTGCCACATGGATTGAAAAATATACTTATTATTACATTTCGAGCTCTAAAAATGTCTCACCATACACCAAAAAATGGGACATTTTTAATCCCACTGAGCCCCAAACAATTAACTCTGACAAGTGCTCTAAAAAATTAGGTTTATCTCATGTTTCTTCTTTTAAACAAATTCTTACATGTTTTATGTTTTATGTTTTACATGTTACATATTGGTTTCTAAGTAACGCAATTGTCTAACATCAGGGTTTCTTAAAATTTTTAGTATGAGGAGACCATAATATTTAGCAAAATTTGTTCTGGGACCCCATAAACATTGCTGGCAAATATTTTTTGCAATTTTAGCCGTAAGACAATGTGAAAATTTTCAATAAAAATCATTTTTAGCCACTCTAATTGGGCTCGCGACCCACAGTTTAAGAAACTCTGATCTAACTGATCTGATTATAAAATGAACGCTTGATCGGAAAAATAATTGTTTGCAAATAACGAAAATTGTTTTACATAAAAATAAACTAGAAATATGGCTACTTTTCTATTTGTCCGTAATTGCTCGACTGCTGTTATTAAATGGTGACTATTAGTATTAAAAAAAGGCATCGATACGATTCTAATTCTCGAACATGTAATGCAGTAATGAAACTGTACTCTGAAGCATGTACCCTCAGCAAGAATAATTAAAGGAATTATATCAAGAGCACGTGCAACTGGAACTTTCTTCAGGAAGAAGTCCTTCCTCTTCTACGGATTATTGAAGCTGTGTTAGAAGTCATAATAACCAGTCCCCAAATTGATATAAGAAGAATTGTATTAGCAGCAAGAGTTCACTAAAAAACAGAGAATCTTGCAACCACATTTTCGTTGCTATCGTGCAAATTATTGCATAGTCTGTGGAAGTAAAGAAGTAAAGAAGAAGAAAGTGATGAAAGAAGAAGACGAATAAAGTTAAATGCGAAGTAAAGAAGTAAATAAGGAGAAAGTAATGAAAGAAGAAGAAAAAGAAGAAGAAAGTCAAGTGTGAAGTAAAGAAGTAAAGTAAGGAAGAAGAATAAAGTGACGTGTAAAGTACAGAAGAAAAGAAAAAAGACAACAGGAATACGATATTGTAATTGGACAAAGGAGAAGATTATTGAAGATCTACGGTTTCTAAACAAATCTTTGTTTTGTAAGGAAAAACTACTGTTTTCAAAATAATCTACATCGCATGAGAATAGTGAGTGGTTGAAGTCTTGATAGTTGGTGCGGAATTATGAACAAAATTACTGAAGATCTGTTGTTTTTTAAAAAGTTTTTGTTCTCCCATGAAGAACTACTGAATAATGCACATACACAATACAGAGTAATCCTCATTGGATGAGAATAGTGGATCAATAAAATAGTTTGAAGTCTTAATACCTACTGTTTGGAATTTTTAACGATCAAATTATTGGTCCATATTTCTTCGAGTTATATTCAAGATTTTTCTGTAGAATGAGCTACCATATATTGAAAAACGTTAATTTAAGCCATATTCAGAATGAATGGTTATAACTTTATGGTGCTTTGAGGCGTACGGGAGGAAGAACAACGCTCGACTTCTCGCTCGCAATTTTAATATATAAATCACCAAAAACAATAGTGATAATAAGACAAAATATTTCTTATCACGGGAGCGGTGCTGTGGCTACAATTCTTTCGCGTTTCAAAGCTCTCGACAAACTCCAAACTCTGAACGAACTGAGTGTTCTAAATGAACTGTCGCGAGGGCGAAAATATCTCCCCTTAAAAATGCGTACAGCAAAGGATGGAAAAACCAAGAACGAAAGAGATGGATGCGCGGACGAAAAAAGGTTTCTTACCGGCGGTAAACCTTTCGGACGCGAATGCTTCCATGAAAACTCATGGAACGAAAATTGGTCATAAATAAGGTCAAGGATCTACCGTACACGTCTGGGTAATATTCAGTCGCGACGAATTCTTGAGGAAAACAATTGCTTGGCCTGAAGGATCGACACAAACCAGACGGATGTCGAGAATAGGATAGTGCGTGGACCTGGTCGCCAAGTCTTATAACCTGCGGTGATCAGATCTGCGCTGAGTTTTGGGAGCGCATTGTGATTTAGACCGAAAATTTACGACTCTAAAAATCACGGAATTGTAGCCGCCACAGCTTCATTCTATTATGGTTATACTCATTATTTTATTAACAGTAAGAGTATGTTTAAACAATGTAACAATGAGAAGATGTACAAACAATCTTTCTAGTTCGATTGATTGGACGTGGACCAATGATACCCTCTAAAATACATGAAAGAGAGAATTGTGTAAATCAGAATTGCTTTCGATTGAAGGAGGACAGAGATACGAAGCACTGGAGGTGAAAGAGAGAAAGAACAGCAGCGCATGCGTAGTAACCTGAATATCGACTATAAGAACTGTTGAAGGTAAGAACAAGAAAGAAGAGGAGTGCATGCATGGTCACCTTTCTATCGAGTAAAAGGACTGCTGTAGGTGAGAGAGCAGTGTAGAGATAAGGATTACTCGAGATGGGAGCAAGAAAGAAGAGAAGCGCATGCGTAGTAAACTTTCTATAGAGTAGAAGCATTGCTGTGGGTGTGAGAGGGAAAGAAGCAGCACGTATGCATAGTAACCTTCCTATCGAGTAGAAGCATTACTGAGAGTGAGAGAGAGAAAGAGAAAAAGAAGCAACGCACATGCGTAGTATCCTTCCTATCGAGTTCGAGATGCGTCATAACCTTTTGTTTTAAGTATCATGAACAAATATATTAATAAAAGCAGTTGATGCACAGGTTATTATATATAAGAACAGAAACAATTGCACTGCGTTCAACCGTTCATTTCACAATAACCTAGAACGGTATTTCAGAACTGAAAATGAATATTATAAAAAATTACACGATTGATGAACAAATCGATCGTTATCTGTTTTAAAACTTTCTTCGTTCTTGCGACTTTTTATCCTTTCAAGTACGTATATTAAACTTGCTAATACAGAGATGGAAATATTGCATTTAAGAAACACGAGTATAACCTTAAAATTTTTCTCTCACAGGAGCATTCTCATGAAGAATTATAATAATATCGTGGGATACTCTGTATATCAAAGCTTAGTATTAAATCATTATTATCATGCGATGATATATTTAATATCAGTTGAGCATGCTAGCGATTAAGGTTATATCTACCATTGGTAACTGTTTACTTTAACAACTTCTCATAATTTCTGCTATTTTAACTACTTTTTGTTTGAAGAACTTTACTTTATTATTATAAGGAGACATTAGTCGGAGGAACCCAATTAAAGGACTCTAGTTTGGATAGTTCATGAGGAATAGAATACAACACTTATTGGGAGGCTTCAGTGGTTTATTTAGATGTAAGTAATAACTACAGAATATCGAAGTTATGGCGAAAACTAGCTGGTATATGGTTGAGGGTGACCTAGTCAAGGTACAAAGATCAGCGAACAAGTAAAGGACAGAGGACAGGATTAGTAAGCGGTTACAAGATGATAGAGAAATTAAAATTTAGGAACTATGATTACTCCTTTGCACTCCGAATACTAGCTACTCAGTGCCACTTTGTCTATTTTTTAGAATTTTCTAAACTTTGATATCGTTTGAAGCAAACCCCAATATGCACTGCAGGCTGATATTGTGCATGTTTGACAATATTAATTGAGCTCTTTATGTTAATAGTGCCTCTTCTGCTTAATGAAACGGCTTCAGTGGGTTGTTAGTTGTAACTGGTCGCGAAGCGTTGCCTTGAATACTGTTTTTTACTGGTAGTCTCGGTATTGGTTGGAAGGGCGTTGCCATTCTCTTCTTTCTTCTCGAAGGTAACGCTCTATGTTTTTCGCCTCTTTTTCGGCTTCCAACAGTGTGGTTGGCTTAGTTGACAGTATTATCCTGTCAATGTTTCTGTCCAAATTACGGATGTAGATTCTTAGAGCTTTGCGGTTTAATGTTTCAAGCATCATACGTCTTGTTAATAGTTGCGAATATTGTTACCGATCGCATATGTCAGTTTATTGTATGTGCGTCTGAATCTGATGTTAAATGATTGGAGATTCTCGTCCCTACCTTGTTTTAGACCGCGCAGCTGTTCCTGGTATTCATCCGAGGTGATCTGAGTGGCGACGTTTGTCCGTAGAGCGTCATATACAATCACCGTAAATAGAAATCAGAATGTTGCGTATATCTTGTGCTGCTTTTCTTATTATATTCTCTACTTCGGTTGCTTTCAGTAAGAGATCTTTTTCGTTGCATCTGTTTCTCATGCCTTGAACCTTTTCAATAAAGTCTTCAACTCCAACATCATCGTTTCAGTTAAGAGTTGGAATGTATCCCAATCCAATCAGTTAAGAGTTGGAATCTAACCCAATCTACCGGTTTTCCAACTTGTGGGTAGCATCCCGGTCTTCAGGCACGTTGAAAAAAGTTTTCGAAGTCTTGTGCCGAGGATGCTGTACGCCATGGACCACGCACGGCCTGGAATTCCATCTGGACCGGGCGCGGTGTTCTTCTTAGTCATTCGCTTGATTGCGCGGAACATTTCTTCTTCTGAAACTTCGTAGTCCTGTAACGAGATGTTCGGGTCATCCAACGATATGCTTATTGTTGAATTTTGGTTTCTGGCCGCCGATGTTGGATCTTCCGACGGGCAGAGCGTGTCGACGACTCTTTCCAAGAAAGAAGTTACCATTGTTTCTGTCAACGGGGCCGTCCATGGTCGTAATTTATTCATTACGATTTTATAAGGGCGCCCCCACGGGTCTTCGCGCAATGTTTGTAGAAGCCCGTCCCAGGATCGTGCTTTCGATCTTTTGATGGCAGCCTGCAGCTCTATTTTTTTCTCTTTGTAGATTTCGTAGAGCTGCTGTCTTCTTTCCGGAATGGGATTTCGCCGTTTCCGGTAACTCGTGTAATTTCTCCGTGCGGCCGTCGTGTCCGCATCTCGTGAGAGATCGCCTATTTTCTGCATTAAAACGTCGAAATCGGCGTACTTTCTTGGCGATTTTGCCGCTGGTTCTTCCGTTCAGCGTTGTCCACCGGAAGTTCCACCTTTTTCATTCGACGAGGTCGGCGAAGAGGGTCCTCTCCTTGTTCTTCCCTCTAGCGCGGCGAGGCGTTGTGGACAGGCGTCCTTTCTTCATCGACGATCTCGTCGACATTTCCGAAGAAATCGTCAATATGGACGTCGTTGAGGCTTCAGATTCGTTATGAGAATCTTCAATGATCCTCTTCGTCCTGGCTCTTCTCGGGAATACAGTCCTCTCGTACTTTGTGTCTGCACAGTCGTCCGCGTCCGACACCGACGGCTCGCAGGGTCTACCTGCAACAAGGCCACTAGGGCCTGCCCCCCTTTCCCCACCCGACGCGTTCGCGTTTTCGCGCGACAAGCAGGGCCAGTTTTGGCGAGCCAAGCAGGGCCTTGCGCGATTGCACTTTCGTCGGATCGAGCGCGCACTCGATTCTCTCCCGCGAGAGAATATTTACATGCGCACTCACTTCACCGGAATCCGTGTGGAAAGTCCGCACTTCCACGTATTTGTCCGTGTCATCTGTCCTTTACGCTCGCACGCACTTTCCAGACGACAGTCTCACTCTTACTCGCACAGTCGGCCGGTGGTTGTTCGTCTCACTAGCACTCACGGCCCGACTGGCTCTCTCTCTTAGTTTTTACGAACTGTGTCTATCTCTGCCACACTCACGCCGCACACGGTAGACTTTCACTCAAATGGAAAATTCCACTTACCGTTGCAGCGTTGTATCTCTCCGACGCAGGGTGGCGTTGCCGCCGTCCTCGTTCGGCGAGTTTTTTCTCCTTTTCCCTATTAATTTACTTAACCGGATAGCAATAATTGTCTTATTCCACCTTTATTAATGTTTTTCGACACCTATAAGTGTTGTATTTCGTTCAGAAGTGCGGGAAAATGTATCTATCAGTGTTGTAGACGGTGGCATGGCGTACGTACCACGCCCGACACCCAAGATGGCGGCGGTGACGCCCTGTTATTTCCCGTCACTTTTGCGATTTACCACACTTATTTACCACTTAATTCACACATTCGCGTGCTATCCGCTCACTGTGAGTCTTTGGAAGGTGAAATCAATCACCTTCCGAGTCTTTAATGTGGCGAAAACGACGCTTTCGCGATCGCTTGTCAGCGCGTCACGTGGCGGGGTGACGCTTTCGCGTATTTCCTCGTTCACTCGCAAAATTATTGCTAATCACCCCCGGAATCTCCTCCAGGGGTTTTCGCAATTCACTACAGAAGGATAAAAACCGAAGTTTTTATCCTATCGCCAAACTGAGTCGCGTCGAGAATCGATGCTCACGGAGCGCACAAAAACACGTCCGCTCGAACGGAACTCCACCTAACCTTTTTTTTTTAACGTGGGGAAATTCTCATGGATCCTCCGGAACTGGGGAACTCCGGGGATATGCCGGACTTTTACCGGCTAAAACCCCACGGTGACCGTCCACGGCGCTGTTGGAAGGGGACTGGGAACTCTGGACGAACACGTCCAGTCCCCTCCCGCACTGGGGTCCTCCATGGTGACTGGGAGGACCCCCTTCCCGTCGAGGAGTGTGGTCGACGAAATACACTTCCCCGTCCGAGGAACGAGCGATGGCTGGATCACTTAGCCACCTCTCCTGTCGGGGAGTGTGGTCAACGAAATACACTTCACCGTCCGAGGAACGAGCGATGGCTGGATCACTTAGCCACCTCTCCTGTCGGGGAGTGTGGTCAACGAAATACACTTCCCCGTCCGAGGAACGAGCGATGGCTGGATCACTTAGCCACCTCTCCTTTCGGAGAGTGTGGTCGACGAAATACACTTCCCCGTCCGAGGAACGAGCGATGGCTGGATCACTTAGCCACCTCTCCAGTCGGGGGACGCGTGCAATGAATGGCACATTTCCCCAAATGTACCGACCGCGCCCCTCGGACGACGCCCGTGCAAAGACGTGATGCTCGGCCACCTAAGTGGTCCATCCCGCACGGGTGTCGTCGACAACTATGATCGGTCAGCACCTGTGTGGCTCGAAACGTCAATCGTTCGTTACTACGGCCTTCCCATCTATCTAGAAGTCGCGCCGAGTCCTAACCTAACCTAACCGTTTTTTTCTTTCGCATCAGGAGTGCTGCGGAGTATATATATATATGTTCAACTTATTAGCTGTAGTCGTTGGACCGTACTTTATTGTAGTTAGTATTTAAATTATCAGAGAGAAAACTGAAATATCGTTTCTAATATATTGCCCTGTAATTATTTTGTGGCGTTATAATGAATATATTGTATAAAATTTGTTTTTACGCGAGTTGCCCGTCTTTATTGTAGTAGTGCGTACTGGATCCGTGTTCGAACTATATTGTAAATGGTTTTTAAACTATCGAATGAACGGCTGCAATATTGTATTGCTTAATGTGTTAGGCTATAGCCGGTTTTAAGACTGTTGGAATGTGTTCTAAAATGTTATTCGTTTTATGTACCACTAAGGTTATTCTATATGATTTCGAGCGGTTGGTTAGATAAGAAATTGTTTATCCGTAATTAAACAGCCTAGCTATTGCTAAGGTAAAATTCAAAATATTATTTGTATAGTACTGCGCAAAGGATATTCTAACCGATTATTAGCTTTGCTTTCCTTTTTCTTCCTTTCTTACCCTTGAGTATTGCGTTGCCCCGCATTCATGGCGTCGCACACAATGAGCGTGGTTGCAGCCGGGCGGTCTCAGGCAGGCGAGCGCCTACCAAGGACGCGGGGCTGCTCTCAACTCACAGGATTGGTGGGCAGCGCTATTTATCTATCCGTCCACCGTCCTTGTGGGGGCGGGTTACCTAACCTAACCTAGCCTAACCTAACCTTTATTTTTACGCTGGGAAATCCTCATGGCTACTATGAATTTTTTAGGATATCCATGGTTATGTCGGACTATTCTGAATTCGGCCCTGGAAGGGGGCGTGAGTCTGCATACGCGACTGGTTATGTCGGACTCTTACCGACTAAAACTCTACTGTGGTCATCCTCGCACTTGACAGCAGAAAGCCGAGAACTCTTTCGAACACTTACAACCTTCTACCTCGTGCCTGGATTAATGAACTCCTGCACTTGTCTCTTAAACCGGAGTTTTAACCCTATTCTCCAAAAAAAGCCGCGTCGCACAGTCACTGCACACGGAGCGCTTACGAACACGTCCGCACGCTATGGCTGCCCAAACGAGAAACCCCTTTACCTCCATTGCAGCGCCCCTGCAGAATCCCCCAGTGAGGCCTTGCCGCACTTTCTTGGATTCAGAATACTCCTAACATATTCTTGGGTTCCAGAACCTGGGTGTCCAGAAAATACCCATCCCCACCTCCTCGTAGTGGAACCTGGGCGTCGGACTTTCCCGGCGGCTAACGGGGCTCTGGGGTTATTGAATAACACTTCGACTCGGAGGTTTGGTGCATCTATCGATTTGTTCAAGCTAGTCCGAGACATATTCATAGAGTAAAATTGAATAGGACTGAGGCTGGCAGTCTGGATTATCAATAAATTTAACCAAATTGATCCATCCTAATTCAAAAAGGGTCAGAGTGAGCGTCTTCGCGTACACGTAGTGAGTTCGCCTCCCCGAGGTTCCCCGTGGATACTCCGGCGATTGGGATTCGTCCTCTCCGACAGAGTAACTAAAGGACTCACCCACGGGAAAGGCGCCGCGGTACATCTGGATTTTTCCATCGCCCGTTTCAGTGAGGTGGGTGTAACTGGAAGGTAGATGGTAGATTCCGTTTGTGTATACCCGTCTGGGTGAGGAAGCATGCCCGATCCCCTCCCTGGTATAGGGCAGACAATAAATCCTAACATATCCTTCATTCAACCCACTATCCATAACAAGTGCTTACTTAAATGTCCCTACCTTTTACCCTGGGATCCAAGAGCTCTACAACCATACGTGTTGCCCGTTTTTTAATATCCCCCCCCCCCCCATACCTGGGCTCCACTCTTTCTGTTCGTGGTGTGGGGTGTTCCCACTCTCCGCACATATATCCGGTATACACGCGGAGATTCATCCTTTTGCCCACCATTCTTAGGATCGATCCACATCCTGCTCTACATCCTTTTTCCTCTCTACCTTCGCTCACTAATTTCCTCTTATAGTTGCTGATTATCTGAATGGGGGACATGCTTCAGGTCCCACAGACTAGCTGGGTCTGGAATTGTAACTGGACTTATTGGCGGCGCAGGTAGTACCGTAGCCACTTCCACGAAATCAAAGTGAGTGTCCCCTACCAAGGTCGATTTTTCTAGACTTCACGTTCCGATTCACTTAATTTTCATCCCAATCGATCAAATCGGTCCATCCATGCCGCTAGGTCTCTTTTAACCGACCTCATCTCCTTCCTTACTTCCATGGTGTTTAACCTCCCGTCAGAGGCCTTCGTCAACCACGCACCGAGCCTACTCTTAGCATCTACTCCACACCTGCCTAGGGTGCTGGGTGTTACAGCGTATGCGGTGGCCTTCTTCCTGTCTAGACCCTCACATCCGTCAGGTGATTCAGTGCGCAGCCATAGCAGGTGCCACGGACTTAAGTTGGAATATAAACGCTCTCCGGCAGTGAGGGGGAATGCCTGTACCGGGTTCCTAAACTTGATGTTTACAAAACTGCGGGCCAGGTACCCGGTTACCTCACCTTCCTCATAACTCTCCTAGCAATTCTACTCTCCCTCTAGATATCTACATCTTCAGAGGATGCACTTCGTACCCCAGCCCCTGGTAGCAGCTGATGCGCGTCTGAATGAAGTCCAAATTTTGAGTAGCAAAAACCACATCATTCCCCTGTGCGTAGAAGTGCTCAACGGTAGCTTTATTACCTAGGATTGCCTCCGCAACTCGTTTAATAGTCCTGAAGCTACATATGTTAAGGATCATGTCAAGTACTGCTGTCCACCGCCAGCCGGAAAGTAGCCCGTTTCGCCAGACGAACCTTGTGTTTTGTACGGCTTTACTTATATACCGTCCCATTTCTATCAAGACAACGCGGATCGACTGCTTACTCTGATGTTGATCAAATCCTGCTTGATCCAGGGGTACTTTGCGTAGAAACTTGTTCCTGATGGCACCTATGAGGTCATAATCGATCTTCTCGTTTCCGTCCTCACCCGCAAAAAGGGTGCTTAATCTGTATAAACTGACTTCCAGATAGCTTGATAACAAATTCATTTTCCGTTTGATCTAGTTACCGATTTTAACTACTGGTCTTATCTTACCCCCTTCACTCTTTTGCATTACATGGAAGACCTCACGGCTGGGTATTCTCAGTTCCACCTCTATCTGTTCGTCTTGTTTGTAATATCCATCAACCCCTTCTTTTTTTTCTACTCTACTCTCCCCCGTATCTGATTTTCCATTTATTCACTTAAGGTTTTGACCCATTCGTGGATGGTGAGGATCTCCCTGGGTATTTTCCACTCGTTGGACATAAACCGACGGACCTCTTCGGCGAGTAACAACATGTAGCCGTGTTCTCAGAGACATTCTCGTTCAGAAGACTTTAATTTCTATCACGGGGAAGGAGAGTCGCTCGATGCGAGCAGGTGGCTACGAAGTTATGCAGTGCTGCTCGATCATGCTCTGGGCGTACGAAGATTGTAGAGGGCCCTATGCTGCTGAACGGTTATATCAATAGGGACCACGCCAGTCACTACGTACACACTTTCCCACAATATTCGGCGGTACGCACCAATTACCGCGATAAAAGTGCGACGCTGCGCGGATCATAGCTCCCTCAGCTCTCTCTCCATGCACAAGTCGGCCCATCCCGCGGAGGCATAGACCACAGACGAGACGACCACAACCCTGTATATTCCGGCAAGAGAGTCGAAGCGAAGTCTCCACGTACACGTCCGCAGCCTACTAAGTCTTCCAAACAACGACCCAAAGGGGGTCGCTCATCGGGGATATCGCTTACGTATCTAAAATGGGGTTTTACTCCCAATCCTGCATCTATGTTGATGTCAAGGTGTACCGTACTGTGGGTTTAAATCTAATGCTTCTATTTCCTATACGGATGGTCGATGGTCTTCCTGCTACGTCTGCCTTCGAAAATCGGAGTCTTGCGTTTTCTATCTGGCACGCACCTCCCCTCCCACGTATCGCTGGCCTCTTCATCAGACCACACTTGAGGACGATTGCCTCCGTCTTTATGACCGATACCCCGAGTTTAGTCAGTCTGCACCAATAGAGAATTTGGTCAACTACCTGCTAGCCATAATTCTCCAGTTCTCTTCTATTGTTTCCAACTATGAAATCGTCCGCGTAAGCAAAGCATCTATTCTCGACTGTGGTCTGGAGTGACCGCAGGAGATTGTCGAACATGAGGTTCCAGCAAGCAGGGCCAAGTACGGAGCCTTATGGACACCCCCTCGTCGTCCGCTTCGAAACCCGTTCGGAACCAATAGCGATGCTAACCCGTCGACCGTTGAAGTAATTTGACATTACCTCGAAAACGTTCCGAGGGCAGTCACGCTTCTTTAATGATCCTGAAACTAATGGCCACCAGATGTTATCGAAGGCTCCAGAGATGTCGAAGAGCAACGCCACAACATGTCGATGCTCAGAGGCATCGACCATGCAGTGCAGCTCCATGACCGCGTCCTCCGTCGACTTCCCGGGCGTGAACCCGTACTGCCGATCGGAGATCCCCCCGGGAGCCAACGACGTCCGGTATAAACGCTTCTTGAGAAGCTTTTCGAAAAGTTTCACTATAACCGGGAGGAGGCAAATCGGGCGGTAGGATTTTGTATCCTTCTCGTTCTTACCCTCACCCTTCAGGAGAACTCGGAGGGAGCCCTCTTTCCAGGAGCAGGGAAAAACGCCCCATCGAAGGCATCCCTTGAGAAGTCGTGTAATTTCGCCGGGGATAACTCTAACTGTGACCTTCAGCACGCCGACCTCGATGTGGTCCGGTCCTGGTGCCTTTTTATTATTGAATGTCTTAACTGCATTCGCGACTTCCGCTTCCGTGAAGGGAGAAGCGTCGGGAGTGTCGGGTGCGATGCGTGCACCCTCCCTAATACGCTGCGCCGACGTGACTTCTACTTCCCGGTCGTCTGGAATATGGGCCCTCAGGAGCAAGCTGACGGTTTCGCGGCTGTTATGTGTTGTTTCACTACCACGCCGGAGGGTACTGAGTACACTCTCGACTCGGAGTTTGTTCGCCTGAAGTTTATGTACGATACTCCAGGGCCCCGAGTTCCCGTTTGACGTTACAAATCGCTGTCAGCTTTCGAGTTTCGTTCGCTTCACCTTCCTACTATATTCTCGCAAAGAAGTGCGATACTTTCGTAGTTTTTCATGGCGAGCGGTTTCGTCTCTTTCCTCCTGGAGGGCACGGCGTAGACGGTACACGGACTTCTTTAATTTCGTAAGTTCGCGTGTCCACCACGGGTTGGACTTCCCAAAAATTCTTTTTCGTGGCATTGACACGGCACAGGCATCGGAAATGACTTTTGTGAGTGTTACTGCCATCCTTTCGACTTCTGCCATAGATTCGAGCCTTAAGGTTTCGACCCTCAATCTAGATTGACCGAGTGCTCGCTTCGCCTCGTCCCGCCGCTTCGGCTCTCGGCACTGTTAGCCCGATATCTATGGGGTTATGATCGCTGTTTACCCAGCCGCTCCTGACCCTCCAGCCCCGAACAAAGGGGAGCATGGATGGCGATGCCAGGGTAACATCGATAGAAGACGAACCCCTGGTCGACCAGTAGGTAGGCGGCTGTTCAACGTCGTTCACAACTTCCATGCCGAACGCTCGAATGAGCTCCTCGAACTGATCTCCTCAATCGTCTGTGCTCTGTGGCCCCCAGAGTGACGACCGAGCGTTGGCATCTAGCGAAACTAAAAGCCTCTTCCCCCTCAGGGAACGAAACACCATTTCGAGGTGCCTGAGGTGCCCCTCGATATCGTCGCTAAACTGCAAGTAGCATGACACGATATATATCGAGAAGCCGGGCGCCAGCACCTCCGCGCAAACACAGTGCGGGGTGCTAAGCTGCGAGACAAAGACCATTTCGAATCGAGGGTTGCAAACGGGAACCGTCGCCCACGGGTATTGTGAGCCGACGGCCGTCACATTCGTTCCGATTCATAAACCGCTCACGGTGTGGCTCGAGCCCTGCGTTCTAACGTATGGTTCCTGCAACAGCAGGACGTCTAAACGTTTCTGAGCTACGAGCTGACGCACCTCTCCTGATACCGTAGCTGAATGCTGCAAATTCAGCTGCAGAATTCTAACTCCCGTACACGCAGTTACGGACGCGGATGTCGGCATCGACGTCGATACGGTCGCGGTGGGGTTGGGTTGGGTTGGGTCGCGGTCGCGGAAGGTATCGCGGGGCTAATATTTTCGTTTATTTCTACGATTTCGCGATTTCCTACTTTGGACTCAACCGGAGATACTGAATCCGACCTTAGTCCCTCGTCGCATCTAATTAAGCGGACTTGGACAGCACGAAGGCTGTGATCTTGAGGCCGCGCGAAGGTCACGCTCGCAGGAGCACACCCGGCCGCGACGTGGCGATGAGGCCTGAGGGTGGCCGTCATAGAGCGCGTTACCGGGCGGCTATGCTGCTCGACAATGAGCCCAACGCCAGGGGACGAGGTCACGGGCCGAAGATATTTCGCCCGCCTTGACCTATTCATCGCCACGATGACCTCACGCAGTCCTGCCCTCACCCGGAGATCCGAATGGAAGGCTATTTTACCTCCGGAATATTTAGAACCGAATGTGGCCATCATTAATGTATCGGAATGGTACAATCTCATTAATCACGTAAATACAATAATCGCTGCTGTGAGGGCATCTCGAAGCTACGAGTCGCAATGGATACTTTTGGAGCCAGCTACCCGAACGGTAGCACTAACAAAAATTATGCAACCTGGAGAGAATACGGGGTCTGAGAACCCTCGGAACTTCGGAATACTTCCTCCTTCGATCGCTAGTCAAAAATGGCGCAAGCTTGCATACTGAAGTCATGGCTTCTTTTTGTATTGGGCCGTAACGGGGTGGACGACGAAGATCCGCGCAAATTGCGCAAGAATACACGAATGGCGGGCGATCACCACCCGCTTCTCGATACAAAATACAATATATCATAGGCAGCCAAAGAAATGCGGCAGGAAAATGGGACGCTTTAGCGTATAAGAACTAACGCTCTCTTCTCTAGGCTGTCCGGAATTGCGATCCTCTCTCTCTCCTCTCTCTCTCTCTCTCTCTCTCTCTCTCTCTCTCTCTCACTCTCTCTGGCTCACCTTCTCTTTCGCTCTCTCCATCTCTGTCTCTCTCTCTTCCTCTCTCTCCTCCCTCTCCCTCTCTCTCTCTCTCTCTTCCTCTCTCTCCTCCCTCTCCCTCCCTCTCTCTCTCTCTCTCTCTCTCTCTCTCTCTCTCTCCCTTGTACTGCCTCTTTCCACAAAATCACTCTTTCGCTATCTCCGTACAATGCTACTGATTTGATGCTAATCTTTACACTCGGTCACCTAGCGGTCGCTCACTAATTGATTCGCCTTCGGTCCTCGAGCTTTCTGGATCCTCCTCCGGGGCTCCCTAGTGGGGTGGGGGACTGTACGCTTCGGTATTGTTTGAGACATCGATCGGTGGATTTCAGCGATCACTGTGTGACGGCTCTCCGACTCTCGCCACTAGAGGGACAGCACCGTTTATACTTTCCTGAAAGTACCCGATGACCTATCCTTTCCAGTATATAGAAGTTCTGACCTGTCCCTAATATCCCAGCGTCTAAGGCAGGGCCGGCTAGGTAGCCTTACTGATTAGTCCACTAGCAGGCCCAGGACGAAACGTTATTCCCCTCTCTTTTCCTTCCTTCTTTCCTCTTCCATCTCTACAGCACACAGAAGCATAGTCGCTTCAACTGCTTCTCGCACCCTCGGGTGTTTCTGAAAGGAGTTCTCTTGATCATTTAAATTGCGGTGCGTCACTCGCGCCGTGCTCCCATAACTCACCTGCAGGGCCGCTGGACTTGTTAACTTCACTGTAAGGGCTAAGAGGGGTTGAGATCCATCTCACTCCCTATAGGACATCTTCTCTATCGTTAGGACGACAGGCAGCGGTCACATCATTGCAGAGCCTATTCTGGTATTCCTCGGGCTGAGGGGTCTCCTTAATTGATCAAGTTTTCGACTCCTCCACGTCGAGCTCTTCACGCTACCTCAACGCATAGCTCTTTCATGAACCCACGGTCTGCTAGTCCGCCAGAAGGATATCTTTTCCATGGTCGTTCGTTCTTCCAGCTTGCCAAACGAACCCATAAAATGAAGAGAAAAAAGTGGGGGGAAATGGAAAAAGCTCCTCATAACGCGTTTTTTACGCCTTTTGCAAATAGTGCTATCGCAATGGTCCGTGTCGCGCTCTTCGCACGGGTGGTGATCAGCGAGCTAAGGCTAATAAAAAAGGGGGAATCGAGCCTTGTGACATCACCACGTCACAATATAATTATATGTATATAATAGAAAATAATTAATATAAATAATAGGTGCGTTAATCCTTTATAACAATAACAATAACGATAACAATAACAATAACAATAACAATAACAATAACAATAACAATAACAATAACAATAACAATAATAATAATAATAATAATAATAATAATAATAATAATAATAAGCAGTTTAGTTTCTCTGTAAAACAAAAAAACAACAATGAAAGTTTATTATTATCACTTCTTTGATTCACTCAATTAGCACTATTAACACTCTTAAAAATTCTGTCTATCTGACTCGCTGTATATTCTCTCAACGTAATTTTTTATTTTCAATTCTTCAAAGTCTACTAGTCATACTCTCTATTGTTCCATCTAGCGGGAGTTAAATAAAAGTGGGGCGCGTAGTGTGTAAAGCGTAAAAATATGATATCCTCGTTTTTTCATTAATTTTAAGATGTTATCCTTCAATTTTAGATATTTATAGATCTCTCTTATATTTATAGATCTATATTAGATAGGAAACCTTTAATTTTAAGATATTATATGTATGTTACTGATATATTTGTATATACAGGTGTTAAATATATAAAAAATAACGTTACAATAAATTTTGAAGTAAAATATACAGTATATAACATATTTTTTGTATTTTTCATTATATTATATTTTCTCTTGTTTATCTTGTATAAGATTTATGTTCTTACATTTTTATAGTCATAATAACATGTGTATTTTATATTTTTTCGACATTTACTTTCTTTCCTTATTTTTTAGTGTATTGGAAATAATACATTTATTATTTTTATTAAATTTTGATTAACTAAATATAAAAATAAGTTTAGTAGATAGAGGGTAAAAAAATGCAAGTGAAACTGAAATCCAGATGGCTCTGCGAACTGGATTTTTATGTTATGATGCGCATGCGCACTCAATTCTTTTGCATGCCGACATGAAAGTTGCCAACAAAAGATTTCGCTACAGTATACTGTGCTTATATAGACAAGGCTTGCCGTCCTGACGAATTCTTCAACGGCCATACCCCTCTCGTGGTCAGGGGCAATGCCATTCAGGGGGACAATCGGGGACACTGTACATTGTAAATCAAGCGGGTAGGTGCTTGGGTTCGGTTAGGAACCATTTGGTTCAAATATGTGCTCGTATTTTAGAACGGGCAAAAAGATAAGAAGCGGCTACAAAAAAATGATGTAAGCCAACAACACGTGGAGTTCCCAAGCGGTCACCCATCTAAGTACTATCGACGCCCAATGCATCTTAACTTCGGTGATCGGACTAGAACCGGTTTTTTTGTAGGAGTATGTTTATTATGCCAATAAATATTTATACAAGCGGTACAATAAACCTAAACATACAAAAAAAGGATTGCAGATGTCTTAAACTATATGACTAGATAAAAGGCTCATACATCGATTACGCGCAATCTTTGCATTGGTTACATGCTTGCTACACTTAATGTTACAATTGTCATTATTCTTAAGTAATATTACTTATACGTTAAATTTACACTATGTACAGAAGTGGCATGAAAACTATACAAACGGTTATAATATTATGGAAGGTGGAGGCGAGTATGACAGGCGGGGATACTGACCACTATACTACCGAGGAAGGCATTTGAAGGCATTTTATTTATTAGGTGGCTTAACTTACATCATCGTACAAGGTTTATTTCATTTTGTACCACGTAGCATTAAGGATTAGGGCTGCGTTGCCTGTCTTGAGACATCTTACGCTAATGTTGTCGATTAATATACTTTTCAGTTTTTAAATACTATTGTGCAATTTGTGTGTTGGGTGTATAGGAAAAAGTTTCTATCTATGTAAAAAACCTATTTACAGGAGGTTTGGGTTATGCTTGGCAGCAAAGCTACGTATCGTGACGTGATGGTGGCTGCCAGGCAAAGGGTGAAGCTTTCCGATGTGGGAATAGAAAGCGTTCGCCCCAAGAAGGCGAGGACCGGTGGTCTCCTATTGGAGATCGCCGGTCCCGAGAAGGAAGCCAAGGCATCTGCCTTGGCGAACAAGTTGAAAGAGGCGTTAGCCGACGACGGAGTAACGGTGACCAGGCCGGTGAAAAAGCAAGATCTGCGAGTGATCGGCCTGAACGACTCGGTCACCTCGTCTGAGGTGACCGAGGCCATTGCCGGCACCGGGGGGCGCCGGGTGGAAGAGCTGAAGACCGGATTGATCCGGTCTTCTTCAAGAGGGCTCGGCACCCTTTGGGTGCAGTGCCCCCTGGCAGCGGCCAAGAAAGTGGTCGCTGCCGGCAGCATCCGGGTGCCCACCCCCTGTGGGGTGGGCTGATGCCCGTGTTATGGTCTTAAAACCCCGTCCGGAGCAGTACTACCGCAGCTGGGAGCTGGGTCATGTCCAGCAGCGGTGCACTGCGAAGGTGGATCGGTCTCACTTGTGTTACAGGTGCGGTGAGACCGGTCGCCAGGCGGGCCTTTGCACCGCGGCCGCCCCTGTTTGCCTCGTGTGCAAGGAGGCAGGGCGGTCCGCGGACCACAGAACGGGGAGCAAGGCATGCTCCCCACCTAAGGCCCGCCGAAGCGGCAAGGGGGCACAGCCGTCGTCGGCTGCGCAGAAGGGAGACAGGACTACGGAGAAGAAAAAGAAGATCCCCAGTGTCCATAAAGGGGGTGGTGTAGTTGCAGCGGGGGTGGTGCAACCGCATCATTCTCCAACGTGGGATGTTCCAGCAATATGGACACTGGGGATGAGTATGAGCGGGACGATAAACCCGCTCACACTGATGATGTTGGCCGGGGGGAGGCCATGGACACTGCATAACGTTCACGCCTCCTCACGGTCACATCATCCAGACCAATCTCAACCATGCCATCGCAGCACAGGACATAATGGTTCAAGGTTTCTGCGGTGGCATGGTTGAGTTGGTCGTCGCCGCGGAGCCGTACCGGGTTCTCCAGAGCCCGTCCTGGGCTGGTGATCTGGACGACTCCGTGGTGGTTGCCCAGTCGATCCCGTCACGAATCCGGCCGATAGCGCTCGTTGCGCGCGGCCACAGGTTCGTAGCGGTCGACTGGGCCGAATGTCTGGTAGTGGGCGTGTACGCGCCTCCGAGATGTCCCCTCAGTCGTTTCGACATCTTTCTGGACGAGCTGCAGAGCTTAATCTCTTCGCACGCAGCTCGTCCAGTGTTCGTCCTCGGGGACATTAATGCTCACGCATCCGCGTGGCACTCCCCGAGGACGGACCAGTAGGGTCACTCGGTGTTGGATTGGGCGGCTGGCCTGGGTCTCCGGTTATTAAACCGGGTCTCGACCAGCACGTGCGTGCGGTTCCAGGGCGAAAGCATCGTCGATCTTTCTTTCACCGATGCCCTGGCCGCGCGTCGTGTGTTGGGGTGCAGGGTCGACGACGTGGAGACTCTCTCTGATCACAAGTATATACGCATAGAGGTCTCCACGCATCCCCCGACCCGCCCGTCAGCCCACCACCAAAAGAGGTGGGCCCTGAGGGGCATGGATGAGGACGCCCTGATGACGGCCGTTCTCGCAGCGGCTGGCCGGGCGTTCCGGCTGGGCCAGTGGATGTGAACGTGGAGGCGGATTGGTTCGCGGACATCATGTCACCTGTTTGCGACGTGGCGATGCCACGTGTCCGCGCCAATCCGCCCCGCCGCCCGTGGAGTGACTGGTGGAGTGACGCAATACAGCGTCTTCGCACTGATTGCGGGGTCGCTCGCCGCCAGTACACCCGGGCGAGGCGTCGACGCACCACCGACGCGGCGAGAACGGCACAGCTGTACGCTGACTATCGCACACTTACGAAACAGCTGCAGCTGACCATCAGGAGTGCCAAGGCTCAGGCCTGGGACGGACTCCTTTCGAAGCTCCGTGAAGATCCATGGGGGCGCCCGTATAAACTTGTGATGGACAAGTTACGTCCATGGGCGCCTCCACTCACGGAGACGATGGACCCTCCGCTCCTGGAGCGGGTGGTCGGTACCCTGTTCCCTTCTGGGGAGGTGTCGGCCCCCGCGCACACCACAGACCATGCCTTATGGTCACAGGAGCTGGAGGTGTCCGGGGAGGAGTTAGCCTGTGCCGTCAGACGCATAGGGGAGCGTAACACCGCCCCCCGCCCTGACGGTATACCTGGCCGCGCCTGGGTCATGGCACTCAGCGTCCTCGGTCCCCGTCTGTGCAGGCTTTTTAACGACTGCCCCCAGACGGGAACGATTCCACTTCGGTGGAAGTGTGGATGGATGGTTCTCCTCAAGAAGGACAACAGGCCCGCGGAGTCGCCCTCCGCCTACAGGCACATCGTGTTGCTGGACAAGGTCGGTAAGCTCTTAGAGCGTATCGTTCAGCGTCGCCTCGTCCGGCACCTGTCTCGTGTAGGACCCGACCTGGCCGAGTGCCAGTTCGGCTTCCGGGAGGGACGGTCGATCATAGACGCGATCACACGCGTCAAATCCCTCTCGGACTCGGCTACGTCCAGGGGATGAGTTGCTTTGGCAGTATCCTTAGACATCAAGAACGCCTTTAACTCCCTCTCGTGGGCGACCATCCGCGGGGCCCACCAACGCCACGAGGTGCCCCTCTACCAGTAGATGGTGGTCGCTGATAACATCCGGGACAGGGCCATCTTTTAAGGTGGCCGCGATGGGTTTGTCAGGCGTGAGATAGCCCGAAATAGTCTGTTTCCGTCGTCGTAAGAGGGGCACTCCGGCTACATGTCTGGTGAGGATCGGGTCGTCCGACGTCCAGATGGCCCAGGATATTAAATATCTTGGTGTCTACCTGGACGGCTCCTGGAGTTTCACCCCGCACTTCGCTCGTCTGGCTGTCAGGTTGGCAAACTCATGAATCATTTGAGTCGCATCATGCCCAACCTTGGCGGTCCGGACGATCGGGTGCGCCGCCTCTATTGTGGTG
This sequence comes from Xylocopa sonorina, assembly GCF_050948175.1. NCBI lineage: Eukaryota > Metazoa > Arthropoda > Insecta > Hymenoptera > Apidae > Xylocopa > Xylocopa sonorina. Next base: position 5,939 of record NW_027490090.1, on the reverse strand, counting down.
TTTTGAGGAGCGTGGCACTGTACGGTGCCCCTGTATGGGCCGACGTATTTTTGGCGAGACGCAGGGGTCGCACTCTCCTCCGACGGGACTGGAGACGCGCGGCCATACCTGTCGTAAGGGGGTACCGTACGGTGTCCTACGAGGCGGCCACCACCCTGGTGGGTTTACCACCCTTGGAGTACCTGGCGCTCGAAGGCGCCTACGTTTACGGGCGTCTTCGCATCGAGCTTCAGGTTTCCAGCCCGCCAGAGGAGACTTTAAGTCGGGACGAGCTTAGGCTCCAGGTCAGGCGGTCCACCATGTTAAAGTGGCGAGACGATTTGTCTCGTCACAGCGAACATTAGTCGGGGCAATCCTGCCCATCCTAGATAGATGGGTAGGCCGTGGCTACGGACGGCTGACTTTCCGAGCGACACAGGTGCTGACCAGCCATGGTTGTTTCGGTCATTACCTGTGCCGAATCGGACGCGAGGCGACCGCACAGTGCCACCATTGTGGCGCTGCGGAGGACTCGGCGCGGCACACTCTTCAGGAGTGTCCAGCCTGGGAGGTGACGCGTCGGGTGTTAGCGGCGGAGGTGGGTCCGGACCTCTCGTTGCCGAGCATCCTTTCGGGGATGCTTGGTCACGGGAGCGTCTGGTAGGCCATGTTCTCCTTTTGCGAGGAGGTTATGACCGCAAAGGAAGCCGCTGAGCGGATTAGGGAGCAATCCCTGCCGGCTCGATGTCGCCTACAGGGTCGGTCTTAGACGTTTGCCCCATTCCTCCTCGGGGGGGGGGGGGGGGGGGGCTTCCATCTTCGGGTGGAATTCACTTCTGAGAACCCTTTGGGGGGAGGGACTTCGCCACCTTCGCCGCGCCTGCGGGCCTCGATGGTAGCCGTTACGCCTCAGGGGCCACGACTTGGCATTTGTCGGGTCGTCGTATCGGGTCTGACGCACCCGGGGCATCCAGTCACTCCGGGCCAAGCCTGGCCCGAGGTGTCGACGACGCCCGTGCGAGGTGGACCATTTGGTCGTGCCCCACATCTTTGCACGGACGTCGTCCGGGGGGCGCGGTCGGTGCGATGGGGGATCGTACCGATCATTGCACGCGTTCCTCGGGGCGGGAGCGGTGGCTGCGTGACCTAGCCATCGCTCATTACCTCGGACGGGGCAGTGTGTCTCGTCGACCACATTCCCCTCCGGGAGGGGGGTCCTCCCAGTCTCCATGGAGGACCCCGGCTCGGGAGGGGACCGGACGTGTTCATCCAGAGTTCTCGGCCCCCTCCCAGCAGCGCGAGGAAGGTCACCGTGGGGTTTTAGCCGGCAAGAGTCTGGCATAACCCCGGAGTTCCCCAGTTCCGGGGGTTCCATGAGGATTTCCCCACGGTAAAAAAAAGGGGTACCATCAGGCCCCGGTGCCGTATTCTGGCGTTTTGCACAGCCCCGCCCAACTCCTTGTAAGACACCTCCAGCTTGGTGGTCCAGTCATACTAGCGGTAGTCCACCTGCCCCGGAAAGGAGCTGAGAGTCCATCGTCTCCGTTATTGGAGGCGCCCATGTTCGAAGCATATTTACGGAGGAGGCCGTCCCAAGCGTCAGCTTTGGCCCTCCTGGTGGCCTACTGCAGCTGAACCGTCAAATGACGATATTCAGCATACATCAGTGCCTTTCGTGCCTTGTCGCAATGTCTCCGCCGGCGAGACCCCGCGTACTGGCGCCTGGTTGCCGCGTAAATGCCCCAGGACAAGGACTGAACGGGCTGCGTGCAATGACACGATGGTCTGCAGCCCGTCCAGAATCTCTTCAAAGGCCGCGAGGGGCCACTGAGGCGATGTACATACCCCCACTAACAAAAACCCAGACAAGCTGACAGCCACGTATCCCCTCTCCGAAGCTATGCGTGTATAGGGCATCCGTGAACCGTCAGACTGGGCAATCGCCACCGAGCCAATGTTGTTCCCGACCCTGGACGGGCGGTTGGGGACAACAAATGGTTCGGCAACCACGGCTACATCAACTACGGCCGCCGCCAGTGCTTCGACTAACAGGTCGTGGGCATGATTGATGTTCGCCTGTAGGATTCGAGCACGGATAAATGCCAATTCGTCGCATGTCCCCCCTTTTCCATCTCCACCACAGTCACGTCCTTGGAAGTGGTGGTTTCCTTCGAGGGCGGTCTGCACTGCTGGGTCTTTCAACCGATGGCTGGCCGGCCTCCCCGCATCTGCACATACGATACAGTAGGGAGTGACCGCCGAACATTGTCACATCCGGTGGCCGGGGGTACCGCATTTATAGCAGCGATCCCCCCCCGATCCACCTCAGCAGTGCATGGCTGCCTCACATGCCCTCTTTCGAGGCAGCGATAACACTGCTGCGGGCGGGCCAGGTCAGCCACTACCTTCACTTCGAACCACCTGACCCTCAATTGCCCTGTCGCCGCAACTTTGCGTGCGGCGGTGACAGGGCATTGCACCCAGAGGATGCCGAGTCCAAACGGTGATGAACGTATAACAACCGTTCTCACCTCACTGACCCGGCACCCTCCTGCCGCCGTCAGAGCTTCAGCCAGTTCGAGATTGGTGATCGACACATCCAGCCCGTTGACCCTAAGGTCAGCTCGCTTGTAAGGCTGGTAACCTTGATGGAAAAGTATGTCAAGGCCCCTGCCAGTTTGGCCGCCAATAATTCGGCCTTGCCAACCTTATCCGCCCCGGGGATTTCCAATAGGAGTCCCCCGGTTTGGGCGTGTCCTGCTTTCACCGAGGATATCCTCAATTTCTAGAGGATAATGCGCTGCCTAGCAGCGTGCATTAGCTCTCGATAAGTGCTGACAAAACTAGGAAGTAGCGTCAGCACCACCGCTGCAGCATGTGGAGCACGCCTCAGCTGCTGACTCACGTACAGCCGAGGACCTTGTATGCCAGGCCCTTAAGCCGGCCGGGCAGTGCGCCCAGGCGGCCGGGCCGTAGGCTGCGTATGTTTAGCCGCCTGGCGGGCTTTACGCCCGACCACCGGTGCCCACGTCATAGTCGGCCACCTCAAGGATAGGGTTGGCCGACTTGCCGGGGGGGTGGGGGGGGGGGGGGGGGGGGGGCTCCTCCGAGTCGTAGCTCAATAACTCAGACTCTTATTTCAGCCTGAGTCTCGCCACTTCGACCCATAGGAGATGCTCTTTCGCCTGGGCAAGAGCAATATAGTACTCTGTAGCAGGGGGGCGACATCTCCTCTCCCGATGCTGCACAAGTTGTTTTAGGAGCATTGCGAAGCGTGTTGGCGGGAGGGGGAAGGAGATATGTCTCTGCGGAGTCGCTATCTTCCACCTCCCGTGCCGACAAAACAGACGGGACGCGTGGAATCGCTGGCATATTTCCCCAAATGCACCGACCGCGCCCCCCGGACGACACCCGCGTAAAGACGTGGGCCACGACCACCGAAGTGGTCCTCCCGCACGGGTGTCGTCGACGTCTCGGGCCAGGCGTGGCTCAGACGAACTGGGTGCCCCTGGTGTGTCAGACCCGATACCACGACCCGACGAATGCCGAGTAGTGACCCCTGATGCGTAATGGCCACCATCATGGTCTGCAGGTGCGGCGAAGGTGGCAAGTCCCGGCCCCGAATGGTTCTTAGGAGCGACTCCCACCCTTAGGTGGAAGCCCCTCCCATGGGGCGGAGCGAGGCAAACGTCTAAGACGCCGACCCTGTAGGCGACATCGAGCCGGCAGGGATTGCTCCCTAATTCGCTCATCGGCTTCCTTTGCGGACATAACCTCCTCGCAAAAGGAGAACATGGCCTGCCAGACGCGTCCGCGACCAAGCATCCCAGGCAGGATGGTCGGCAACAAGAGGTCCGGATCCACCTCCGCTACTAATGCCCAACGCGATACCTCCTAGGCTGGACACTCCAGAATATTGTGCCGCGCAGAGTCCTCCGCGCCGCCACAATGGTGGCTCCGTTCGATCGCCTCGCATTCGATTCGGCACAGGTACCGACCTAAGCAACCATGCCTGGTCAGCACCTGTCTGACTTGGAACGCCAGTCCTCTGTTGCTACGACCTATCCATCTATCTAGGATGGCCAGGATTGCCCCAACGGTCCAATGGTCTCCGTGGCCGGACAATTCGTCCCGCCACTTCACATTGTAGACCAGCGGGCCTGGAGCCTAAGCTCGTCCCGACTTGTCGTCTCCCCTGGCGGGGTGGAGTACTAACGCTCGAGACGAAGACACCCATAAGCGTAGGCGTCGTCGAGTGCCAGGTACTCCAAAGGTGGTACACACGCCAGGGTGGTGGCCACCTCATAGGACACCGTACGGTACCCCCTGATGACGTGAATGGTTGCGCATCTCCATTGTCGTCTTAGGAGAGTCAGATTCCACCGACTCGCAGACAATGCGTCGGCCCATACAGCGGCACCGTGCAGCGCCACGCTCTTAATATCACCACAATAGAGGCGGCACACCCGCTCGTCCGGACCGCCAAGGTTGGGCATGATGCGACTCAAATGAGTCGTTAGGTTGCCCAACCTGACGACCAGACGAGCGAAGTGCGGGACGAAACTCCAAGAGCAGTCCAAGTAATCACCTAGATATTTAATATTCTGGGCCACCTGGACGTCGGACGACCCGATCCTCACCAGACATTGAGCTGGAGAGCCCCTCTTACGAGGACGGAAAACAAACAATCTCCGTCTTCTGAGGGGACAACTCCAATCCCATGCGCCGAATCCGCGAGGCGATGGCCGCAACAGCGACCTCCGCACGACGAATGGTCCTACCCAAGTCCGTGCCGGTGGCTAACACCATGGTGTCGTCGGCGTAACACGTTAAGTGTACGCCTGCCGGCAGGGAGACCCGCAAAGCCGCATCGTACCCCAGGTTCCACAATAAAGGGCCCAATAGGACCCCTAGGGTACTCCACGGGCGATCTCACGCCTAACAGCCTCATCGCGGCCACCGTAAACGATGGCCCTGTCCCGGAGGTAATCACCGACCACCATCCGCAGATAGAGGGGCACCTGGTGACTATCGAGGGCCCTGTGGATGGCCATCCAGGAAAAAGATTGAAGGCGTTTTGGATGTCAAGCGACACAGCCAGAGCAACCTCTCGTCGACCGTCGACCGTCCCTCCCGGAAGCCAAACTGGCACGCAATCAAGTCGGGTCTAACCCGAAACAGGTGCTGGACAATGCGACGCTGAAGGGTACGCTCAGATAGTTTATCAACCTCGTCCAGCAACACGATAGGCCTGCAGTCGGAGGGCGACTCCGCGGGCCTGTTGTCCTTGAGGAGAACCATTCGTCCACACTTCCACCGAAGTAGAATCGTCCCCGTCTGGAGGCGGCCGTTAAACAGCCTGCACAGACGGGGACCGCGGACGCTGAGTGTCGAGACCCAGGCGCGGCCAGGTATATCAGTGCCAGGGACAGTGTTGCGCTCCCTATGCGTCCGACGGCACAGTCCAGCTCCTCCCCGAACACCTGCAACTCCTGTGACCATAGGACATGGTCGATGGATGGAGCGGGCGCCTACACCTCCCCAGAAGGAACAGGGTACCAACGACCCGCTCCAGGAGTGGATGATCCATCGTCTCCATGAGTGGAGGCGCTCATGGATGTAACTTGTCGATGACAAGTTTTTTCGTGCGCCCCCATGGATCTTCACGGAGCTTCGAGAGGAGACTGTCCCACGCCTGAGCCTTGGCACTCCTGATAGTTAGCTGCAGCTGCTTCGTGAGTGCACGATAGTCAGCGTACAGCTGTGCTGCTCTCGCCGCGTCGATTTTGCGTCGACGCCTCGCCCGGATGTACTGGCGGCGAGCGACCCCGCAATCAGTGTGGAGACGCTGAATCTCGTCGCTTCACCAGTACACCGAGTAGCGGGGAGGATTGGCCCGGACACGTGGCATTGCCACGTCACAAATCGATGTCATAACGCCCAGGTTATCACCGAGTGAC